>NC_090446.1:388453726-389091995 GCF_031143425.1 Pleurodeles waltl | reverse complement strand
CTTTCTATTTTTAAAATCAAATTAAACTGCATTGTCAGTTTAAAAACTTTAAAACAGATCTATTGAGTATTGCTCAACATTAACCATTTCCATGCGGCACTCATTAAAGAAAATATTGAATTATGAATATCATTACACAAAATACATTCCGTCAAGGGGGATTTGTGGCAGAACATGAGAACATTTTTATTCAAGCTACTCCATCCCAGTCAATTCTTACTTTATATAACTGTATATAAATCCCAAACTCAACAGCAAACATTCTCTGTGCCATTTCTGCCAGAGAACAGATCATAAATATTCTCTACTCCTCTAATTATGCTAATTTACAAATAAGAATGATAAGATTATAATGTCAATTTATGATCCCAATATATAGCTGCAATTTTTTGCCATAGGTGCTTATTCAACTTCCTATTAATGAGAAGAATGTCAACTCCTTTTTCGCTGTTATCAATGGGTATTTCACTAGTATTATCTAGTATTCAGCATTACTGCCCCTTTGTGAATGAGACAAACATCACTGTTAATTGCAGAACCTCCATGTGAGCCGAGGAGCGTCGCCCTGTCAAAAAAATGCCTCCCATAACGGAAAAATAAAATGGTAATAATGTTTATTACCATTTTATTTTTTAGCACCCTGTCCTGAACTGAGTGTCAAGACAGGGCGGGGCAATTGCAGCAGGGAGCTGTGCACTTATTTAAAGTGCGCATGTCCCTGTGGCCGGCCGTCTTGTGACAGCCAGACAGACATGCGCACTTTAAACATCTCTAATTCAGCGAAAGCACAGGCCTCTAACTCTCTTGTGAGCACTGAGAAAGCCCACTCCCACCAATCCTGACACTGCTTTCATAGTGGTTACCAGCATGAAAGCAACGTCAGGATTGGTTAGTGGCGTTTCCTGGTCCCGCGCATTTGAGTTTCCAGAAGCAGGAGGATACCCCAAGGAACACGCCTGAAGGTAAGTGTCTTTTTTTAAAATTTACTTTAAAATAAAAACAACCACAAATTACTAGTGTCCCCCACCCGCGCAAAGCCAGACGCCACTGGTATTTGCCCACCATGCATCTAGGGGAGAGAGTCAATGAAGCACAATAAAGTGAAGGTCGATAAATTATGGGAAATTAACCATCAGGATATCTCAATCATCACCAGCAAATAAACAGGCTCACTGCCTGCTTCAGGCTCCTGTCAATGAGCCTAGAATGCATGAAAAACCAGCGATTAGTGCTTGTATGCAAGCCATTTTGACAGGCTGGACCGATCACACAGGTTGCTAATATACAATACAATTATGACACCCAGTCCTCTGCTAAACTTCCAATTACTCTACAAATTGTCTGAACTAGGTCCACACCAATCCTCCTTGTGTTATTTAATGAAAAAAACATCACAAAAAAGTTTACTGGTATGATCATCCAAGTACATTATTCAAAAGGTGCACAGCAGGGACAATTTATAAAAATCAGAATAGGCAGGCCCTCCGCCGAGGAATTTGGCAAACTGATTAAGTCTTAGTAGAATCTTCCCGGGACCACTAACAAATGCCTGCAATACTGCAACAACAGTCTTTAACGGAGTCTTATGTAAAAAATATTCACACAGTCAATCAAGACTCAGATATATACAGCAGCTAAAGATGGTGTCAAATAAGCAATAATATACTTGCCCCATCACTAATCACAAATTTTAGTTTTATTTGGCTACGAAGTATTGGATAAGTTACCTTACTTTTTCCCCCCAAAACAGCCTTTAAAATGTTTACTACTAAACCTTCCTACAATTTAAATCATTCAGGCTGATGAAAATAAGGCAGTTTTTAGCCAGCAGAACTCCGATTTCATGCACTGTTAACCGTCAAAAGAATAACTTAAACACTGAAAATTAAGCCCCTGCCGAAAATAATGACTCAAATGAGATTTATACTTTATACAGCGTGTGCCATAAGAAGTACCAGAGGAGCAAAGTCTAACATATTCTGGGTGGATTAATCAACTGATATTAATAACTAAATAAAAAAAAAAAACTATCCTTTCTAGGGACCAACATTTTATGTTTGTATCCAGTAACGTGATCTGCACGAGGAGGACTTCTGAACCATCATTTACAAAGATTCCAAATCATACTTGGGCAACCTGAACAGTAATTTTGCTTGTCAGTTGTAGGCTAGATGTCCAAGTAAAGTCTATATTTATCTGCTTCAGAGGAAGTCCGGTTTCAAAACATGAGGTCATTAAACCTTAAACAGATGGCCAGTATTCTTACATTGAAGGACAAGTTACTTACCTTCGGTTACGCCATATCTGGTAGAGAAAACATCTAGTTGCTGATTCCTCACCTAAGAATTTCCCCAAGGTATCAGTCTAGACCCGGAGATTTTTCTTGAGCAGTACCCCTGCGCACCGTTACGTGGCGTCGATCAGCTCCGCGTCCATTGTCGGCATTGTGCACACCAGATATGACATCGCTGGTCCTATACAGGTGCCACCCCAACCTGCTGACATTAGTTTCTTTTCATGACTTTCCAAGCCAGAAGCGCACAGCCGGGAAGAACGCGGACCACTGGTGCATCAAAAGGTAAGTCCCTGTCCCTAGAAATCAATTCGCAGAGCGGGAGGATGGCTAGGTTAGTAAGGTATCTGGAACTAGATATTGTCTCTAACAGATAAGGCATTACCGAAGGTAAGTAACTTGTCCGTCTGATAGAGACATCAAGCTGCAGATTCCTTCCCTTAGAATAGATATCCAAGCAGTACTATCCCCGAAGGTGGGTCTGAGGACCAAGATCACACCAGAAAGTCCTGCAGGACCGAACGGGCAAACCGCCCAGCCCTACAGACTTGACTGTCCAGACAGTAGTGCTTGGTAAATGTGTGCAGAGATGCCAACATTGCCGCCCGACAGATGTCCATGACTGGAACTCCACACGCTAACGCAGTGGTTGCACATTTAGCTCTGGTAGAAGGAGCATGCAAGTCCTCAGGAGATTGCTTCTTAGCGAGTGAGTAGCACATTTTGATGCAGAGAATGACCCATCTGGAGATTGAGATTGTTCTCTTCTGTACTGCCTGACTTTTTCACACCCACATAACCAACAAACAGCTGAGTCTCTCCTTTCCCTTAGAAATTTGTGGGGGGTAAGTAAAAAGTAGGCAATGTGATGGGCTGGCCTAAATGGAACGGCATAACCACTTTCGGAAGAAAGGAGCCCCATGTAAGAAGCAAAACTTTGTCAGGATAGATGGAAAGGTAGGACGGCTTAGATGACAGTGCCTGCAGCTCACTCTCCCGGTGGGCGGATGTAATGGCCACAAAGAAGGCTGTTTTCAAAGTGAGAAGCCTGAGATGACAATTGTTGAGACGCTCAAAAGGAGCACACATCAGGAAGGTGAAAAACAAATTGAAGTCCCAATGGGGCGTAATGAAAGGAGATGGAGGAAACATGTGAATAAGGCCTTTAAGGAACCTATCTACAATAGGGGATTTAAAAAAAGAAGGTTGATAAGACAACCTTAAAAAGAAAATGAGAGATTGCAGACAAATAGCCTGTGCCCAGTGCAGAGCCCTGCTGGATCAAATAAAGTATAAACAAGAGATTCTCAGAAAGAGAGCAGAAAGGGGGTCAACAGACTTGTCTGAGCATCATGCCACAAATATTTTCAAACAACAGGTGTATACTATTTTGGTGGAGGGATGCCTGGCTGCCAAAATTACATTACAGACTTCTAGCAGAAGGTCAAAAACTGTCAACTGCCACTGCTCAATCTCCACGCAAGAAGGCAGAGACTGGGCAGGTTCGGATGGAGAACTCTCCCCTGCTGCTGCGACAGAAGATCCTCCTGAAGGGGCAGTCTGATCAGAGGATTGATGGCCATGCTCAATAGCTTGGGATACCAGACTCTTTGTGCCCAGTCCAGAGCCACAAGGATTACTTGGTCCCAGTAGTTCCTGATCTTCTTGAGAACTCTGGGCAGAAGTGGAATGGGCAGAAAGGCATACAGGAGGCCTGAGCTCCACTTGAGATGAAAAATTTCGCCAAGCGAGTGCCTCCTTGGAAGAAACAACATGCACAACTGCTGATGTTGCACATTTTTTGAGGAGGCAAACAGATCTAACCAAGGCTCTCCCCACTGCTGAAAGAGACCATGTGCCACCTCCGTATGGAGATGTCATTCATGATCGACTAAGCACTGTCGGCTGAGATTGTCTGCTCTGATGTTCAGAGAGCCTGCCAGAAGTTGAACCACCAGGAATGTGCCCTTCTGGTCCAGCCATATCCAGAGGCACATAGCCTCTTGACAAAAGGGCCCACAACCTCACTCCGCCCCGCTTGTTGCAATACCACATGGCGGTAGTTTGCCCATGAACACTTGCACTACCTTCCCTTTGAGAGAGGGAAGAAATGCTTTCAATGCTAGCCTGATTGCCCGGAGCTCCAACAGGCTGATGTTGAGTCTGGACCCCACCTGAGACCAGGTGCCTCTGATCTCCACCTCTCCCAGGCGGCCGCCCCATCCCAGGCGTGATACATCTGTCACTACTGTCAGATCTGGTTGTAGAAGGGAGAGGGATCTGCCTCTGACCCAATCGTGGTTCGTTAGCCACCACTGCAGATCTTGTGTAGTTCACTTCAAGATCAGGACCATGTCGGAGAGATTCCCCTGATGCTGCGCACACTGGAACTTCAGTTCCCACTGCAGAGCCTGCGTATGCCATCCAGCATGTGTCACTAGCAGGATGCAGGAGGCCATGAGGCCCAGCAGCCTCAGAGTCATTCTCATCAAAATCCAGGCTAGAGGCTGAAACATCGGTATCATAGCCTGAATTATCCTGGACTCACCGCTCAGGAAGATAAGCCTGAAACTGCACTGTGTCCAAAACAGCTCAGATGAAAGGGAGCATCTGAGAGGGAGTCAGGTGTTACTTCGGCACATTTATAGTGAACCCCACCAAAAAAAGGAGGTCCACCGTAGTCCGGAGGTGGGTGATGACAGTCTGGGACAAGCCCGCCTTTAACAGCCAGTCGTTGAGATAGGGGAAGACTGGAACCCTTGATCTGTACAGAAGAGCTGCAACCACCACCATCACCTTGGTGCTTGTGGCCCACTGTGAACCGTAAGTAACATCTGTAGACAGGCAGGCCAGGAATGTGGAAGTAAGCGTCATGCAAGTCCAACGCTATCATCCAGTCTTCTGGGTCTAATGCAGATACAATCTGGGTCAGAGTGAGCATTTTGAATATCTCCTTCTGGAGAAAGAGATTGAGGGACTGGAGGTCGAGGATAGGGAGGAGGTCCTTGTCCTTTTTGGGCACCTGAAAGTAGCAGGAATAACAACCACAACCTACTTCTGACACAGGGACCATTTGTATGGCTCCCTTGACCGAGTGAGCCATAACCTCCTTACAGAGAAGTACCAAGTGATCCTCTGATCCTAGGATGGTGACATGGCTGAAGGGGTAGTCTCAAAGGGGAGGAAGGAGCCTCTTTGGACAGTCTTCAAAATCCACCTGCTTGATGTGATGGATTGCTGGCGGAGCAGGTGATGGCCAATCCTGCCACTCACTGGACCCTGGTGGGGAATTATCAGACTAGGAAGGTTTGGAGGCAGCTGCAAGAGCGGGTGAGGGGTGGGCAGTGGGAGGGGGGGTGGGAGGACTGACCAGACCACCGGTTCCCTGATCCACAAGGACGGAGGATCCCACATCTCAGGACACACAGAGGCAGGGCAGCGTGCACGGCACAGTGTCTGAAAGGGAATGGACATGGTAGGACACCCCTTCTGTAGCCACAAAAGGGGTGAAAAGCAGACTGAGGTGGACGAGGTGCTGTCTCAAGGCTCAAGGACCTGGTCGTAGCCAGAGAATACTTGAAGCGCTCAAGCGCCGAATCTGCTTTGTCTCCAAATAGACGGATGCTATCAAAGGGCATGTCCAGAAGACTAACTTAGACATTCTCTGAAAAGCCAGATGTCTTCAACCAGGCGTGGCACCTCAGGGCCACCATCGATGCAACCGCTATGCCCAGTGAATCGGTCATGTCCAGTTTACATTTGATTTTGAACTTTGTTGTACTATTCCCATCAGCAACAACATGAGAGAGTACAGCCCGGGCCTCTCTAGAACCTGTGGTAGCACGTGCACAACCATATCCCACAGCGTGTGGGAGTAACGGCCCAAAAGGCATGTGGTGTTCACGGACCGCAATGCCAGACTGGTAGAAGAAAACATCTTCTACCCAAGCTGGTCCAGCCTTTTAGATTCCCTACCTGGGGGTGCGAAAGGGAACGCTCCCTAGGACCTAGAGACTTGGATAACCAAGCTCTAGGGGGAAGGGTGCTGGGTCAGATGGAGCAGGTTGATGGCGGCGGGCAATACTCCTGTTCACAGGAGCCCCTTTGCTGGGTTTGGATTCAGTAAGGGCTTCCTTAAAGGACCATAGGGGTTCAGAGGATGAAGCACCTCTGACAGGAAATTAGTCTTGACTGCCACCAAAGATAGCTCGAGGTCCAGAACCTCGGCCGCTCTTCACACCACCATGGAATAGGACGCTCCTGTATCTGTAGCAATGGTGGGAGGGGCTTGGGGGGGGAGGGGAGAAGCATGCCAGTGTCAGAGTAAGTATCCAGACAACTGGCCTCACCCAGTTTCATATGTCAGTCAAGAGGGTCCTGTAGCTGGTATTTTAGAGAGTCTGGCGACACCTCCCATTCCTCACCATAACCCAAGCCATGAGAATAAGGGTCAGGATCAGACCCAGCAGGCAAGGCCCCTGTCAAAGTCGGAATCAGCGTCACGTGACATTGGTCTGGCTCTGTGTCAGCAATGAGGATGGAGTCAACGCCACCCGGGGACACTGGCGTCATCGGGAGTGTTAACGTCGGCACCGGCATTGGGGAAGGTCGCGGTGGTACAACCAACGCCAGTTTGGATCCAGGAACGAATCCATGGGTGCCCCCAGGAGCCGAGGCCGAAGCCACCGGCATAGAACCCGAGATGGCCCCTTCCACCCAGCGGGGCCCAAGGGGCCAAAGAGCGCTCCAGTGGGGTCACACTGCCCAAAAATGAGGCACATGGCCTCATAATACTCTCTGAGTTAGGCAGGGATCACTCTGGTTCCTGGAAAGTTAGGGAACTGCTGAATCAACCCAGACGCAGGCTGTGAGGATGGAGGCCTAGAACAATGATGCTCCTTTTCCTGGTCTCGTTGGCTGACGGACAGGGTGAAGTCAAAGAACGCTTCTTCGACTTCTTCTTGTACCTTGACTTACCCGAACATCCCAAGGACTTGGGAGTGGGACAATGATAAATGGGGGCTCCGCAACCATTCTCAGGATCTTCCTCTAAACCGAGATCGGAAGCGACAAGGATCCGAGCACCGGGCCACAAGGAGCTTTGGCTGATTCATGGCCCGGCACTACGAGCACGACTTTGGGTTGTGGTCACATTGCAGACACCACAGGCACACAAGGTGCGGATCCATCACGGACATCGCCCGATGACAGGATCTACAGGGCCTGAACCCGGACTTACGCAAAGACATCCTCGACGCAACAGGAGTGTCAACACTCAAAAAACGTTCACAAAAAGTGAAAAAAAAAAAATCTGTTAAAAAACGACAGAGGCAGCTCTTCTTTGGATCAGTGCCAGGCTGGCGTGGAAAGAAAGGAACTTATGTCAGCGCACTGGGGCGGCAGCGATGTACGACCAATTATGTAATATTCGGTGAGCATGATGCAGACGATGGACATGGAGCCGATCAACACCACCTGATGGGATCCAGGGGTACTACTCAAGAAAAATCTCTGGATCCAGACTGACGCCTGGGGGAAATTCTATGGTAAGGAATTTGCAAATAGAAGTCTCTATCGGATAATACAAAATTAATAGAAAAGCAACTGTTAAATGCATGATAAGCTAATATGGTTGGCCTGTCAAAAAACATACCACCATTCACGTAGCCCTGCAATATCAAGCAGTTAACTATGAAGTCAGAGGAATCTAATACAATGTAGATATAAAGCTGACTGCAATGTAATTCACCACCCCTCATATTGGAGTTCAAATCCTCGTAAGTAGAACAATATCAAAAGGGAAGGTGCTCATTTGAATTAGTCTAGGTTCCAACGCAGATGTATTCATTCAAGTCAGGAGCTAGGTATGCATTTCAAAATATTACAGATGCATAGACAGCCTTCTTTTAAAGAAAATAATCTAACCACAAGCTACCAATTGCTAAGCTTTTTAAAAAATGGTATCCAAACATATTAGGCACTGCCCTTTTCCTGTCTAATTTGTCCCCATTTGTTTTAAACTGTATTACAACCAAAATTGTCCACAGATGAATATCAATTTTTTAGAAAGAGCTTTGTATTAAGGTTTTATAAACTAAGTGTCTAAATCAACTACATTTCTACACTAATTGGCCACATTGCTGGACAAAACATAAGAGGTTTTAATCTCAAACTAGGGTGAATTTTACTAGGAGGAGAATAAAGTGTGCTATTCACTTGTATTCACATCATTCTATCACTCAAACAATAATCTACTTGTAAGGATTTGAACAGACCTTTTTTGTGTTTTTCCAAATTACTAAACTCTGTATCTGTCTGGGATTTAGATGCATCACTTGCATTAAGATCAGTGTAGTGTTCATAATTAATATTTACAAGTATTTCTCCCCGTTTCAATTCCTTAATAGTCAAACAGATTCCACAAGAGAAACATATCAGTGAACACTGTACTTAACATCACCCTTTAAAAACCTGCATCAAATATAAAGGGCATTTAATTTATTTAAAATTGGGTGACTTAGCACTAGGCAGTTCAGGAACTTATCTGCTAAGTGTCAAAATTGCTTTGAACGGGAATAAAGTTAAGATTATCATATTCATCAGCGCATAATTTAGTTAAGGTTAATGCTCATGTAAAAAACTCAGTTACCAAACAAGGTGACATACATAAGCCAATTTAACATAAATGTTTAAAACCTCTAAATTCTCTTTCTATGTGCTTTTTTACTTGTTGGACCATGGATCTATTTTTGTACATATCTAATCACAGACTTAAGCTTCTCACTTTTTCAGTGATTTTTCAAATTTGATTGTTGATCTTACTGTAGCAGTAGTAATACTTTATTCGATTTCAAAAAGAAAAACCATAAAAGCACAGATATATATTTATAAATATAAACTCATATCATCATAGCCATATACATACATGGGATCCTTAAAACATGATAAAGTCAGTACACTAATTTCCCTTGTTTCCGATTCTCTGAGAGTCAGGTCATCACCTAAAGGTTTTTGTGAATACTTACCCATTTACTCACAAAGATTTCAAAGAGACTGTTTGTGAAGTTCATTAAAAGCTGTAAGAGAACCATGCATCATAAGCGATACTGAAGTTCTTATTGTGCAATAGGAACCAAGCTTGAAGGGAGAATTTTTAATTATGAATACAATTAATTAACAAATAGTTTTAAAAACTACATCGCAGACAACACTAAAATACCTATTGTGCAATACATTTCTTAAATTTGTAGCAGATCTCAAAACAGAGAACAGCATTGGTATGTCCACTAAGTAGTACACAATATACCCTTTTACACTACTCCTCATGTAGCAAGAATTTAGCTTTAAGGTATCACAGAGCAATGTATCAGTGCACCTCAAATATATTCTCTATCCAGAGATTAAAATGGTCTTATGCCTTAGCCAGCACGCATGTAGCAGATATTTTGATAGGGCAAAAATAAGTCATTCTGTGGTGTCGCTTCTAAGCATTCTGGTCATATCCCTCATGCGTCTTATAGATAAAATCCATTAGATTGGAATTAGCCAAGTATTCTTGATGATTTTATAGTTGTGACAGAAGAATAAAAAAATCTTATTCTGTTTCAGGACTTGCCGGTCAGGATAGGCAATTAGAAAGAATGTTACAGTCATGCCATTTGCTACAAAAATAATTTACCGGCAAAATGCCATACCTGAATTGCAAATAAAAGGATTTTGCTTGATGAGGTTCAATGCGGTTCAGACACTCCACACAGAGCATATAATCTTTAAAAGTCAAAAACCTTCCAGTCAACACACCCAACAGTGTTATGGTTCAGCTAGAGATCATTGATAAAATATTAGTATCGCTTTTTGAGACATCATAAAGTGTTATTTTTTATGCAGCCTGGATTAGACCAGACATCCCTCATGCCAAGTCAATACAACCAAGTCTTTACACATTTGAGCCAAATTATGCTACCTTTGGTGTCCAGCGCAATCACTTCTAAAAAAGATTGCCTCGTTGGAAGTGAGGAGTAAGTGGATCAAACTCAAATTCAATATGCTAAAAGTTTGGATGCTGCCAGCTGCGCTATATTTTTAAGCCCAAGATCCAGACGCAAGGGAATTAAGGGTGCATTTTGGGGTAAATCGAGAATTGATCTCAAACATATTCACAATTTTTATTTAAATAGTCTGTGTGTTGCACAGTTTCCATATAATGCTACTCCTACTCCTTTGGCCCAATAGATTTCAATAGCCAGGACAACTGGCATTTAAATTGAAGATTTCAGCTTGTTGACCAATGCAGAACTTACATGCTGGAGAGATAACTGACTTTTAGAGATTTGGGCAGCCGAAGACAGTGAATTTGTCAGTATGACCCCCCCAAATAGTCGAACCGTGTAAACTGCTCCAAAAAGGAGTCTCCCGATTTGACCTTGCCCCTAAAGGAATTGTGTGGGTTGAACACCATAAATTTGGTCTTATCAATATTGATCTCCCACCCAAATTTCTTACAGGATGTTGAGAACCAATCCAATACGTTTTGGAGCCTCATCAGTGTTGTGGAGATAAGAAAGGTATTGACGGCAAATAACAGGGACGTAACTCTATATTAAGCGATATTGGGGGGATTGCCATTATAATCACAAACGAGTCAATCAACCCATTAGTGTATATGGTAAACAGAGTTGGTGCCAATACACACCCTGGCTGCACTCCTCTGTTCACCTTTATGCGCTCAGTTAATTCACAAATACGTCCCCATCTAATCTTAGCGTAATTATCCCTACGGAGCCTTAGGATTATTGTAAAAGATAATTTTGGACTCCCTAGCTGCTTTTGTGCTACCCACATTTTTCCTCTTGTTATAAGGTTGAATGCGACACGCAAGTTCATGAACATTACATACATGTGTTCTCTCCTAATCTCCACATATTTTCAAAGAATTGTTCAAAACCTGAGTATTTGATCAATGGTGCTCATGTTCTCTCTGAATCTAGCCTGAAGAGGTGACAGAATCTGACCCTACCTCATCCATCCCTAGAGCCTCATTAGAAGATGTCTACAGAACAATTTTTGTGAGGTATCAATAAGGCTTATTGCTCTATAATTAGCTGGGTAATTTTATCTCCCTTTTTATAAACAAGGTCTACCTTCACCCCCAACCAAGAGTCAGGCACCTCAGCAGCTTTTAGAATGGCATTAAAATCATGGTTTCAAATGGCACAGCAATCATCAGGCTCTGAGTGAAAAAAGTTGCCTGGAATTTTGTCAAGTCCCTAAGCTTTTCCCTTTTGCAGGGTAGTAGGACCTAACTTAGTTTCCTCCATACTAAAAATACACGGCTCTACAACTCAGAATTTGTCTGTATAGGTTGAGTCACTACCCCACGTCTCCTCATCAACAAGGACTGCATATAGACGTCCAAAATGAGTTACCCAGGAATGGGGTTAAATATGTGAGTCTTCTAAGACTTGTGTGCAGGTCCCCTTTGCCAGAAGATGCCAGAACTGACTATTGCCCTTAGTTTTTACCACAGTGTATAAATCTCTCCATAATTTTTCTCCCCAGTTCCTTTTGGCCTTATTTTGGACCGTTTTATATTATTTCCTTTTAAAAGCCACTGTGTCTCTGCAGTCAATTTTTACTGCACTTATCAACTCCTTCCGTACATCCTTACAATGGTCATTAAACCATTCTACTTTTAATGGCTGTACATTTTACTGCCTTGTAAAAATATTTCTTAATCTCTCCCATTAATCCTCTATAAATGTCTAGGATTAGACACTCCTCATCGACGTGCTTGAGGATCACATCTAGTGCGTGTACTACACTGGTGTAAACTTGGATAAGAGTTTTTTCGTTCTCCTCTATCACAGGCCACTTGACCCTACTTCCGCTATTGCTAAGAATAACTGGATTTGACGAATTGCCCTCCAGATGGGGCTGCTGTGGAATGAATAGAGGAGCAAGTTGTAAAAAGAGCACATCATGGTCACTGCCTAGTCTTTTAGAGACTCTCACTTCAATCAAATGATGCCAAAAGACCAGATCTAGAAGGATATAATCAATTCTGGTTTGACAAAATTAATCCTTTCAAAGGTACGTTGCAGGTCCTTATCTGAAATTGTGCGCCCATTAGATGCTCGAAGACTGTGCTTGAGTGTAAATGACGCTAGATGGAATACTACTTTTGTGTTTCTAGGGAGGCCCACTTGGCTCAAGCCAGGGATTCTCCATTACTTATCATCATCTTCCAAAATATTTGACATCATCTCTAGGGGCTTAAAAGGGGTATTCATATCCCCAAGCAAGTAATAAATGACCCATGCCCTCGTTTCTTCCCAAAAATTCATCAAGAGCAATTATAGTGGGAGAAGCTTGATTCTGTGAGGGGAATCGATTATAAATATTGACCAGAAGGACATGCTGGTTACCTTCAGTACTAATTAGAGTTACAGCCAGTAGGTCCTTAGACTTAGTATCAAGTTGTTTTCAAGTTACAGTGAAGATCGGTATTAACCCAAATATAAAGACACCCTGCCGTGCATCCCCTATATGCGTGGAAGGCCTCTACATTAACGTTTACAAAGCCCACCATATGGACCACATCAGTGGTGCACGTCTCTTGTAGGAGACAAATATCAAATTATTAATGACATTCCCCTACTCCTCACAATTGAGTTTGGACTTAATATCAAGAATATTCCAGAACAATATTGTTAAATTATCATGGTTCCAAACAGCCTAAGGCTGGGTGTGCCATAGGGGTTACCTCCCCATTTCATGCACCATAGTGGTGCCAGTATAAATACTAACTGGCCACAGAATTTCCGGGGCAACTGTCCCCCCCTAACAAATTAGACTCTTTACTTTGGGGTGACAATCCTACATTCCATCATGAACTACCAGCTCCGAATTCCCCCCCCAGGCAGCCCCTTAGTAGGACGAGATTGAGCACTGTACTCCCCTGGTCAGGTACATCCCTATGGTTAAGTAGAGGTACTTGAATTGAATCTTGGAGCCATTAGGAGGTGAGGATCGCAAATCCAGATTCACCAATCCATGTCCTATTTTCCTATTGACCAACTTTAAGGTAACATAATAAAATTCTTCATCAAAATGGTACTGTCTAGTGGCCACTATATCAGATATAACTATTAAGCAGCATTGCCTCAACTGCCTAATCCAATGGGTGTCTGTATTTGTAAGGGTTTTCTCGTTTTCTTTAGTCCAGTGTGGGATTTTGGGAACATTTATCATATAAATTATGTTACTATTACCTTTTGGGTGGTTCACATTACCTATCTGGGTATTCTTTTGAGGGTGTCTCTTACCTTCTGGGTGGGTCACTGTACCTATTTGGGTATTCTCTTTTGGGGACGCCTCTTACACTCCCTCAGGGGCTGGCATTTCCCCTGCGGATTCATTGCCATCCCCTCACCCGAGACCCCAAGTGAGTAAGAACGTTGCAGCACCTATTACCCCCCCACCACCACAGGATTACTTACAACAGGGGTTGGGCCTGACATCCAAAAACTAGGCTCCAAAAGAGCATGAGAAATCTCCCTTGGTAATGTACCCCTAAAACTTGACTGTTCACATGCATAAATCAGAGCATGCCTTGTTTGGTCCTGTCTTGCTGGGCTGGAGAGACCCTTCTGCACATGTGTGTTTGGCCGACCAGAGACGGACAGCCAAACATACATGCACAGTGAGGGGGAGTGCTGAGCACTACACCTCACTGCTCGTCACCCCTGTGACCCTGTCCCTTTTCCAAAAAAAAGGAAATAAACACAGTTTGTTATGAAGGAGCCGTCCCTGATGTCTCAAACTCCAGGCTCGACATACAGAGATAGAGAACAAGAAATCTGTACATCTGGAAGACAACCCCACCAATTATGCCACAGTGAGCTGGAGAACCATTCCTTCCCCATGCACCTGGGGCACTGCGCTCTTGGTGGGGTGACATGCAAATGGAGGAAGAGTCTGCAGAGGTCCACAGTCATCTAGCAAAATGTGGAGAGTCTCAATTACACAGCCATTTTCCTACCAAGGCCAGGGGAGAAGTAAACAGACATTTTACACCAACGACAGGGGGAAGAGTAAACTAAATAATCAAAGAGCTTTCAAAAACAATGCTGGAAACAGAGTCCAAAACAGTTATCCCTTGCAGTCAACCTCTTCTTGAGCAGAAAATCCTAGTAGGATCTGTACTACTGATCTCTGTATCACATTAACACCTACTGATCTTTGTTGAATTAAAACAAAAACATTGAAATGTTTATCAATGAGTTCGAAATGGGGTTTCTAGTTGACAGTGGTTTGCACCCTGTCCAAGTAGGCACCCTCACTGTAGTCAGGGAAAGGGATTCACACAACTAAAATAACCCCTGCTCACCCCCTTGGTAGCTTGGCACTAGCAAGCAGGCTTATCTCAGAGGAAATGTGTAAAGTATTTGTACAAACACACATAGTAATACAGTGAAACCACCACAAAAGGACTCCACACCAGTTTAGACAAATAGCCAATATTTATCTGAGTAAAACAAGACCAAAATGACAAAAATCCAACATATACAAGTAAAGATACAAGTTTTCAGAGATTAAATCTTAGTAAAGCGCTTAGAAACTCCATAGCTCAAACTAGGGCTATCACAACATCTTGACGAGTCGTTCCCAACAGTCCGATGCCACTCGCGAGGGAGTGTGGGCTGGTCACGGAGTCACACGGACCACAGGTACCGTACCTTGGAAACCGATGAGGAAACAAAGACGTTGCATGGAGACAGGGCGGTGAGGCGTCTCTGGAGCCGGTGCAGTGTCAGATCTTTACTTGTATCAGGGAGGTGAGCTGTCGGTTCCTTACTGCTAGACAGGGGAGGTGAGGCGTCGGTTCCTTACGGTTGCAGGGAGGTGATGCGGTGTTGGTCACAAGGCGTCAGTTCCTTAAGACCCAGAGGGGTTGATGAATCCAGCAGATCAAGATGCAAGGCGCTGACTTTGCGGTGTCGCTATCACACCATGTGGCCACAGGTGCTGTGGTGGAGTCGGGTGTTACGGACATCAGTGACATGGCACATGGGACTCACTCTGTGGCGAGACTTTGGATGCACTGTGGCAGTGGCGGGCCTGTGACGACTGTCACGGGCGTTGCACTCAGCTGGGACCACGGCTCCAGTGCAAGCAGCGGTGTGGTGTCAGACAGCGGCGCTGGTTCCCGAAGTTGTTATGGAGGTCGATGCACTTGTTTCTTCCTTAGTGCACCAGAACTCACTCCCAAGGGCCCAGGAACTGGTTTTGGCACCACTTGAAAAGCCAGGACTCTCAACAAGAGAGCTCAGGCACTGGCAGGTTAAGTCTTTGATATCCCTGAGACTTCTTAACAGGAGGCAAGCTCAGTCCAAGCCCTTGGAGAGCCCTTGAAAGCAGGATGTAGAAAGCCAGTCCTTTCACTCCCAAGACAGAAGGAGCAGGCCAGAACAGAGAAACAACAGGCAGTGTGGCAGTCCTTGCTACAGCATCTAGCTCTTCTTCCTGGCTTAATGTCTTCTGTCCAGAAGGATTCTAACTCTGTGGTTTGAGGGGTCCAGTACTTATGCCTCTTTCTGTCTTTTAAGTAGGCAATCTTCAAAGAGAAATATTTGTACTGCACAAGACCCTGCCTTTCCCTGTCCTGGCCCTGGACACTCTCCAGGGGTTTGGAGACTACTCTGTGTGAGGACAGGCACAGCCCTATTCAGGTGCAGGTGTCAGTTCCTCCCACCACTCTAGGTCAGAAAGACCCATCAGCCTGGTAATGGGCCATCAAGATATGCAGGGCACAACCTAGCTCCCTTTGTGTGACTGTCTAGAGTGAATGCACAAACAGCCCAACTGTCATCCTGACCCAGACGTGTATTCCACAGACAGGCAGAGGTACAGAATGGCTAAGAAAGAAAATGCCCACTTTCTAAACGTGGCATTTTCAAAATTACAATTCAAAAACCAACTTTACCAAAAGTTGCTTTTTTAAATTGTAAGTTCAGAGACCCCAAACTCCAACTTTCTATCTGCTTCCACTGGGAAAATACACCTAAAAGACATTTCAAGGCAATCCCTATGTTATCTTATGGGAGAGATACTCCCTGAAATAGAGAAAAACGAATTTAGTGGCACTTCACTATCAGGACATGTAAAACACACCAGTATACATCCTACCTTGTACATACACTGCACCTGCCCATGGGGAGGCCTTGGGCCTACTGTAGGGGTGACTTACATATAGTAAATGGGAAGGTTTGGGTCTGGCAAATGGGTGAACTTGCCAGATCAAAATGGCAGTTTAAAACTACCCACATTGACACTGCAGTGGCAGGTTTAAGACATGTTTACAGGGCTACACATGTGGGTGGCACAATCAGTGCTGCAGGCCTACTAGTAGCATTTGATTTACAGGCCCTGTGCACGCACTGTGCACTATAAAAGGGACTTACTAGTAAATCAAATATGCCAATCATAGATAACAATCACCAAATGCACTATGTTGGAAGTTTAAAACAATATGTACAATACAAGATGATGCCCGTTGCTATGTTTTATTATTGTATTGCAAGCATGTGCCCACCAAAAGCAAGTGGCAGCATGTTTTCTCTTTTGTACTTTTATTGTTGTCCCTTAATTTACAATGCTTCTGTTTGTCTGTCTGTTTTATTGTGGATTGGGCACTGGATGAATGCCACAAGTCAGTGGGTGGATAAATGAATTAATGTATGAATTCAGGAATGAATTTCAGAGTGCATGTATGATCACTTATTCAGTACCAAAACTTAGAAGTGACTGAATAAGCACTTTCAGGGATAAATAAGATAGACTAGCTTTAAAAAACGCTTGCTTGACGTAAGGTTTAAGTAGAAATTGAACCTTGTTTCTTGTTTCGTCAACCTAGTCCCAACATGAAATAATAGACAAAAATAGATTGAAAATGTTACTGTGTAACACTCCTTCCCATTGGGACGTAAGCGATGTGCAATGCACTAACAAATGACCAGATTAAAATTGCTAAAAGTTTTCCTAAGAAAGCAAGTTTCTCTGTTGGCCTATAGACTCGAAAAGAGAGTTCAATACGCCACTCACCCAAGATGCAAAATAATAAATACCAGCACATACCCTGAATGGCTTTGAGATCACAAGAATGAGCCTGCCACTAGATCGAGTGTATGCTTTAAACCCAACTTTAAGGAAGACGTGCAGATTACAATGTGATGCTTCATGAAATAGGATTACAGCCTTAAATTTTATTCTAGTTGCTCCTGGAAGCCAGGACAACCTCTTAATATTAATGAATATGGGGTCTTTTAGGGGCATTAGCAACTGCTCTAGCTGAAAGTTATGTGACTCGAAGTTTCTGATTCAAAGTATAAAAGCTCAGAGACTAAGGGGGTCATTACGACCCTGGCGGTCGGTGGTAAAGCGGTGTTAAGACCGCAAACAGGCCGGCGGAAAAAAATTGGAACTATGACTGCGGCGGTTACCGCTGCGGTCATCCGCCACTTCACCATTCCGACCGCCATGGCGGTGAGGACTGGAGATTGCGGCCTCCAGCCCGGCGGTCGTCACTAGACCGCCAACGGTATCAGGACCCTGCATACCACCATGGATCTCGGGTGGTTGGGAACCGCCATGAGATCCATGGCGGTAGGCACTATCAGCCCCACGAATCCTCCCCCTACACCCCCCTCACCCCTGCCACCCCCCATAGGTGGCACAACCCCCGCCCCACCCGACCCCGAACATGCACATATACACACCCCTACATGCACACACCCCGAACATGCACATATACACACCCCTACACGCACACATACACCCCGACAACACATACCCGCACACATACAGACATGCACACCATCCGACCCGCACACATTTCCCATACACACAACACCCCCGCACGCATTCACTCACTCAGTCACCCCCTCTACACTCTCACACGCACACCCCCATGCACGCACACAACACACAACAGCCCCCCAACCCCTTCCCTAACAGACGATCAACTTACCTTGTCCGTTGATCCTCCGGGAGGGGACGGGATCCATGGGGGCAGCTCCGCCACCAGGACACCGTCACCAGAACACCGCCACACCAAATCATGGGACGTGATTCAGTGGGCGGTGTTCTGTTGACGTGGCGGTGGAGGTTGAGCAACCTCCACTTTCCCGCCGTCCGCCAGTATGGCTGCTGGCGGCTTTCCGTATGAAAAAGGACGGCGGGTTGCCAGCTGTCATAATACGCGGCGCGGAAGACCGCCACCACTGGCGGTCTTCAGCACGTCGGTACCTTGGCGGTCTTGAGAAAAGACCGCCGAGGTCGTAATGACCCCCTAAGAGTGAATGAGTGCGGATGGATGAGTGAGTCAGAATAAATGAGACTGAGTCAGAATAAGTAAGTGCAAGTGAGATTTGAAAATATCAGTGAGTCAGAGTGAGTGAGTTTGCCAGCATTAGATCTTTCGTAGATTCACATGCTTGAACTATTCCCTGTTGCCAGACTGGGAACCCTCAGTACAATGTTAACATAGCAGTGTAGGCTGTATGCTCCATAACATTGAAATTTGTTTTTCTCCACTAGCCTTACCCAAGATACTACCCGTTGCCAAGATGGTGAATCCCCCCTACATTCCTCTATCTGTTCATCAGCCTGCCCATTGCTTTGCCACTGTATTTCCATCGACAGCTTTGCTCGGACGTCCCTTGCGTGGGCAGCCTTAAATTGCATGGGAGGTAATGACATTACCATTTGAGCAGGGTGGGCTTGGGGCTCCAAATATGGATTTGTACTACTTTAGTTCCCAGGCACAATTTGTGCACAAATGTCTTTTTCCAATGCAGTTCCTGGGACAAAAAGCACCTGAACATAACCACCTGCTTCATGTCTCCTTCAGATGGTTCTGTTCTTGACCCCCAAGTGGCCGATGGAGCAGATACTGTTGCTTGCTTGGTATGGGCATGGAATGAGCTCTAGTGACGAGCTCAGCTGAGATGGCGCTTTGCCCACTCTGTGCGACTTATTGGACACCCCTCCTTTCCTATTACCCTTGATGTTGGGACCTGCAGCATTCTCCGTAAATTGCAGCTGACTTCAATGGGGCACTATATCCAGAAGGCACTTTTATTCAGCCACAACAAGGTCTACAGGGACACAATGTGAATCCTCTTGACAAACTCACATAACACCAGATGTGGGCTGCTGTTCGGACAGCTCACAACTCTTTCCCCGAGGCTCCATCTATCTTTCAGGTGCTGCAAGCAATTCTCACAAATCCATTCCCACGCAAGCTATTCGCAAGACTTAACGCTGGTATGCAGGCAACTGTCTGTGTTCCTGTCAGCCGGCAAGCATGGGATGCAGATCTGGAGACTCCACTTACTGACTAGTAGAATTATTGATGTTCTCAATCCTGCACGCTCTCCTCTAATTATAGGTTACGACTAGTGCATTTTCAAGCATCTACATAGATTACACTGCACCCCGAAAACAATGCAAAGAATGGGCTTGATTGACGAAATGCGCTGCACTGTACCTTGCACTGACTTCCTACGTCTAGCTTGGGACTGACCTGATGGGCAGCACTTCTGGAGCATAGTATTTGATGCTCTAGCGGAAATCAGTGGGCACCCACTCAAGTGCTCCCCACATGTGGCACTTCTAGGCTGTGTGGAAGATGTCTCCTCTGACATGCGCAAATAGATAGTTCTTCTTTTGGCGAAGTGCTGAGTGGTGATACATTGGGGCCGGCGACAAATGCCGCAGACAGCAGGCTGGCTTAAGGATGTGGCTTATTGCCAGGAACAATTGACTGCATACTGGGAGCTGATGCTGGCAAAATCTTGGCCCAAAGATATGTGGCCTCCCTTGGAATGATACATTGGCTCCCAGGCTGAGATGAAGGGCCCAGTGGCTTACACAGAAGCAGAATGACTTGTCAGACCCTCACACTGCAGTAACAGACTCTACAGGCAGTTGAGTTTTACTGCAACATGTAGTGCCGGCCTCCTTAAGATGGAGAGCTGACCTTTAAGATAGCTTTGCAGCACCTTTAATATTATTTTTCCCTGCTGAGTGGCTGCCCCCCTTCATTTTTGGTTTTTATTGTCCCCGCCTTTTTTTTTTTTGTAGCATTGCAAACAACAATGCAGTAAATGCCGATATTATTTGATGGACATGCTGTATTGCATGTTTTTGTGATAGCTGGTACGTTGTTTGCCTCTGGTTTGCTTGAAATTTTCAATAAAAGTTTCAATAAAAAGAAATTTGAAAAAAAATAACATTGAATTTTACAATAGACTTTAATAACTATTCACATCATTATGTATGAGCCGAACCACAGCCAATCAGAGAACAGCACCCTCTGGTGTTCCTCTGACAGAGGCTTTCAACTGTCAGATTTTTATTTTGCACGTCACAGTCAGGAACCAGCAGATTAAACTATTCGGAAGACTTTTCTTCAGGACTTGCTCAACAACAACAATTTTCTACATGTTTGAGCTGGGACAAAATAAATTTCTTTTCGAGGCATGTAAGACATGTAGAAAGAAATTGCATAGGCGGTGACGGAGGCTACAAGAAAGCAGTGGGGGTCGGGACTTAGAAAGCCAAAGGAACATGATACTTACAAAAACCTTGTCACATCGGCAGGCACCTTTAAAGCTATCACTTGCTTATACAGAACAATGCAGGGGAAAATGAGGTACCCTCTGACTGCTCTCCGAGATAAGTGGACAACGGATTTAGGACATCCCATACCTGACAAAGAATTGGTGAGCTTTCTAGATAAAATTCCTAAGGTATCAAGAAATGCTTGCATGTAGTTGTTAAACGTTTGTATTCCACAGAGCATACCTGACCCCGGGACGTGTTTATCGATACTTTGCCACCACGCTTGCCCTCTCCCCACAATGTAGGGAGGGAGGGCTGACTTTATACACTTGTTCTGCTCTTCCACGATACTCACACCCTACTGGGACACCATGACCACTACACGCACTGATCTTTTGAAAGAGAGGTTCTGTGTACCCCAGAGCATTGCCTCCTTGGCTGGTTCCCACACAGAGCTAAACATAAAGCCCCAAGCAGATTCCAAGACTTGGCAATCCAGTTAGCAAAATTAGAGATTGCTCGTAACTGAAAGTGTCAGAGAGGCCACTGAGTGGGGATATGGTGGAAGGAACTTGAGAAGTGGGCTGACGATAAGGAGGAGGTAATGATGAGAGAAGCCAGGAGTGGCTGAGATTCTACAGAATTGGCTAGAGCGTGGGGACAATAGTGGATAGTACGAAGCACCCAAACCCCTCAACTCCCTGACCTCCTGCTGCAGACACCAAATAGCAGTTACCCATATCACAAATGTTACATTTCGAAGAGACCAAACCCTATGTTGGAACTATCTATCTCCAAGTTATAGATAGTGATCCTTGCTGGTTTTGAAAGCGAATACGACACATCGGTCTGTACCTAATGTATACTATTATCGGGATTGATATTGGGAGGCACGACGGGTAGGGATGGGTGGACCTTTAGGGTGGGTTTGTGTTGTTGCATTAATGATGGCTAATTGAAACTGTAAATGTATAATAATGTGCTTTGAATATGCCAGATGTGCCGACTGTTTTATGTTGTTGAAAATCTGTTAAAAAAAAAAAAGACATGTGGAAAGGAAAAGATCTGTATGAGCGAGCCACACTTAAGTGCTTCTAACCCAGCCATAATCCTAAACAATGTAACGTTTGCCTTACTTTCTCTCTTAAAGCCAGAGAAAGAACGTTGGCTTTAGCCATTTTAGTCGAGAAGGTAAACAAACGTAAGGAGAAGGATACTGGGCTCAATCACTGGTCTCCAACCAACCCAGCTGAGGACAACAAATATACACAAAACCTCAAATTGGACAACCCAGTCCAGTAACAAGCTAAGTGAATTATATATCATATGAAATACCATAAAGGGACCTGCAGAGCTGTTCAAAGCTAACAGCATACGTAAAACCATAAAACTTTGTGTGTGGCTCTTACACTTCATAACCCAACACACTGCTACTTAAAACGACAGCTGCACCTCAGTGGTCATCACGCACAACATGGAAATAGTTTTCACATAGGCTCAAAACAAAAACAACACCCTGACAACCACACACCCTACATGGTGTAGCAAGCTGCGCAAGCAAGCGCTACAATGCCCTCACAAAGGCGTAGTAAGCATTATATAAAGGTTGCAATACAAATCAATGAGATGTTACCCTCGTCTTTTTTGGAGTCAAAGATGCCACTAGTCAAGGGGGCGGAGAGCTTCTCAAAGTAAGGGCGTATTCTCCATAGCAGAATAGGGTAATAATGGAATAATACCCTCACTGCATTTATATAGGTTTCCATGAATAAAGTAGAATCAAAAGCATCAGTAAAAATGTTCAATTTAAACTGTAGTGCAACAGAGACAAGACTAGGTCTAAAACAAAATAAATATCACAACAAAGGTATGCTGTTCCTTTTAAAGAAAAGATGAAGAATGGAATAGGTACGGTTCAAGTCTGAGGTCCCAAAAGAGTTCTTCTCTAAGATCTTTTTCGGGCCTTGTACTTCCAACATGGCCCCTGTGAATTACTGAGCTTCTGATCTCAGACACACTCCAGCCCCTACCTGATACACTGTGGCCGCCGCAGGTGCAGTCAATTGGCCGCCCTCAGCTCTACACTTAAACGGCAACCTTCAAGCCTGCTTCTTCACTTCTCAGGAAGCAGAGCATGGGTAGGGTGACCGCTGGACGCCACTCTGTGTTCCTGTGAGTATTGCTGTTTTCAGAACTGGTAAGAGCCGTCTTGGGCGCTCCTGCTGTGAAGAGCACCCGTTTCCATTACTAATGGGCATTTATTTGTCTTTCATAGCACGTTAAGAAGCGTTTGCACTATCTTCACTCAAGGGGACACTACTGATACTCAAATGGGGTGATTTAACCCTTCTTAAGACAGTGTGTGGTATCTGTGCATTATGGTTTCCCTTTGTTATGTCATGTGTGCTTTTTGTGCTGGGTGCTACAAAACGTTTAAGGTTTCACTTTTTTTGATGCATGTACACCTACGGTCACATGTGAGTGCAACAACAACTGGATTTTTACTCCCTTTGCTAGAGGCATGACTCTGAGCTGTGATACATGCAAACTGCATAGGTCAGATCTGTAATAATAACAAGGTATTAACCTTCCAGAAAGTTGTAGTGATGTGTGATTGGTAATTATTGGAAACAAATAAGGTTAGATGCCAACCACTGTGTAGATTAGAACAATTGCTCCTTAAGAATTGCCATAAGGTCAGTACTGACTTAGAACGGCAAGAAGCATGTAGACCAACTAAGCTATTGAAGATCATTGCCTCTCTAGATAATAACCATTCTTTTAATTAGGCGGACTTGCCTATAAAAATTCCTCAGAGGACCACTTAGTCTATCATATCATTCACATTCCTTCACAATTATTTTTTTTATCTCCAATCTACACCATCAGCCTTACACTCTTACTTCACAACAGCATTTTTCAAAAAAGATTTCTGGCAAAGTGCCCCCTAGCAGGCGGTGCCCCCTAGTGCCGGACGGGCCCTGCAACACCGGTCCAACAAAGGAGCAGGCACTATGATGAAGCATGACACCCCTTTGGGGTGTGTGAGGGCTCATGCTTCCTGAGGGACCAGGCCTCTTCTGGTACCTCAGACATGAACCATACCTATTCCATTCTTCATCTTTTCTTTAAAAGGAACAGCATACACTTGAGATTTTTAGCTTAGTTAGGAGCATGTATGCTGTACATATAATGTGCCTGGCCCATTCTCTTAGTAGATAGCTAAAACAGAATAACCCAATCTAATCCAGTTTGTGCATCAAGACTACCAATAAAAACAAGCATTTGCAAAACAATGGGTCTCACGTTTGCTCAAGTTAAGGACCATTAGCTTTGTAAATTCCTAACTGGACTTTTCTTGCTACATAAATTGCAAATGAAAAGTGAAACAGTGGACCTAAGCGAGCAGATTCAAAATGCCACAGCCGCCATGAGCACAAAGGAGAGACAGAAAAGGAAAAATAAGTTTGCTCGCAGTCAAACGGATCAGCAAATGTGCAATTATCCATGTAACAGGGTTGGTGTTCAAGGCGGTAACAAAACCACCCCAAGGAGGGACAAACATAAAGCATTTACTAATTATAACAAAGGATTTTTGAAAGGCAAGCCCATAGTGATGGGCGTGCAGTGGGCATGGTTAAAAGCCCACCGATAAATTACAACAGGTCAAAGCGCTTGCGCACACGACCTAAAAAATCAAGGTTTATCTTATTTAGGCATACCTGGATTGTAATACACCCAGATCTGTACAGAGGAAAGTTATATCAGGAGATACAGCATATGTAAATGTCAGCAGGGCATTGTGCATAATTATGGAAGGATATGCCTCCATCTGTAAGCAAGGACTGAAAATAATTATTAATAGAAGCGAGTGACAAACAGGATCTTGTCATCTAGATTCACTTCAAAATCCTCTGCTGGATTTGACTGGCCTCGGTCAATAAAGTGGGAGATAGCAGCTCCTGATGATGCTGCTAAAAACTTTTTTTTTTTTGCTAGGGCCCATGTTAAACTACTTGACATAACTATATATTCAAGGGGAATAAAAGTCACCATAGCACCCCAAACTGAAACACGGCCCAAGAAATACCCATCTAGAGGAGGGTGGCCCTCCAGGAGGGAGAGTATAAAAAGCGAACAGTGTTTCCTAACTTCTTGAAAGAAACGCGATATATTGAAAGATTAAAGGCCTTCACAAACCTAAACAAACTACCAGAATTCAGGGTGCTGTACGTGGGCACAGCATGAAAGAAGAGTGGGCGACTGGAGATGTCGTCCATTGTGCAGGTAATAAAACTGATAAGATTGTAATAAATGGGTAATCTGGAAAGGGGGAACAAAGTCTTTGAGAGATTTAGGAATGACTGAACTCTTAGCGGCTTTTAACATTGTTCTCTGCCTCCACAGTTTGGGAACAGTAAAACAGAACATTATCCTCATTCTAAAAATGCTTTAGCTCAAAAGGTTAGTTTACAACCACTTGTGCGATTTGAAGGTCACAGGGTCAGACCCACAAAGGTAAATTCTATGGCAGGACCGGAGGCTCAGATTATGCTATCTCTTTCTTTAATGAGCCAAACACAGCAGCCAATCAAACAACAGTAAACAAAAAAACTTCACATCCCAAGATGCTCTACACCCCAGGCACATGCTCCAATCACCTATCGTGACCTTACTCTATATTAAACATGACCCCGAACGTCATATCCTCTTTCTTTGCTGCTTCGCAGCAGATAAGTGCTATTTACTTTTACTCTTCATGTTTATTGTGCTTTGTGTGTTATTTAGCTCATTGTTATTGTTAAAACTTCAGCGACGTGATTTCGCTCGCTTTATTTTCTCTGTGCGGGTTATTTTGGTAACGATCTGCCGATTTCTAATGCCCGTTTGAGCCTGAATTGTGGAGCGGGAGTGATGCACGCGCATAGCGCGTAGTCTGTTGTCACTTTCAACACGTTCTGCAGAGCGCACGTTTTTTGCGAGCCAATGTCTTTTCCTGAGTTGTCCCTAGAGATCGGATTGTAATTGTACTTGCGTCTTGGCATTCAGGTTGCATCCTTGTACACAGACTCCCAAAGTGCCTCTCTGACACCCAGACTTTGACTTCTGGGTTGTAAAATTCATGTAAGGCATTGCCTAGAGTGATTAACAGGCGGCTCCCTCCACTCATTATATTTAAGAGCTCTCCTGTCTCATCTTGGTGCCTGTAAGGTTTTTTTTCACTCCCCCTTTATTTTTGATTCACATATTTGCAAACACTGTTTAGTGTTATGGCTCAATGGAGTGACCAAGACACAGGTTATTACCCTGAGGATATTGACAACCAACTTGAGGTTAATTTAGTGGAAGCACTTGACAATAGAGTGCAGCAGTCAGTAAATGATGCCTTGGTGAGAGCGTTAGGTCCCTTTTCTGGACAATTATTAGAATACGCTCACTCTCAAGGCTGGATGAATGATAAGTCACCTCCTATCCCTGAGGGGAATATTCCTAAAGGAGCCTCAAAGTCCAAGGCTAAGACAAAGAATCTTGAAAATTATGATCCCTCCGAGGACTTGCATGCGGATGTGTTTGAGAGACTGCGCAAGAAACGCATTTCGGAGCATAATTACAGCACTTTAGATAATTCCTCATCTTCAGGAGGCTCGTCGGATCAGGATTCAGACGATCTAAATAATACTAACCCTAGTAAGAAGGCGAAGAAGCATTCCACTTCCCATTTGTTAGATTTCGATCCTTCTGAGATTGTGCATCCTAGGTCTTCTAATTGGCTCCCATCTTCGGAAGTCGCACAGTATGTATATGCTAATCTAAGGAGAAGCTTTGATAAAGAGGTCCGTTCACGCCTCAGGGCAGAATGCCCTAGACCAGATCTAGATAATAGCGTGGCTGACACTCCTGAGATTGACCCTACAATGGTCACCTTCCTGAAAAAAAAAATCAAAGGACCCTAAAAAAAGATTAGATAGGTCATGGCGTTTGTGTCAGGACAAACTGCTCGATATGTCAGGCCCCCTGACTAAGATTCTAGACTTGGCTGTAGTCTCTAAGGAGTCGGGCACCCCTGTTGATACCGATATCCTCTTAGGTTGGGCGCAGAGAGCTGTGTGCCAGTTAACACCAACTGTGCTATTTCTGCTGAACGCAGGAAGTCCATACTAATGCGTATGGATCCTAAACTAGTCGATTTAGCCGCTTCAGAAGCGGGGCCAGCCGCGGAAGGTCTTGTGTTTGGATCATCCTTTATTAAAGAACTGGCCAAAAAAAATTCCACTTTTTCCACCCTCGACAAAGTGCAAATGTCCCTTAAAAAAGTTTTTAAGCGAGGCCTTTTTGTCAGGGCCAGGTGTTATGGTGGACGAATGCCCGGCCGGGGCTCTTTTGGAAGTCCCCAAAACTACTACCCCAGAGGTCGAGGTAATTGGTCTGGAGAACAATCCGATACCACCTTCTACCCCACTCGTTCCAGAGGTGGTAGACCTAGATTCCGCCGGGGGCATCGCAGATGTCAACAAGAAGCGATTCAGGACTCCTCCTACTCTGGTAAGCCTCATTCAAGCTTCTCAAGTTATTCTTGGGGGAAGAGTGGGATTGTGTATGGAAAACTGGAGAAAGATTTCTGGAGATCCTTGGATTCTTCAGACGGTGGCAGGTTTTCATCTGGGGTTTATCAACACTCCGTTTCAGATAGCTCCCCCGTTGCAAATGATTTTTTCCCTAGAAAGTCAGAGGTTTATAGATGTAGAAGTGCAAGCGTTATTAGACAAAGGAGCGGTAGTTTTCTCAACCCCTCTGGATTTTGCAGTCCCATTTTTGTGGTGGACAAGAAAGGAGGGGGTCATTGTTTAGTTCTGAATCTGAAAGACTTCAATTCTTGGATTGTGTACAGACACTTCAAGATGGAGGGGATTCACATGTTAAGAGATATCCTTCTGGAAGGAGACTGGATGGTAAGATTAGATCTAAAAGACGCATACCTTTCAATTTCAATCTTTCCCCCTCACAGGAGGTTTCTCCAGTTTCTGTGGAGGGGTCATTGTTTGGAATTCACAGCTCTCCCGTTCGGCCGGTCCTCAGCACCCTGGTGTTTCATAAAATTGTTGAGACCAGTGATGGAAAGGTTGAGATCAAAGGGAGTACGTCTAATCATTTATTTGGACGACATCTTGTTGATGGCACAGGATCCAAAGACATTGCAGATACACTTGAACTGGGCAATCAGTCTGTTGCAGGATTTGGGTTTCCTTATCAATGCGCACTAGTCATTGTTGAATCCGACCCAAGTGATAGAGTTTTTGGGTTTCAAGATCAACTCTCTTCAAGCACAGTTGATTCTTCCCTCGTCAAAGATCCGCAATATCAAGAGGGAATTAAGATCAGCTTTAGCCAGTCTGACCATTTCAATAAGAAGCATTGCCCGACTGGTGGGTCTTTTAGCATCTTCCATTCAGGCAATCTTCCCTGCCCCCCCTGCACTATCGAGCTCTACAGATATTGAAGATCAGATACTTAAGACAGGGTCTGGGTTGGTCGGCTTTGATTCAATTGTCCACAGAGGTCAAGGAAGAAATCCAGTGGTGGCTTCACCACATGGAGGCATGGAACGGTCGAGCCATTTTTGGGTCTAATCCAGAGGTCGTGATAGAATCAGACGCCAGACAGTGGGGATGGGGAGCCTGCTGCGGGTCTGTAGTGACCGAGGGTCGCTGGTCAATGACGGAGCAAAATCTCCACATCAATAGCTTGGAACTCCTAGCAGGGTTGTTTGCGATAAAGAGTTTGTCCCCTCTCAAGACAGACTGCTGCATCCTTCTGACAATGGACAACATCTCAGCAGTGCGATATGTCAACAAGCTTGGGGGAAAGAAATCCAGGATTCTAGCAGAGATAGCCAAGGGGTTTTGGCATTATTGCTTAAGTCACAGGTTGGTAGTTCTGGCCGAATACCTTCCGGGAGTTCAGAACACTATTGCAGACTGGAACTCCAGGTATCTGACGGACACCAGCGACTGGGGGCTGGATCCAATTATCTTCCAATAGATAGCCCAGGAATGGAGCCCTTGCGAGATAGATCTCTTTGCGTCTCGCCTCAATACCGAAATTCTTCAGCTGGAGACCGGACCCTCTGGCCTTAGCGACAGATGCCTTTCTACAGAATTGGTCCCCTTTTCAGGGTTATGCGTTCCCTCCGTTTCTATTGATTCCCAGGGCCCTATCTCAGGTTCGGAGACAGAAATCGAACCTAGTCTTGGTGACTCCATTTTGGAGGTCTCAACCCTGGTTCCCTGTTGCACTTCAGTTAGCTTGTGCTCGTCCGTTGTTCATTCCTCCATGGCAGAATATATTATTGAGTCCAGTGGGCCTTCAACATCCACTGATTTTATCAGGGACTCTTACGTTGATGGTATGGATGGTTTCAGGGCAAAATGGAAAACCCCAGGCCTTTCGCAGCAAGCCGAGAACTTTATCAAGCAAGCCTGGGCCTCTAGCACTCACAAGAGATATGCATCTGCATGGCGTAAATGGGGTAGTTGGTGTAAAGGAAGGAGTATCAATCCCTTGGAGTCAAATATTGAACTGATTCTTAATTTTCTGGCAGAACTAGCTCCTTCAGGGCTGACATATAGGACTATTAGTTTTAGATCAGCTATTTCAGCTGGGCATAAACATATTGATGGTAAACCAGCGGGTGAACATCCCCTTGTTTGTAAGTTATTGAGAGGTATTCGATTTTCTAAGCCTCCTCAAGCCAAATATTCAGTGTTATGGGATGTGAACATTGTGTTAACATTTTTAGATTCGTGGCCTAGTAACAGGTTTTTATCCCGTAAACAGCTTTCAGCAAAATTGGCTATGTTATTATGCTTAATTTCCTGTAAGCGAGTTTCGGATGTGAAGGCTTTGGATTTATCTGGTAGAGTTTACTCTCCTAATGGTGTTAATTTTAATATTTCCAGAAGGACTAAAACCAATTGCAAGTCAGTAACTTACCCTTGGTATCCGGATAACTCAAAAGTATGTGTGGTGCAATGTTTGAAAGATTATGAACTGGTTACTGAGGAATTTAGACAGACCATGGATGGTCAATTATTGATTTCTTTGCAGAAACCATTTAAGCCAGTTTCCTCAGCCACACTCTCGAGGTGGATTAAATGGTTAATGAGTAAAGCCGGTATTGATACCAGTCAATTTGGAGCCCATTCTGTTAGGGGAGCTATGGCCTCTAAATCTTATACTCTAGGCTCAAATTTGGAGGATATTATGAAGACAGCAGACTGGTCTTCTGAATGTACTTTTCGTAAGTTTTATTTTAAACCTGTTGTTGATGTTGCCTCTGTTGTTATTGATTAGCTTTGAACTAGGATAATCTGAGCCTCCGGTCCTGCCATAGAATGAAATTAATTCTATCTTACGTGTCAAGAATTTTCAATTTTATTAAGGACACGGAGGCGAGGATTATCCCTCCCATATAATATTTATTGATGTTATACTTTGATGTGTTCAATTTTCAAACATGATACTTTTATGCCCTCCCTGTATTATCTTTAGAGAATTATTTAGAGAACTTTTTGCTGAATAACCTGGCAGTAGGAGGTATTATTTTCTATTACTGTTTATCCTAGGATCCGATCAGAAGAATTCCTGATTTGTTATCACGAGAATATTGATGGAGGACGCTCTTTGGTCTCCACTCGTAAGATGTTTGATTCAGCTTACTGCTCCGGTTGAGTTATCTACAGACAACTGGTTTGGATGAGAAGAATTTGTGAACCAGCATCTACGAAGGAAGTCTGGAAAGAAGTTTTATGGTTATCTGTTTGGACAAAGAAAGAGGATATTACGTTGGGGGTCATATTTAATATAGACTAAGGTCACAATAGGTGATTGGAGCATGTGACTGGGGTGTAGAGCATCTTGGAATGTGAAGTTTTTTTGTTTACTGTTTGATTGGCTGCTGTGCTTGGCTCAGTAAAGAAAGAGATAGCATAATCCTCGCCTCAGTATCCTTAATAGAATTGAAAATTCCTGAAGCGTAAGGTAGAACAATTTATACTGAGAAAATCTATGCCCGAGCAAAAACCATGCTGAAGCTTATATCGTGCAGACTTCTGTGCATTCAAGACTCCACTGGTTTGTTGGTTCATGCTATCTGCTCTCTCAAAGAAGATGCCAATTTCAACAACCACTGAAGTTAAATCACTCCACACAACTATTCCCCAAATTCTACGAGGGGCCCACAAATCAGGCACCGAAGACAAGGCAGTCAGTAAACTGGACACAGACACACTACAAGAGGTTCCTAAGGATTATCATTTAGCAACACTCCTTGAAATGAAGGCATGGTAATCCTCAATAGGTATTAATATTGAGATATTCATTTCATTATCACCTTCTCTGCATGAATCAATCTACTGCATAATGTTGCACTTAGAGCATTCAGGTATCCGGCCTCTATAGAACTAAAACTTATTATTTAATCAATTAATGTGTGATCTTCCACCAAAGCAGAGGCAAGTGCAGAATCATGAACAAATTAATGTGCAATTTAAACACATTTAGAGAATGCTCATTTACAGAAACTGGCAAAGGTAAATGCACAGGTCAAATCGGACTTCAATCTGAATACAAACAATGCATCAAACAAATTATCAATCTCAAAGTCTGTTCTATCGCACCGTTGACGGTTCGGTCCAATTACCACACATGCGTACAATATTCATCAGGAGGGAGCAACTGAGTAACATAAACATATGACTCTGTAACAAGGATGAGAACACCATCAACTAAACATCGGTGCCAACAACACAGAAAAGATGGTGGCATAATTAGCAGTACAAAATGCAGTAGGCGTGCATGAACTGTGCCAAAGCCGAAACAGAAGTTGAGCGAGACGAAGCCACAACAAAAATCAGCCATACACCTTTTCTTAACAAGCACTGGCAAAGCCAATATGTCTCGCCTTTATAATGTGAGTGCCAAGCTGCTGGATCTTCCAACAGCTATCTGTAAGGCATTCTTTAAGTAAAACAAAAAAAATCCAAATGCTGGAGGAAAAGAAACAAATCCTATGGTGCCTCAAAATTGTACATCAAATTCATATTTTAAATTTTTATAAATGGCATGGTTTATTTTCAAATATTTTTCACTCCGGAAACTAAACAAAAATTTAAAGAAATAAAGAAGTGTCAGAATATAAAGGGTTTCGCTTCCCAATGCCTAATTTATTTTCCGCAGGATTTAGCCATTTGACCCTCTATCCTATCCGAGGGTGTCTATTTGTGAACCGCCAGAAGAAATGTAATTGTAAGTACAGCTTCTGCCTCAGGCCCTAGCTCAGCAAGTGAAACAGAGGCCCATCCTTACTTCCCAGAACTCTGGGAGTCCTTTAGGTGCCAAAGCGTGTTCTTTGTAGAAATCAGGAGACTAGAAAAACCCTTAAGGACTACTTTTTAACCATTTCTCAGTTCAACTTATCCCTGCTATTGTGCTGTTGCATAAAAGCTGGGAGGAGTGTGTTGCAACACAGCACAGGGGTGGTATTTGAGAGCTGGAGCAGCACAAGAGGGAGAAAGCTAGCAGCAAATACATACACTCTCAAGGAGTGAAGTATGAAAAAGAAAAAGTAGTACCTTAAATGAGAGCATGGAATGATTCAAGTCAGCCAATCAAAAGGATTTTTAGGAGGCTTAAAGAGGCTATGCTCCAGGGGAGTGAAAAACACAAGAAAAGGCAGGAAAGCCATCAAATAAGAAGCAAGCAAATGACAGTGACAATGAAGCCAGACAATGGTAAGCACTGTAAGCTCACAACAGATTATTTTTCGCAACCAGAAAGCTTGTGCCAACTGGTAGGCACCACCGAAAACTCGGTTGATTAGGCAAACATCCCTAGAGATCAGCAAGTGCCTTCAATATTTTTTTCTTTTGTTTTTTGTTTGTTTGTGGCCACAGCCATAGAGTGCAGTGGTATTGAGTTCAGTGATATTGAATGCAGCGTGTACAATGCAGAGTCGTAGAATGCAGCAGCATAGATTAGAGTGGCGCACAGAGTGAAATGGTGAAGAGTGCAGTGGTATAGAGTGGCGAAGAGTGCATTGACAGAGTAGAATGGTACAGAGTAGAGAGCAGTAGCATGAAGTGGCATAGAATTTGGTAGGGTGTGGAGTGGTGCAAAGTGGTTTACAGTAGAGTGCAGTGGTGTGAAATGGTGTAGAGTCGGGTAACAGAGTGGCGTATTCATGGTGTGATAGCACACTACCATTACAGACAACACATTTTCAATTGAAATGATCATTCACAGACATGCACACTAATAAAACTATAGGGTGCACAGATGAAAATGTACAGAAATTGCATTGCCTGGATTAATGATTTGTTTTGATCATATTATGCATTCTCAGGTCAACTTTCTGAAAGCCCCCAAGATGTCTTTAGCAAACCAGACAGCTGCACAGTCTGGTAGGATACAACCTAAAAGGGAGATGCCCTTGGTTGGATTACATTGGAGATCCAGTTCTTTACATTCCTGATGAAATATTTACTGTCAGAATAAATTTGTATAGCAATACAAAAACAAACTGTAAATATATTTTTCACGTGAGAAACACTAAATCTGAGTACGGAGAATAGCACTGTCACTTAGGCATCACCACTGTCTGTATGCAGCCCATTTTTTTATGCAGACCTCCAAAAAGCTGGAAATTCACAAATCCCCTGTGGGTGGGAAATAAGGTTGTTTGACGGCCATAAAATCTGTTCAAAATGGCGAGAAATGGTTTTTGCTTTGTCCAATAACGATATTCGTGAATTCGGCGTGAAACTCAGCACGCCCCCCACGTAAGATTGCGATGAATTCACAAATATCGGCAAACAAAAAACATTTACACACTCACTCAGACACTAATGCGCTCACTCAAAGACACACACACACACCTACTCACAGACCCACTCAGACGCTCACGTACCCAGTCACAGACCCACTCAGACTCACACACCCACTCACTCACTCAGACACTGATGCACCAAGTCAAAAACCTAGTCAGACACTCATGCACCCACTCCGTGGTGTGGAGTTGCATGCTTATAGGAGGGTAGGCTGCATGGGCCATGCCCTGCGGCCAACGCCCAAAGCCCACAGAACAAGGCTGTGCACTGCGTATTTTGGATTAATCTAATGTGATTCATTACTACTTAACTTTAAAAAAGAATTCACTGAAAAAAAACAAATGTTACAAAGACGTTATAGTTAGAAAATAGAATTTTAAAAAACAATAGAAATTCACAAAAAAAAAAAAAAAAAGGTTACAAGGACGTTATAGTTAGGTTCTGAATTTATTCACACAACCACAGAAATTCTGCTGTTCGAGTTATTTCAAGTAACTCTAACTGGTGTCCTCGCCATGCACTGGTAATTACCCCAAATATTGCAGCACTCATTACATCCTTTAGAACATCATTAATAATACCAATATAACATTAGCAGTCAAATTATTGATGAGATAACTGTGTATGGTGGGGACACAAGTTATACCTTAGGGCACGAGTTATAGTTACTTGAAATAACTCTATAACAGCTACATTTCTATGGTTTTGAGCGTGGAAAGTCAGAACCTAATTATAACGTTCCTGTAACCTTTGTTTTCAGTGAATTTCTATGTTTTTGTTTTTAATTCTATTTCCTAACTATAATGTCCCTGTAACCTCTGTTTTTTTGCAGTGAATATATATCTACATATGTGCACACATACCTACATCTTGATCTGGTTGCCAAAAATATATCCTGAAGCTGTTAACAGAAAGGGAGGATCAAACTCCTTCCTCTTTAGATCTGCCAGTCTGAAAGGATAGCACCTCAAGCTGCAGAGTTGGCCCACGCCTGTAGAGCACAAGAACGGAAGATACAGCTCTCAATCCTTCATCACAGATATTTCTGTCTGAAGTGAGAGGCCAAAACAGGCTTTGTCTTGTCTTCTCTAGCCAATGCCTACATCATCTGGAACCAGGTGGCCCCACCAAAACCTTTTACAAGGCACAAGCTGGCTTATAATATACCAGGGTAATTAGTTGGGAAAGAGAACTATGTGCTATTACTGAGAAGGCAGCCATGCACATCCCAAAACCATGCTTTCCCGTATGAATTTGGTTGCAGTCAAGCAACCTAGACCTATATTTCCTGAAACAGTCATTTAATAAAGGAGGTGGAGGTCGTGTTTTCGTTCTTCAAAAACATTTTGCTACAGCCTCACAATAGTAAGTGTGGTGCTCTTTGGGTAGTGAAATCACACAAGATCAGCAGAAGATAATGAATTCTGGACTCCTCAAGAGAAGTTTTAGAAATACTTTCTTAACTTTTTTTCACATATACACCTCCATCAGTTAAGGATCTACATTTACTTTACTACATCAATTGCGGTTGTATGATGGAAGAGTGAGTGAGTGAGTGAGTGTGTGTGTGTGTGTGTGTGTGTGTGTGTGTGTGTGTACACACATACCATATAGACCTCAACTCCTAAACTCTACCCAACCTTAAACCTAAAAATATCCTTGCCACTCACATACCCTTACCCACCATGAAACCTAAAAATGACCTTGCCACCCTAACACCATTACACGGACTAAAACCTACAAATACCTTTGGCACCCTAACACCATAACTCACCCTAAACTCTAAAAAAAATACCCTTGCAGCCCAAATACCCCCATACACTCAAAATACGAAAAATACCCTTGCCACCTAAATACCCATACCTTCTGTTAACCGTAAAAATACCCTTACCACCCAAATATGTATACCCACCCTAAAACCTAAAAATACCCTTGCAACCCAAATACCCCTACTCATTCTAAATCCTAAAATACCCTTGCCGCCCAAGTACTCTTACCCACCCTAAAACATAAGAAAACCCTTGCCACCCTACCACCATTACCCACCCTAAAGCCTAAAAATATCCTTGCCACCCTAACATCATAACCCACCCTAAAAATACAATTGCCACCTTAACACTATAACACACCCTAAACCCTAAAAAAATCCTTCCACTCAATAACCTCACTCAGCCCTAAAACCTAAAAGCACCCTTGCACATATACACACACACACATATATATATATATACATATTCTACACTTACCTGCAAAATACTTACACTTTCGTTGTAAAGGCATGCGTGGTAAAGGGATATGTGTAGTAAACTTTTGCGTGGTAAAGGCATATGCATTGTAATGGATGCGTTTTTAAGGTATTGTGTGGTAACAGCCACGTTGTAAAGGCTGTTTCCGCCCTCTATTTCACAGCGTGAATCGACTGCATTGATGTTTACCCACAATGCTTGACCTAGTCTTGGTTTTGGCATTCGTTATCCAATGACCTATAAGGCTCCACCTTTGTATCCTATGACCTACTTGAGTGAGGGAAAGAGGGATGTACACATTTCAGGTTTGAAGTCGATTTTTTGGGGTTGTTTTTTGCAGGAGAACAATGTGATTTTCAAACGGAAACTGTAAGGGTATTAAGAGGGGCGAAGAAACTGGAAATTAAAACACCTTCAATTTGCCAAGATATTCACTTTAGACTTGTAATTTGCTGTGTCACACTGCAAAACTAAAGTCACTTTCAGGTAAGAAACTACAAGCAGGTGACTTCAAAACTGGATCACACAAGACAAGGAGGCATAGAGCACCAAATTTGAGGTACAGTTTCTTTAAAAAAAAAAAAAAAAAATAGAAAGCTACGATACTTGCTATTAATTAAACATTTGATCAAGTTTTTAGACAACTGTAAATAAAAATGACTTTTATGTAGTACACAGCATGCAGTTCCAACAGCAGTATGGGTAAGGTAAATGTGTGCACCCAACAGAAGCGACCCTTTCTTTGAGCAATCAGCCGTGTCCTCAATCCGAGATCCAATTGTACTAAAAGACAGGGCAAGAAACGACCAAGTGTAGTGCAAGAGCACAGGTAGCGAACAAAATCGTTTTATTTGCGTACTCTTTTCTATATGTAAAAGTATCTAAATACCTGTTTTAACCACTGCTATTGTCAGTTGTTCTGCGGTAGGAAAGTGACCAACCTCTAATCTCACAAATACATTTTATTTTCTGGGAAGCAATACTTTCTTTAGTACCAGATTTTTTTTGCATGTCAAATAAAGTGTGGGCTTGAAAAATAAATCTCGAAGTCTAGTTTTTTTTTTGGGTGGCTGCACACGGTCAGTAGAGGAGTCAGGAAAACACAGAGGTATTATAATATAGAAATAAAAAGACACGCTAAAGTTACAGTTGCTAAATTAGCAAATTGAATTGATATAATCTGTTTTACACAAGTCCATCGAAGTACACTTTGAAAAAAAAGACAAGAAATATGTCTTGTGTAATTTTGTCTACTGCCCTCCATGACAAAACCAGCGCCGAAAAAAAACATGCCCCATATAAACCTACAAAATAAATGTTAAATTGCTTATGTACCTACATCTGCATTTCTATCTCAGTTTTTTAACCGCTGGAATGTACTCCCCCCATCCTATCAAGTGAGCTCTGTTGTTTTCAGGGGGCATGGGCTGCGGGTCAAAAATACACAAACCAAAATAGTGTTTGGAAATGGACAGATGTAGAGGTTTCCATATTTTATTTCTACGTTTTTCAATAAAATAAGGGCTGACAGCTACAAACAGCCAAGATAAAAAAATAAAAATAAAAATCACTATCCGCAACACGTGGTAAGTTACCTGTGTTTTTTTTATTTAGGTACAGTGGTTTTGGAAATCCTAAAAGAGACAGATGTTTAACATGTAAAGCATGTGCACTGCGTTTTGGAGAAAAAACTCTCTCTCCATGTTTTGATATTTATGAAAAGTGGGTCAACTTAAAAGTGTACACTGCAATGCCATTATATTCAACATTGTACTTTACAAACCACCCAAATTGTGTTATAGGATTGAGTTGTGCATGTGCATTTAGAAAAGGGGCATCTTTTGTGATATTGCTGGTCTTTCAGAGGCTAACTTGAAATACAGAGTGTGTCATCTATCATTCTGCTCTCCACAAAATGTATTCCTCCAAAACTAGAACATTGTACCAGCAGCATAGGCCCAGCTGAAGGCATCTGTACAGACAAGAGAACCAAGCTGAACTCAACTCAGGAAACCGTTATTAGGATACCTTTTAGGAACTTGGAGTTCTAAAATATAGGAAGTTACCTTTAGCATGATCCTTGTCCAGCTGGTTAGCTACTTTTTTCCATTCTTCAATTTTAATCTCCAAGGGGTTTATTAAATTGTCTGTTAAGGCACTGAAAAACGAAAAATAAGACTTCTTAATGCATGTTTATACATAATCATTCCACAAATACAAGCAAGCAGACTAAGCAAAACTCGAATAGTAATCGGAGAGAGTGATAAGAAGAGGTTCAGAGTTAACCCAGAAATCTCGGGGACTGCTGTAAATTTCAGGCACGACTCGGCATTACCAATACTGATTTCGTCTCCTGGCATCCATGTTCTCCAGCTCCCCGACCAGCGCAGGCAGCATGACAGCTCTGTCTTGTGCCGCAGCATCAGGATGTTTACAAAGTGAGTAAATGGCAAGACACGAGGGGAGAAGAACGTAGGGTTTCACAGAGAGAAGTCTACCAATCCGAAAACGGAGATTGTGTTACACATGTAAACATCACTGGGAAGGCCTCCTAGAGTACTGTGCTTGCATGATCCCCTACCAGTGTGCGTCCAGTTCTGAAAATGTCGTCTGGGTTGTTTCCCCGTAGTATTCAGGGAAGCCAGGTTAACTGCTAAAGAAGCATGCTTACATGGCTGAAGGATTTCTACAGGACAAACGGCAGCCCATTGCTTAATTTGAGCTGGTGTTTGCCGGTGGAGGGCACCGGCACTTATGGCACTTTTTTCTCCACATCAGATATTTCTAGAGGACAACAGATGGAAAAATAAACAAAAACGAAAAGATTCTACCCAGTCTGTCATCAATTGGGAAGGCAGACACCTGTAAGAGTGAGATACTGAGGCAGGTAGTGCCTGGCAGTGAATTAAGGGGGCCTAAGGTGGATAAGGGACTGCGCACCCTGGTTATTCGCGCTATGACATTTTATAGCACCAGCAGCGGGTATCTGAACAGCGCTTTGGGCACAAACACTTCTTATTGTACAAAGAAAGCACTGTACCAGCCCCAAATTTAAGTCACGGCGAAAATGAGTCTGTCTACTAGAAAAGGGAAAAAACAAACCCACAAAGCACATTCTCCCCATGCTCACCGCGTAGGTGAAAAAAAACCCTTGTCCTTAGGGTACGAGAATGTTTAATCATGCTTTGCGGAGGAACAAATACAATCATTATTTAGCAAAGATAGCTTGTGTGCCTGCGCACAGGTCACAGGTAAAGTCTCAACTGGAGTGTTTTGCTGCATTCTAAAAATCACATCTTAGCGCCCTGCCAGTTTTGGGGCCTTCACTTGGATTGTTCCCCAGTTCTCGTGGCCTCATGTGCACTGCTGTACTCAGTACTAAAGGCAGCCCCTGGCATTTTGTGCCCACTTCTGAAGGCTGACTTACTGCGAGCAAAGTCGTTCTCTGAGGTAGTCTTCTGTTCTGCAGGCCATTTGTCATACGTTTTGTCCAGCTGACGAACCAGCTAAAGAGAACTGTGAGAGCTAGCCTTCTGTCAAGCTGGCAAATCCTAGCAAGAAAGTGCGCGTCTACACGCTTTATTTGTTAACAACCAATGACCTGTGTCAGACAGAGGCTGTGACATGAAAACAAGAGGCTGGGACACAAACATCCTGTCAATAAAGCCCTCTTCCTCCCTCCATCTCCTCCTCCGAGGAAAACTTCAGTCACCAAATGCGGGGCAATATACGTGGGTATATGTCAAGTCAGCAAATAAGATTAGAATAGTGGCGTACAAAAACCACAGACGACCAATTTGCTAATAAAACACAGCCCTTCTTCAATTCTGAAAGTTTAACCCCCCCTCACCGCAAAAACAATTATTTCTCTCTCTCCCTCACACACAAATATATCACATATATTACCTACTGGCAGTCGCCAGTATGTAGTTATAGCCAGGACCTAGTTTCCATAGGAAAATCGATTTTTGACTTGCCAATATCTTTGGCGCTGGTTGATGAACCTTCACAAAAATTTCCCAAAAAATGTGATGCTCACTTCAGCTGCTGTCTGAATAGTATTGGGATCATCCATCAAGCAGGGGCTCAGAAAAAGAGGGGGGCGGGCGGTTTGTTCCAAAACGCGTCTTCCCTATGTTAATTTCCATAGGGATTTTGAACACGACTACAGCCCAAACTGCTGGATGGATTTACACAAAATATGTCACAAAGCTAGCTTTTGGTCCAGATAGCACCCTTTTTGTGATTTGGTGTAAACCCATTCAGTAGTTCTCTAGTTATTAAATTAAAAACAAATGATATATATATATAATAACAAGAGATACAAATGCAGATCCTTCGCAATGCCTATGCGATGCTTCGTGAACCCTTGCGCCAGGATAAGTGCTTTGATTGGCAGGCCACAACCTGTGAAGAAAGTTGAGGCCGCCATTTTCCAAACCAGGACTGTGTCCCGGTGGATGAATTGCACGTGTATATAGTGCAGAAGGGGTCAGGGTAGGGGTACCCTGACCCCTGGGGTGCAATGTAGAGGTCTCTGAGGGACCCCTTATGAGTTTAAAAAAAGCCCCTAACCATTTTACGTGCGTGGAGTCGCAATGCTCAGCACTACTCTGTGTAACGCTGCAGCAGAGTTGTGAACTTTGCTGAATTTAAAAAAAATGCATACACACACTCACTCACACACACACTAATGCACGCACTCACAGACCAACTCAGAAACTCACACCCACTTACAGAACCACTCAGACACTCGCAGGCCCTGCAGCTAACACCCACTGCGCACAGCTAAAGGCCATGTACGACATGGCGTAGGGTGGTAATGGGGAGGGCTGGCCCCAGGGACTAGACACCTTTTTAACCTCCTGCGTGCCTGTGATGTCACTTTTGAGATTCCCCAAAATTAGGGTGAGTCCCATTGCCCTTTTTGCAGCTTCACCAATGGATTTGCGTCTGTTCCCATCGCCTCTGTCATCTGTCGTTGCCCTGGTCTACTCAGAAACGTTGCCCCTTTTAGCCCATAGTGCCTGCTGTCTCCCAACTAAAGGACTGAAGAGGATGAAAGAGATATAGGACACAATTCAAACCGCATGGGCCGCATTTGCCACATTAGCGTTCAGGGAGAGAGCGCAATCCCAAAGTACAAACAGCCTGCAAAGACAGGCCTGCGTTTACAACATACACTAGTTATTTTTTCCACGCAAATATAGCCTTTTATCGTAACTGGAGTTTCTCGTTACAGTGTGAAATAAAATACATTTATGTTTTCAAGAATTAAATACGTTACTATCGGTTTGAATAGTACAATGTTTTCAGGGGGCAATGCTCCTGCAAAATGTTCCCATTGATGAAGGCGGGCGCATTGGTAGGCATCCGGGGAACATATTAACCTGTTGTTATCACTTGCTCACACCAACTAACTGCGTGCCATACATCTACAGCACTGTAGTGGCCGCTTGAGGGTTCCGGAGCGCGGTGGACGAGTCACAAGTTCAGCCGCCCATGTACTTTAGGTTCTGCCGGAGGACAGGGTTCGCTCTGCATGCCTATGGTTAACAGAAGCACGGACCCCGACATGACCTCGCAGCAATGAAGTGACGTAACAGAAGGATGCAGGAGAAAGATGTATTGCTTCTATACCTCCAGGTACTGTTTCTCAAACAAAAGTGTAACCTTTCACCCCCTGGTGCCTTCACTACTAAACGCCAAAAGTTAATAAGCAGAATATTGGGCGTTATTCAATAAATATATGTAAATAAAAAGACGACCCTTTCTCACAGGAATTCTCCTGAAATTGTAGTACTAAATATATTGATCCTGTATTTAACCTTAAAGCCAAATTTTGAGTCCCATCTGAAGAGCATGAAAGACTAGGAAAAGGTCAGTACAAATTCAATTCATTTTACACAGCTTATAACAAGAATATCAAATGTAAAAGACTGGTCCAGAAATGTTGTGTCTTACCCCAAATACAACGATGAATGCCGCAGCATAACACACATTCAATATAGTATTAGGGTGACCAGACGTCCCGGATTTCCCCGGACAGTCCCGGTTTTTAGCGGACTGTCCCGGTGTCCCGACGCTTCTCTTAATTTTAAATAAATGTCCCAGTTTTTGAGACAAAGGTCAGATCATTAAATAAATGTCCCGGTTTCTGGGACAAAGGTCAGATCTCCTAGGGAAGCATAAGTTAAAGGTATGCTCTCCTTTAACAGCCGCCTACAAAGTAAGAAATAATTAAAGTAATTTATCTGTTACTGTCAGGCAACACAGCCCCCTGTCTGCTCCCAGCAGACAGAGAGAGTGGGGAACAGAGAGAGGTGGGTGGGAGCGGTTTGGGGGGTACAGGGTCGGAGGTTAAGCCATAGCTAATTTTATATATGGTGTGTGTGCACGTGCGTGTGTGTGTGTATATATATATATATATATATATATATATATATATATATATACACACACACACACACACACACACACAAAACTAAGCAAAAGAAACGGGACAGGCCAGATATAGATATAAAGGTGAGAGTAAAGTCTTTAGTCCTTCTTTTATGTCTGTCCTATATAGCACGGGTACTCACAAACATTTTCCCAGGGGCCAAAAAGTTTGGTTTGTGACGTGCCTGGGGGCAGCATTGATGCCAGGGCAGTGGCAGTCGGGTGGAGTGGCTGGGGGGGATTGGTGGCAAGGTAGATGTAGGAGAAGCAAATTATATACATCCAGTGGCTGAAATAAACAATGGGAACCCAGAAAACCTGGAACTAATCCCGGCTTACCCACTTTTCCAAATTGTGTGATCCTAGGCAAATGTTTAGTCTCACTTTCCCTCCTTTTTCTGCATTATCACATTTAAGATGACCTCGAAATACATGATTCATGGTTTGCGCTGCACAACACCTGCTTCTATGTTTGATTTATTAAAGCGTAATGGTGTTTATGTATGATAGGAACCCAGGCCACCCATAAAGCGCACATACCAAGTGACTTGTCTCTTTAATTTACTATTGGTGGTGTTCTCAGGGTAAGGGAAATAAATAATGTTTCCAAATTTATGTTTGAAAACTATCACTTTTAAATTGATACATCTCAATGCACTGATAAAATAAATTGTACTAAGGCGAAAAGATTCTGCATGTTAACTAAATACACTTTTTAATTTTGAAGAGGCTGTCTTAGTTTTACACTTGTGTTGCAAGATGTCTTTAAAAATGAAGGTGTTTCTAAAGTTAAGTGCAGGAATCCCTAGTTACTTCCTTTCTTTAACACCAATGAGCTTGAAATAAATGATTGTCCGTGTATTTTCAGATTTTTATTGTTAGTGTAGAGTCGAGCAAACAGCTGCCCAGTGCTCCTGTTGCTCGAAGGGCCGGATGAGGTCCGCGGGCCGAACTTTGAGTATCCATGCTATATAGTACGCGCCACTTGGGCCGGGTAGCACAGATGAACTGTACTGCTGCGGTTTACCTCCAGTGCACAAGGCAGGTGGGACTCGCCTGCAGCAAACCGTCCAAGCGTGTGTTTGAAGACGTGATCGATTGTTCATGGATACTGTGAGGAAGAAGTGTGTCTGTGCTGTAAACGAGCCTATATGTTTACTTAACCACGTCGGCCTTCATTCTTTAACGACTTTTAGCATATAATCAGCACAACCCCGCTTTGAAGCACCCGTCAGCTAAGCTACACAATTGCTTCACCTGACAGCTCTTGTTACCCGCTGGTTGGTGCTGCACCCATCTTCCATCTGCCTGCAGACTAAAAAAGAGATGCGGACTCCTGCGCCACACACATCGATACAATGTGCTGCTCCGTGAATTGCATATAATCCCAGGCAGTCCAATATGTAAATATATCAGCCAGTTACGCCCTTTACCTCTGAAATGGTTTGGTCCATACCCCAGCACTTGGCTCGTACACTCCAATCCTTGCTAGTCACCTTTACCTGGCTGGGGACAGCTTGGGTGTTAATAAGATTATCCTGTTTAATGATAATTATGCGGCAGCGATCCGCACAACCGTCCACTTTGTAGGCCTAGTCTGTGCTACATAAAAAAAATCAGCACAATAAAGAAGCATAAACGAAGCATAGAAAAAATATCTCCTTTTATTGCATCAGGTTAACTTTTCTCCTGCTTGGGATCACAAACGTATCGCCAAACTGAAAAGCGCTTTGACGCCTCCTCAAGGGTAGAAAGCGCTATATAAATACAATTACAATTACAAACATCGCCTTAAGCCCAATACTCGAGCTAAATACATGTGTTTTTCTTTCCATCTTCTCTCACTTACCCAGATAAGGGCTGGGTATCAAAATAGGGTGAGTATATTTCCTGTGAATGCTTTAGACTCTGTGGGGCCCGCGCACTGCAACAGCACATTTCATTTACACATTTAATTTACATGTGTCTCCAAATAATTAACAAACGAAAATCTCTTCTTCACCAACGCTTCAAACGTATGGGTGACAGGACAATACACTAAGCGCTATCATGATGTATTGAAGGTACTGCTATGCAATTGCCCTCCTATCTAGTACAGTACTTTGATCTTCCCATTCAAGCACATGAAATGACAGACCATGATCAGCATGCTGGAGATTTTGAAAAAGGCAAATAATCTATTTCACAGATCACGGGACAATCGATTGGTGTAACGCTTCTACTGAAAAACACATGTTTTTCGGATATTTAGCGCAGCTGTCTCCTTACAAAAGAACTATTATGACTTCTCAAGAACTTACAAGGGTTGACCACAGGTTCTATTCCATTGCACCAAAGGCATGGAACAACCTCCCACAACACATCAGAGCATCCTCCTCACTTCTTGAATCCGCAAGAAGCTGAAAGCCTGACTTTTCAGATACTTCTGTGAGGACACACGCCCGCACACGTGCTCAAGCGTCTGGATACCCCCACGGGTGATCAGTGTGCTGTACAAATTGACAACATTGGTTGACTTTAATTGCCACTCATGTCCTTGCTTCTTATTCAATGACTTTCCTGTCCCACCTTGTCCATCTCGTGTTGGCCTCTCCACTGGAGCACAGCCTCTTTACTACCTACCTGTCCGGCCTTTGGTCCTACACTGCTCACTTTTAGATGACTGCTTTTTTCTTTTTGGCTTAAGAGAGTGCATTTATTTTCCCTTGGGTACTCCCCTCGCCAAATGCCCGCCCCTGCACTCCATGTTGTCATCTCCCTCATGTTTCAAGCTCCAACATGGTTTTCTAACCGCCAAACTCTCTACTACAATGATGTGGGAGGACAAGAGGCAAAGAAAAAGAAAGAAGAAAAGTGATATGCAGAGAAAGCTGAGAATGGTAGTGCGAAAACAGAAAGGGGAAAGAAATCTGTGTAGTGATAGTGAAGGGTGTGAGGGCAGGGGAGAAAGCGAGAGAGTCTGGAACATGGACAGAGCATGACAGAGGGGGAAGGCAGTGCTGGGGAGATGGCACCCGATTAGCGAACACCTGCATTCCAAGACTTTAGGGATGGGCAGTCACTGTAGAGCTGCACCACATCTCAAAAAGACATACACAATATAGAAGGTTTTTCAAAGACCCTGTTGTGTAACATTTGGTGAAATATCTATGTGCCATATTGATATAGAAATGAGTATCATGAATAAGCACCTGCTACTGTCAAGAATCGAAAAGCTGTCCTCTGGCAAGAATAGACACACACCAAGTCTCTGTTCCTGAAGACAAGGAGAATCTAGAACATAATCACACGGCTTTTTCAGTTTTCCAGCTCTCCTTGAACCTTTGACTTCAGAAGCTTAAAAGGAGCAAGGCTCATACTAAATTGTTAAATTTGGTGAAATAAATGTATTTTTAGAAAGGCCTTACTAAAAACAGATACATTAAAGCAGCACCTTTGGAGTACTTAACATCGCTGGATTACAGGCCAGTATTTCCATTGGCAAACATCTAAGTTGTACAGGCACATATACCTTGTGATATGGCATCGCCTTGAGGTTTAAGCCTTATCACAGCAAGGGAAGAATGTCTTCTCTTCTCATACCTTGAAAATCCCTGCAGCTCAAAGAGCAATGACATTTGCTTTAGACATTATTTTGACAGCTCTAAGCCGTGCTGAGCCATTCTGTCACCCTGCTCCTTCAGATCAGCAGGTAGGTCTTATATGAGTTTACACGAGGAAGATGACAACGTGTGGTTATAATGAGACATGACATGTATGACACTGGCCATTCCGGATGGTGTGTCACCACTCTTTAAACAATCCTCTTGCAGTCCTTGCATTGGCTACCAGAGGAGGCCACACCCTGCTGCTTTGAGTGAGATCAAGAGGGCAGAGTTGCTGGGTTTCGAGCGCATGGCGGTATCTTTAAAATTCGGTTTCCTGTCAGCCCATATACTGCTGGGAGTTCATCGCTGATGTGCATATTATCTAAGAGCAGAATGAACTACCTACTGTTTATTGCGCAATTCTTTATCAAGCCTATTAACAACACTCAAAGCACTTTATACAATAACAGACTTTTATATAGGACTTACTACTGCGTTCTTCTACAACTTTGTAGCAGTACTGAAACATGTGTTACTTACTCAGTCACAGAAGGGTGAAAAGGTCTCAGACTGCTCCGCCTGGGTGCCAGCCTAGACCTGCAGGTTACCAGTAGATTTCAGCAGGGAGTGCTAAGCGTGCTGAGCCACAGTTCTTGATGACTAATATCGAGTGTTCTTTTCATACAATTTGCACTGAAGTCCATGTACAGCTTACTGTTAAGGAGAACGTACTTTACATAATGACACATTCACGAGTGATGAAATAAAGATAGAGGGGGGATCAGAATGGGAGAGGGCCTGATCTACTAGTGTTCTACACCAGGTGATAACACAGCGCTGTTCATATGATTCGACTTGTTTTCCCTCTCTGCCTCGGCGAGTCACAACTGGGCAAGTGCCACATACATAGATTCATTCAGTTGAGATTATTTACTAGAGTTAAGACGTGTTTAATAGCAAGTAATGACTTCAGACAATTTGGAGAATATTACGCAGACTTTATTAGAAATGTTCCGAATAACCTTGAAAAAGGGAAGCCTCATTACCTATTGCACAAACTGATGGCAAGATGGGACAAAGGGAATTTTTCAACACTTTCTGAGCTGGCATCAACATATGTCAATGCATCAAGCAAACTTCCTTGAGAAACCAGGCCCTCAGGTACGGAAGCCGATTACTGAAATTGTTTTTCTCCATCGGGGATGATGGGTGGTTATTAAATGATGTTACGCCTTTTAATAAAATGGGTTCTCTAGAGTGAAACTCTTTGACTACCCAGAATCACTATCAGAAGCCAGTGGCATTCTCTTCAGTGCAGTGGCGTAGCGTGAGGGGTGAAGGGGGGGCCGGCCGCACCGGGCGCAACATCTTGGAAGAGACTAAATCCACGGGTTAGGTGGCGCAAATTACTTGCCTTGCCCCGGGTTAGGGGGCGCAAATTACTTGCCTTGCCCCGGGTGCTGACAACCCACGCTACGCCACTGCTTCAGTGACATCCAGAGTCGCTTGGCTGATGGGAAACACTGAAATAGTTGTACTCAAATTAGTCAAGATTGTGCTTACTGACTCCCACCTATATAAACTTAACTCCACACCCTTTCCTCTAGCCTAAATCGCAGGTAAGTAAGCCCTTGTCCAGTGAAGAATTCCTGGATCTCTGTGTTTTTTTTCATTAAAAAAATTGTTTATGCATTAAGTACCAGTGAGATAAGAACTATAGGAACTATGGGCACCAGGCCAGAACCATCATCTCGTACCGCTCTGCAAAACTGAAACGTACTTCTTTGACAGTCAATATTGGCTCAAATAGTTGAAGATGACATCTCTTTACACTGACCTCCCACCAAGGACTCTTAAGAAAGTGCAGCTGGGGCTGAGCAGGGCTTCCAGGTTCACTGCCAAGTAACATCACACAGTTATATTCCGCTACCCCGTCATCATCAACCTGGACAGGCTGCCAGTTTCAACAAACATGTAGGTGAAAAATTCTGTGCTATACCCCAAAGAGATGTTAGGAACAAGGCAAAAGTATCATCAAAATAAGAAGCAAATATATATTACAAGTGATTTTCTCAAATATTCTGGGGAAACCAGAAGAAGCAAATATGTATTACGAGGGAATTTCTCGAATATTATGGAAAAAACAATCTATTTCTTCTCCCTGGGAAACATTAAGCGAAAGATGGCGAGATTCATCTGCGAGGTCCCACACTTCACCATGCTCAGCTTTAAGAAGAGGAAAAAAATTACAAACACGTATATTATACCTGGGCTATTCCGAGGAACTAGGAGGCTGTCCTAATCTACTTGGACGGAAAATACTATTTATTTTCCTCGGCAAAGGCTTTTTTATTCAACAGGCATGCCGAGGGAGCAGTGGCGCTATGGATCAATGTTTTCACAATACAAACACACCTACAAACACTCCTAACTGCTTACGTTTCTGGGAACTGAAAAACCATCGGCCCTGGAAAATCTGATCGAGTGCAGTTAAGCATCGCAATGGTGTAATGATGGCTACAAGGCAAATCATAAAGAAACGATGTGTAGAAGTTAAAGTACTACCGTACCCTTAGCGCCCACCCCACAGGAATCCTCACTCAACCCTAGCCCCCATCCCTGCGTGAACAGCCTGAATACGGATGGTATAACGGCTCGTGAGGTGCGGTTCATTAGTTGAAGTGACGCGAACGGATTATTTTGAGTGCTGGGCTGTTGCCATTTTGTGCAGGAGTCTAGGCACGAGAACATCAGTGGTCAGAGCATGATAATATCAGTGGTCAGTCAGTTGTAAGTTAGAAGCTGCTGCTTATACGGCCGATTATTACATCACTGTCCGCTGCATTGCTTTGTTAATGTTATCCCTCCCACATTGTGAGTGTGCGTTAATTAAAGATGAAATCCAGATTAAGGAGAGCATGTGTGTTGGGAAACTTAAAAGTTGAAAAGGATGGAAAGGGTCAGAGCCAGGGCACTACCTTAACTTCCAAATATGTATGGGTAACCTAGTGCAGTAGAACACAAACCATTCACCCACCCACTTAGTAACTTAACTCAGACCAGTAGATTTTGGGCATTTCGAAATGCTTCCTACTTTTGTTAAAATGAAAAACGTTTGTCCAACCAGGGAAGCCAGCTCTTCCTGTAAATATCAGAGGGATACATATTCAAAATGTGGTTTGCATAACCTCACATGCTGGCAGGTGTTGAGAGGAAAGTACCATCTCTTCTGCACAGTTTTAAAAGGGAGATGCATACTGTGGAATAAGTACACTGAAAACACCTGCATGCTAAAATCTCCATGACTGCCTGGATCACGAGTGAGGTTCTTTAAAAGGGATGTTCAACATGCATTTTGTTGCAAACTAAGTTTTACGAAGTTTACCTTCGCCCGAGATACATTTTTTCCAGCGCCTTAAACATTTTCATGCTAATCGCCCCCAACCAAGACAGAAAATGTATGCAAAACAGTTCTCTTCAGTGTTACCTCTTGCGGAACTTTACTAGCAAATGTTAGCAGAATCTGTCTCTACATTTTGCAGTTTTCTACAAACAACAGCATCCATCAGGGAAAAAAAAACACTGACTTCTTATGCAGAACCTTTTTGTTAATGTTAAATAAGAATGTGTGCGATAAACTGTCGAAAGAGTCGAGATTTCCTAGCATAAGAAAGAATAAAAATTGCGACCTTAGTAAAATAGGGAACATTCCAACGTACTGCGGAATGGCTGCAAATACATTTACAACTTCACACAATCTTATTCCTTAAATGCACACTGCGAGATGCCGCTGGACTTATGAAAAATCCAGATGGTGTAGTTTTAGCCAAATGACTTGAAACAATAATAAAAATATAATTACACGCTCAAGGACTCAAAGTTTCATTCCCTAAAATAGAAGCTAATTTTACTAGAACATAGCACGTTTTATACTCTGAAAGTTGGCACATTTGAGGGAAGCTTTGAATCACAGAATTAAAATTAACTTAAAATAAAACAAGCCCTTGCTTGCAGCGGGTGGAAACAAAACGGGTCTCGTCTGGGGCATGAGTATATGTTCTGAACGAGTGAGACATGAAAGTACCCTAGTCAGCTTTATCCCTGAGACATGAAAGTAGCCTAGTCCTAGTTAGCTTTATCCCTAAGACATGAAAGTAGCCTAGTCCTAGTTAGCTTTATCCCTGAGACATGAAAGTACCCTAGTCCTAGTTAGCTTTATCCCCCACACACTGTGGCTCAGAAGGACGGATGTCAAAAGTGATCAAAACTCCGAAACCCGCTTCACTGGTGTTTTTATAGCCAAACATTACAGTTCAAAGGGTACTATCTTGGTTGCTATGAAGACATCCTTATTTATGTCTAGTTTGTAAAACTGTGGTTTCTGGGTTGGACAAGACGCTGTTGTCTATAAATCAGGGCATTATGTTCTACTGAACCGACAGGGCATGACTGAAAAGACCTTTAACATTGCTCATGCTCAGTTGAAAGTATCAACGGGTCCCTTCCCCTCAGGTTCGAATCTGATCCAAGTTGGCATTTATTCAAATCTATCATAATCAATGTTTAGGAAACGTAAATAGTTCAGTTCACAAAAAACAAACCATCAACATCTGCCCTCTACCGAGTCCACACAGACCAGAGGTGGGTTGTGAAGTATGACATATTGTGCCCCCTTCAGGAGCAGAGTAGCACACAGAGCCAGTTAGTGTCAAAGCCAGCAGGGCTAAAGATGCCTTGGGTGTTGGCTGCTTCTGAAGACTTTTGCGCTGATGGCTGGTGGGAATGCCTTACATTTGAAAGGGGATGTAAGATGTGGGGGAGAGGCCAAGACTATAACTATCAAGTGATTATAAGAGTACCTTTATTTAACTTAATGTAAAAACTTGCAAAAATCATGTCCAGGGTGGCTGCAAAACAGGTGTCGGTAGTTGGCATGTGTGTTAAGAAAAGACTACTGATAGTACCTTAGTTCCTGTAGATTGTGCCCGATCTTCCTGAAAGGGTATGGAATGTCTACAAGAACATGTGAAACAAGACACCATCAAGGTTATCCTTCCAGCTTAGAGGGAAGACATGTTCACCTCTGAACTCCCATATGTTAAAATAGATGGAGTAGGAGAAAGGGAATCCGGATACTGCAAATCCAACCTGAACAACCACAGAGACTCTCTGGGCTTTGGATCATCTCCTCAGCGCAGGATGAACGAAGGTCACCCACCTCTGCCAAGTATAACGAAAGGGGTGTTATTTCACTGACTCGCAAATAAGAAAAATAACCAGCTGATGTAAAGGTCAGTGAGAGATCCTGTGCTGTTTGTTTTACTATAGAAAACTAGTGAGTCTAGCCTTACTGCTGGCAGGATACACACTATTACTGCTCAGCAGCCTGGAAAGTCAAAGACAGTAGATAAATGCAAGTGTGTAGTTATTTTGCCCTTCTAGCAGAAAACTTTCATTTGACAGAAAGAAAATAACTCTCCAAAAACCAAAAGTGGCATGGCCAAGGAGGGTCATCAGAACTTGGAAACAATCTTGGGAGATCCTGGACATCTCATAAACCATCAGAAGTAGATGAAGAGATGTATGAAGGAATCCCTCTAGGCAACTGGACGTAAGTTCCACAGACAGCATGTCTCTCCCCAGCTAGAAGGCAAACTGGCTGCATTCTCTTATTCACATTCCTGACAACTATAAACTTGGGTGGTTCATTTGCTCTTTCGAACCGCTAAGATGTGCCAGTTATCTGAAGAATGTTTTGGGAACTTACCCTGTCCCACATACCCATCACCTAATGGCAGAAGAACAATAGGAATGTCTTTAACATCAAGCCATAACTACTTTTATTAGAGCTAAAAGAAGAAAAGCTGTTGGGACCAACAAAAGGCTTTTAGTTTGAGAATATCAATATGAAGCTATAGAGCCTTTGTCAGCCTCTTGGACTGTTGGAAAGATGCCCACATGCAAGAATCTAAAAAAAACAGGACCTAGAAACAGGAGACATTTTTTTACGTTGGAATAATAGACCACCATCAAGATGAGTAATCAAAAGTAAGAATAAGAAGCAGTTCATTGTAGGGTTTTGATAATTACTTTTAATGCTCAGGAAAATGCAACTGAAAACGTAATCTCCAAGAACAGAAACAGTTTAGAGATGACACCAACTTTACACCGAAGGTTCTATCCTCTTGTGTATGCTTCCTTTACAAACTGTCTTTTTAGACAACTATTCACAATCCAAAAGGAAGCTGAATGCAAATAATTCTGCAAAGCTTGTGCCTCGGCAAGGAGTATCACTAATTCCTCCTCTCTCTCCCATTGCGTATCTCATGGTGTTTTTCTTTAACTCAGTGTTCCATTTTGTGCCTTGAAGCAACCTTCGTGGGGCATGCAGTACATTATAAAATGTTGTTAACATAATTCAATGTTGATGCAAGAAGCCTTCAATCTCTGAAACCACTTTGCATTGTTGATTCACAAGAAAATAAGCAGACTATGCGTGTTGCTGACAGAAAAGACTCTTTCTGGGGCTAGGAAATCCCGACCTAAAATGGTATCTACAGCATTACTCTTATCTAAGCATTGCTCCTATCATCCTAATGTTCTGAGAATGAATAAAATAAGTCTTCAGAAAGTTAATAGGGCAACTCATGTCCGCGAGAGTGCACAGCACCTGGACTATACTCACTGATGAAGTGGAAACAACTGTGGAAGGGTTTTGCCCAAAAGAAGCGGCCAATGCTTTAGATGTTTAGAAGGATTTGGTAGAATGAAAAACACTCAGGAGTATGGGAGACTAAGTAAGTTTCTCCAGGTGCATCTGTGTTTGTTGTTCTACAGAATAAACTCAATGGCAAAGCAGGTATGGAAGTCAATGACTGTCCTTCTCATTTTGTTTGAGTATGGAGTTTCACAGCTAAGTCTAGGGTACATGGAGACCTCCATGCTATAACGTAAGCAGGGATAACATAAGTCATAACTTCAGGAGCCTCTGCTTTGCTGCCTGTTTGACAACTGTATTGTCTTCTGCTTCAATATCCTAGCTTACTGAAACCTTTATGATGGACCAAACCCTGCTTGAAGTCAGATTCCTGTACCCTAAAGCACACTCTGCTTAAGGGAAGCTGTCCCTAACTACTGAGAAGCTTTAACAAGCAAAGGTTAGCACAGTTTAAGAAACTCCACGGGTGACTGTGGATGACTGAGAGCTACAGAGACTATACTGTCTACAAGAAATTATGTATTACTACAAGTGAGGGCTCCAGGAAGTAACCTGATAACACAAGCATTGACTAAGTCAATAGGCCTTGTCTTTGGGACCTATTCACTTTGCCATTGGTTTTCAACATGCTACACAGTATCCCTTATGATGTGCAGCGTGGCTAATAAACACGGAGGGAGGAAAAAGGCTATGTGGGCAGCTGTTTCATTTTGAAGGCACCTGCACATGCCTACAAAATGTCAATTTTTTTGTTTTTTGTTTACAGATCCTATTTGGATCAGCAAACAAAAAAAAGAAGAAACGGGGCAGAAAAAAACCAAGTCGGGGTAAAACGCAGGCGGAAGAAGCAATACGGAGGATGGAGGAACCAACATGGAGAGCAGTCAGATGCAACAATGGGGTGGCCGAGGGAGAAGCAATACGGAGGGCACGAGTGGGGATAGCAACACAGACGGTGAGGGAGAGAAGCAAATAGCAACGCTGGGGGGGTCAACGAATAAGAGAGCACAAAGTGGAGTTAAACCGCAAAGTAGAGCAGCTCAAAGGGTTAAGCTACATAAAAGTGAAAGCATACATAAAAGCAGATCGAAAGACAGAGTTGTGAAAAATGACATTTTTATAATATACAAAGAAATTTACTAGGAGAAGTTGGAAAACACAGAGAACAGGAAAACGTCTTCACTCTCATTGAGTGCTTTAAAAAAAAAAAAAAAGTTATTGAAAAGCAGATTTTTGTAAAAGGATGTAAGGAGCCAATCAGAGACATGGCAAACATGCTATGATGCACGGCAGGGGCAAAAAAACATAGAATGGGTATAAAAAAAAATAAAAAAATTAGAATCAACGAATAGAAAGCAAGACAAGACAAAAAGCCAATGGAAAGCAGTAGGCGGAGTTGCTTGTCAGGCCAACTATGGGCATGTCCCCAGTAAATCTTTTGCAACCAGAAAGGTAAGGAAGCAATGTACAGCTTCAAGGTTGATTGAACTTTCTTGTAAAAATCTGTTATTTACAACGGAAACACGCTTTTTAAAAGGTAAATGAAAATGCACCTTTGCACAACTAAGTTAAATATTTACGGCTTTATATCCAGCGATTTAACTTTAAGAGTAGGTTCCCTCAGCAAAAGAAGGAAACAAAGAACTGCTGCTACATTTTTCAGTGTAATGCTCATTTAAGGTTGAGAAGAAAAAAAAAGTAAGGCTGACCATTCCAGCGGGTATCACTGGGACCACAGAGCAGTGCACGGCCACAGAGTAGACCTAAAGAGAGTTGTGGCAGACGACTTTCAGAAAACACATGTCACTTTCATGCAAGTAAAAGAATTAGAAGGAAACAGCAGGGGACTGGAAGCTAACAGTGCACAACAAACAATTTAAGGGAATGAAAGAATGATTACAGTGATTATGAAACAGGGATCCAAGCAAGCTCTTAAACTGGAGATACTGCGGGCAAGCCAGTAAAATCTGCATTTTTCAACAATGTTGAGGATGGAAGATGAAATTAACTGTCAGTCCATCTGCTATTTACTGCGCATTGCAGAGCAAGCAGCATGTTGACGGTGGGATAGTGAAGAAGAAATACGTGAAGGAGAAGCTAAACAAAGCACTGACACCTTTTATACAGTGTCTATGAGGACAAGTCCATCAACATCACAAGATGTTTACCACAACTTTCTGGAACAAGGGCTGATATATTCTATTAGTTCCTGACTTACACACTGTCCATGGAACATTCAAGAGCAACCACAGTACAGGCACCAATTCAGTTGATAATTTAACCTGAGGCATTTTGGACACACCGGTTAATTAAAACCGTGTATATCGTGCTTGGCAAGACCTGGCGAGATGAATGCTGGATGATTACAGGATATATCTTTTTCATTTTATTGAGGATGTGAATAAACAAAGGTTTTGAAGACAAGGTGTGCGTTTGCTTTACTTTAGTGTGCTGAGAGACACTTGACTCAAGAAACTATTATAACTTCGCTTCGAAGCAAGGATTACAGTTAAAAGTTTCAAGAATAGATATAAAAACAGAATAGACAAAAATATTGCGTCAGGTATTCTAGGCATAGGGAGTCTGGGGGGTTAGTTGTGAATCAATGAATAGATCAAAAGTAGGGAGTTGAGCAGTGGTTTTAGTGCGACATGACTAGATTACTAATGCTCTGAAGCAAGGTTTTCTTTCAGGATATCTACCTTAACCACAGTGCTCTCTTGCTCAAGAAATTGGGCAAGCATGTCACAAACTTCCCCGGTGGGATGGATAATGGGAAGAGTGGATTAAGGAGACTGTAGTCCAGTGATAATCTGAAAGAGATCTTTGAAAAGTTTTGGGTAGAGGACAATGCACTGGGAGAAATATAACCTCTTGGTTTTAATCATTTTCGATGTATATATGGTTAACTGTCGGAGTCAGGTAACTCTCTGCCCGTTGATGAGTTTTAATTTTAGATTTTTTAAATTGGGGGAGACCCAACTGTTAAAAATAGGTGGCTATTAAGGGGTTTGTTTTTTTGGTTGGCAATGTTGCCTCAAGGATGGACAGAATACGGTCACTGAGGTAGTCAAGTTAACATCTTGAGACACCTGAATTTGGAGGAGAAGTTAACAGGAGGATATTGCTAATTTTACGATGGGACCAGCAAGGATGAGTTTACAAGCTTTCCAGATGAATGTCATGCGATGGAAAGTTTGGTTTTGGTTAGCATGGAGAAAAAAAAAGTCAGAAAGACGTCAGGAACACCCACCCATACCAAACAGATAGGTTCTGTTAACACAAATGTATTCATTAGAAATTATTAATGAATGTTTATGTATTCTGAATAATGAATTGAGTAGAAAATGAATAATGTAGAAAATAATTTGCACGTTTGAAATTGTGACCTCGTAGAATGGCCACCAGTATTCACGAAAAGTACTAAGAAGAAGACTAACATACGCAATTAGAGAAAAATGTATTAAAATAATGTAGTAATGTGACATATTGAAGGATGCAACCTGTGTTTTATTAATTGTAGGCCTTAACTTAACAAATGTCTTGGCCTAGTTTTACCAGGCCTCATGCAGAAGCTGTATTCCTAGTGTTTAATGAAAAGTGCTGACAAGATGAACTAATCGTGAACTGCTTATTGTTTAATAACATTTTGCTTAGATGAAACTTCAACGTGAACCGACTAACAGGAGATGATGGAACTGTAATTGTAATGATTAGTGTGTAAAGCGAGCTGGATGTACTTTCCCAGGACTCGAACAATAAGGACACTGACTGGATAAGAAGATGCAACATTTTTGATACCGGATGAACCGGATGATGAGAACATTGTACAGTAAACCAATCAACTACATGTGAACTATGAAATATTAGAATTTGTAGATTTGGTGTGTGAACTCCATTGGTTATGTAAACAACGTACAACTAATTGACCAATTAGAAATTAGGGGATAGTCTGGGTGACTTTGATGTAACAACATGACAGAGGGAAGGAAATTCAGATGTTAGCGGAGAGGATTGCAAGAGCAGACCTTTATTCAAAATTACAATACCACAGAGGTGACTTGAGATTCTGTCATTGGGCTCAATCTTTCTCACTGAGAGCTTGATGTGATGCTGATCGACTGATGACGAAGACTGATTCAGTTGTTGACCCAGAACGTGGATAGGTAGATATGACAAAGTGACTGTATTGCATTTTATGCCTTTCCTTTCTAGGTACCAACTGCGCTATCTATATAGTATTCTTAGTATAGATGTTTTCTCAAAATTCATGTTCTAAATTGTTTTTGCATGACGCCCCACATGCTAATGCTAATCTGGGTTAGATAGGTTTTCTTTTACATGACACTGACTGACGGACAATTCTGCTGAACTTATGTCACTAATTGTATTGTTGAGATTGATTTTCCTATTAATCTATGCTAATGCTCTAGAATGTATTTTGATGCAAGCTTTTGATTCGATTATGTTCATGGCATCTCCTTAATAACTGATTGCTGGGTTTAATGAATGAATTAAGTTTTTGAACTGATCGCATGACTTAGTACTGTAATCAAAGGCCAATAAAACTACTAAACCTTATACTGAAGTGTGGTTATTCATGGTTGAAAAGTCATGGTGTGATAATTTAGTTGTTCTTGATTAATTGATTAATGCTTTGTCTAAAGTTTATTGAATTGTACATTGATTATTGTGTACACTGGTCACATCGTAGCTAGGAAATTCCATGCGAATCAAAAGGTTCATTGACATATACGCATCACCTTGTAAGTTTACTTATTAAGGACTGACACGCTTAAAGTTTTTGGTAGCAGCTTGATGGTTAGTTTCCTGGAAAACTAGTTACGTGGTGACTAGTGGTTATAGTAGTGGTTTAAGTTAGGTTAGTTATTCATTATTGTTGAGATTTTAATTTTTGTTTTCTGAAATGGCAATTGTAGCAAGAATGATGTTCCCTTAAGCCCAGAAATGACTTTCCCAGAACCTGGATCCTGCTAGTAGTGTTGGGTATGTTCTCGGCGTTCTAGTGATAGCATGTGAGATAGGTTGCGCTTGCGCAGCTTATGCAAATCACAGGTGAATTGTGACGTATGTGAGGGAGGTTAGAGAGTCTGCGTACTCCAGATGAAGTTTTAGTAAGAGTGTGCGTACTCCGCAGTATGAGAGTAGGGGGGTCGAACTTTACATGAGTGTGGCGCTTTATGCTAAAGAATTGTCCACGTGGTTGTTGATGTACGGACCCTGCGTGTTCTAGGACTCCGGAATATATTGACAAATGTAGGAGACACTTGGTTATATTTTGTAATCTATTTGGTTTAGTAGATTGATCGGGCGTGGTCAACAAGTTGGTGTGTAAATCAAAAGAGAGTAAGAACATTTTCAACTGAGATTTGGCGAGTCCTGTGTGCACCAGGACAGACCGATTGATCAGTTGACAGTAAAATTTGCGGGTCGAATTTTGCTTGCATATTTGGGAGACTGAGAAAGAGGAATATCTGCATGAGCTAAAGTGCCATCAGTGAAAATCCGTAAGGTCTCTGAAGCGATTGTGTTACCCTTCCTGTAGTAAACCAGCAATTCGTTTTTTTTTTGGGGGGGGGGGGGGGGCTTTGATTAGTGCTTACGATATTTTGCATTAGTTTTGAAAGTTCTGAATTGAGGAGGACGAGCCCCAAGACTTTGTCAGCCGCAGTACATGTGAGTGTAACGTCATGGAAACTGCGCTGTTTAGGTTGGTTAGAGAGAAGACTCGCGCATGGATTTGGCAGCTGTCCTGGGGAGGCAATTGGTTGAGAACGTGAGTGAATGGAATCTTGGGAGTAAATGTCATTTCCTGATTGAATCGAATAACACAACAGTAACAAAATGAAGTTTTTCAAGGCATTTAAGAGTGCCCTAAAGGGAGATACGTATATTAAAGCGACTGTAGGGAAGCCTGCCCCACCGGAAAAGTCTCCGGCTTACATTGTGATGGAGCAGTAAGGTGCCATGCCATGTCTTTGGCTAAAGCAATGGTGCAAATTAACAGAGAAACAGGGAGTTTTAGCGTTTCCTAAGCATGGAACATTTAATCTGAGAATTTTGGATCAGTTACGAATGTCGCTGTATGACATGACACCACTTCTAAGACCAGCAGTTTGAGGCATTAACGGTTTGGGAGCTGATAGCAAGGCAACAGCAGGAGATAAAATTTCAAAGGAGAACTCTTTAGCGGAAGCGAGATGGGATTGGGAACAGAAAAAGTGGAGAACAGCAACATTGCAGGATGTTAAGTTGTTTCCTGCTATTAAAGAGGAAGGTGAAGCAGAAGAAAAAAGGGAGACCAGTAAAAGTGAGAAGAGTTTGTCTGGGATTAAAAAGGTGAAAAAGACTTCCATAGTAGAGGAAGACACCGATGTCGAGGATCTTATTACACAATTGTTCAGGGACCGACCTCCACCATATGCGGTGCATGAGGGGGGTCCAAGTACTAGTTCTGCTCCAACAGCTCCGGCTCAGGCAACGGGAACAGTGAGTCCAGTACATGTTAATGGTGAGCAGACACCAAGCGTGATGCAGGGTGACCCTAGCGCATTTACTACTTCAGTGGTTCAGGCACAGTTGCACCCACCACCGATACAGAGAATTTATCCTGAAGTACCGATTCTCGAGACAACTTCAAACTTGGTGGCGCCCACAGAGCAGGTGGTTCCAAGACCCTTGTTGGTCCGGACCGAACCAACTCCGATATCGAGACCCCAGGCACAGCCACAAGGTATGCCGAGATTTACACCAATGACAGGGACACATGCAGATCTGACTCCGGTAATGAACCAGAGAATGGGAGTTACCCTTCCACAGAATGCAGGTGCTAGAGCAGCCCCGGATGCAATATCGTTACCGATTACTGTTGGTCCAGCAGTGCCATTATTTGCGCAGAATAAACCGATCACAGGAGAACAGGGCGAGATGTCTCAGAGTCTAGTGAAGAGAGGGATAAGTGAGCAGGTTCTAGTAGTCTCTTCCATGGGTTAGACTTTTGATGGATCGAGGTCTTTGTTAGATCTCAGTCCACTTGTTACACTTCCTGATGCCGTAAATGGGCCAAGTGCAGGACAGAGCTTGAAGTTGCAGACTCTACCGACCCCAACAGGTGCCATCACTAAATGCAAGTAACATTACATTACAGGGATTGACAGCACAGCAGCTGAATGAATGGTTAGACAATTTGAAAACACCAAACAATACGTCTAAGGGTGAAGAGCAGATTGATCATGTTAGGCTGATTATGGAAGTGACAACTAGTTGAGGGATCAATGGGGGTGAATAGGTTAGAATCCTATACTGAAGCAGAATTGAGATATCTTTGTCCCAGAATTACGAGAGAGGTGGGAAAAGTGCATGAGAGATTGGCAGATTTGGCAGAAAAACATGACATAGATATTGAGAAAACAAAGCACTTGAAAATGAGTTATAGATTAGACTTTGAGGCAAAGGATTTTGAACACATGAGGTCAGCCGGAATGAACACATCTTAAAGCGTTACTGCAGAGTGCTCAGATCTGGGGAGCATTAGAGAAGCGGAAGGCAGATGGGCAAAGAAGGATAAACAGAAACGAGATTCACAAGGAGGGTCTGAAAGTGCACAAAAAGATAATGAACCAGTAAAGATTCTTACCAATGAGAGAAATTCCAGGGGGAGGAGGGGGGAGTTTGTTCATGTTCCTTGGCATAGAAGTGACAATCTGTCATTCTCAAATGATTATCCAAAATTGAGGGAAAAACCGGTCGGGTGGTATCAGCAGACAGACAGGTTAGGGAAACTTTCAAAATGTCTCTGCGAAGATCTCAATACATTGTTGGAAATAGCGGTTCCAGCTGACTTATGGGTCGAGTGTAAAAGAACGGTAGATTGGCCAACGAGTGAGCCAGAGAGGGATAGAACTACAGGTGAACCGTCACCTGAAGTAATGAAGCATTATTATAAGGTGATTGAATATCTGAGGACGAGAATTTTGCCTAAAAATATTGATTGGCAGAGAATTGATTGGACAGTGCAGGAGGTAAAGGAGTAGATACATGCGTACTATGAACGATTGTTGAAGGCGTTCAAGGAGTACAGTGGCAAGGAAGCAATTGAGCTGAAAGACATGCTGCATTTTGTGTTCAGGTTTGTGGAAGGACTGAGACCTGAAATAGGGCAGATGATTAAGAGTCATTTGAATTGTTGGCAAGCAAAGCCAATTAATGAGGTGTTGCAGTATGCAAAATACTGTAGTGATGAAATTGAATTGAAGCAGAAATAGTTGAAAGAGAAAGCGATTGTAATGCGAATCAAGGCAGCCCAAACAGGAGTACAGGGAACTTTTGTGCAGCAGATACCACAAAAGCAGGGAACTGTTATGTTCCAGCCGCAGGTGAGAGGTAGGGGACGTGGAATTAAAATGAACCACGGTTCAGATTTGAATACTGTGGTGGTTCAAAATGATGTGCAGGGAATGAAGAAGATGTTACTGTGTCACATTTGTAGGGCAGTGGGACATTGGAATTGGGAATGTCTGATGATGGTGCAGGAAGGTGTTGTTCAGCATAATGGTGATGTCAATACATTGTAAAACGTAAGAGTACCTAGAATGAGAGGTCCTAATCCAATTTTCCAGAATAATATGAATCAGATGCAAAAGTTTCAACCTATGCAGCAGATGCAAGTGCCCTGAGCACAGATAACAAAGTTACAACCAACGCAGCAGCAGGTTTCTATGGTACCTAGACAGCAAATGCAGATACCTCAAGCCCTGATGGAACAGCAACAGATAATTCTTACTCAACAGGTCACGGGCCAGAGACAAGACAGAAATAGTGGCACAATTCCCGTTACACAGTGAGAATGAAATAAATGGTGAATGGATGAGCGATAGTTCAGATGAGGAGCCATGTGTGCTTGCAGCATCCTTAGAAGTAGATCAGAGAGGAACCTATGTGAAGGGAAAGCTGATGGGTCACAAGGTTTAGTTTCTGGTAGACACAGGGGCTACACGCTCAACAATAAGGAGTGCAGAAGTTCAGAATTTACCTCTGTCAGGGAGAACGGTCCAGGTGGTAGGAGTAGCAAACAAACATTTGACTAATCCGATTACAGATCCACTGCAGGTTGAGATTGGCAACTTCCAGTGACAGCATAAGTTTGTGGTCTGTGATCCAAAGCCCAGTATCCCTACTGGGAAGGGACTTGTGTAAAACAAGTTGTTCAATTACTTGTTCAACTGATTTAATTGAGATTCAGACAAATAGCGATGATGAGGAAGACCCAGCTCCAGAAACTGAGTGTGAGAATACAAATGAAGAGTATCCATTGATTGAGTTTTTTCCCATGTTCACAGTGAAAGACTTCCATGCAGACTTGCAAGGGACAGTACAGGAAAATGTGTGGGATTTAACAGGAAAAGAAGTGGGTTTGATCAAGGGAGTGAAACCGATTAAAGTCACTTTGAAGCCAAATGTGGTGTTCCCGCAGCTTCCACAGTATAATATGGCACAGGATGTCTTGATGAAGGTAGCACAGATAATTGGAGACTTTGTGAAGCAGGGAGTTTTAAAAGAAGTGTTGAGCAGCCCATGTAATTCACAGATAATGGGTTTAAAGAAGCCATGTAGAAAGGTGTGCATTGTTCACGATTTGAGAAAAGAAAATGACATGGTGGTCAAGTGCTGTTCCATAGTGCCAAATCCAGCAGTCATAATGTTTCAGATACCATGTGATGCATAATGGTTCACAGTGCTTGATTTGTCACAAGCTTTCTTTTCTGTGCATCTTCATGAGGTTAGTCAGTTTCTTTTCAGTTTCAAATTCCTAGACAGAGTCTATAGCTGGTGCAGGCTTCCTCAAGGGTACACGGAGTCACCATCCTTGTTTAATCAGATCCTGCAAAAGAATTTGGAGTCACTGGAATTGCCGTTTCAATCGACTCTGGTGCAGTACATTGATGATTTGTTGATTGCATCCAAGACAAGGGAGGCTTGTAAGTACGAATCGATTGCCCTATTGAATCATTTGGGAAAATTTAGCCGTAAGGTGTCACCACAGAAGAAGCAGTACTGTCAGAAGGTAGTGAATTACAAGTACTTTGGTCACCAAATTGAGAAAGGATCAAGGAAGATATGCAGAGAAAGGATCACAATGATATTGCAGAGAAGTCCTCCGACTTCACAGAGAGATGCCAGGATATTTCTGGGAATGGTGGGTTATTGCTGACCATGGATTCCACATTTTTGCTGAAATCTCAAAACCGTTGCAGAAGCTGACACAAAGATGTCACGGATCCCATAACTTTAGACCAGGAACAGATGAAAGCGTTCACTGAGTTGAGAGAGTTTGTGCAGGGCTCCAACATTAGTTATGCCTGATTACACAAAACCATTCACATTGTTTTGTCATGAACATGATGCATGTTCATTGTCTGTCTTGACTCAGGTCCATGGAGGTGCTCATCGCCCGGCAGCATATTTTTCAGCTACCTTGGACCCAGTTGCAGCAGCCTTACCAGGTTGTTTGCATGCAGTAGCCACAACTGGTCAAAGCCTTTCACAATGTGAAGGAGTAGTGATGGGATATCCCCTGATGGTAATGGTCCCTCACTCAACTGAGATTTTACTGACAAGGACGAAAACACAGTACTTGACGGGTGCCCGACTGACATGGTAGGAGACGAGTATTTTGGGTGCTCCTAACGTGACACTTAAAAGATGTACAGTGTTGAACCAGGCAACTTTACTTCCAAGTGATACTGCTGAAATTGAAAAAGAGGAAGACATTGAGCATGATCTTCTTGAAGTAACTGAGTTGTGCACAAAACTGAGACCTGACATTAAAGATACTCGATTGGAAGACACTGACCAAATTGTCTTTGTTGATGGTTCTTGGCACAGAGATGGTACAGGAACTTTAAGAGCAGGATATGCTGTGTGCACAATTAAGGGTACTTTAGAAGCCTCCTGGCTTCAATAAGTGTATTCTGCACAAGTAGCAGAGTTGGCAGCTCTTACTAGAGCGTGCCATGATTCTGCTAGACAGAGTCACCATATACATGGATAGCCAATATGGATTTGGAATTGTTCATGATTTTGGTCAACTGTTGTCACAGAGAGGTTTCCTGACCTCTACTGGTTCGCCAGTAAGAAATGATGAAAAAATAAAGGAACCACTGTATGCAAAACAATTGCCTGAAGAAATTGGCGTGGCAAAATGCAGTGCACAACTAAAATCACAAGACTACGTGTCACTGGGAAATGGATATGTGGATCAAGTCGCAAGGTTTTGCATCTTGAACTGTGTATCGTTCAAAGACAAATGGGAACTGATGTCAGGAGAAGACACTATGGGGGTCATTCCGACCCCGGCGGTCAAGGACCGCCGGGGCCGGGGTTGGCGGGAGCACCGCCAACAGGCTGGCGGTGCTCCGCAGGGCATTCTGACCGCGGCGGTATGGCAGCGGTCAGAACAGGAAAACCGGCGGTGTCCCGCCGGTTTTCCGCTGCCCTGAGGAATCCCCCATGGCGGCGCAGCTTGCTGCGCCGCCATGGGGGATTCCGACCCCCTCACCGCCATCCTGTTCCTGGCGGTTCCGACCGCCAGGAACAGGATGGCGGTGAGGGGTGTCGTGGGGCCCCTGGGGGCCCCTGCAGTGCCCATGCCAATGGCATGGGCACTGCAGGGGCCCCCGTAAGAGGGCCCCACTTTGAATTTCAGTGTCTGCTTAGCAGACACTGAAATTCGCGACGGGTGCTACTGCACCCGTCGCACCCTTCCCACTCCGCCGGCTCCATTCGGAGCCGGCTTCCTCGTGGGAAGGGGTTTCCCGCTGGGCTGGTGGGCGGCCTTCTGGCAGTCGCCCGCCAGCCCAGCGGGAAAGCCAGAATGGCCTCCGCAGTCTTTCGACCGCGGAGTGGCCATATGGCGGTTCCCGCCAGGCGGGCGGCGACCGCCGCCCGCCGGCCTCAGAATGAGGCCCTATGTGTACAAGCTTTGCATTAAGAGAGATCAATACTTTAGAAGAGTTAAAAACCCTACAGAGTAATGTTGACAAAGAAGAGAAACATCTTTGGTCCAAATTGAAATGCGTTCAAAGGCAGGATGAAATATGGGTATCCGAGGAGGGTCAAATGGTCTTACCAAATAGCTTGCTATCACAACTAGCGAGGTACTATCATGGTCAGGCACATATTGGGGAGGGATGCCATGGTTCGTCTGTTCAAAACTGACTGGTTCAATCCTAAATTCAGACAAGCAGCAGAAGCAGTATGCCATCGCTGTGTAATCTGTCAGCAATTACATTTGGGGAAAGGGACTGTGGTAAATTTGAGCCACATTGGAAAAGCAGTAGGTCCATTCAGCAGAGTGCAATTGGATTTCATTGAGATGCCTGCGTGTGAAGGGTTGAAGTATGTGTTGGTGATTGTGTGTATTTTTAGTCACTGGATTGAAGTGTACCCTACAGAAGGAATGATAGCTTCACAGTAGCGAAGCTGTTGCTCAGAGAATTGATACCACGTTTCGGATTTCCGATCTCTTTTAAATCAGATAGGGAAACCCACTTTAATAATGAAGTGATTAAACTTTTGTGTGCAGCGCTAAACATTGAGCAGAAGTTGCACTGCAGCCACCACCCTGAAGCATCAGGACTAGTGGCGCAAATTAATGGAACATTGAAATCAAGAACTGCAAATTGTGTGCAGCAACCAATCTGAACTGGCCAGATGCATTGCCTTTGGTCCTGATGTCAATGAGAAATACACCTGACAGGAAAACAGGACTGTCGCCCCAAGAGATTCTTATGGACAGAGCAATGAGGTTGCCAGTAGTTCCAGCCAATGCACTTGTAAATATTACAGATGATAAGGTGTTGGACTACTGCAAGGGTCTAGCTGATGTGGTTTGTTCTCTCTCTCAGCAGGTGGAGGCCACCACACTACCACCAATTCACGATCCAGGGCATAACCTGAGAGCTGGCGACTGGGTCGTCTTAAAAAAATATGTGCACAAGACATGTTTGGAGCCATGTTGCAGAGGACCTTACCAGGTGATCTTGACAAATATGACAGCTGTGAAGTGTGCAGGAATTCCAACCTGGATTCACATGAGTCACACAAAGAAAGTGGCATGTCCACTGGATCATGAAGAAACATTGTTGAGAGCACCAGCAATTGCAAAGCAAGTTGCAGCTCCAAAACCGGAGAAAGAACAAAGAGAGCCTGAAGTCAAAACAGAGCTTGTGGAAGATGGTTCTATCACCCCTGTAAGAGACAAAAGTGAAGAACTACAGGAGGGTGCAGGAGGACCTATCTCGACTGACGCAGCAGGAGCGTCTAATATAACCAATACAGCTGGAGAGCATAGCTCAGCAGGGGTTCTCCCAGAAGCAGACGGAGCTGAGAAGCAAACAGAGCAAGAATTAGACCCAGAGGGGAAGGGAGTTGAGCTGGATCCAAGTCACACCGATCCGATTCCTCCTGAGCCTGTTGCAGGTCCATCAGGAGAAAACACCATAGAAAAGGAAAAAGAGAAGAGTCCAATCCTGAAAAGAATATTGACTGAAGGAACGAGAAAAGGAGATAATTGGCCAGAATCGCAAGTAGAGAAAAGAAAAGAGGTGGTTGTAGATCAGACAATAGAGGAAGAAATAGAAACAACAAGAAAAGAAGAGTTGAGCGAAGAAGAATTGAGAGGTGATCGAAAGTTGAAAACAAAGAGAATAGCTAGTCGAAGATACGCAGGTCCTGAATGGGCATACGCAAATACAAATGAATGGCAACACAAGCTTATGTCTTTTTGCTTTGATAGGAACGTTCCAAATCAGTTTTTTGAGGTAACCTGAAAGATGATCGAGGGCTAAACGGTTGAAACAAGTTTGAAAAATATCCTTAGGAGGAAAGAGACTGTTGAAAGTAACTGAAAGAGACATTGATAACCTGATTTGACGTTGAAAAACCGGATGTGACAAGCTGCTAACCGATTTGACAAAGGAAAAGGGGTTCCTGAGAGTGAATGTGGACCGTATGGGTTCTATTAGATTATCTTGGTTTAGGAGTAGGTTTGTCGTGTAGTAGTCTTATATTAACCACTTCTGGTTTTGTTAGAAGTTTAGTGTTTGAGGTGGACAATTTCTCAAACCAAAGATTAGGGTCACCAAGCACAGTGAGATTAGGTTTGACCAGTGAATTGACTCATGGTGTCAACTAGAGAAACCAAGCTGCAAAGAGTGGAGATAGGAAGCCATTAAATATGCAAAAGTATAATCAGACATCGTACAAACTGCAGGAAAAAGCAACTGACATACAATCGGCAATAGGTAGCATTTTATGGGTTAAGGGGGGGTCCAGGAAGTGGCAAAGCATAAAATATATGTGAACCATTGTTCAACGATTTTCAAAAAAGCCTCCATTTTATATCTGCCTGTAGACTGCTTTTGCAATATGCCTGTGTTTTTATAAAATGCTCGCTTGGCAGAAACCTGTTGACAGAAACTTGGAAGTTTCCATTCTATCATCACAAACTACAAGAATGCGAGGGCAAACATGTAAATATTCCTTATCTTAGGAATGTTTGATTAGGGACCTGGGGCTTCGAAACTATGAAAAATAACTAGTTAGAGGCCACGGATTCACTGCCAAAACACTCAGCTGTGAAAGCGAAGTCTTCTAGTTTCTGAGGCCTATCAAGTCCTAGAAAAGAGTGACCTTGCAGCTACGAGTAGGTGATGATTTAGCTCACGCCATGTATCCTAATTGTAATCTCAAGTATAAAAGACCTAACGTAACCCCAGTGAGATGAAGCACTTGGCAGCTTGGTTGACTGCATTTTCCCACTCGAGCTTGGGGCAAATAAACGTTGCTTTTTATTTGCATACCACATCTGTGTGCTGACTGTTTATTTCCTTTCAGATAATTATGCTTTCATAAATGGTGCCATGACTCAGATTCACTAATTAAAGATCAACATGGGTATTGAGAGCCACAGTTGATGGCCTGGGGAGACTAGCTGTCTTAAAAGCATGACAGCCTGATTCAGATTAGTTTCTAGCAGCTCGGATGAAGGAATTCCCCATGATCAACCCAAGACTCAAGATTGCATCAGCTGCAACCAAAAGATGAGGAGAACATTTTTCACAACAGTCACATGATGTTGCCATGAACCAGGCAAGACAGTAGGTCTGGGTCCTTACTGTGGAAGGGAAACAAGGTTTTGATCTCCAACAATTTGAGACATAGAAATAGGATTCCTCATATCATTCAGGGTTGGACCACTGAATAAAGACCTTATAAAAGGGGAAAATGGGTTTCCAGTTCAGTCAAGACAGAGACTATTGAGTAGACTATAAGAATTACAAATGTTAAGTTTTGCTGTATGTCAAAATGTAGTAGATCCAAGACACTAGATGAAAGTCAGCTATCCCTGGAGCCTAGAACTCCGGCTTGGTATGTAATAAAGAAGAAAGGATTTCATATGGCTTTGTTTTTGGACAAATGACCGACACTAACCAGTAAAGATCTGTTCAGAGAATGGCCTAAAGGACATTTGTTTGAAGGTTGCATTATTTAGTTGAGTGTCTGAGAGCAAGTGTAAAGAAAGGTAAGAAGGTGAGGCTGTTAGAATGGGATACCTACCACGCACGGAGAAACTATGCTGGTTAAAAATTAGAGACACAAACAGGACGGGAAATATAATGAAGCGTGTAGAGAAAATGAAATGGCAATAGACAAATGTTTTATTCAACAAGCGAAACAAGTAAAACAAACATATCCATCTGCACCGCCTCCCCCTGAGCAAGAGGAGGGCCAGTTTATGGAAGAGATATTATTAAACCATCCAAAAACCACCACTGTGCACAGACCTGAAGTAGCCAGAGACCTAGATATGTTGGATAATTCACATACAAGGGAAGGAGAGGAAAAGGAATTAATTGCATGACAAAATATAATAGACAATGCAAAACAAGTGACTAGAAAGCAGATGTAGTTAAACTATAATAAAGAAAAAGTAGTAAATGAATGGGATGACAAGCTTTCCTACCAAGGAATGTCCATATGGGACGATGAGGAACACTTTTTGCAATACTTTACACAAAAAAATGAAATATAATGCATTAATACTAATACAGAGAAAGGCGGTGGCATTGATGAATTGGTACTGGGACAATGATCCACAGAAGGAAGGTTAGGTACTGATATTGCACATACAAGGGGATGCTCGGTTAGCTAAGCAAATAGATAATGTATACTTAGAGGACAGAGAGAGTAAATATTGACATTAAATATGCAGAATGTTTCAGTCAGATGAACCTTCCTATCCAGAAGAGTAAGGACATTAAAGAAGAATAAAAGGGGGGGAGAAGAATTAAAAGAAAAAGAATAAATCAGATCAAGGAAATACCAAAGATACTGGTGTGGTTAACAAAGAGCTACCCTTAAGGGGAGCACAAGAATATGATGTTAAACATAAATTAATGAGAGTGCATGTGGCTTGAACACACGGGGAAATACACAGGTTTGCAGTACAATACCCTAACATTACGCAGGATGGGGAAGAGTGATATAGGCAAATAAACATAACATTAAAAACAGGTCATTTAATGTTAGGAAATATACCAGATGTTTTCCTTTATTCTGCCCTATGACATCAGGAAGAAAGTACAAAGGAAGGACGATGTGGACCTATGAATAGACCAGACAAAAATAGTAGACGCAAATAATACAAGATCCAAAAAAGCCGTAAGATGAAATGAAGAAATTGCCAGAGAAATTACTAAACAAAATAGATAACATTTTACCCCAGAGACAGATAAACTAAGCAGATAAATAACTGCAAACAGTAACATGGAGAAAAGGTTGCAGCTTTCGTCTCCAGAATACAAATGACTTCTCTTCATCTAGTGGTTTAGAGCATTCCAATGATAGCACCCAACACACACCAGGATTCTACTGTGTGAACAACTTGCAGAAAACAAAATTAAGGATGCCATCTATCAGTACAGTCCTACATAGTCCCATAAACAAATACCTGAACTATTACAGTTGGCTCAGAATTACGAAGAACTGCAGTCAAAAGAAGAAGATATTAAAAATCAAAGAAACATAAGGACCTAAAAACAAAAGAGCTCATATAGCAAGTTCAGGCATATGCCACACCTAGAGAAGGACGAAGTAGAGGATGACCACCCTAGAGCGTCCCCTGCATAATTGCACATGCCACCAGGTACATTTACCATGATAGCCACACAGCAACAGGGTTGCTACAATTGTTGTGGCCAAGGCCACTGGGCCTGAGATTGCTCTCACCCACTAAGACAGAGAGAGGATCCCTAAATAGGTCAGACCGACAATGCCAACATGTACAGAATCAGGCTGCACAACAAGCAAACTACTTTGATAGATAAGAACGAACAGAGATAGACGATGCTGGCAGACTATGAGGAACATCAATTAATAGATCTCAGTCCCTATGTGGAACAATAGGGGTGCCCGATAGAAATGGTACAATGGACTGTAATCCCAGTCAATGATAAGGGCCCCATGTAAAAGGAGAAGTAGAAGGTGTATCTGTAAGATTCCTCTTGGATACTGGTGCATGCAGCTCATCTCTGACCAAAAGCACACTTGCACAGACTCCTCTCTTGGGACAAATGAAGACATGTGTAGGATTCATCAATGTGTTAGTAACAAACATTATGTGAGCACCCCTGTGATACAGTCTAGGACCCTCTACAGAAAAACACTGTTCTGATTTCTAAAACATACTTATAATTTGCTAGGACTGGATCTCCTAAAAAGACTAAATGACAATTCAGTGCACGCCAAACCGGGTATATCTTGAGGTGAATGAGGAGTCCCCTCTGGTTGTCTCTATGTATAGCGTCAGAACAGGGAAATACACTAATCTAGCACATGTACAGCAGTTAATAGACAGCAGGATGTGGGCAACACAAAAACGATGCGGGGAAAATGCATATTGACCTAATACAGATAATTGTATAGCAAAATGCTCCATTGCCACGCATACCCCAATACAAGATATCAGTAGAAGGATTGCAGGGCCTACAAGAGGTTGTCAAGGACCTACTGAAGGCAGGAATAGTGAAAGAAATAACAGGGAGCCCATTTACCACAATTCCCCGTAATCCCAAACACAGTGACAAATATATCTACTCTGGCACCGGACATGAAACACTTGTCCGTGATACAATTGAAGAATGCTTTATTTTCTATCCCTGAGCATGAGTATTTATTTTTGTTTTCTGTTGTTGGTGCCCATTACTCTTTTCAAAGAGCTACTCAGGGCTACTGTGAGAGCCCTTCATTATACAACCAGACATTGAAGTAATAATTGGATGCCTTCTGATGCCATCAAACATCACAATGAATCCAATATATAGATGATTTAGTACTGGCAAGCACTAGTGAAGAACAGTGCACAACAGATACTGTAAATTAAATGAATTTTATAGCTGCCAGGGGACACAAAGTGTCTCCTGATAAGATACAATTTGTTCAACAAAAGGTTTCCTGCGTGGGACACCTCTTGTCGAAAGGGTGGAGACAACTAGACACAGAGTTCATAAAAACAATTTTGGGTGTACCACCTCCCACTACACAAAAACAGGTGCGAACATTCCTAGGAATGGCTGGCTACTACCGTCATTGGATTCCAAATTGTAGACTATTTGCAAAGCCACTACTGGCTCTTAACCACAAGGACACACCTCAACAATTGCCTCGGACAGCGGAACATGAACATAGCTTCTTTGCCACTTGGCAAGCTCTCTGTGAATCTTCTGCTTCGGGGCTGCTGACTATTCTAAAGACTTTCACCTTTTGTTCATGAGTCCGACAGGTGTGCCCTTGCGGTTCTCTCTAACCCAGCAGCAAGGTGAATACAAAAGACCATGCATCTATTTCTCTTCCACCTTGGATATGGTAGTTGAGGCTTTATCCTCTTAATTGAGGGTGGTAGGAGCAGCAGCCCTATCACTCCAGCGAGCAGAGACACTAATAATGGGACAAACAGTACATCTATATGTACCACATTCTGTAGATTTGATTTTGGAAAAAAAACTAGAACACAACACCTCACAAATGCATGCTTAACACACTATGAAGTGTGCCTATTAAGCCCACAAATACACACATGCAATGTCTTGAACTCTGCAACATTACTACCTTATGAAGGGAATGGCACAAAGCTGCTTCATTATCACGCACGACTGGGTCTATAGAATGGAAGAATAGAAAAGATGCAGGGTAGATCTTTTCAGGATGCTGATGAGATGTGGGTTGATAGGTCATGCCACAGAACAGACAATGGCACAAAATCCGCTGCATATGCATTTACCACATTACACAATGTTGTGACAAGTTGTGGAATGGCAGTACAATCAGCACAGACTGCTGAAATAATTACACTGGCTAGAGCATGTTAAATAGCAGTAGGTAAGATTGTTAACATCTACATGGAAGGCTAGTATACATTTAATGTTGCGCACAGTTTTGGGAGGCTATGGAAGGAGAGGGGTTTCATCACGTCTCAAGGAGCAAAAATACAACATGGTATACTGATAAGATTGTTGAATTCCTTAGCCCTCCCTGCTAAAGTGGCAATAATAAAACAAAGTGCACATAGAAAAAGAAACTGACAGAGTTGGAAAAAGGAATGTATTTGCAGACATGGTCAGTGAGGAGACGGCAAGAGATATTTCCAGTCTTCGTATTTGTGACACAAGTAACAGTGGAACCAACGACCATTGATATTAGATTGGAAGGTATATGGGAAATGCAAAAGGATGCTACTGAAGAGAAACAAAAACAATGGTCTGTGACTGGCACACATTTCAATGGATGCTGGATGGAGACAAGAGGTGCATGGTCTATGTTGCCAGACAAGTATCTCAACCCAATGACAGTAACAATGCACAGCCCTGCACATATCGGTAGAGATGGCCTAGTGAATTGCATGTGCATGTTTTGGGCTAACAAAAACATTAGAAAATATGCCACAGACGTCTACCGGAGTTGTATGGTGTGTGCTCAGCATACTGTGGCAAAAACAGATACCAGCAATGAACAAATACAGGTACATTCTCGTAGTAGTGTGCATGTTTTCAAAATGGATAGAAGCATATCCAGTCAATGATGCAATGGCAACAGCAAAGTGCATTGTTGTAATGATATCTGTATTTAATCACTGCTCCATCTTGACCACTGACTCCACTTTGTACTCAGCCTAGCTGCACACCGTCACATTGGTGACCACCAGCTCCATTTTGATTAAAGACTCCATTTTGTACCTAACTTAGCTTTAAACACCATGCAGGTATTTTTCTGTACACATGTTATGCAATGTGTTTCTTGCTAATGTTTTCACTCTGCGTAATCTTTCTCATCAATGACTAAAACATCAAATGGGGCAGTCCGAGGCAGATGAGGATGTACAAGGATATTGTTTATGGTACGGAAGGGAACGGTTTAACTTTGGGAGAGCACTTTGGGATCAAGGCCAGTCTCAAAGTGTTTCTTCCGAAACTGACCGATGTAGCCAGCATTTTGAACAACAATTCACATGATGGGAGAGGTTTTATAGAATTCTCCTCTCTAGCTTTTTTAAGGTATATAGCAAACTGAAACCAGATTGACTGGGAAGTTGATTGAACTCTGGCAGAACAGAGACGCCCGTGCTTGTCGCAAATTCCCAGGAGGGGAGTTTTTCCTCTCTTCACGGTCGACTGGGTTCACAACCTGTTGCTGCCAAAGAGATGAAGCAAATTTAAGTTTGCCCCATAGTGATGAATATTTATCTTTATTTTCTGCTTTGCATTGTGCATGAACACATAAAATTGCTTTTTATAGATTGAAGAAGAATATCCTTAGTGCATGTTTTCACGATTATTATGATTTTATTGCTGTGATTATTTTTGAATGTGCACATTTGGTTGTACACTTTTAACCTTCTTCTGCAGACCTTGCTAAGTACTTTAATGAATGCAATTCTCAGACTAAGAGTGTCGTATTTCATAAATTCCTTAGAGTGTTTGTGTAGTTCCTCTTGGTCTGTAGTGAAGCAAAACACTTTGGCGTAGTCGGACACTCTGAGGAAGGGGTTAATAGTAGAAAGTGTATGATTTAAAAGTGAAATAAGTTTGGCAGAAAGTTAAAATCAGCCTCACCTTCTACTTCTAAAAACATGTGTGAGAAAAGTGTGTGAAATTCGGGGTTGGGTTAGGGAGCCTTATAATGTTTCAGCAAATGAGTTCTCTTATTTATCCGGATTGTCTGAATTTTGGGACAAATGTTTGGGGGAGGAAGAACCACAAGATGTGTAGAGTATTTTCTGCAGAACCATGTTAGCTCATGTAGTTCCTGAACCAGCTTAAGGGTCATGTTCTCCAAGGTTTAGTGCTACTCACCTGCAGAAAACGTTGTGCAGCACTAACATCCATCATATGGGGTGTATGCAGCATATAGGGGCTCAGGCATACAATGGGTTCTAAGATAAGGGAGAGGAGGTGCTTGTCTTTTCAGACCTCAGTTCAATAAGCTTGAAATCATGAAGGTATAAAAAGACCTAGGAATTCTTGATCCAACTGCTAATACAAATGACATATTTTGAGGTTAGGTTCTGGTCAGGTACACAAGGAAAAAAAAAATCTGAGCGACAAAATAAACAGCACCATCAGCCCAGACACAAAACCAATATATTTGAATAATGCAGCCAAACAAGCTCAAACATACAGCTGCCAACAACAGGCCATATATTAAAAAAGGGCCACAACCCTCTTCATTTACAGCACTCGCTAGAATGATGAAAGAGAAGGGGATAATCATATCACAGACCAGCAATCCATTTGAACTGTTTTCAATATGTTATTGGTTTTAATAGAAACAAGTACAGTGATAACACAGCATCCTCACTACTCCCTTCCTCTTCACTCCTCTCCCAGAGAAGACTCCCCATTAAAGAGTGTGTGGCCTAAAACATTCACCAGTCCGTAGAATTCCCTCCACTTCCTCCAGATCCTTTGATGTTTCCGAGTGCAGCCTCTGGCCGCATATGTTGATGCCTCCTGTTTAGCGCACCAGTCCATCGCTGCCCTCCACTCTGATAGAACAGGTGGGTTTGGGGATTTCCAATTGCATGCAATTTGCCTTTTAGCAATTATCATTGCAATACCAACAAAAGCACATTTCCCTTACTAAATTCACCCCCCATCACCAAAGTCTTCCAGGATACCCAGCAAGGCGATCTTGGGCAATAGCTCAACCATTCTCGCCAGTACTTGTATCAGTGTGGCTGCTATCCACTTCCAGTTACTGTAATGTTTAGATACAGCCAAAGCATGTTGAAGAAGTCCACCTGTTGAAGTCCACAGCGGGCACAAGCAGGTTCAGGTTAACAAACAGCTAAAGCTGTCTATAAGCCAGAGTTTTAAAGATGATTATATGCACATATTTCACCTCACAAGAGATGGTTTGACTTTCCTAATATTTGTAGGTTTGGCGTTAGTCAAGACCTTTTGGTTGTATTAAAATTGCAAATTTAGACTTACTTATACAGGCTTTCAGACTGCTCTCTTCATCCATTAGTCTGTTGTGCCACTCACATTTTCTTCCTTCTACTGTAGCACACATAGGCTATCTTGTTTTAGGTGTAAACCTATAATAATTGTTAAAACTCCACCAAAAGGCAAACAGCCTTCATCAGTGTAAAAATATGGACACTGATAAACACATACACAACCACAAACTAAAATGCCATTCAAAGAAAGTGAAGTGACACATGAGTAATTTTTATTTCTTTCAGTGTAACGTAACATTTTTTTACCTGTCTGTGCAATTTTGCAGCTTGAAGAATTTTCTGGATTTACACGCTGTGCATTATTCCGGCATCTAGTGGTTAGGTTCGGAATAGTTTCCAAAAACTTTTTTGTTTTGTGTTTGTTGTTGTTGAGCATCGACGTATCACCATTTGGTGTCCCTTGTGACGCTGTTGTGCTTCCTCCCGAAGCTCCCACCTTTTGTTGCAATCTTTAGATTTGTTTTTTTTTCTCATCATCCTGGGGAAGGTGGGTGAATCCAGAAAATTTGTCAAGCTGCAAAACTACACCAACAGGTAAGAAACTTTATGTTTTGCATCTTTTCTGGATTCACATGTTGTGCACTGCCTTTGTAGCGGTTTGTCCTTCTTGGGATGAGGATGGATGGGTTGAAGATGAAAATTGATTACTAAACAGCTGTTACAAAATGTTTTTGTCCCACTTGAGCTTCTTTATTCATTTGTACATCTATGCAGTAATGTCTAGTGAACATGTGAACTGATGACCACGATGCAGCCACACAGGTGTCTTGTAATGGTGTATTTGCCAGGAAGGCGACAGTAGCTCCTTTATTCCTTGTTGGGTGTGGTCCTGGAGCTGATTGCATTGGTTTCCCCTGAATTTTGTGTGACGTAATTGAATAGTTTGTGCTATCCATCTTGTAATTGAATTCTTGGCTACTGGTCTTCCTGAAAAACAGTTTGTAAAGGAAACAAGAGTTTTTTTTTAATTTTCTTAAAGGGTTTTGTCTTTTCCATACAGAACATGATTGCTGGTCTTGCATCCAGTGTGTGCAATGCTTTTTCCGCTTGATTCTATGGGTTTTGAAAGAAACTTGGTATTTGTATAGTTTGATCTATGTAGCTTTGCAAGATTACTGTAGGTAAGCATTCAAATCAGTTCTTAGCATAACTCTGTCCTTGTGTATTTGAAAATATGGTTCTTGAAGGGTGAGTGTTTGCAATTCACTTATCCTGCACAATGAAGTTATAGCCACTAAAAAGGCCGTCTTTTAAAATGCGCATTTGCAGATTTGCCTTGTGTAAAGGTTCAATGGGGCTCTTCATTAACTACACGAGGACCACATTTTAGTTCCAAGCTGGGGCTGGCACCTTTTTTGGTGAAGAAACCTTTTAAGTGCCTTCTAAAACCCTTGTCAGTACTGGTGATGTGAGTAAGCGTCTTCCCAAGTGTCCTCTTGTGTAAGCCACAATAGCAGTTAAATGTACCTTTAAAGAAGCATAGTTTAGTTTGCAATCAAGAAGGTGCATTAAATATCTCACCCTGTCTTTACTTTTGTATTTTTCTTAGTAAACCTTGTTTACAAGACCACAATGTGTATCTCTTCCATTTTGCATTATAGCGCTTCCTAGTAGTTGGTTTCCTTGCTTCTCTAAGGATAGCCATTGTCTTTTCTGGCAGCTTTAATTTTCCAAATTCTAAGTCCTCAGGAGCCATGCTGTCAGGTTCAAAGATTCTGGTTCTGGGTGTACAATCTTTCCTTTTCCCATTGACAACAGGCCTTGTTTTCTTGGTAGTTTGATTATTCTACCTTGTGCCAGCTCGATCTGCTCCAAGAACAATGTTTGATTTTCCCATTTTGGAGCAATCTGAATTAAAATAATTTTGCTGATCTTGCATTTTCTGATCACCCTGTGAATCAGAGGCAATGAGTGAAAAGTGTATGCAAATTTCCCTACCCAATTTATCAGTAATGCTTTCCCCAGAGTTTGACTGTATGGCCGTCTGGAAATCTTGCGCTCCAAGATTTTGCAAACAGATCTATTTCTGGAGTTCCCGATTCCTGAAAGATCGTTTGAAGAACTGTCTGGTTGGGTTCCCACTTGTGAAAGCATGAAGCTTGCATGCTCAATCTTTATGCTTCAATAGTTTTTCTCCCTTGTAGGTGAACTACTAATAGGTCCATCTTCCTTTGGATTGACCGCCTCCATATTTCTTTTGCTAATTTGGAAAGGGGTGGAGACTGTGTTCCCCCTTCTTTGTTGATATAAAACATGGTGATTGTATTGTCTGTCTGGATCAATATTGACCTTCTCCAAAGCTCTTTCGGCAAGGCTTTTAAGGCTAAGAACACTGTTTTTAGTTCCAAAAGTTGATATGTTGAACTGCTTCCTGTTCCTGCCACACTTCTCATACTCTGAGGGTGCCCATGTGTGCCCACTACCCCATAAGCGAGGCGTACTTTGTAATTGTCAGCATAGTAGGTGTTTGCAAAAATGCTTTCCCCTAAGTAAAAGGTTCTCTGTTCCATCATGCTATCACTTCCTCCACTTTCTGCATGACAACCACTAGATCTTCCCAACTCCCTGTTGCCTGTGACTATTGATTTTGAAGCCATTACCGTAATGGTCTCATGTGAAGTCTTGCAAATGGGATTAGATGAATGCAGGAAGCCATTATTCCCAATAATTTCCATATCGCCCTCACTGTCAGAGATTGGCCCTTCTGGTAGTGTTGAGTTTCCATCAGTAGGGTCTTTATTCTCTTCTCACTGGGGTAGACTTTCCCTTGGACTGAGTTGAGCCTTGCTCCTAAAACATCTTCTCTTGTTCTGGTTTTGCATATGATTTCTCCAAATTTATTGAGAATCCGAATGTAAATAGTGTCTTCATCACTTTCTGTATGTGTTCTTTACATTATGTATGTGAGTTCGCTCTTATTAGCCAGTTGTGTAAGTAAGGATAAACGTGAATGCCTCGTCTTCGCAAATGCGCCACCACCGCTGCAAGGCACTTTGTGAAAACCGTTGGTGCTGACTTTATTCTGAAGGCTAGAATATTGAATCGATAATGCTCTTTGTTGACCAGAAATCTGAGGTATTAGGCGTCTTTTAAGTCTATTGTTGCCACGTAATTTCCCATCTGTAGTTGAGGTATAACTTGCTGTAAAGTTGTCATTTTGAATGTCAGTGTTTTTATGAATTTATTTATAAATCTTAGGTCTAGAACAGCTCAAAGAGATCTATCTACTTTGGAATTAGAAAATATGTTGAGTACTTTACTTTGCTGATTGCTAATTCTAGAACCTGCTCTAATGTGTCTTTCTCTAGAAACTCTTCCACCTCCTTGATTAGCCAGGCTGTTTCTTCTTTTGAAAGAGCTCTCGTCTTTGGTCTTTTTGATGTTGGTGTTTTTACCAACTCTATACAATATCCACATTTTATTAAGTTTAAAATCCATTTGTCTAATGTAATCTTTCTCCACTCCTTAAGAAAGTGCTTTATTTTTCCTCCTACTGGTGTTTTGTGTAGGAAGGGGTGTTCTTTCTTTTCCTCCCCCTGAAATGTCACTTATTTGAGGGGGTAGCTCCTTTTCTCTGTGGAAGTCCTCTTCCATGGGTCCTGCTGCAAAGAGGCTTCTTTCCCTGGTTGTACTGCCAGCTTTGCTGCGGTTGTGACAATTGACTGGTTTCCTGGAATTCTTGGCGTGATGTGCTGGTTTGGAAGTTGCTTCTTCCTGCCAGTCTTCTTGAAGGCACTGTACCTCTTCGTATGCTCCCTCCAACTGGTGTGCTCCCATGGACCCGGCATTCTCATTGTCCTTTTTCAGTTGATTTAGAGTGTCATCCACATTGCTTCAAAACGTCGCTCACCATTGAACTGGGCATTTGGGATGTTTGCCTACACTCCTGGCTTGGATCCCGATATTCGCAGCCATGAGCTATGACGTAATGCGACAGCCGTCATCATCTGTCTGCTGGATGTGTCGACTGCATCTAATGCAGACCTGAGTTAAGTGATAGCAATGTTTTTGCCCTCTTCGGCCAAGTGCGCTGCCCTTTTCCTATATTGTTATGGGAGATGTTTCATCAACTCAGCCATTTCACCCTAGTTTTAATATGCATAGCCTTTCAGTCGAGCATCTGAGTTTGTGAAGCGCCATTGATTTGCTGCGCTTCTTTCAAATTTTCTACCCCTAAGATCCATTTGTTGTCTGGAGGTGGATCTGATGTTGATTGAATATTGGTCCTCTTTTTTGCAGTAGCAACGATAATAGAATCGGCCAGTATTGAACAACTTATGTACCTTGGATGAGAACATATTTCTTCGCTGTCCTCCAAGTTATTGCTCTGCATGAGGCTGGTTCTTTGAAGGACTTCCTTCCTTGGTCTAAGAAACTTGGAAGCATCTGTAAATATTGATTTCTTGATTGAATGGGTAAAAGAGCCTTTAGTAAGAAACATGACTGTGGTTATTCCTCCTCAAGTTGCACTCCATATTTATATGCTGCTATCTTTATCACCTGGTTGTGCATACCTATTCCATCAGGCGGTGATGGTTTGTGAGGGTAACTTTAAACTCCTTCAGGTAGTCTGCCTCTAAGTCCTGCCACTGGGTCTCAGAATATTTTGAACCCTTGCTACCTTGCTTGATACAGAACTGAAATTTGTTTATTTTCCTCCTCCTAAAAGAGGTCTTCTTTTCCTTCAGGTTGTGGTTCTGGAGTTAATGTAGGCTCGATTTCTTTGACGCTCAAGTCTCCCTGTTGCTTTGTTGTCAAAGGTACTTTGGGCTTCTGAAATTCCCTTAAGCTGTTGAAATCTTTGTGTTTTTTTTAGATGACGTAGCTCGTCCTCGAGGTTGTGAGCTAACATTCTCTTCATCGCTGTTGATTTTTTCATGGACGATTTGGTCACCAAGTTTTGCTGCTTTGGTGGAGACTTTTCATGCTTAACAATCTGAGCCTATTTCCCCTGACAGTCTTTTAAGGTCTTTGTTTTTTGGGGGGTTTTTTCCCTGCTGCGGTATCCCGTTCATGGGTTCCGAGGGGATCGTGAGTATGGGTCGCAGATGTGGTTGTCGCTTTCTTCAATGCAGAGGCTTCGTTGAAGGCCTGCTAATTATTTTTACGTAACACAGCCATTTTTCTTGAGGAGGCTGTCTCTCTTATCTCGTGTTTTTGCGAGTCTTTGATCCCCTGGGCTTCTTCTTGCACGACCTCCAGATCGACTTCTGTGGCTTCTCCTTCTACACGTTTGGCCACGTTTTCCTCCTCTTCAATCTCAAGGCCCAAATCTCACAGTGAGTGTGATGTATATTGGCTCTGCATGGTATGATGTGATTGTCTCTGCTTCTCTCTACCTATCAGAAATTTTGGTGCAAAGACAGCACAGGCATTGCAGTCCTCACTTTGATGATCCACCGGTAAGCACAGGTTACAGACAGGGTGATTATCCTTCGGTGAGTAACTGTGGTGGCAATTTCTGCAGAACTGGAAGGGTGTGTTCTCTATTAAGCTGTTCTGGTATCCCCCTGTCCAATCATTTTTAGAAGACTCTACTGATCCCCTTGATCGTCTGTGCGGGTACTCTGCCATTCTGCTGTCCTCCCTTCGATCTTCAGGGATTTTCCATGAATATTCCTTTATTTTTCTTCTGAGATTTTTCGACATGCATCCGTCACCATGGCAGAAAAAAAGAATCTGTAGATGGTGACAAAAGGTGGGACCTTCTGGAGGAAGTGGGATGACGTCACAAGGGACACCATATGGAGGTACGTCGACGCCCAACAACAAATGCAAAATAAAGAAAGGACAAACAATTTTTGGAGACAATTCCAGACCCAACCACTAAATGGCAGAATAATGCACAGCATGTGAATCCAGAAAATTTTCACGCTGCAAAACCTTGTTAGAAAAGGTGGCGACAAGGGAGACTGGTCTAAGATTTTTCTGCTTATGCTTTTTGTTTAGGTATGTCACAAAAATATTGATTTCTTCTTCCTTTTCTTTACACCTGTTTTGTGTGCTTAGATTAAAGGTGCAGGGTTTAGAAATATGCCTTAGGTCTGACCTAATTGTGTTGTACACTGTAGAATATCTGGTCTTATTATAATCATATTTGATCTTTTTGCAGTGTTTATTTGTTTCACTGACTGGTAAAATGGCTATCTCATGAGAATCTTGGCCATTATGTACTATAATATGTCCCCACACACACAGAATGGGCAAAGCCCTTTTTCTAACAAGTCACCTTCCAAACACTCTAGGCATTAAACATTCAATGCAAGGTGTAGTGATAGGTACCTGTGGAATAGAGTGCTGTCGGCATGCACATGGGATAGTGGTGAACACACAACTTTCCGAACATAAACAAAATTCATAGCTGCCCCATTGTTATGTGTGATACCTTCAGCTAAATGTGGCTTTTCCCTAAACTGCACTATACTGCTAGTGTTTTGGAGCCCATAGGTACAATCTTAACAGCAAATTTTCAAGCCCCAGAACACAATGGGATGTTTGTTAAAAGGAGATGATTACATTAAAGTGAGAATTTTGCAACGAGGACATTTAGCAGCTAAGAATGTCCACATGACAACAGTACCATCTTAGTGTAATCTGGAAAGGAGTGCAGAAAGGAAGTGGCCAACATGCATGAAGCAACGAGTGTCCAGTGCATTAGAATGCTGGTCTACAAACTAATCTGGAATAGTTCAAATTCAAAATTGTAAAGGTTTCACAAGGTACTGTGCTGTTGGTAGGGATAACCCTTCAATGTCATAATATTCAGTAAGAAGTGGATGAATGGCTTCAACCTTTGTCCAAGAATTTATGAAAAGATTTGAATATAGCATTCCTACTTTTGTAATCCATTAATAGTCATAAACCTGACAGAGTGAGTTTGAGAGAAAAAGAGATGTAAAAGAGGATAATGAGATGTAAAAGAGGATAAAGAGCTGTGAGCAAGAGTGCAATGCAGAGACTTTGTAGGCCTAAACACACTCTAAAATAAGTCCATTTGACGCACTGCCAATGTAAAAGCACTTCAAAACCTGCCTTTGCCTTTAAATTCAATACGTGCTTTACAATATTATTAGCAAAAAACCTTTTGTTAACACTGGAAAACACAATTTGTCTATTTTGGGGGTTGGGCAGTTGAATAAACATTGATTTCACATGTTTTGGAAAATGCTGAGTAAACACTGCTGATATCCCAAAAACACTGAAAACAGGGCAGATTAAGCATACTACATCAGCAGTAGGTCAACCCACTTCATCCGATGGCTAACTTTAGTGTGAGTGACAGCATTCTACTCTTTCACAAACAGCACATGCATAAACAAAGGGGTTCCTTTCAGTGCTAGGTGGAAATGTCGCTTTTTAAGCCCAATAACTTATTTTGTTTTTACTTTTAGCCCATTTTCTTTAATTTTTTTATTTTTATTGATGAGGGTGCATCAGCTTCCCCAACAAAGACATTTTGAAGGAACCATGACAAAACAAACACTCACCAAGCTAACAGGCTAGCAACGTTCTCAACAACTAAGATCTGAAGAAAAATAACTAAAAACAAAACCAAGCATTGGCCAGGCCAAAAGGGGCTTTGCAAATGCATGTCAATAATGTTTTGGATTTAGGCCCCAGTTGAAACAGAGGAGTTAACAGTTTAACAATTTGTCTAGTCAATGTACCGCATTAACATATATGTCTTCCTCCTGCTCCCTTTGCTTCTTGCTGCAGATGTTTCTTTAATGAGGGTACCGAAAATGTTAACTTGCAGCTAGAAATTCACACCTAGAGTTGGAGTCCACAAAAATGAGGGGGATACTACAGAAGACAAGCTCGAAAGAGAAGGCCCGGATCCATCCTTAGGAAATTAAAACAATGTAATGTCTTAGACCAGGTGACAGCCTTTCATAATAACTAAAGTACATCAGAACCGTGTTGTTCAACATGATTTTAGATGCCCTGCCAACAGAATAATATCTCACTGGCAAGTCCATCTTTAATTGTATTAAAGAGCAATATTGAATGAATAGTGTGACAAAACATATGATTGATTTAATCTTTGATGCAAGAACTAGATAAACGTTCGGCAGCAACTTGATTAAAGCTAGATGAACAAAACAAATGACCACAAATTGGTATTGTGTTATAGGAAATTAATCCAGACAACTGCAGGCAATATGAATGTGAATAGTCACGTTCATTTGAAAGTTGCACAACACAATTTACCACACCTAAGAAATTATATGCTATCTCAAGAAGTTAAAGCCGAAAAGGTGAGCAAGGAGTTGTGCATGGGACTGTGGTTAAACGGTTGCTGAAAGTTGAGCGGTATAGTATTCCAATTGAAAATACCGAAGGGCGGTGAACCAACAGAAAATGAGATGGAGACATAAAAGAGAGAGTAAAATCACAGTTTTGAAATAAGTTACAGAAATATATATTTTACCGATAGCCATGAAAGCTCTAAATAATATACAATCCCCCACTTTAGGTAAATTAATTTTTCTTAGACTACTTTGAAAAAATTGCTAAACTTTATCATTGCGAACAACACCTAAAAATATTTTTGAATGTTGTGTTTTTTGTTTATTCTAATCTGGCTTTATGAAAGGCTTGCTGCTTTTATGGCAATAACAATAAAAAAAACAATCAATCAGACTAAGCCCTCTTTATGGATTGGATGCAGCTAAAGTGTGACTTTGCAAGGTTTAACTTCTTCCAGAAAAAGGCTACTGATAATTTTGAGTCCGAGGCTTGAACAAATAATGACCTAAATAAATTGAATGTCGTATATTTTGGGTGATAAAGCTATATCGATGGGAGAACATCAAAGAGCCCTGTGTTGTTTACACTTCGGATGCAGGATAGTTCTGACGACTGGTCCACCAATTTCAGACCAAGTCTTAGAGAACCAGCCTAGTTTTACTTCACTTTGCTTCCCATAGGCAATTGAGCCAACAGAACAGTGCGAGCAGCAGTGAGTAAGCCTACTTCACGTGCTTCCTGCTATCTTTGTCCTTCCCTCAACCAGAACAACTGTGGGTAAAATTCCCTAATCACAATAACCGCTTCAACACTATTTGCATTCGCAATGAGCACTACCCACTGGAGCCCGCCAAAGCATTACTAAAACTATAATCTGGTAAAGAAAAAGCATTCCAAGATGGCCACCAGGGCATCATAATGCCTGTGCAGTCACCTAGAAATGTTTTTTCTGATAAAGAAAAAGTAATCCAAAGTGGCCGCAAATTTGTGCACATGCACTGTACATCCTGGTGTCCATTTTGAAATACCTTTATTTACAGTCTATTGTACTGTTTTAAGATGGACAACAACCATTTTGAAAGGTAAAATGAAGAGAAAAAAGCAGGAAGATATAAGTGCGATGCAATGTAAAACAATACAACTGAGCAGTTCCCATGGAGTGCTAAAAGGCAAATGAATAGATTAGTTTCCTGAGGTCAGCAGTGAAATATTACTACACATCCAAACAAAACAATAGTAAAGACAGTAACCTCCAGAAGCAGCACAAAAACAATAACAGGGAAGAAAGCTAACCAATCAGGTGTAGCATACTGACATAGGCAAACAAGAAAATTAATTATGAGCAAGGGGCTGGCTTACTCTTTATTCCTGTGTTGAAGGTAATAGGTCTTCGACAACCTACATTAATGCTGTGTGGAATTTTATACTATATAAATGAAAACACATTTAAGTGAGACAAAATCATAAATGTATAAAAGATGAATACACTAGTTAGCAGTCTAAGTAAAAATGACCTCACTGCCTGTCAAACCTTGTTTGAGGCCACAGGACAGACAGGACTACTGGGCCCCAACTGTGAAAGTTGAGGTTGTTTTCCGCTGGTGTTCTAGAGTTCTTCCTACTATGGCGCTGCTACCTGGGCCAAGTAAATCCTTCCCACACTTGACTTTTAGGGTAGCAAGGGCCAGCACTCAAAAGGCTTCTTAAGGAGGTAGCATAGTGGGGAAGAGCTCAGACCTCAACATTCCACCAGCAGACACATTATTGTCCAGCCAAGTGCTCGTCTCACAGTGAAAAGAAAATACTCTAATACTCTAATCACGCAATAATATAAAATACTATACAACCAAATTAGGGTTTTGAGCTACAGGGCTCGAATACTGTTTTCAAACCTCGCTGAAGCACTACACCTCTTTGGTACCCTCCCTAGCTATAAGAGTTTCCCAGTCTCTACAAACCCCAGCATGTAAAGTAGTATTAGTTGAGTTCACTCAAAAAGTAGATCCAAGTTTAGATGTGCTCAACAGCTCAGTATGCTATCACCACTTCAAGAAACCTGGTACAAGTCTCAAGTATGTGTAGAGGAATAATTCTCCTTAGTCTCTTGCTCCACTTTCAGTTTAGATCCCCTAGTTCCCTGCATTACTGTTGATGCAGCTTTTGCAGTGCGGGACATGTGCAATCAGAAGTCTCGTACGGCAGCAGCTCTTGTCCTGCAGCCATCGCAGCAATGACCTGACTCTGAACCTGACCACTAGGCAGGCTCAGTGTGCAGTCTCACACAGCAGCACATATCTTCTGCAGTATCGGCTTTCGAGGCTGGGTGCAGAAGAGTATCAAATAATATATCAACAGTGAGTGCTCAGTGGATATAAAAACTAGTAATGAGGTGTTGTTGTCATAGAATATTTTGACAGGGAATTCCTTTCTTTAAAGACAGTAGCCCTCACCCACCATTTGGCAGTATGCTTTATCACAGGGCATCTCCTCATGTGGCTAACAGCAGTCAGTGGAGTAGGCTACAACCCTACATCACAGGGAAGCTCTAGTGGTGTCTAAAAGCAGATGGATGAGTCGATGTGGGAGGGAGTACAATATATGGTAGAGGAGAAGCAGTCCCTGTCACCTCCAATTCAGTGATACAATACTCGTAAAAATACCATAATGTGGACCAAAACTCTTTATTCACATCCCTGTATAACTAATAATGAAGAGGTACATGTCAACCCTAATAACCAGTCAACCAGTTTCAGCCTCTGGATTGCCCTACTCCAAACTGCTGTGGGCTTTCTTCAGAACCAAGGTTCCAGTTTTCTGAATGAAAAGGCCTACATGGGTTGTGTGATGTTAAAAGGAAAAAGGTCATATATTTGACCCAATGATCCTGCAGGCACATCAATTGCCAGTCATAAATCATTAGGTTCCTGAATGTTTTATCAATGGCCTATACTTGTGAAGCTGATCTAGGAGGACAGCTGTTTGTCGGTTTCTTCTGCATCTGTTGGTTCTTCTGGCATCCCAACAGATTCATGACAGGCCAATGGATGGCAAGTGTTAGCCGGTGCATGTCATCTGCAGTTGTAGCATCCAGTCCAACGAGGGCTTTGTAATCGGTCGAAATTTCAGCTGCCAGGAGTACCAGCCTCTCAGGCTCATGGCGGAATGCCGTTGACACAATCATGCTTTCCGACTCAAAATCCTCGCACAGGCGTGGGAGACTAGGAAACCCCTTCACACACAGGAGGCTCCTGGCTTTGTTCACTCTTTAATTTCTTGCTTCTTCTAGTAGTTCCTCGAGCTGGGAACATGATTGTCTTCTCCTTCTGGACATTTTCTCTTCCTACGTGGCCAGACACATTCTTGCCCTCTCTCAACAGCCAGACGGTCTTCTAGGCTCTAGTAGGCTTTCATCTCCGCCAGCAGAAAGCGCAGACTACAGATGATCCCTCACCACTGGAATTCCAGCAGTTATGCAGACACCAACCCTAGTAACACAGCAGTCCTTCACATACTCTGCAGATTACTCTTTTCTTTGTAAATGACAGTGCTCGAGAAGAACTTATGAGCAGCCATTTGCTGGAAGGACCTCACTGAATCTCTAATGTTAGCCCAATCTCCCTCATTCTTCACTTTGGTGTTTGTCTCTCTATCCTCCCCACACAGTCAGTACACTTGCACTGCCTGAAGAATACGCATTCAGCCTCAATCTTGTGCCTTGCTATCCCTCGAGACATAAAAAAATGTACCTGCTGATACCAGGACTTATACTTCCATCACATACAAATTCCTACTACCATACACATGCTAAACATTCACTGCACATATATGCACTCAACACGCAAACTGAATGTCAATGCAAGTATCATAAGCTTCCATAACAGCAGAACTTTACATGAAAGGGGATCAGTATATTAGTCTCCTTGACAAACAGGATGCAAGCATTTCCAATGCAACAGGTCTCACATTAGGGAAAGTTAGAGATGCTGGCTTTGTAACTGGTAATGACAATCTCACATTTGGGACCTTATAAATATTTAGCTATGCAGCACATTAAACCATTTTCAGAAATAAACTGTTTGTGCATTTCTTCAAACACTTGACATTAGACTGTAATGGTCTGAACAGCCCCTACAGAGCACGACAGTAAAAATAGCATTTGGAAGAAACAGTCATGTAACCATATATGCAGCCCCTAGAAGGCGTAATCACATAAAAAAGAATTATAAAGAACACTGCAGTGCAAGCATATAATCAGCCCCTTGAAGGCACAGTGTATTGCACATTTTCAGGCGTAGCAGGCCTTTTAAATATCATTTAACTCTGGAGTCAGGGGCACAAGGGTACAGTGCCACAGGTCATTATTAGATGTCCCTGTAGAGTCAACAGAAGAAGGTGAAGTACCACTGGTTATGGATAGATGCCCCTGTAAAGTCAACAGCAGAAGGTGCAGTACCACTGGCTGTGGCTAGATGTTGCTGTGGAGCCAAAAGCACTCACAGTACAGTGTCACAGAACGCTGCCAGACCTCTACAGACGTTAGAAGCTCAGAATGTCCCCCCAAACCTGGAAACGGCTGGAGAAGTACCAAGTTCTCAGTGAAATGTCTGAAATATTTAGCCAGACAGCATATTAAACCTTAATCAGAAATATATTGTGTTTGTACATTCCTTCATACACTTGGCAATAGACTGTACTGGTCCGAACAGCCCCTACAAAGCACCAGATTAAAAATAGCATTCAGAAGAAACATGGTCATGTTACTATATTGTCAGCTCCTAGAGGGCATAATCACATGAGAAAAGAATGACAAAGAACATTGCAGTGTAACCATTTAATCAGCCCCTTGGGGGCATTGTGTATTACACATTTTCAGGCCTAGCAAGCCTTTTAAATATTTAACTATGGAGTCAGCAGCACAAGGGTGCAGTGCTGCAGGTCGTGACTAGATGTCCCTGTAAAGTCAATAGCAGGAGGTGCAGTACCACTGGTTGTGGTTAGATGTCCCTATGGAGCCAAAAGCGCTCAGAGTACAGTGTCGCAGAACACTGCCAGAACTTCTTCTGACATCAGAAGCGCAGAATGTCCCCCAAACCCAGAAACGGCTGGAGAAGTACCAGGGCCTCAGTGAAATGGCTGAAATATTTAGCCAAGCTGTACACTAAATCGTTCACAGAAATAAACTGTGTTTGCGCATTAGTAGAAGGTGCAATACCACTGGTTGTGGCTAGATGTTCCTGTGGAGACAAATGAGTTAGTAGTGCTTTGGGGCAATTATTATCCTTCATCCCTTGGAGAGCATAGTGCATTACACATTTGCAAGTCAAGCAAGGCTGTCAGAATACTATAATAAACAAGGCCCTTAGAACACAAACTCCTCTCAGCTGTAAAAACAAATGTTCCAGCTATCAGAGAGCTTAAATATGCATTGAATGGTGAAAGAAGTTATGATTTTTGCCCCCTCTAACCTAGTGTGACCCACAAGATATTCTGGACCGAAAGAGCACATCGTTCTAATGTTTTGGTGGTAGTCCCATTGCCCTAGGACAACCACAGGCTGAGTTATGGCCAAAAATGTATTGTCAAAGGAATGCCTGCAAAGCATTATGGGGTAAGTTTTGGTGCATACAGTAAAACTATCAGAAATAAACTGTTTGTACATTAGCAAAAGGTGCAATACCACTGGTTGTGGCTAGATGTCCCTGTGGAGCCCACTGACTTAGTACTGCCTTGGGGCAATTATTATCCGCAGCCCTTGGAGAACAGAGTGAATTACACATGTGCAGGCCGAGTAAGGCTGTCAGAATATTATTATAAACAAGGCCCTTAGAACAAAAACTTCTCTCAGCTATAAAAACACAAGTTCCAGCTATAAGAGAGTTTAAATATGCATTGAACGGTAGACGAGGTTATGATTTTTGTGTCCCCTCTAACCTAGTGCGACCTACAATAGGACCTGGACAGAAAGAGCACATCATTCCGAATGTTTTGGTGGTGGTCAAATTGCCCTACGACCACCCTATGACCACCCTACGACCACTACAGCTGAGGTATGGGCAAAAGGAATGCCTGCAAAGCATTATGGGGTGAGTCTCCCCACGTGCAGCGAATGTTGTAGTATTGGCTCTCCCGCTGTGCATGTAGAGCCGCTGTTGAGGATTTATTTGTGGGTTTATTTCATGATATATAAAGCCACTAAAAAATGTACAAAGCACATGCACAACTTACTTAAGACCAAATACCCAGGACAGGAGAGATCTGCTATGCTCTAGGTCTCCTGAATGCAAATTACATCCGCCTGTAGAGAACAAATAAGATCTAATTTTTCAGAATGGTTCCCTAACCCTGCAGCATTCCAGGAGACCATGGAGAAACTCTGGTTAGTAACAGGGTTGTGAGGACATTCCCTTTGCCCGAGTGCAATTTAGAGTATTAAATAAAGCCCTTGCCAACCAAATCCAAATTTCCTTTTTAGGACCTATAAGATGTGAGGGGGCATCCTCCATAATCTTCACCACTCTTTCACCATGGGAAACAGAAACTTTTACGTTTTTTGATGCAAGTTGGTACCATTCTCACATAGGGCAAAGAGGGGCTGTTTCTGATTAAGGGGAGCTTCTTTACCCCATATTGGAACCACATCTAAACCTCTACACTGTAACTTCTCACAATTAACTAAAATCAGATTTAAAACAGTTTTAGAAAAAAAAAAGACTTTTGTCTTTATCGCTCCTCTACTGTGTTTGAGATAGACCCGAGAGATATCACAACTGTCAATAAACATTAGCTTGTCAATATCTGTGAGGCAAGAAATTAATATAGAACTATTTAAGATTAAATTTGAGTAAAAAAAAAAAGCAGAAAACTCTAAACATTCAGGGGTCTCTATATAGCCTTGAGCGACTTCCTCCACACTATATTCTTCCCCACCTTTATAAAGATCTGAAGTTTTGTTCGCTGCCACTATGTTTGCATTTACATTACAGATAGAGATAACGCGTGAATTTAAGACTCAGAGTCAGGCGAGAGAGTCTGTTGCACCTCCGGCGGAGATATACAGTCATGTTCTCCCCGTAGGATTAGAGGGCCAGCCGATCTCACCACCTTGGGTCTCTCCATCCTCAGTACCAATTCATGATCTTCTTGCTGGGAGGAGGTGACATTATGGCCCTTGTCCTCGAAATTAACCCTTTTTGGGTCTCTTTTAGAGATTCTCCTTTTTCTCTGTTTTCTCCCTTATTCATTTTTTTTCCTTTTTTTCCTAAATTCTTCTCTTTTGAAGATTTTACAGCCAAAATCCCCTAAATGCTCCGCCGTCGATGAGTCAGGGTATACTTTAGGCAAGAAAATGGGAAAAGTAGCCACTGGAAGGTTTAACTCATTTTTTAGTGTAGCAGGTTCAAGACCAATAGGGGCCACATTGCTCGTAGGGGAAAGGCTGGAAAAAGATTTTCCAGGGAATAAACAACACTCTATTCCGTAGAAGGATCCTGTGCATTTGAAAAATTACAATGGACTTGTGGCTTTCGCACCTGTGTACCATGATCAGAGAGGGAAAGCATAGAAGGTGAATTCACCGGCGCACAGGGGACTGATGAACACAAACATTTGTGAGTCTTGACACCCCGACTTTAGGGGAGCAACCTTAGTAGCCCTACCGGATTTCCCATCATGTCCTGGTTTGAGGACCTTTTGATCTAACAAGGTTTTAAATATAGATAATAATAAGTATGGAGTATGATCTGAACTGGTGATTGAGATTTCTAGAAGAACTAGGATCAAGGTTAAAATTCTTTCAAGACATTTAAAGGACTCAGAGAATATTAAATTTTGCTCTGGAAGGCCACTCAGTAGATTCAGAGAGCACATAAGATCTGGCGTAGAGGAGGATATTTGTGGGGTAAGGGAATGGTCAGAAGGCGTGCTACTAAACAGCCTTAGACCTGAGGTTACGATCCAGATGGGTCTTTGGGTGAGTGTCGGAAGAGTTCCTTGTTCCATATACGCAATTCAAGTCAATATCAGGAAGAGTGAAGTCCTCTGCTCCCGCTCTAATTCCCAAAACACCCTCCACATTCGCTGTAGAAGGCATTTGATTTTCCAGGAGAAGCATTTGGGTCTCCAAGAACCCCCTCATAGGGGTAAAGACAGCATCCCTCCCCCCATTGATAGCACAGCAAGCTGCTAAATCAGTGCGGTCATTAAGAGCTAATTCTTAGGGTGACTCCTTTTGAACAAAAGGCAAAATGGAATTTATACTTTTTGTATTCAGGTGAAGAATGCCCTTGTTTCTTAAAGGATTTGACTTTTTGTCTTTTTACATGCACGACTAAGAAAAGTCTTGCTGCTTCGGAAATATTTAGCTGTCATCCTTATCTGCACCCCAACTTCCCTCTAGACACCTGACCGGCGCAGCGTTTCTCACCTCTCACTGCTGTTGCTACTAGTACTGAACTACTGGATGCCACAGCTATACCACTTGTACAGCCAGGTGCAGAGGCAATCACAGGGTCCTCTGAAAGGGGCTCAGAATAGGAGGTCGAGGGCGGGCAGAACTGCACGGTCGGCTCCGCTCCCCCGCCTCGCCTGGCGTCTCCTGGTTGCGCGCACCACCTTCACCGATCGTTCTGAACATCACACTACCAGGGACATGCCTATGCCTCAGGACACATGCCAGATTTACTTGGTGCCAGAGCCAAAGTCTGGATACCAGTTTCACCCAGCCATGCAATGAGCACAGGGGGTAACATGCCCGTTTATCATGCAGAGGACTTTCCCATCCCAACACTGTCACTTTCACTGAAACAAGATTCAAAATATTAATGAAGCAAAAAATATCACCTTCTGACACCAGATGTTGAAGGCAAATTGTGAGGCGAGTGCTAATCTTCTACCACACAAACCATACCTAAACAGATTTCCTTAAGTACATTTTTTAACTCAAATCATTGACCATGGAAACCACTAGTATAAGTACCCTATTAATGCAAAGCCAATCATTTGCTTGGGAGAAGTATACTTTTTTCGTATGAAAGGTCTTAATATAATTATTTAAGACTCTTCGGATCAGAACCCAAGTATTCACGTTATTCTTAAAACTATCCAACCTGGAAGCTTTAATAAATCCTTCTTAACTCCTGCTGGGTAAACAAAACATTTATACAGCTAGTTTAGGTGGAGGGAGAAGGGATGAGTTTTCAAAATCATGCTGAAGGCAAGAGATTTCAAGAGGTTTGCTTGAGATCTTAGTGATGCACGATCGAGTTCTAAATATCTGTTGCGCTTCAGAAGGATGGGTTTGAGGCATGAGACCATCTAAATTTGGCATTTACAAAAGTAAAACATATCCACATATCAGCATTTAACCAATTTCAGAACTACGCTTCTGCATAAGGTTTTGGTAAAATCTACTACAATCCAACCGTTTCAGCACAGAATGGTTTGTTGCAAGTTAAAAGTAGGCCTCAGATCAGGACATGAGAGAACACAATTCCAATAGAAGATGAATGTAAATTTTGGCCTTTGAGATTCCCCGAAGTCTAGAACGGTCTCTGCTTCTGTAAATGTCCACAATAAATCACAACATGAACCCATGTGCTATTTGGCCCTAGAATCACATGTAAACAGATGATAATGCATTGCTATTCTTTAAAAATACTGGAAAGAACGGTATAGACAGGGCCACAGGAATTATGGAATTGTGAGGTTGTGGCGTTTTTCGCTTAATTTTATATTTTCTCCATTTGTCACATAACCCATCATAAAAAACTGTTTCTAGCTCAAATGGTTCAAATGTTACCTAAACTGCAGCAACATGTGCTGCCGCACACTGGAAGACCCTTTGTAAAGGTTATGTTGCTTATTGCTAAATGTGAGTGTTAAACTGGTACAAATGAGGTGCAACCTATGGCCAATGTAAGAATTACAAAATAAAGAAATAATACTTACAAAAACTGTGCCGCATTTACGCCATAGAATTTGCCTTTTTTGGCACATAATTTACTCAATACACGCTGCATAATTTGGCCCTTTCCTGCCACATAATTCCAGTGGCCCTGGGTATAGACCCTTTCAGCAATACATATGCAGGCCAAGCGGATGAGCCTCATTAATGATAGGAAGGTACTACTCCAAAAGTTGGGTTATCAAAATCTAGAAAACACTGCCATCTTTTCAATCCAACTCTCATCACGATTTGCTTGTATCCCCTCACTTATGAAGATATCCAAAAGCTTCTGGTCATTTTCACATAATGTTCACTGCTGAAAAAGTCTAATATGAATAAAACATTATCATAGGAAAACAGAATCTCCACTTGCCAGTAATAAAAATTTGAAATGTACTGCTAATAGCAAATTGTTCTGGATGCTCAACCCAACATATATAACCATAGTCTGCAAAATACTAGGGGCATTCTTTTGGATTTTGGTGTGATATTGCTGGATTAAAGAAAGGATGGATTATAAATGTTCACATGTTGCAAGTATACATTTTTAAAAATATTTATATTTTAGTTTTACAGTGCAGCTACAAGCCAGAAAGACACCATACAGTATAACAAAAGTACATCTTCGATAAAGAAGCACTGGTATCACCTACACTAACATTAAATGTCAAAAATCCCCCCCCCCCCCCAACCCTCTACCCAGACATCTGTCAGCCAGTGCAGTTTCATCAGAAACAGACTACATGAAGTCCATCTCCTCAAAAGACCACATCACATATATGTAAATCTTCGCACTTCCTGGCTCTGTTATCCACCATCGTCTGAGAACTCCATGGAATAATAGGTTATCCATCTGCACCATATCTTACAAAACCTATGGAGGGAGCTCCTGCTGGCGTATGTAACTTTTTCTGCCAGCATAAACATTTCCATGCCCCGCCTCTAATCCTGTATTGTCGGGATTTAACCTACTCTCGAGGGCTGGGCAATATCTCTCTTCGCAACTACAAGGCTCATGCCACAGAACACAAGTTTAGCCTCTGGTAAGTCTATGTCGTTGAGAATTCAGAAAATAATAAATTTGGGGTCTAGAGGAATCGGTTTTCCCAGGATCCTACTGAGTTCCTCAGTGATTGCCACCCAGTATTCCTGAATTATCGAACATATCCAATTTGTATTGTAAGAAGGAACTCTCTATCATATTACAATGTAGGCCTTGTGGCTTCCTCATCATATGCGGTCTCCATCTGTTGTAATACACTCTGTGAAGGACTTTTAACTGGATTAACTATACTTGTATTGCCACCTCCCGCTAGTGCATTAGGACCGCTTCCCAGCTGATGTCCTGTAGGTCACCTACATCCTTCACCCATCTCTCAAGCAGCCTACTTAGATTGTCTGGCGTGCTGCTATTTAAGGTTTTATAGGTTAGAGAGGTTGCGCCCCTTCCCAGCCCCTTCCAGGGGGGCAAACTCAGAAATACCTGTCTCTGGGGAGCCCCTCCACCATCCAGGCATGCAAGATTTGTGCCTATTTCAAAAATTGTTTGCCATGCATCCTGAATTCCTGCTGAATCATACAGAAGGGGCATTATGTCCCACCTGCTAACAGATCCCCTACTTTCGAGATCCCAATGAGGTGCAAGGCCTCAAAGTCCCTCCGATTTCAGATCTTTGGTAGCCAATTCCCTTCCCATAGAGGTGTTTCCCGCGTGGGCCTACTGTGCCAGCCCAGACATTTTGTAGCTTTCTCCCCGGTCTACAGAGTAGCTACGAGGACTCGTTTCACAACATTTCCTCCATTTAGATGTAAGGAGCACTGTATTTCCCACTGCGCCCTATCTAGTCAAAAGGTGGAGTGATCGGGGCCAACAACCAATAATTGATATTAGTTAGGTGGGCTGCCCAATAATAGGCCTCCAAATCCAGTAAGGCACATCCCCCCATTATACAGGTTACATTGAAGTGTTTTCAGAGCAATTCTCTGGGGTTTCCTATTCCACAATAAGGTATGCAGGTCACCCTCCAACTCAGTAAAGGTCTCTGGCGGGATCTGGTAAAAAAAATGTTCAGTAACACGTATAGCAGTTTTGGAAGAGAAATCATTTTAAACACGGCCCATGTTCAATTACTGTGAGGGGAAACCCTCTCCATCTCCTCCCGGCAAGCTTTCGCCACCATCCCCAGGTTGCTTTCAAAGCAGAGTTTTCTCTCTCTAACGTCATACAAACTCCCAGCCATTTAAATCTGTCCTCCATGCTTGTCAGACGACGGGGGATCACAGATGTTTTGTCCCACCCTGTGGATGGTAGAGCACTGACTTGCCCCAGCTTATTCTATATCCGTAGTAGCTCCTGTATTCCTCAAACAGTTGGGGATCAGGGCAACAAAAGAAGAGCAGTCCAGATGAGTCCTTTGTGCAGTCAAGCAGTCCCTCTGGCAGAGGTTCTGTCCCAATCAGGCATGTGATCACTTGTAATAGTCTGGTGGCCAATACCGTGGGCAAGATCTTGACATTGAGTAGAGAGACTAGGTGGTAGCAGCCACACTGATCTCTGGGCTTACCTTCTTTTTGGATTACTTCTATCATTGCGCACCTAAGGTCTGGTGGTAGAGAGCCCTGCTGACCAGCTTTGTGGAACCTATTTAGTAAGTGGGATTCCAGCTGCCCCACGTATCACTTAAGAAATTCCACTGGAAGCCAGTTAGGACCAGGGGTCTTACTGAATTTTAGCTTTGCAATAGTGGCTTGGACCTCTGCCAATGTGATGTCTGCCTCTAGTGAATCTCTCGCCTCTTCATCTAATGCAGGATCATTTACCGACTGCAGGAATTGCGCAATAAGAAGAGTGTCATGCAGGGATCTAGCTCTATAAAATTCCTCACAGTAACAAGCAAAGGTCCCTGCAATAGTCTCTTCCATGTCATACCAGTCACCCCCAAGTCCCACTATCTGGTGTACACATCAGGATCCGATTCCTTCCTGCCCAACTATGCCAGGGGTTTCCCAGTCTTATCACCACTACTATCTGTTTAGCGTGACAAACATTTGTTTCTTTGACCCCTCTTGTTCCTGATCTTGGTATTCAGCTCTCAAGAGTTCCAACTGCCTGAGCCTGTTGGGGGTCCTGGGTCACCCTCAAGTTCCAACACATGCCCTCTAGCTGCTCCAGGGCTTTGACCTCCCTTGTAATTTTTTATTAGGTTCTGAGCTTTGTCCTGAAGGACTATTTTGTAAACTTCCCGTAGCATCTCTCTCAAGGTAACTGAGCCTTCATTCTCTTTAAAACAGAGCTCTGCATTGACCTTATAACACATCGCAGTCCTTCAGGTCACATGAGCTGATCCTCCATCCTGTCCCCCCCCCACCCCATCACGGCACAGTCCACTCAGTTTCACTAGCAGACGAGAGTGGTCTGAGAGCCCTCTAGAAAGGTGGTCCACCTGCTGTATATCTCCCACCTCTTCCTCCAGGGCAAATATGTAGTCTAGCAGATAAAACACTTCATGAGCCCCCAGGAAGTAAGAGTATCGTCGATTGGTGGGGTTCACTCGTAGCCACAGGTCTGATAAGCCAAGTGTAGCAGCAAAATGTGAAAGCGGGTTAGGCGGTGGGGCCGTTCCCGGAGTCCCGGACCTATCCAGATCCACTGCCATGACATAATTAAAGTTCCCTTCCCTGATATGTAATGAGGAGTCAGCTTTCTGCAGGAGTTTTTAAAGTTTCGTCAGCGTGGGGGCCTGTAACCGGAGGGGTGCATATACACTAATGAGAGTGACATCAGTTCGTCCCCAGAGCCACTTCATTCCCACATATCTCCCCGAGGAATCAGGCCATTGTTTTACTACATGGAAGTTTGGTTTCTTCCTCACTACTATAGCCACACCTCTTGATCCAAACGTATATCCTGCATGCACCAATGTGTGTAAGCTCTTCTTCCCAGAAATCTACCCTGGGTATGCCAGAGACGGGGTTTTTGTACTAGTACAACATCAGGCTTCCGCCCAAATCTTCTGATGAATTGTGTTACTAGGTCTCTCTTGACTTTGTCACCCTACCCATTAATGTTCTTGGATAGGACCGTAATGGTTCTGGTATCTAAGAGTGGTTGCCTGCTATGTCTCTTCTGAAGGATGTGAGTTATGTGTGTGGCTTCTGGTGACCAGCAGCACAGCTGAAGTGTCTGCGTTTCCTGTCCCTGAACTAAGAAATTCCCTGTTGAACTTTAAACTGTGTTCCATTCCCTCCCCACCCCAACCCCTGCAAGTGTATTTCCCCATAACTGAACTAGAACTACTCGTCTGGGGAAACAGAGAGGTCTATAGCCCACCATCCCCACCCAGTCAACTCAGCCCCTCAAACCTAGTTGCCCTAATACCCAGGGCCACCCACCTATGTAGGTGGCGGTCCATGATGTGCGGTACAAAACTAGATAATTGCTTTGCTGGGATGCCCTGAGCTGTTTATGAGGGGGGTTGGGGGGGAGTTTTAGGGGGCCAGGAATAGCTCAAACCACCTGTTAAAAAAGGGTTCCTGGTTGGCTAGGGTAAGCACCTCAGCCAGGCAGGGACAACCACTTTAGTCAGGGCAAGAGAGCTACACACCCAAGATGACCCCTGCTCACCCTCTTGGTAGCTTGGCATGGGAAGTCAGGGGAGGCAATGTGTAAGCCATCTGCACAGCACATACACACCAATGACACAATAAATACATCACAAAAGACACTCCACACCGGGTTATATAAAAATATGAAGTACATTATACATAGACCAAAATGGCAATATTTACAAGTAGTGTGTGCACTATGCAAATCCAGAGTTAGTATTCCTTATCTTGGCTAGGCAAGAATAAAATTGGCATACATCGCAACATCAGGGCAAGAGGCGGAGCAGGTAGGTTATCACAGCTACCTCATGAACCCCAGGCTCAATTGGATATCATAACTATTGTGCAAGTACCAACATGAGAATTATCATGAGATCAAAACGGCCTCTGCATTGGTATGGCACATATGGAGCAGTCACTGCAGTGAAACTCAGTATCAAAAAAATTAAACAATCACATAGCATAGATCACCAGATACTTATGGCAAAACACGCATTAGATGAGGGGTAAGGAGCCTAAGGTGCAGTTTCAGAACTAATATTGGTTACCCTAATTATGTGAGAGGCACAAAAGAAAAGCGGTATACAACATACTATCAGGTCATGGAATGTTATAACCAAGTGTAGCCATCAACCAATAATCATGGTAATCACGCACAAGATGCAGGCTCCAATATATTACTTGTCATCCGCACTAAGTAGAAAGAGGAGGACACAAACCAATGGTAATTGATATGGCCTCAGTAGAAGTGTGAGGGAGAACAACCACATCTCAGGTTACAACCAAGAGGGGGATCTACAGGAAAGCCCTGCAGGTATGATCCTGGTACCATGCAGGCACTAGTTCTCTGGATCCCACTGACGTGGCTGGATCCCAGGTCAGGCAGGAGAGCTGGCAACAACCACAATGCAAAGGCCCCAACCTTGGGACATAGGCAAGGCGCCCCCAGAGCAAGGGCAAAGGTACCTTCAGGAGTTGGGGAGCCAGCTTCAGTTCTGGTTTTGTAGACACAGCGACAGGCTCTGCCTGCAACCGCAGGTGCCCTGTTGCAAGACTCGAGGCTGCCGGAGTGCAGACACTGCTCCCCGGCACCATGTCAGAGCTCTGTCTCCTGGAGCCAGCGGTTCCGGCTGGGTGTCTGCTTCGGTCGCTTCATTTCCCACAGCCGCGTCGCTGGCGGAAGAGGTGGGGGGGGCACTCTGAAAAGGTATTCTCGTGATGCGACCACAGGGAAAAGGCTGACCTACCCACACTCTCCTTCGGTGGGGGAGTCCTCAGTACTGGTGGCACTCCCTTGTGGAGGGGGCCTCACAGAGGGGCTTCCTTCTGGAAGGCACTGTGGGAGCACCCACCCGCACTGGGATTCCTTTGAGGTAATGCTCCTCACCGGCACACCATGCACTAACTCGGTCTATTAGAGACTGAAACCCTGAAGTGTTCTCCTCATGCAGATGATGAGAAAAGAAAGTTCTCAATGTGAGTGGGGTCCAATTAATGAAGTACAGAAATAAACCACTTACCATGCGCTACGGGCCACAAAGGAAGAATGAGGCGCTCTCCCCGCACAGTGGGTCAAAAATAGTGGAAAATGAAGCACTCCTCCTGCGCTAGATTTGGAAAAGGGCCAAGGAGCAGGATGCAGCGCTCCCCACATGCTGGACTCCTCGGGAGGCACCGGAGAGGACACATAGGGGCAGACAGGCCAACATAAAACAAGAAGTTCAAGTAGCAGTTCCTCCTAGCAGCCCCACAATACCTTGGCAGTCCAGAGTCAGGGGAAAGGCTTGCAGCAGGGCAGCATACAGAAAAGCAATTCAGATGAGTCCTTTAGGCTGCCCAGGAAACACCAGGCAGCAGGGCAACAAAAGAAGAGCAGTCCAGATGAGTCCTTTGTGCAGTCAAGCATTCCCTCTGGCAGAGGTTCTGTCCCAAGTCCAAAAGTGCTCTAAAATCAGGGGGCAAGAGCCCTTGTACGTATACCTAAAGTACAAGGGGGGTAAACTTCAAAGGAGTCCTTTCAAGTCAAGCACAACACCATTTCAACCCAGCCCTGTCTCCAGACATCAGTAGGGGGTAATCTATCCATTGTGTGAGGGCAGGACACAGCCTATTCACATGTAAGGTGTGAACGACCTCCTTTCTCCCCAGCCCAGGAAGCCTATCAGTATGCAGATGCCTTTTCTGTCACACCCAGCCCCTCCTGTGTGATGGCTGTCCGGAAATTATGCACCAAGTGGAGCTGTCACTCTGTGCCAGATGTGGATTATAGTCAGGCTGCAAAAGCTCTAGAGATATAAGCACAGAGAAATGCCCACTTTCTAAAAGGGGCATTTTTACAATTATAATAAAAAAAATACACCTACACCCGTAAGCAGGATTTCTCACTACCTTTCCCAACATACTAAACATCCCCACACTATTCCTCATAGATCCAAAGATAACACTTGGCCATATGTCAGGGCATTTCCAATGCAATTCTATGAAAGGAGCAGCACTCATGGTAGTGAGAAGCTAAACAGGCTGTTTGTCACTATTAGGACATGTAGTACATAAAGACATATGTCCTACTTTTTACGAACACAGCACCCTGTCCATAGGGCTAGCTAGGGCCCACCTTAGGGGTGACTTAGGTGTAGCAAAAATGGAGTTTAGGCCTTGCCAAGTAGTTTGACCCACCTAGTCAGTGTGGCAGTAAACTGCTCACACAACCCTGCTGTGGCAGGCCTGAGACATGTTTGAAAGGCTAATTCTGTGGGTGGCACAATCTGCGCTGCAGACCCACTAGTAGCTTTTAATTTACAGGCCCTGGTTATATGTTACACCACTTTACATGAAACTTACAGGTAAATTAAATAGGGCAAACGATGTAAGCTAAATATACAAAGTTGTAAGGGACAGAACACATGCACTTTAGCACTGATCAGCAGTGATAAAGTTCCCAGAGTGCTAAAGGCAACAAAAAGTGGCAAGAAAAATAGGAGGAGGAAGGCAAACGTTTGGGGATGACCCTGCAAAAAGGACTAAGTCGAACAACACCGCTCCCCAGATCCCAAAAGATATCACCAGTCATGTTGCTTTGTTCAAACCTGGTGCTGTAGTAGTTGGAGCGTTAGTTTCTGGTAGATGCTCTAGTTTGTCAATCACCAAAGCAAGAGGGTGGGGAGAATCCAACACAGACTCCCATTCTTATCTCCTTTTCTGGACCTTTTGGATGCCGCTACAGTGTTTCTGTCTGAATCTGAGGATATCTCCAGGTGGTCCACTGTTCCTTCCCTGCGCTATGGGGTCTCGTTCCCTCTCTGTGAGGCCTGCCTGTCTCTTCTCAGCAGTCTTTGCCTGTCTTTTGATCTAGTTCCATCTCCAAAGTGAGAGCGCTGGACAGTCATCTGATCTCCCCGATTTGTTAGCCTGAGACGCTCTTCGATCAATTCCCTGGCCTCCTCTGACGAGTGAAAGACGAGTGACCTCCCATGATATTTCACTTTCAGTTTGGATGGAAACTAAAGCATGTATTGCAGGCAAAGGTTCCACAATTTAGCTTTTACTGAGTCAAAGGTGCATTATTGCCACTGGACTTTGTGGTTATAGTCAGGAAAATAAGGATTTTAGAGTTCTCATGGCAGACTTCCCCTAGTCTGCGCACTTCTGCAAGGATCATATCTCTGTCCTGAAAATTCAGGAATCTTGCTGTTACCAGTCTCAGGGGAGCACCCGATGGTGGCCTACCCCCAGTGCACGGTATGCCAGTTCGATGATGAAACAGAAGGAAAATTGGTATTGGGGGATTGTTTGTTGCAGCCAGTTATCAATAAATCGAATCATGCTGCGGCCTTCAACACCTTTGGGGAACCCCACAATCGTGGATTGTTACATTGCGTACGGTTTTCCGCAACCTCCAGCCACCACTTCACTTCTTTAGTGGTGGTCCAGGCTTCTGTCACCTCCTTTCTGAGTCCCTTGACCATGTCTTCCAGCTCCGAGATCCTGGTCTCAGTTGCCATTATCCTTTTGGCAACGCTGCAGAGGTTTTGGCGTATAAGGGACACTTACGATCATAATTCCCTCACCCTTCTTTCTAAAGCTTCACAGGAAGACTGGATCTCCGGTAGGGTGGCACTGACCTGCATGGATTGCTGGGGTTCATCCGACAGGGGATCGACTGCCCATGCATAGCGATCCACACCGGAGTCAAGAGTCTGATGGTGGGGCATCGGCAGAACGGGGAGGGGAGGGGACAGTCCTGATAACGTCTTTCTGATTGCCCGGTGAGCTGGGCCAGGCCCCACCCTGGGAACTCAGCCTCAATGGGGCATCCACTTCACCAGTTCCGAAGGGGGGGCACCACTGCAGCATTAGTATGAAACGCACCACTGGTCAATCTCGTGGGTGTTTCCTGGCAGCTCTACCGCTCCATTAGGCAGTATCCATGCTGCCCAAATACCCAGCCGGTGGTGCAGAGGCTCTGTACCTGGAGGAGCCGAGGCCAGCATGTCTTCCTATGGGCCAGGCTACCTGCAACCGACAGGCACTCCACTTATTGAAGTGCTCGCTTTGGGTAGAGGTGGGTGGCGTAGACCTTCTTCCTGACCAAGCATTCATTTAATAAAAGGCCACAGGTCCAATCTCTGCTTCTACTGCACCTATCAATGGGGCCGAGTCTCCCCTCTGTCCCACCTGCACAATCTACTGAGTTGTCTGCGCTAATGCTCATGGAGGGATGGAGGGGTAGGGAGGGGGGAAGAGGGGGGCGGGGCAAAAACCATGGTGGAGACCAGAAAGGTGAAGGGCATCTTTCTTCCTACCCCCCCTCTCTCCCAGCGCAAAATCTCCAGCAACTTAACTGTCCAGCCTCACCCACAGTCCCCCTTCCCCGTAATGGGTATTGGAGGCTACAATTGGTGCGCACCATCCCCAGTAGCTCCTGCGTCACCACACCTCGTGCTGCCAGTGCTCTGGTTTCCACCTGGCGTGGTATTTGCGGTCTTTCCTCGGGGTACTATGCAGTGTCGGCATGGTGACGCAACAAGTGTTGGATCCCCAAGCGATGACTAAGACACAATTTGCTGCTCAATCTGCTGCTACCAGGCCCCAGAGCACGTCTGTATAAGGGCGGACCCGCGGAGAGGTGCAAGCAGTGGTCTCAGCGAAGATTGGGTGCTCACTGGGATCCATGGCAATCGCCTTCTCCCTGGGGACGGTGGCTCTCTGAAACCCCTCCGGGACCTGTCTGACTTAGGGGCTACACACTGAAGTGGTCTCGTCCACTCCGCTGCCCTCTGCACCCCTCAGTGCAAGAACCCCGCATGGAAGGAAAAGGGTAGTTATTTAGGGGCTACAACAACGTTGTCGGTGAGGATTTGGAAGAATATCTAATAAAAACGTTGTCGGTGAGGATTTGGAAGGATATCTATCAGGGCTGGTCGAGGAGGTCGTTCAGTGAGCAGCCGACACCTTCGCCATCTTGGCCGCAAGTATAAATGTTTAAACATAATTCACACAAATATTTTTTTGTTACTTGTGATCGAAATACAAAAAATATTCTGCAAATTTATGGCCAAATAATTGGCTTTTCTCTGACTCGTGCAGGTTTATCAGTTAGAGACGTCATAAGGTCACACTATAAAATTCGACCAGCCAATAAGGTTCCAGGCCTGTGCAGTAACCCTTGTGCGCCACACAGCAGTTCCTCGGATTTTTAGCCCTATGCAGTTGCAAATGTTCTAAAAAGGCTGATATTAAATCTGCAAGCAAGAGTGAACGGTCCTATAATTGTAAATTAAAATGTACCGCAAAAATCAAAGAAAACAAAAGATGCACCAGACGCTCTTTGCATATATAAACACATTACAATGGGTAGGTAGGGAAAAGGCTATAGCAAGAAAGCAACAGACTAGTAGAAGAGCTTTGGAATCTGAAACCTAAATTTGGAGGTTTCTGATACTGTATGTTGTGGAGATCCCCAGTGGTCCTGCAATAGCCACAGAAATTCCCCAGCATAAAATATTTTGATCTTACGTTCATCTTCTTATAATGAACAACAAAGTATAGTTTACTCTTAATCAACATCACAAAAAATACCTTTCTAAATGGCTGAGTGAAAACACAAACAGGGTTTCAGAGGCAGCCTAGCAACCTCTGGTGCAAAGAAGCCACGTGATAGAGTGCATGTTTATTTAAAAACGTCAAGCAGCCAACTTTCATAGTCCAGAACACGGCCTCAATTTGTTTAGGCAAAACAACCAGAGCACACCATGTCTGCTCTAAACAGGAGATAAGGAACCAGCAACAATCTCATTCATTCTGCTAAAATGTGCCTTTTTCTGAGAAATCAAGAACGCGTTACACTAAAAGCTGGTAGGCCAGTGTCATGGCCATCTGACAAAGGGGACCGTGTAAAAACCGTAAGTGTAAACCATCCCCTCAGGCAGCCTTGAAAAGGATCATAATGTTACTGACAAAAGTCATTCTAACAATTGGTTTAGGATAGCCCAGCCAGTATATTCACAATTGCTAGTACAGGCTGAAGCTAGCTCCTATAGAAGCGTATTTTAATCTGTATTTATATAGCTGTGTAGTAGTCACAAGTCATAAGGATGGCTTTTATCCTTTCCTCGATTTTCAGCCACTTGTACTAAGCAGTCTGAGATATGTAGGCCCGTACTTATACAGGTAAACATTGGCAAAGCCAATAGCTCTCACTTATGACTATTGGTCACGTGGTACTGCAGTAGGGCTGCGATCAGCATGGGCAAAAGTTAGTGGTGTGGGGAAGAGTAGAGCGGCAGAGAGGAGAATAGAGTGGAGAGGCATAGCATGGAGTAGAGTAGTGTAGAAGGGAGTGGCGTATGGTGGAGTGGCAGAGTGGAATGAAGTGGCGCAGAGTGGAGTGACGTACAGTAGAGTGGCACAAAGTGGAGTACAGTGACAATGTGGATCAGAGTAACATATTGTGGCTTAGAGGAGCAAAAAGTGAATTAGAATGCCATAGAGGGGATTAGAGTGGCACAGAGTGGAGTATAGTGGCATGGAGTGCAGTGGTGCAGAGAAGAGCGGTATGGAGTGGATCTGCATGAAGTGGTGTGACAGAGAACAGTGAAGTAGAGGTGAGTGGCATAGAGGAGAATGGAGTAGGGGAGAGTGGCATAGAGACTGGGGTAGCGTGCCATAGAGCAGAGTTGGGTTGAGTAGAGTCGAGTGGTGTAGGTTAGAGTGCCATAGAAAGGAGGGAAATAGAGAGAAGTGACATAGGGTAGAGTGGCACAGGGGGGAGCAGAGTGGAATTAAGCGGAGCAGAGTGCCATAGAATGGAGTAGAGTGCCAGAGTGGAGAAGAGTGCCACAGAGTGGAGTGGCATGGATGGCATGGCAGAGTAGAGCAGCGTAAAGTAGAGTGTAGAGAGCTGTAGAGTAGCACTGAGTGGAGTGGTGTGGCGTGGCTTGGCGCATATTGAAGTAGCACAGAGTGGCGTAGAGTAGATTTGTATAGGGTGCGGTAGAGCAGTATAGAGGAGCATACAGTGGGGTGGCATGGAGTCGAGTGGTGTGGAGCAGAGCAAAGTGGTGTAGGGCAAGAGTGGCATGCAGTGTGTGGAACTGTGTAACAGATTAGAGAGGAGTAGAGTGGCACAGAGTGAGGTGGAGTGGAGTACAGTGGCATGGAGTAGGGTGGAGTTCAGTGGTGTGGAGTAGAGAAAAGAGACATAATTATCATTGTGCGGAGTGGAGTGGTGTAGAGTGTATTACAGTGGCATAGAGTGGAGTGGTGTGGAGTGGTATAAAGTGGAGTGGCATATGATAGAGGCATAGTGGTGTAGATTAGAGTGGTGTTGAATAGAGTGGGGTGGAATGGAAAGGAGTGGCATAAGATACAGTAGAGTGGCATAGAGTGATGCAGTGTAGCACTGTTTGGAGGGGCATAGGCTGGAGTGAAGTAAATCTTTTAGACTGGCATAGTGCAGAGTGGTTTAGAGTAGAGTGGCATACAGTGGAGGGGGCAGAGTGGTGTAAAGTAGCATGGGGCAGAGTGGAATAGAGTAGTTTAAGGTAAACTAGTGTAGAGCTGAGTGGAGCAGTGTAGAATAGAGCAGCGTAGAGTGATGTACAGTAGCATTGTGTTGAGTGAGTGGCGTAAACTGAAGTAGAGTAGCAGAGTATGCATCACAAAACACATATAACCCTTGTTCTTCCAATCATAGCTGACAAGGCTATGTCAGTTTTGACTCGGACTCCTATTCGCCCTTACATGCTCAAGCACAGCTCCAGGTGGCACAAGAATTCTCTGGTCATCAAGCACAAAATGAGATCACTTCCACAATAGGCCACGCTATACACCTGCACACCTCCAACCATGTTACCCTTCCACAAAAAGAACGTTGGTGCCTCATCAGAAGTGGGAGTGCTATATAAATGAAACTAGAATAAGAATGAATATATTTTAAGCAAATGCGTTGGTGTAGGTCTCTACAAGGTTTTTCATAACTCTCTGTGGAATCCATTCCATGATGGGTAGGAGAGGCAGTAGGGGTAACGCAACTTGAGGGCCCCCCATATTATAACCTTGAGGGGGACCCCTCCCCCTCTGGACCCTGCCACCCGTATACTGTTCTGAGCAGGCCCCCTGGGGGTTGCCCCCCCCCTGCACCCAGTGGGCTGCGGGGGGCTTTGTTACGCCACTGCGGAGAGAGAAAATAACATACCCGATAAACGCTAGTTATGAATTCTTCATGAATTCCTCATGCTCTGCTCTTCTTTGATCTTATTAGGCTGACCGCCACCACTCACACAATATGTGATATGAAATTACGGAGGGGTGACTTCCCTTTTTCGTAACTTTACCAATTTATTGATTTTCTGATCAAGCAGAAAGGTAATGGACAAGGACTAGATAACTTCCACAACATTACTTATTATTAATATTACACTTTGCTACTATATAACCATAATTACTAAATGGACACAAAAGGGATTATACCTGGGCTATGGGCTACTATTATATGTGTGCTATTAGTACTTTGGACCGATCTACCTAGCAAAGAGAATTTGGGTGGCAACCACTAGTTTTCACAACAAAAAAAAAGAGAAAAAAAGGCCTGCCTTCTGTTTTACTCTATTTTACACTTGTTTCAGCCTAGGTTCTGAAACAAAAACAAAACTCTCCAACCCTTCTGCGATTCAGAACGGAGCCCAAGACCCAGCTCTTCCAAAAACAATCCATCTCCACGTGAAAGGATTTACCACCCACAAACGTCCTTCTTCAGTGTGAACAATCCTGAATCATAACTCGTGGCTTGTTCAGCGCATTCTAGATAGGTTCGTGCTCTGTAGAAACTGTATATACAAAGGTGCATGAACTGGCTAACTTCATTTGTCAGGACAAATGCACTTACACTACACAAATTAAATATAATATGTCACTTAGATTTTTTCATTAATTTTTTCCAATTTATGATGGACGATGAAGGTTTAAAAAAAAAAAAAAAAAAAAAACTTACGCTGTCAACTGTTTCAACCTGGATTCGATGTTTCTGTGCCTCATGCACATCCTGGTCAGTGCAGACCCAATTTCTTTTGTAGCACCTGGAAAAAACAGCATGTACAAATCAGAGATGCATCAAATAATGCCTCTTAGAAATGTATAGTTAATACTCCATTAAAAAGGTAGCGTGGTGTTTTCAGTAAAACTTTGGTAGCAACAATGACAAAGAAAGATGTACAGGTAACATCATTTAGCAATGTAACCACAACAATCCTCAACTACACATTGGGACACTGACAGAAGAGAAACGGAAGGAGGCAAGGAGAGCCCCAGGGGAAAGCTATCTAATCTTGCCTGCTCTAACTGTGTTCCAATCATTTAACAGAACATGCTACACACCTGCGAGGCAGTGGAAAATCAAGAGAAGCTTCTTCCTTGGTTGCATCAGATGCCATACAGCTCATAGGGGCATTTTTCCCCACAACCTCGGAATGTGAGCTGACCCAGAGGCTTTGGGACAGACCAACAAAAGTCTTGTTAGTATTGAAGTGTCCTCCAAGGTGAAACTTCTGATTCTGAAAGATGATCTTGGGAATGTGCGTGGTGCTAAGACTTTAGTCTATTTGGGATTAGTTAGTTCAATATTTACAACCTTTCAGTAATATGTTTTTTTTCAATAGCACACATTGACCGTTGGCTCATGACAAGCACCCTGACGAGCATTCACAAAAAGGGAGTCTCACAGGGAGCTGCACCCACAGTCTTCCACAGGCACTCTGCAAGACAGACAGCAACAAAGAAACCTGCACATGAATGCTGCGGAGCTAGCCACCTAGTTTCTGACTCCAGGCCGGGAGACCTCGACTCCCTGCAATTCTAGCACCCAGGGCACTTCGGGCGGGTCAGTTTTTCCAAGCGGTGGGTGTTCAGTCATGCTCAAAGCCAGTATTAGACCACACACTGGCAAAGCCAATAAGTCTGACTTAAATGATCCAACACCTGCAAACAGCATGTGCAGATTTCTGTATCTTCAAGCTTTAGCACTATAAAGCCATTGATAATGCATTTCTGTGAGGCAATGAGCACTGCATGAACTCAGACTGCATACATTAGCATCAGTTGTCTGCAAGGTCATTGGTTCCAAGTGAATCCTTAGCCTGGTGTGCATCTCCGACACAGAAAAGAAAGCACCGAAGGCTTATTAGAACAATGTCATTTCTTACTAAGTACAACACAAGGAGCATAATAAACAAATGCCTCCAGGATACAAAAAGATGGGTGTAGGGGGAAACCTCCCAAGTAGCACAAGAAAGTGCTCCCACAGATACTGAGAAGAAGACCTATATGAACCCTGTTAGCAGTGTAGCACATTTACTGCAATAAAGAAAATTGTGGGAGGCCTCCATCTGGCTTTCACAACATGAGCAGTGTTCACCAGAAGCTCAAAAGAAAGGGGTATCCACAGAGCATAAGTGGGACATCTGGTCACAGTATAAAAACAGAGCATTGCATATATTAGGAGATGGTGTAAGAATGTATACATCAAGTGGAGGCAGAAATCTATTTTTCACATTTTAGATACAGTGAGATTATGTGATTTGTCCAGAACCACACCATTTTCAGTTAAGTGCGATGCTGGGTTCAACCGCCATCCTTAGATGATGTAATAAACATTCAAAAAAGGTTAAGAGTTCAGAATGTAGTTGAAAATGATTGATATGATGACCTTCACCAATCCTTGTGTGAACACTCATGGTCTACTATTATTGTATCATAGCCATTATTAGTCCATGTTCCTCCTGCTACCTAGTGAGCGGATGAAATGAATGCATTCATTTTGGTATGTAGATAATATACTTGGACAGCACCATGATTACATTGTCTCTTGCTTAAGGTTGAGAACAGTCTATTTATATATTACAATTGTTTAAAGTCATGTATATATTTAGAGAGCGAGGGGGGATACAATACTGATAAATGTGTAATGTGGCCCAACATTTCCAACAAGGGGAGACTGATGACTTCATAAATCACAAGGCCAAAGTCCAAGTGGTTTGAGAATGTTACAAGTGCAGCAAGATGGCTATATAGGACAGTTTGACACATTGTATGCATTTTTTTCTATATCATATGATTATTTAGAGGTAGTTAGCTTGAAATAGTTGTTGTCTTCAAGATGCAGCTAATAATGGACAATTGTCAAAATGGGAATGCTGAGGTTTCGTTTACCTGCCACACATAAATTCTTAATAAAATGAGCTAGGCCCACCATGGGGCTTATGGTTTACGATATTACAATTCTTTAGAGACTCCCACCCACTCCTGGGAAGACACTTTGCAGCCACCAGAGAGGCTGAAAATGTCTCATTTGAAGAAAATAAAATGTTTGCTCTGGCATCCACATTTCGAGGACTGTTCAGCTCAGGCTTTCTCTGTCACTGGCATCCTGAAGCTGCAGCCTGGGCTAAGTCACACAAAGGGGCTGGGGTGACTTTAAGTGACGTTTGAACATGGGGCGGATAGGTCCACTCATCCACGCTGAATATCCAACTCATTAAAGTATCTCAGAGTAGGGGGCATGGCCAAGCCGCTGACTAAAATGGTCGCACTGCTTTGAAGCTCCAGCACACGCTCCCTATAATTGAGCTAGAGAGCACACCCGGGACCCGGAGGCAGCCCAATGTTGGGGACAGAGCGGTGAGGAGTGGAGGTGATCACGAGAGGCCGCGGCTCCGAATATTGCGTTGTGTGGGCGCTGCTGTTGCTGCACCCCGTGCCTGCAGTCCCACACGCCTCAATGGCCCTGAGGTGGCAGATGACGTCCGGAGTGGACAGATGCGAGATCAGACATTGGGTGCGGAGGAAATATTGACTTAGCTGAGGGCCGGATTTCACACTATTGATAATAGATTCGACTTGCTGATCACCAGGCTTGACAGCATGAGCAGTAGGCTGGACAAGCAACAATCGTGCCTGGAGGGAGTGGAGGGTCGAATCTCTACCATGGAGGACGACAGAGCAACCCTCAGAAAACGCCCTGAGAAGGTAGAGGGGTGGTTAAAGATTATGGCTGTAAAGAATGAGGATCTGGAGGCCAGAAGGCCCCATAACAACTTGCGTATAGCCGGTACAGCGGAGTCCACCAATACTGGTCGATTTAATCTGTTTGTAGAGCACCTGCTGGTGAAATTACTGGGGTGCCAGGTCTTCCCCTCAACCTTTGTGGTGGAGAGGGCACATCATATACTGGGCCCTAGGCCCCCCCCCCTTGGGCACCTGCCCGTTTGACAATTGCCCATCTATTGAATTATAGAGACCGAGACACTGCCCTCCGACCTGCTAGGGAGAAAGGCCCATTACAGTATCAGGGGACAGTCATATCCCTTTACCCCAAATTCACACCTACAGTCCAGGAAGCCAGGCAGAAATTCTCTGAGACAAAGGCAACGCTCTGTTCTCTTGGAATACGCTATGGCATGACCTATCCAGCCAGGTTGAGGGTGGAGGTGAATGGTAAGGTGCAATACTTTGATACCCATAGAGATGCCATGAAGTTCTGCAAGCAACACCCCAGTCGGGCCGATCGCCTGGCGGTTCCCCGCAGGGGCGTGACGATCTGGATGCTGGGCCTGCTTTGAGCATGGAACTATTTACCCTGGACTAGACGAGGCGGCCTGGACTGTGACCACTGCCATGTTTGTATAAACAGCACTCCTCCAGTAATTATATACGGTAGTTGCTATTTTGCTGCCCTACTGTTTATCACTCGTGTTCTTTCTTTAAAATAGCTTGTACTCTCCTATGTCACACTGTCAATCCCATTTGCAGCTGGGAGTGGTGCACGGCTGCGTTGTCATGCTCCCACGGTTGATACCAAGCTATTTGTTCTTCTATTGTAATGATCTTTGTTTAGGGTTTTGTGGGATTCGCTTGGCATCTTTGGGCCAGGTGTGGGAGGCGGTTCGGTTGTTTCACTCCTACGGGTTGTGATGTAATGTTGTTTTGCTATGCAATGCAGTTTCTATACACCCTCACCCTATGTACATTTGGCTGCACAGGTCCCGCACACTAGGGAGGGCGCTCCCGCAATGAAAAACACATTAGGCCTCACATTCCTCTCTGGAATATACTCGGCCTCAATAATCCCGGGAAAAGTAAGATGGTGCTGCAGTACCTCCGCAGGTACAGGGTGCAGATTGATTTCCTGCAGGAGACATCTCTCTGGTGGCACAGAGCCCTCCTTTGCAACCACTTAGGGCCCACATTGATACTTTGATAGTTACAGCTTCTACTCTCGGGGGTGTATCTTGATTCATAAAACAGTGCTGCTCAGGCCACTATCAACCCGAGTGGATGGCAATGGCAGAAATGTGGGGCTTTTGGATAACCGTAATCATTCACTTGTGAATGTGAATGCCCCTAATATTGAAGCTCCCGAATTTTTCCAGGATAATGATTCACACATTGATAGCTTTGATATAGAGCAAATCCTGTTGGGTGGGGACTGTAATTTGGCTGTGGACCAAGCATTGGACTCCACTTCCCGTGCCCTGAAATCCAAACCCAGATGCTTTAGGGCTCTGAGGGACCTCTGCACCACCTGCCCTTTACATGGCCATTGGCGACTGTATGGCACGGGCACATTGGCCTACACCTTTCGTTCTGCACCTCATGGTACATGGTTGCGTATTGACTATTGGGTTTTGACGGGCGCTACTGTGCAGTGGGTTACAGATGTCATGCATTTACCTCGGACGTTATCGGACCTCTCCTCTGTACTAATGGCACTTTCTATACCTGCAGCTTGTGGGGCCAGTAAAGTTTCAAGGTTCCCAGACATGGCGTTGTTGAACGCTCCGTTCTGTGCGGCGTTGCAGGAGGCAGTGGTCGACTTTTTTTTAAACTAAATGAGGGTTTAGTTGGGTACCTGAAAGGTATTGTGGGATGCCTTTAAGGCTTACATCAGAGGCATCTGCATCTCTACTCAGTCTGGTGTTGTGCGGACATACGCCGCGTTCTAGCGCGGGTAGAGGCACAGATTGTCCATAATGACTGGGTGACTGAGGCGGCCAATATCGCCCCTCATCTGGGGCGGAGTAGGGCTTTGCTTGATGAGTATTGGCAGAGAGAGAGGTTAATTACATGGGCAAATATACAATGACCAGTAGATATGGAGAGGGGGACAGACCCAGGAGGCTGTTGACAAGATTGATCTGGCCCCCACATCCTACGTCCCATATCCTTGAAATTAAAAGACCTGACGGCAGCGTTGCCGTCGTTAGCGCTGAGGTCCAGCAGGAGCTTCTCAAATATTACTCCATGCTTTATACAGCACTGGCGGGCCATCCAGACCAGAGTTACAGGACTATTTAGAGGACATTGCTATGTTCTGGCTTACATCCGCCCTACAACAGTTCCTTAGTGAACGATTCTCTGCAGAGGTGGTGTCGCAGGCGATTGATTCGCTGGTTGGGGCATGAGCCCCAGGGTTGGATGGGTTCACTGGGGTGTTCTACAAGAAATACAAAGATATTCTAAGCCCTTATATGGTATCGGTGTATGCCGAGGCTCTGGAGGCTGGGGCTCTCCCTGCATCTATGAGAGAGGCAGTTATGCTCTTTTGTCGAAACCCAGGAAAGACCCTCTGTACTGTGGGTCATTTCACCCCCTCTCTCTGATAAATTTCGACAGTAAGTTCCTGGCCAAAATGATTGCTACCCGCCTCTCCCTCTTGTTGGACACGATTATCTCACTCAGTATGGCTTTGTTCTGCCTCTATCAATCTTTGCACTGTCTTTTCAGTGATAAACAGAGTGTCCCAAAGGTTCCAGCGGCGATTGCCTTATTGGACGCCGAAAAGGCTTTCGATTCACTTGTGTGGTCCTTTTTCCATGCTGTCCTTAACAAGCTCTGGTTCCCCCGAGGCTAAACCAACCTGATTGCTATGCTGTACTCACAGCCTATAGCAGACATACGGCTTAATGGTGAGCTCTCCTCATTTTACCCCATAACACACAGAACACAGCAGGTGTGCCCTCTGTCACTTCTGCTCTTCATCCTGGTGATGGACCCCCTGGTACGCCACTTATGTGAGGGACATATCCACAGGGGACTGCAATGGTCCAGTGGACCGCTCCTGGTGTCACTATATGCGGATTACATCCTGCTATTTATGCGCCATCACACAAACCTGGCCTGGCGCCTGTACTGACAAATGTGACCCACTTAGGAGAGTTCTCTGGGTTGCATATAAATTAGAGCAAGTCGGAGCTGTTTCCACTGACTGACATTAATCGTCCACATGAGACAGAATTTCCCTTGCACTGGTGCCATGATTCTGCAAAATATTTAGGTATTCATTTGCACAGCGACAGGGAGCAGGTGATCCGGCTTAATTATGGACCTGCAGTGGAGCGATTCACCCCACAGGAGGCTAGGGGGTCAATCTGCTGATTTCTATGGCGGCTGGAAATCGCTCATAAAAACGGTGGTTCTCCCCCAATTTCCGCATCTATTTCTAAATATTCTGATCCAGCTCACTAACTTTTTTTGCTACTGGTTATTCGACTGGTATGGGCGGATAAACATGGGACATCCTTACTCTCCTGTATAAGCGAGGTGGGTTTGTGGTTCCTCACTTCCAGCTTTACTATTTGGTGGCGCAGTATCAGTACATGTATCACTGGTATCATTACGATGTCCATCTTCCTTACTATATCCTGGAGCAGGACCTGGCAGATCCTGTCCCGCTGAGTGCCTTTCTACCTGGGGGTGTTCCACTACATCGCAGAGATATTCAGACTACCCTCACAACTAGTTGGGCATGGCGCAGACTGGCACGTTTGCTTCAATGCGACACATTGTACTCCCCAGCACTGAACATGATTAACAATCCATTTATACCCATCACACAGGAGGCGCTTGTACAGCGAACATTACGAGCTCTTCAACTTCACACTTTCGGGGACGGTTTCCCAGATGACCACATATTTTCACTCACTACAGGTACTCACTTCGCAGACACTACACACTTGCAACACTTTGTACTATGCCGTCTACAATGCAAAATGGCGAGCCTGCTACACTATGTACCCACTGGCTCCTGCAGAGTTCACACCACCTACCCTGATTGCTATGGCGTCCTCGGGAGTGCGCTTGGGATCTAGACTCTACTCAGCTTGCATTAAGGCTTCACCTGTTCCAGATACACGACTAAGGGAATCTTGCAAGAGAGAGCTCTGGATCGCCCACTATCCCAAAAACTCTTGGAAGCATGCTGTGCACAGACCAGGTTTGTGTCATCTAAACAACGCCACAAATGAATATACTTTAAATTCCTTAGAAGGGTATACATCACCCCGGAGATAAAGGTCGAATGGACCCAAGTAGCCCCACAGCCTGCCCCAAGCCTGTGCGGCTGGACCCACTCTTGGCCCTTTTTGGCCATACTGGCGACTTACCCAAGTCCATAAGGTGCCTCACAGTGAAATTGCTCTTGATGGCTAAGCAGGAGGTTGCAATCGGATGGGGGGTATAAACATGCACCTAGCGTTAACTCTTGGTTTGCCAGCCTCACGTATTGCAACACTAATAGTGAACTTTTCGCCTCACTACAGTCTGTGTGTTCTAGGCTTAGGGACATGTGGCAGCCGCTAAGGGACTACTCGTTTACATTGGCCACCACTCCTCCCACATCACAGTTAACTAATGATGCCAGCTCATGTTGAATTCAAGCCACGCATGTCCGTCTGTCTATTTCAGCACTGACTGTTTTCTGCCGGTTACTGCTCAATTGCTCTCTGGGCACACAAGATATTATATATAATTTGTGCTGACGCTTGATTATTTATATACTGTATAGTGTACATGTTTGAAATGTATTGCTATCTCCTTGCAACCTCTGACCCTGCATCCTTGCAGTCAGGTCGCTTCCTCCTCACCACTGCTCCGGTAAGTGCTGCCATTGTTTTGGGCTTGTTTTGGGCTTGTCTGGTCTTCTTGGCTTGTCCTCTCCCAGAAGGCCCCGCTCCCTCCCTCCTCCTCGAAGCTCTTCCCGCTCCTGACTCCTGCTGCCCCTGCCCCCGCACTCCCATTGGAGGTATCCCTCCCTCCTACCAGCTGCCACTCCCTTCCACCTCCCCTCTTATGCCAGCTGCAGCGCGGACGCGCCGCTGGCGCACCGAAGGCGCACCAAAGGCAAGCCTGTCTGTGCCTGTCCACGCCAAGACCGCGCCCAGCGCCAGACCCCCTGGCTAACACGCCTCCCGCGCCACCAAACACCTTTACACTGCCAACGAACTCCACGCCCTTAATCCAGAATGCTCCTCCATCTGCTTCCAGTCCACACCGACGCGCACCAAAGGACCCTTCTCCTGCAAAGCCTACAATTTCACCTGCAACCTAACCTCCAAACTCCAAATCAAAACAGACAACTGCCTAAGATGCATCCTACTTAACACCCGCTCGTCTACAAACATGCAATTGAACTCTGGGACCTCCTGACCACATACTCGCCCGACATCGCATTCCTCACCAAAACCTGGATGAATTCGGCCTCAGAACCAGACGTAGCCATATCCATACCAGAAAACTACAAGATCACCAGAAGAGACCGAATCAACAGACCAGGAGGAGGAACTGCCTTAGTCCACAAAAACACCATAAGAGTCTCCACCAACTCCCACGACACCATCAACTCCGCCGAGCACCTCCACTTCAAAATCCACATCAACGCCAACAACACACTCAGAGGAACACTGGTCTACAGACCCCCTGGACCCAGACCGCAGTTCTGTGATGACATCGCCGACGTCATCAGCTCCCAAGCCCTCGCCTCAACAGACTACATCCTCCTTCGTGACCTAAACTTCCACCTAGAAAATAACGATATCAACACCACCAACCTAATCAACAACCTCGCCAACTTTGGCCTCAAGCAACTCGTCACTACACCCACCCACTTTGCAGGCCACACACTCGACCCCATCTTCTCAGCCAGCAACCACGTCTCTTTCAGCCACACCACCAAACTCAGTTGGACAGACCACCGCTGCATCCACTTCTCCTACCATAAACCAGTCACTCACCACCACCGCACACAACCCCCCCGACGCAAGTGGAGCAAAATATCAACAGATCAACTGATCTCCACTCTTGCCCGGGCCCCACCCCCTTGGACCCCAGACCCCAACATAGCCACCACCAACCTGCATCGCTGGATAGAAGATTGCGCCACCACCCTCGCACCACTCAAAAAAAAAAAAAAACACCTCCCACAGAATCAAGGCCAGCTGGTTCACCCCAGAACTGCAGGAATCTAAACGGCTATGTCGCAGAATGGAAAAAACCTGCCACCTTGACCCTACCAACTCCAACCACATCGCTTTCAAGGATGCCCTACGCAAACATCATCAACTGATCCGCACCACCAAAAGGACCCACTTCAAAAACTGAATCAACGCCAACGCTCACAACAGTAAAGAGCTCTTCGGCATCGTCAATGAGCTCTCCACCCCCAGGACCTGCTCCAACGAACCCCTGCCATCACAGGAGTTCTGCAACTCACTGGCAACCCACTTCCGTCGAAAGATAGAAGAAATCCACAATAGCTTCAAACCCCAGACCCACCAGCTGACTACAAACACCCAAGAACCCAACGCTCCAAGCAACACCCACCTCATCCACACCTGGACCCCCGTCAACATAGACGACACCGCGACCACCATGGCCTCCATCCACTCCGGATCACCATCAGACCCCTGCCCACACCATATCTTCAATAAGGCAAACATCATCATCGCCCCCCACCTCTGCAAAACCATCAACAGCTACTTCGAGTGAGCCACCTTCCCAGAAAGATGGAAGCACGCAGATATCAACACCCTGCTAAAGAAACCAAAGGCCGACCCAGACGACCCCAAGAACTACCGGACGATCTCCCTCCTCCCCTTCCCAGCCAAGGTCATCGAATAAATTGTAAACAGCCAACTATCCCGGTTCCTGGAAGACAGCAAGGTACTCGACACCTCCCAATCCAGATTCCGCAGAAACCACAGCACTGAGACTGCACTCATTGCTGCCACAGACGACATTAGGACCATGCTCAATGAAGGAGAAACAGCAGCACTCATCCTCCTGGACCTCTACGCAGCTTTCGACACGGTATGTCATCACACTCTCCGCACACACCTACACAACGCTGGAATCCGGGACAAGGCACTTGACTGGATCTCGTCATTTCTCTCAGGCAGAACCCAGAGAGTCCGCCTCCCACCGGTCCTGTCAGAAGCTTCCAGAATCAATTCTGGCGTTCCCCAATGATCTTCACTCAGCCCCACGCTCTTCAACATTTACATGGCCCCCCTCGCCAACATCGCACGAAACCACCACATCAACATGGTTTCCTACGCAGACGACTCTCAGCTCATCCTTTCCCTCACGAAAGACCCTACAACTGCAAAGAACAACCTTCACCACGGACTTCACGCCATTGCCAGCTGGATGGAATCAAGCACCTCAAGTTAAACACAGACAAGACAGAAATCCTCCTCTTTGGCACCAACCCCTCAACTTGGAATGACTCCTGGTGGCCCACCTCCATCGGAACCGCGCCCTCACCCACCACCCACGCACGCAACCTAGGATTCATCTTGGACTCCACACTCAGCATGACTCAGCAGGTCAATGCCATCTCTTCTTCCTGCTACAACACTCTCTGCATGCTCCGCAAAATCTTCAAGTGGATTCCCGTTGAAACCAGGAAAACTGTCACCCACGCCCTGGTCAGCAGCCGATTGGACTACGGAAACGCCCTATATGCAGGAATAACAACCAAACTCCTAACAAAACTGCAAAGCATCCAGAACGCATCCGCCCGCCTCATTCTGGACATCCCACGCCGTGACCACATTTCGCCCCACCTCAGAGACCTTCACTGGCTACCAGTATCAAAGAGGATCACCTTCAAACTCCTCATCCACGCACACAAGGCCCTCCACAACACAGGCCCAGCCTACCTCAACGACACTCAACATCCACACCCCCACCCGCAATCTTCATTCCGCCAGCCTCGCCCTCGCCTCCATCCACCGCATCCGCCGCACCACCGCCGGAAGATCCTTCTCTCACCTAGCCGCCAAGACCTAGAACTCCCTACCGCTCCACCTTCGCCAGACCAAAGACCTCTTGAAATTCAGGAAACGCCTCAAGACATGGCTTTACGACCAGTAGCTCCAGCCCCCCCCCCAACCCCCAGCGCCTTGAGACCCTAACGGGTGATTAGTGCGCTCTATAAATCCTTGATTGATTGATTGATTGCTATATGTTTGTTCTTTGATGTGTTTTAAAATGATAAATAAAGTTTTGAAAAGGTATGTCAGAGTTTTGTGAAATGGATGAAGAATTGGAGGTTACGTGATTTGTTGAGAATGAATCACGGGAAGGACAGAGTACATCCTTGTCATTCCTCAATGCATGATGTGCATGTAAGATTGGACAGAATGCTCTTTTCGGGAGGAGTGTACCAACGAATCACACGCACTGAGTATTTAGGCCAAACTATTTCGGACTACAAACCCATGTTCATGTGCATACTGTAGGACAGCAAAGGACCCCTATCCCCACATGGAAACATTAAGGGAGGTCACTAGAAGACACCATATTTCACTCATCCCCCATGATGTAATCAGCGACTACTTCACAATCAACCAAGGATCTACATCTATGAGACTAATTGAGTGAGACGCCTTCAAAATAGTAGTCTAGGGGCACTGTATGATGCAAATGGTGGGAATTAAGAATATACTAGAGAGGAAATTATACCTATCTGATAATACTATACATGAGCTGGAAAGTGAAAGTGAAAGTGACCAACCCTGCCAACTTGAGGGAGAAAGGGGAAAACACACCACATTGTCGAGATGACAATTACAAGGGTACATGGAATGGACACAGGAAAAGAGGAAAAGGCTGGGAGGTTAACTGCATGGCTTAAACAACCCAAGACGAAGAGAGGCCATAATAACACAAGTGAGGAATCAAGCAGGTCATGTGGAAAACTCCCTAATAGAAAAAAATGACGTTTTCTACATTATTATAGCACATTATTTGGGGAGGGTGATGAACGAGCAGAGACAATAATTAGAGGTTTATTTAAATGGCTAGAAACTTAAGCAGTTGTCAGAGGAGACTATGTAGATGTGTTTTTGTGGGAGGGACCAGTTACTGAGGGTGAAATTAGACATGCATAACTGAGGTAGCTAAGGAGCGAACTCCAAGAAATGATGGATTGCCTGTGGGGTTTTATCAAACATGCACCACTCTCCTGGTTCAACAGATCGCTAAAACATACGCAGAGGATTAGCAGCAACTCAAATGTCCTGATAAGATCAGATAAGTTATGACACTGAGGGTACCTAAACCAGATGATATTCAATAAGAAAAAATCACTGCAGTGGGATCTGCAACTGCTTTCCATCCTCACCACAGATGGCAGCATAACACTTTGTCTGCATACCGATATTTGAAAAACAACATGCGGATGACAATGGATCGCCTGGACACCCTCAAGGAGGACAAGCCGCACTCTACAAATCCACCTTACACTATATTACGGTGGTGAACTGATGTATTTCATTTGGGATACTCTCCAGTTTTTACAGAGCGCTAGGAAAGCTGCTTCACAAGGAAGCATCCTGGTGCTCTTAACCAGAGGAGAATGGAGGAACTTTTCTACCGGTATATAACCAAAGGTGTGCAGCTTGTGGAGCACATGCATATAGGGAAGTGTTAGACCACCACATTCCACTCTTATGCCCTCCCTCCTCTCCCCCGGAAGCATGTCACCTTCCTTTAATAAGTCACACAGACAAACAAGTCTAAAGGACTTGTAGCATGTAGGAGAACCGAAGATACAGATTACTTGAGTTACGATAAGGGTGCTTTTCCCTGACTTCTGTTCCAAACTAATTAAACAGTTTGCAAAAGAAGGGACGAATGAAGACAGAGTCCAACAGTCAGGCTTCAAGACTTCATATTTTGGAGAAACTCCTGGCCAAACTGTATGACTCTTTGAGAAAATGCATACCAGTTATAATTTTGAAAAAGAAACGCATTCCATAGTCAACATATACCGAAACAAAAATCCCTAATACTAACAAGTTGAAGGCCTACAATGGCATTTTCACTCCGTTGGATGGTGATTCAATCCCATCTTAAGCTAGAAATGCTTGAATCTCAAATCAAGCAATTACAACATTCATGGGCAAAGCCAAGAGTTCTTGCTTTTCTTTAAAAAGCCACAGTATTGGTTTTACCGGTGCTTATTTTCATGTACATTAGTTTAAAAAACATCTAAAACCACTATGGGTATATGCCTACATGGCCCATACTGGCGTCCATTCTGGAATCCTTTTATTATAAAAAAAAAAAAAACATGAAAATGGTTGCCAATGTGTGCCTACGTTGTGGCACGCCATAAGATATTTGGCATATCTGAATCTTTTACTAAAACATTCCAAGATGGCTGACTACGATTTTAGAGCAGCAAATGGGGGAAAAAAGGCAACAGATGAGTAGAGGAGGGTGGTGCTGAGTATCCGGCGATTTTGGGGTGAAGTGAGAAAACAAGAGAAAGCCATGCTCTCAAATAGAACACTAAAAGTATCAAGGCAAATGTGTTTCCCATATGTCAGCACTAGGAGACTGCAACTCATTTAATCAAAAGGGCAGTAGAAAAAAACGCTCAAAGGGAGAACAACCCTAAGAATGGAGAGGAAAGACAAGGAAACAGAGGCATGTATTTGAGATAGACAATAATGATATCCAATCATGAGCAAGGAGTTCAAAAAAGCTTAGACAGATAATACTATCTGTAGGTGTGACCTGAAAAATGATCCATCAAAGCTGATAGTAATTATGAATTAAAGCTCTAAAGTCAGATGTCCAGTTAAAGAGCAAAGAAAAACAATGCTCGTTTGACATGTAGAATAGATATGGAACAAATCAGTAAAAAACTTAAGGGAAAATAATAGAAATAAATAATCTTACATTAACAGTTTATTATTTCTCAGTACAGTAATGCTGAACTTCTTAAAGTAGAATGTAGTTTTCTTGGGCACACTGACAGAAAGACTGAGGGACAAAGGCTTAAAGCTAGTTAAGAGTGCTGCAAGTATGCATAACCAGTGTGAGACAAATAGGTTTTCTACGCTTCTAAATTCTGCAACCGCGGGCACAAACAGATAATCCATAATAATCCATAAATGCTGTTCCCAAAGTTTAGAAGAGGGAAAATGAAACCATCACACAGTAACTCATTTTCATGGAAAGGATGAATTGCGAGATTACATCAAAACACAGTGCATCCAGATAATCTTTCTTCAAATTTAGCATTATAAAGCTCAATGAAAGACAGGTGTGGCATTGCAAACATCACGTCAATCTGCATGTCTTTGTACTGGGTAAAGAAAAAATGTTGCTGGCACTAGCTCATCAGCCAAAAGACAAGCACATGCTACGGAAGTCAGGAATTGATTAAATCCAAAGATTAACAAGAGTACTTAACAACTGCTCCATCCAACAATGTAGATGTTGACACTCATTAACTCGGTTTTATAAATACCCCTAGAGAGGAAGCAGCATAGTTACCTCTCTTTTCGTGGGTACCCTATTCAGATCACTGTCTAGTGGCCCTGCTAAGAATTTAACACCATGATCTAGAACCCTCTGACAAATCCTAACCCACCGGGTCCTGTGATACCACCTTGTGAAGTTCTTCCTGACCGCTAACACGAGCTCTACAATGGGTTTGAAGAGAGTCAAATAAGGAAAAAAAGTTCACCTGGAACAAGTATTTCCATTTTTAGGGTCGAGCCTGCGTTGCATGCGCATGCGTATCGCAGCGAGACGCTTTAGGGTTTAGAATAGGGCTCGGAGCCCTGTCGACATCACGTCAGTGTTTTTCATTGGTTCGTGGGCTTGCCTATTAAAATCTGCTTGCTTTCATTAGTCGAAGGCATGCATACGTCAAGCCTTTTCCGGTGGCTAGCCCTCCTCGAGCGCATCGACCAAGTACAGAAAACATGCAAGGCTCGCTGTTTTCTGTCCGGCTCGTGGACTACTATTTCTCTAATTTACTAGCGCTATTTCGCTTGGCAGAAGTCGAGCGCTTTACATAATTAAATGCACTTTTTCGGCTTACTTACATAAATGCACTTTTGCAGATAGGTATCAGCTCGAACATGAACAAACGCAAGACCCGTTGAAGGTCCAGCCTCTGTGAAGGAGTATTAGAAGCTTTAAGGACTAGAAATGGCCTCAAATATCAGGCAGAGCATGTGGCCACACAGAGACTGTTCAGCGGTTGAAGTGAGCGAGATCTAATTGCAACTGTGTTCCCAATCTTTAATTTTACAGTTACAGCTCCAGTGGCGTAACAAAGGTCCCCCCGCAGCCCATGCGGTGTGGGGGGAGGTGGGGTCAAGCTCCAGGGGGCTCCTCAGTACAGCAACCTCACCTGAGAGGTCCTGAGTCAAAGAGGAGGGGCGCCCCTTATGTTCTATGCAAGGGGGGGGGGGGGGGAGGCGCTCAAGTTTTGTTATGCCACTGTACAGTTCGAATACTTTGTTAAAAAACAATGGTTCCTGGACTGTTAATGCCAACCTTCAGGTGTCCCCAGCTGAAAGGGAAGAGAGTGGGTTCTCCTGTTCTGTGAAGCCAAGGCAGAAGCAGAAAGAGAAAGAAGAAACAAGCCTTCTCGTCAGGGCCTCTCTTACCTAAAAGAAATGTAAATGTGAGCAGTTAGTTAATTAGCATTTCTAAAGGTTTCGTTGGAGCCAGTATAGTGCCTTAAATGGTGGCAGTTATTTGAAGCTTCGTTGTGACGAAGATGTATTTTTTGAGAGATACTGTAGGGTGTTGGCAGCTGAGTTCTGTAGTGTGTATTTCTAATGGAAAAACGTACCAAAAAAGTTTGCACTAGGTACAGTCTGATTGCATACTATTAAATATATAAATATTTAAAGGAACTTGTTTTATATTAAGCATCAAATATCTTTGCATATTTGACAACCTTCTATCTTAAATTGGCGTTACACAATTTTACAATAACGACCTGTATAATCAGAATCCTTTCAGTCACATTCTGGGTACTAATGGCTCTATAAATACATGTCACTATGCCGCACTGTCTCATCCGGGATTCACTTCCTCCACTGTCTGGTTCCCCACAGACAATTGCAGTGAACGCATCTACCCAGTTTTTATGAGGTAGAAGAGTGAATTTCCCACCAATTATTTTAACTTGCATTAAATTTTCGTTTAAGGTGTGCATTTTACATTTTGTAAGTACTTACCTGAAGGTGAAAGGCCAACAAAATTATTACGGATCATTGTGTTCTTTTTAGCCACTTCACTAGTCCCGCCTCCACATTCACTGGCCCCTCCCTCATTGCACTAGTTCCATACTTTCATTAATGCACTCCAACCCCTGGGGTGTTGTAAAAGAGCTTGTGGACCAGCATAAGGAGTAATTAACTGCCTGTGACATGTTTAACAGAGAGGCATCCCCTTCAGGGGGCCAGTCCTCCGCATTGCAGGGTGCAAGTCTCAGGCTGCAGCATCTCGATGGCGAAGCAAAGGTATCCATACAATAGACAGCAAGTGGTGAGTCGTACACTTAGGGTGAAATGTGGGAGACAGAGTGTGCAAGAGGCATGGAGAAAGGAAACATCACCGTCAAGTAGTGAGATTCTAATATTCAGGGTGTAAACAAAAGGAATCTATCTTCACAAAGTTTAAAATACGACATTCTGTCAGGCATTCTCATAAAGAAATGGTTGCAACATAGCACAGAAAAATTGGTTGGTGACGTTCGGTTGCAGTGAAACCAACCAACCTCTCTATTGCATTACCATAGCAACTGCCTCTGCTTCTCCACGGGCCATCAGCTTTCTGCCACACTTGAGAGCTGTGGTTAAAGGTACAATTCCAAATTGCACAAAAGGAAACAAACCAAAAATAAACAGGAAACAAAAGACGACAAAGAGGACAGTGTTCAATATAAAGTGAGCGATTTGCACCACTATCTCCACGGCCCACCTTTGATTCATGCCGCAGCAAAGTAATCCATGAGAACCAACCTTACTGCCGCCCATTTAGGCTGCTTGTGTGTACAGGTAGGGCAAAGAGAAACAAGCATAACACGCAAGGATGAGTATGCATTCAGTCACAAAGCAGTGCAAGGAGAGGCAAACCAGAGCAATGCTGAGCAAATATAAGTTATTGAACTGCAGATTCAGAGCTTAGTGTTATGAGGGCTTCTGGGAAAGGGGTGCATCTACCGGAAAGTCTAAAGTCCATGACATAACTAGAGGGCACCATACAGCATGCTCACCATAAGGCCATTAGTGCATCCAATGAAGGTCAGCAGGGAACCAAAATCATCTCAATTTCTGTTTGGAGTAAAAACAAGGATCTGATGGAAAGTGATAAATAAAGCAGTGGGTACTGTCCCCTAGATACCCTCAGGCCAGTGCCAATATTTGACTGATCTAGAACTAACTGTACGTCTGCCACTCATCATTTAGAGAGTAGACAGAAAAGTATCAGGGACGCAGCCCTCAGGGAGGATGGAAACTCCAGTACGGCCAGACTCCGTGTCAGAACAGTGAAGGATCCGATACGTAGACACAGAGGGCAACTATCAAAGTCACGATATCCTCTCATTTCTCAGAGAACTTCCAGTTGCTGTTCTAAAGTACAGATAATATAATCTTTTCTGATAAACCAGAGATGCATCCAGAGATGGCACCAGATCTGGTCAGCGTAAAGCCAAATTGTAATGTTTCTTGGATGCCTATGGATGGACCAAGAAAGCAAGAGACAAGTACTTGCTTTTTGCTCCGGCTACAAAACTCAGTTTGGCATGTGGTTTAGGCTTCCAGATTGAGCATCAGATAGTGGTCAATCCCCAAGCAAAAGAAACCTGTGGACCAACAGTCTGCAAATGCAATAGCCTGCAAGTAGGAGATGGTGGTTAAAGCTTGCGGCCACATGAGGACAGCTTACCACTCTCCTGCAACTGAAAAACATGAATGTAAAAAAGAAATTCAAGAAATAAAATGTTTTGAAAAATATACGTTGTTGAGTCATGGTGCATGGAATGTGTGCAATATCAGTAGACCATGCTGGTGTAGTTTGGCTTTGGATTAGCCTGGGATAGGAAAGAACACAACAGCGGTCCTGAATGTGCCCTGCCCCTCCAGCAAGCTCTTCACAAATCTGTTCCTTACTATTCTCCCCATTTCCAGATTGTCTTAGATTGAGGTGGGGCAGAATTTTTTAGACTGGAGGGGCAGATTGTTTTGAACTGGAGTGGGGAAGATTGCTTTGGATTGAAGTGGGGCAGATTTTATTGAATTGGAGTGGGGCAGATTGTTTTGGTTTGCTGCATTGGAGTGGGCAGATTGCTTTGAATTGAGGTGGGGCAGATTAGAGCGGGTGTGTTGCAAAAACTGGAGTGTGGTGGTTTGCGATGGAGTGAGGTGGACTGGATTGGAGTAGAGCAGATTGAAGTGGGTCAGACTGTTTTGGATTGGAGTGGGGCAGATTGTTTTGGATTTGAGTGGGGCAAATTGGAGAGGGGCAGATATCTTTGGATTAGAGTGGGGCAGATTGTTTTGGATTCGGGTATAGCAGATTGTTGTGGATTGGGGTGAGGCAAACTGTTTTGGTTTGCTGTACTAGAGAGGGGAATATTTTTTATTGGGGTGGGGCAGATTTTTTGGGATTGGAGTGGGGTGATTTGGGAAGATTTGAATATGGTGAACTGGAGTGGATTGTGTGAGTGGTTTGTACTGGAGTGGGACAGATTATAGTGGGGGATTGGGGCACACTGCACGATTATGTGTTAAAGCATAATTTTGAAAATTACATATAGGAAGGAAACAATGTTGGTTTCCTATATTTATAATAAGATGAGTCTTTTTTTTTTGTTTTTTTAGAACAGCGCCCATGAGCAAAAACAAAACAAGTGCAAAGTGATAAAAGAAGGCTTGGCAAAATAAAAACAAATCATTAACTATGGAAAATACTCTGGTGCAATTTTCTTTGTCCTGCTGGGCACGTTTTTTGCCAGCCACACGCCTTTATGTTTCTAGGGCGCTAGAAATTAAAAAGAACAAAACAGTACCTCAGCCACATCAGGAGCAGCAGACAGTACTGATTACGTTGAATTAATCAGTACTTGGTCCATGGACAGGAATGGAAATGATATGCCAGCCATGACCAACTGCAAGGCTGTAAGGAATAGTGACACGGAATCCAACAAATGATGAGCAACAGGCGGGCTCAAAGCCTTTTTCTAAACACAGCAGGGCCTCGCAAGCGATTTGCATGTTCTAGCGCATGCTATCGCAGGCTCTACCCTAAGAGCACGTTAGACATCAACGTGGTGTTGTGGCAAGAGCAAGACTGAGCAGAAAGGGCAATGGGAAGGTGACGTTTATAAACAGGATGGACCTCTTCACAGCAGTGACAACACGAAAAACAAGTAAACAACGTAACCAGTCTATCGTGAAATGCTCGTGTCACTAGAAGAAAAAGTTCATAAAAGATTATCAAATTGTGCTCAGTTTACTGATCGCCGAGGAAGAAAAGAATTCGGAGCGTGGCGGCCACAATTCATAGGGTCCTGCAGCGGGTGCATGGGTCCACTGAGCTACCATACCAGCTTTGAGGCTATATTATGCTATGTGGTTCGGTGAAATGTAGGATGATGCCAGTAATAGGTCTATTTTATATTGCCTTAGTACCGTGCACGATGCATCAAATATTTAAAAAAAGATTTCTGGAAGTAATCTGGCACAGGAGAAACATGTTAAATGAGGCGTGAGAAGGGATACATAAACACTCTGTGGGAAGGGTTGTGTAGGAATAATGAGCGGAGACAGGTCACCGCAGGCCTCTTCTCCAGTCATGGCACTGAGGGCATGACGAAGAACTCAACCTGCAGATGGCAATTTCTAGGAATAAAACAGCCTAGAAAACAAACAAACAAAACATAATGGGCATTGGGGGCAAGCCGGGAGGGAGGCTTGGAAAAAAGTATGCGTTTGGTGCAGGGCTAGTTTGGTGACCTTGCTGTAGAGCCAGAAAGAAGAGTTTTCACCCCACACCGCGTGTTTTTGCTGCGTGGAAGATCACGCGATCAAACCTCCCCTTATACGAATAACTGATAATCGGGGCTTCTGAGTCAATCCGGCAGGAGAGGACCAAAAATGTTGAATAAATTATGCTACGTAAAGCGGCACTTTTTGTGGCAGCACAACTTTATTGTTTTGTCCGTTTTACATAGGTTAACACTGTCTGGGCACGTTTCACCACATCAGTGGCAGTTTAACATCTAAACACAGCAACTGAAAGACGACCAGCTAACCTCCTCCAATGGAAAGAAGCAAAACCTCCTCCACACGGGGCAGTAAGGGAGCTTCGAGATACGTTCACCTCTCTGCGCGTAGCTGTAAAGTTCCCCACGGACTAAGGCTCGTGCCTTGCACACGAAGCAGCAACGGGGTGAAGCGAGAACACATACAAAACGGGTGAACTGTTGGAGGTGTGCTGAACCCTAACGTTATATGTATGGCAAGAACTCCCTGAATAGATCCTCTTCGGTTTCACCAACTCCAAACTCACCCCTACCACCCTCAAGTTGGTTTTGTGGCCTTCCTTGCTTTGCTCGGCCACATTTGGTACGCTCCATATTCTAGATAGTGAACAAACGCCCCCTCGCCGACATGAGGGGAGTAGACTGGCGCTCACCACGCCGCCGCCGTTTGTTGGACTCCTTTCAGGGGCTCGCCCGTTGCCAGTCCCAGCACGGCAGAATCACCCCCCTCGCACGAGTCAGGCGTCTGCCTGATCCCCGGGATGAACGAGTCACGACTCATGACGAGCCTGCGGGAGACACCGTCGGTATCCCTGATCTGCGTCGAGACTGTGCCAATGTATAATTCACACCTCTAGAGCAGAGTCAAAGGTCTGCCTTCTTAGAGTACAACCCAAACCATAAACCGCCAACGCGATGTTTAAAACCAATACAAACCAACTCCCTGGGGAACAAACTGGGATCCAACCAAGCGTGTCACACAACAACGTCTTCCTACTCTCACCATCTCCCACCATTTCTGATCCGCCCCAGGAGCGCCTAAAGGCGACCCTTCCAATGCGCAGCTCTTGGTTCTATTTGTTCAGGGCAGGACAAAGTTGAAAGCCTCTTAGATTCGGCCACTCCACGTGGTCCCTTCCTGCAGTGACACCACAGCCTAGACTAGAGAAACATGGAGGCAGGCGCTCTACAAGTGCTAAAGGAGAGAGTGGGTGCTTCACTGCAGATCAAGAACGAAGGGATTTCCGCAAACCTTGCATGAGCTGCAGACCTCACATTCCGCCCCACATTTAGGAAAAAGAATGGTTTTACTTCAGTTCGGATATCAACATGACATCTTATTTTGAGTCCGCACGAAGTATTTGAGAAGGTGTCCATGTTACACGGCTTTCGCTAATTCTAACTGTACTCCGAGGCACTAAACAGAACAGAAATTCAAGTCATTTCATGTTGGCTCTTGGTAAGACTCCCGAGCCAACGCCCCATCCAGTATTCGTGTTTGTGCAGGTTCAGAAGGCCGGGCACCCAGGCAGCGTTTCAGCGCCGCCGGCAGCTCTCTGCATGTGACCCGCTGCTGCGGCAAGGCCAGGCTGGAGGAAGTCCTGTGACCAGCGTTGGTCCCGCTAGTCATGCGGGCTTGATCAGCAGGCCTTTCCACTGCAGGTGGTGCTGAGGAGCAACAGGGCGGTAGCAGGCCGAAGCCAACATGGAGTACAATCCCCCCCCCCCCAACCCCAAGCTCTAATAAAAGTAAGTAACACCACAAGAACAATGAATGTACTGGAGTCTTAACCAGGGATTGCTTTGAATGTGCTGTGACTAGCGCTCCACTCTGACATACACAGACCCAGAGAGCACAGAGTACTTCCGATGCTTTGGAACTGTTTACTTAAACTTATTAAATCGGACTTGAAAAATGCAAAGCAAATTTAGACAAGGCTCCGATTTGAGAGGGAATCCACAGAAAGAGGGTGTGAAGGTACCCGAACTCTGCAGACACACTAAGGACAACAAACCTCTATACAAACGTCTGTAACATATGTTAAATGGCACTATAAAGTTTTGACTGATTAAATTCTCATCAAATACAAATCTGCTAGTTCCCCTATATCTGCGATAACTCACGACTGAGGCCAGAAACTTTCAAAAGTTAATGGGTTGATAGACAGTGGCCTAAACACTTGAGCTATTCTTTTTAGTGGTCATCCAACTCCCCCTTGATAGTCAACAATTCGTCAGGAAAGCAGAGAAATTGATCAACGGGCAGATTTCTGCACCGAGGCCCCGCAAACTTTGAAGGTCCGCTCACAAACTCGTGGCAATGTTTTATAGCTGCCGATACCTCGGAGTTACGAAGTGCATGAGATGCGCCCTTCAACGGAAAATACAACGCTCTCCTAAACAACTGAATTATTGGTTCGAAACTAACAGCAGCCAAGGAAGTGAGGTCGGAAGCTGCTCACCGAGGGAGGGTGGCTGAGACCTGGCAATGTCCACAGCAAATCTCAGTGAACCCGACAACTATAGGACTGAAAGTGAAGCTAGACTTCCCCGCCTGCAAATCAGCACTGTCCTAAAGCCCCTTTGACCAACATGTCTGCACAAATTCTGGCCATAGCAGACTGCTTCTCTCGCAGTGAAAGGTGGCAAGATGCCGCCTATTTGACAGCAAGAGTTTAAAGCAAATACAAATCATGTCTGTTCTCACAGTAAATTACGTAGAAAAAGAAACAGACAAGCTATTTCATTCTTCTGCACCATGATCTGTGCCACTCAGTTAATGGTCGCTGGATAAATATAAAGAAGCGTTGTACACATTGTTTCTATCAAGAAGCAAAGCAAGTTAAGGTATTTAAGGTGCTTCAGTCAATCTGTTAGTCCTTTTAAGCACACGAAATAGTAAAAAGTGGAACAAAGTAACAATCACCCACAGATCCCAATCTTACAGCAGATTAAATACATACAATCATTTAGCACTGGAGAGACTTTAAATTTACTGATTGAAAAACAGTGGATATTACTTGGAGCTAGAAATAACATTCAGTATTCGAAATATGGTTATCTTAAATTTAGCAGGTTTGGACCTGCCCATCAAATGAGTGTGAGGACACGTGGGGCATGTGCTGGAGTGGAGCTTAAGCAGGTGACAGTGGGTGAAGGCAGGCATGGAAAGGAGGGGGGGGGGCAATCCACTTCCTATGGGCATCAGAGCCTCTTCGAAATGTATGCACTTCTCCTACAACACACAGGGCAATTTTCTGGTTGGACTTTAGGTGGCTTTTAACCATGCCTTCTTCCTCCTAAGTGTTCCTATTTTATTCCCTCCTCGAACACTGGATCCTGCAAACACACTTTCAGGTACCCCAAATTCGCTGACTTGGGGCCCAATTACATCCACTGAAAGGCCTATACTGAATTCTTTACCCACGCTTGTGATTCTTTTCTAGATATTCTTCATTAAAAGTAGCGTTCCTACCATTACATACGTGTTGCTGAGTTGTTCTTCTCTGTTCCTAAAGGATTGTCAGAAAAATTAGACTCACTGGACCCTTCTCAGGAGATGCACAGTCTACACTTTATTCACAAAGTAGGAGGCTGGAAATTGAATCAATCGCAAAACTAGGAAAGACACAGTTCATACCACAGTCCATATTTCCTATGTACATGCAGTGTACACAGAAACTCTTCCCGCCAAGTTCTAGCAGGTGGTAGAAACCCAGATGGTTTTAGTTGACTGAAGAAAGCGAGACTTCACACTTCTAAAAGTTAGGAGCCGGTTGATGTTTGCAAGCAAATACAGGCCTCTCCCGTGTGACCTCAGTGAAACTGCTTGCAAAATATAAATGATGAATATCAGTAGGTCAAAGGTTCTGTGGGAGCCGGGTTGTAAAAAGGCAAACTTTATGCCGCACGAATAAAACGGGGTTTGAGTGAAAGAAAAGGAATGGACTTGGATAGGAAGCTGCTGAGATTCACGATGTTGTAAAGGAGAAACACTGTAACGGAAATAGTTCATCGACTCAGAACTGGCTTGGTGCGAGCCAGCAAAGGAGTGCCAGCAAACGCGAGACCCCGCTGACAGGGGCAAAGGGTGGGTACAGGGATCAGCGATGGCATCGATGAAGAGTGACTGCCAATGCATGGGTAACCGGCACTGGGGCGCGGCCTGGGGCCAGACCCCACGAACTGACGTGGACGCCTCCCGAGGGAGTGAGAACGAAGGGCAGTGCCTTGATGCGAGAAGAGTGGCTGGATACCACGTACTGAGCACAAGGACATAATGCAGAAAGTACGGGATGAAAGCAAACGTTCTAGGTAGGACAGCAAGGAAAGGCCTGTGGGTCACATCCCAGACTACAAGAACCGCTACAGGAGGCCCGGACTGCAGGAGCCTTGCCGCGGGGGATGACCGGAAATCTGTCTTTAAAAGAGATGACGCAAAGGAGCATTGCAAGCATTCAGCAGCAGAAGAAGAGTTAAAAAACAATGGACTGAATTAAAGAAAGACTTGAGCAACAACAACGAGAGCTCAGTTCTGTAAGCGGAGCCCAAGGACGGTCTGTGGTCCGTAAGGAGGGAGCGGTGGAAAGGCACATTTGCCTCGCAGTCCTCATCAAACGCTGAAGACAAATAAAAACAGTGCATTTGGAGCAGAGGCCCAGAGGCTTCCAAGAGCACACACGAGGCACCGGGCCCTTTCAGCATGTGTTCATTAACAATTAAGAAACTCTGTAAAACAGAGGAATTTAACTTTATACGTGGAGCAAGAACGAGGTCTGTGTCTACTGCAAAAGCTGGAGTAAAACAAAAGACAGTTCGAACAAAGGAGCCACATCTGAAAACTAACTACGGCCTTGCACGCGCGTGGTTTCACAAGATAGAAAACAACTGAACCACCCTGAGAAGGAGACTCTGCGGTGTGCCGAGGGTGAGTCATCTCAGCTACAGGGCAGATCCCCAGCTTGTCAAGCCGGTGCAACTTGTTCCGTGCCCGGTTAGTGTGCGCATCAATAAAAGGTAGAGGGGCAGGAAGCTCGGAGGAGCAGGAAAGAAAGGGCGCGGATGGTCCGCGAGATCAAATACCTTCATCAAGGCCTTTCAGTTTGGTCTGGTGGATGAGACCTTTGAGGAACATCGTCCCTCTGCCGACCCTGCATGCCAGGCTTAGGAGAAATACAGGCAGGAACAGAGCGGGCTGCATGCAGGAGCTCGGGTGGCAGTTGACTGCTGCGGCGTAGCGCCGGGGACAATCACTTTCTCATCTTTTCCACCTACTGTCCACAAAAGGCCCTGTGCACGGACCTCTTACCGTCACACTTCAGGCCAACTGGTCCGGACAGGCCAGGCAGGAAGAGGGGCTTCAGCACTTATCACACAAGCAGGAATCAGGCATCAATTTAACATTTCGCCAATTGTATAACCTTTAGAACCCAACTAGTGGCCCTTGCACCCCCTCCCTCAGCCAAAGAAGCCACCTAGCAATGACTGGTGGCCGTCCAACCTTATGTCCGACTCCACCCACGCACAGGCCACGATTGCCCAGGTCTTCTGTCCTCCTTCAGACTGAGGTGATCACTTGCTAAGTTTTTTCATATCTACTTTTTAAGGATTTAAATTCGAGCCCCCCCAACCCACTGGCAGCAATGTTTCACAGCCATTCTGACTGCCCATGGCCCCAGCACCCGCCTATTCTTTTCAAACCTATTGGTGAGGTCGAATTCTTACCCGGCCTTGCTCCATGAATGAAGCAAAAGAGAATTCTGAGGCAATGGAATAATTTGGCAAGGTTTTTGCTCAATCTAGGCAGGAAGTAATTGCTTATAAAAGGAGTAATGCAAGTTGTCAGAATCTTGAAAATCTTGGGCCTTGGTAAAGCCGCAACACTTCTAGGGCAGTAGGCAATGTCACTCTTGAAACTCCGCAATTCTAACCCTGAAAAGCTGTAAGTTAATACTTTACTGTGGAGGACACAAAACCAACAGCAGGCAATCCATCTACTGATGAAGGCTTCAGTAAGTTCCAGTCCCTCTCCTCTACATCTCTCAAGCAGGACCATTTCGTCTTGTTTCTGCATGCCATGCACACCTGGCCTACACACGGAAGACGATTGCAAGAAGAGAACAAAAAGGCTCAAGATGCCCACAATTAGCCAGAACAGTGGAAGAAAAATAAGTGAAGCCAAGGTCAAACCATAAACGTAATCAAGGTTTAGTGACCTGGATCGCTGCTAGCCCAGGTGTCTCCTTTTAAGCTTGTGTCACTGGGTGCACGTTAAAATACACCAGACACGATGGTACAAAGCCAAGGGGGATGTGAATAACAAGGGAGAAGACGGGATCTGGTAAAACAGATGTAATATAGCAGTGAAACAAGGAAGCATTGTCTGGAACAATAGTCTGCTCCAGAAGAGCAGTGTATCTGAAGGTAAAAAAACTGCAGCACAAGACTGACTGAGGGCCTTATTAAGAGTTTGGTTCAGAAAAACGCCACTCCAGTTTTCTGCCCACTGGCCCTATTACGAGTTTCCCGCTGGCCCAGCGGGAAACAGGCCACAACATTGACACCAGATCTTAATAGAGACCATAATTCAGGCAGTGAAAAGCACAACAGGGCTGTCCATGGGGGCCCCCTGCACCGCCGGTGCCAAGTGCAGGGCAGTGCAGGGGTCCCTATGGGGCCCTCAGCACTGCCAACCCACCGCCATGCAAAACGCAGCAGAGAGGGGACTCGTAATCCCCAGGGCAGTACTGCTTGCAGAGCTACCCTGGCGGATTAAGATCGCCGGCGCCGCCAGGCTGTTGACCGGTGGCAACCGACATGGTCGTAATATAGCAGTTGGACCGCCACTTTGGCAGCGGTCCAACTGGCACTGCAAGTGTGGCGGTCTCAAAATCGCCGCACTCGTAATAAGGGCCTGATATTGTACGTGCCAGTAGAGAACCAGAATCAACCCAAAAGGGCTGGCTTCTGAAAGGAAGGTGTGTGCCAAGAAACAGCTAGTAAGGAAAAACGAAACAAGAAAGGTGCCCCAAACTGCCATGGCTGGGTGTTCATTAAGCAAATGCATGCAAAGTCCAAGTGCAACAACCAAATTGTATGCCTGTTGCCATGCTCACCCAGGAGGAATACTAATAAAGAATCCTGTGCACTGAGGGATGCAGAGATTGCAGAAGGACTGAGACATTCTGAACGCCCCCTTTTTGGTGTTCAAATGACACTGTTTTAGCTTCCTGCTACCACCTCTTGCCAACCCAAATTTTCCATAGAAGTCAAGATTTTTGGGACGCTGCACGTCATACTGAACCCCAGATTCCACACTAGCACTGACCAAATGCACTAGTGCTGCAGAAAGGCATCCAGACTATGCAGCCCTCATAATCCATTACACCACCCCAGTGAAGGCCGACACCAGTGTAGACAAGGACTACTTTTCGTTGGATAATGAGGTTGAAGGGCTTTAGAAGCAAACAGATAGGTTTAAAAGTCTATAGAATACTTTGAAAAGTAAATAAAATATATAGATCTCTGGAGGAAGCAATATTAGGACTCCATGAGTCTCTGTCCCCAGTGAGCACCAGTGAATATGCAAAGGTCTTTGGTGGTGGGCTGATTAGCCTTCCTTGACATTAGCTAGTAAATATGAAATCTAGATATGGAGAAAACAAGTCATGCTTTGTAAGATCTTTCAACTAAAGAAGTTTGACACAGCTTGAACGACTCCCACCCATGTCACTTCAGGTGAATGGGAGGAATAAACACAAAGGTCTTGTGACTTAAGGTTCCTCTCCACAACCTTTTGTCTCTGGACTGCACCTAGCCCAGGCTGCCCCTGCCTCCATCTTCTTTCTGGTCTCCTGTGATGAAGGTAATTTTGTGGCACACAGCGCTAAGTTTGCCACGGTGCGAAAATGCTTTTTGGGAAGCATCCTGGAGCAAGTTCAACACAAAATACAGCTAAGAGACGGCCACTGTCGAGGAGCGCGCTAGAGGCGCTTTACTATTGTCCATGTAACAATGTCACAGAAGGCAATATATATACTGCAGCTATACAGTAGCGCCAAAAACCTTTGTTCAAAAGAAAAACAAGACCCAGAAAAATTCTGTTTTCCTAAATGAGCAAATGGATGAGACACACAAGACCTTTAACCACGAAAAGGCAGTGTGGAAATGGGAAGCGCGTTCCAGCGTCGGAGTTCAGCTGATAAAGAGAAATCGGGTAAAGGGCATAAGCAGCGTTAGCAGCAACCTAGAAACACCTTCATGCATATGTATATATTAGGGTTTAAAAAGGTGACGTTATCCTTGACAGTATCCAGTCCCACCAGGAAGTAGCAGTCCGAAAAGTTGCAAATGCGACTGAAGCACCTCCATGTATGCCTCGGTAAAAGCCGAGCCTCCCTGTACCGGCTATCCATAGCAAACGGCGAGTATTGTAATGCAATGGACCCGTACCAAGGCAGCAGTAAAGATCCCAAACTGTTTCATGTATTAGTAAGTAAATGCCCACAAAATGTTTCAAAGTGTTCCAAAATGTAAACAGGCACTTGGAAACAAAATAAAATATACACGTGTTTCCCTCTGAAAACAACACTTGCAAGCTGACTGTAGACTGAGGTATTCGCAAACAGCTTTGTTTTTCACGATGACTAAACATTTCATAAAAAGGAACAGTACAAAATTAACGTGACGATATTGATGACTGATCATCGGGATATGGACAGAGCGTGACAACACCCAGTTGTCCAGAAACACGAGGTGGACTGGCACCACACCAAAATGTATTAGAAGAGAATCAGGGCTGGGTAGGGCAAGATGGTTTATGTGCCCCTTTGGCCTTGGCAGCTGTGTGCCAAAAAGTAGTGCCCACAGCATTGCACCTCGAGGCCACACAACGTGCTGAACGCATGGCATGACCTTTCCTTTCTTGCAAACAAACGTATTGGCATGCTGGAAACAAAAAACGATGCATGGCCCCACCTGCGCCACACAGCAGAGCCTTTCCCTGTCATGGGATGCCTCTTCAATTACCCCTACACAAGCAGAGCCTTTCCATGTCGTGGGATGCCTTTTCAATGGCCCTCACAGAGCCTTTCCCTGTCATGGGATGCCTCTTCAATGACACCCACACGCAAAGCCTTTCCCTGTCATGGGATGCCGCTTCAATAACCCCTACACAGCAGAGCCTTTCCCTGTCATGGGAAAGCCTCTTCAATGACCCCCACACAGCAAAGCCTTTCCCTGTCATGGGATGCCGCTTGAATGACCCCCACACAGCAGAGCCTTTTCCTGTCATGTGATGCGGCTGCCGCTTCAATGACCCCACACAGCAGAGCCCTTCCCTGTCATGGGATGCCGCTTCAATGGCCCTCACAGAGCCTTTCCCTGTCATGGGATGCCTCTTCAATGACACCTACACAGCAGAGCCTTTCCCTGTCATGGGATGCCGCTTCAATGACCCCCACACAGCAGAGCCTTTCCCTGTCATGGGATGCCGCTTCAATGGCCCCCACACAGCAGAGCCTTTCCCTATCATGGGATGCCTCTTCAATTACCCCCAAACAGCAGAGCCTTTCCCTGTCATGGGATGCCGCTTCAATGACCCCCACACAGCAGAGCCCTTCCCTGTCATGGGATGCCGCTTCAATGGCCCTCACAGAGCCTTTCCCTGTCATGGGATGCCTCTTCAATGACACCTACACAGCAGAGCCTTTCCCTGTCATGGGATGCCTCTTCAATGACCCCCATACTGCAGAGCCTTTCCCTCTCATGGGATGCCTCTTCAATGACACCTACACAGCAGAGCCTTTCCCTGTCATGGGATGCCGCTTCAATGACCCCCACACAGCAGAGCCTTTCCCTGTCATGGGATGCCGCTTCAATGGCCCCCACACAGCAGAGCCTTTCCCTATCATGGGATGCCTCTTCAATTACCCCCAAACAGCAGAGCCTTTCCCTGTCATGGGATGCCGCTTCAATGACCCCCACACAGCAGAGCCTTTCCCTGTCATGGGATGCCGCTACAATGACCCCACACAGCAGAGCCCTTCCCTGCCATGGGATGCTGCTTCAATGGCCCCCACACAGCAGAGCCTTTCCCTGTCATGGGATGCCGTTACAATGACCCCACAGAGCAGAGCCCTTCCCTGTCATGGGATGCCACTTCAATGACCCCCTCACAGCAGAGCCCTTCCCCGTCATTGGATGCCGGGATGCCGATTCAATGACCCCCACACAGCAGAGCCTTTCCCTGTCACAGGATGCTGCTTCAATGACCACCACACAGCAGAGCCTTTCCCTGTCATGGGATGCCGCTTCAATGGCCCCCACACAGCAGAGCCTTTCGCTGTCATGGGATGGCACTTCAATGACCCCCACACAGCAGAGCCTTTCCCTGTCATGTGATGCGGATGCCGCTTCAATGACCCCCATACTGCAGAGCCTTTCCCTGTCATGGGATGCCACTTCAATGGCCCCCACACAGCAGAGCCTTTCCCTGTCATGGGATGCCGCTTCAATGACCCCCACACAGCAGAGCCTTTCCCTGTCATGGGATGCTGCTTCAATGACCCCCCACACAGCAGAGCCCTTCCCTGTCATGGGATGCCTCTTCAATGACCCCCATATAGCAGAGCCTTTCCCTATCATGGGATGCCGCTTCAAGGACCCCCACACAGCAGAGCCTTTCCCTGTCATGGGATGCCGCTTCAATGGCCCTCTGTCGACTAACAATCACAGGCCTCAGTGAGAGGAGTACATTTGCAAAGCTATAAGCTTATGTTCGCTAGTCCCTTTCCTTTGGTCCTAGTGAGGCATTATTGGATCCCAGATGCCTTGCTTTTTTCGAGGTAACCCTTCTGCTTTATTCAAACTAATTTCCCGCCTTTTTTCCTTAAGTTCTTGTGTCCCTTTCTCATCTGTTAATTAGTTAGGATTATTTTTTACTTGAGATATATTAAGCCTCTTTTCAGGATTGTCAGACAGCATATAAGCTTTCTCTTGCGAGACATATTTTAGCCTACAGCGAGCTTAGAGCCCACCCACTGCTTACCACTGGTTGGCTTCATTGTCATTCATTTGCTTGCTTTTAATTTGTTAACCTGTGCAGGCTTCATTTTCTCTTCCTGTGTTTGCCCCTCCCCTGGACAAGGCTAAAGTACGTTTGTTCTTTCACTGCTTGCATTGTGGGAGCAACGTTTCACTTTTTGTTGGCACACTCAGAGCAACTGCATGTTTTTATGTTTGTCTGCTAGCTTCCATTCCTTCCCTCAAATCCTCCTGCTTCCCCTTTTTAGAGGCGAGCGCAAAGCGCTCCATGCCCTGTTTCAATCTCTCTTTGGGATTCTTACCACGCCCATGTCACGTCAATCCCTTACATTGGTTCTTGGGCTTGCGTTTTAAAATAAGCTTGCTTTAATTAGTGAAAGACATGCATACATCATGCCTTTTCCGGTGCTTAGCCCTCCTCGAGCGCACAACCAACTACTGGAAACATACGAGGCTCCATGTTTTTCCTTATGGTTTCTGGACTACTTTCTCTCTTTATTTTGCAGCACGATGGCGCTCTTTTTTTTGCCATTTAATGTGGCAAAAAAGTCTGGTTGGGAGTTTACAACGCTAATAGCTCTAATTCGATGAAACGCGAGACCTGTTGCACTGCAAATGCTTGTTTCATGTTGCCTACAGCCCCCTGCCTCTCTTTGTGTTGCCTCTTGACATACACCAAAAGCGCATAGGGTTTTTTTTGCTTTTTGTTCGTGTTGCCCCTCAAAACACCCTGCTTCGTGTAACACCCCGCCTTCCCACCAGCAATTACAAACAAAAAAAAAAGCAGTGTGAAATGGCCAGCGCTGGTCGCTTCATGGCAATGCATTAGAATGTATAACATTTCTGTCTGGTGTACGTTTGTAACACTTGAAAATCTATGAACATGAAAAGCAATGTATTAAACGGCGTTTAATAGAAGAGTTAAAACCGGAGCATGCAAGACCAGAAGAACCATGCATCGTACTTCAGTCCACTTCTGTGGACTGGTCACACTGTGCTTCATAACTAGTTCTACAACGATCAGGCATGTCCCTTATCAATATAGCATATCCCTCCTTTAAAAGTGAGTAATTGTCAATGTGGGCAGAGACTCTACGAATATCCTTCAGTGAATGACGTCCATGAACTCAACAGCCTGCCGTTCCTCCAGCCCCATTTCTCATTTGATGCTGGACACTCTCAGGGTGACGTAGCCCAGAGCTTCCCAGGCTGCCAAAGGCCAGTCAAGCCTCCTGCATGTGGCCAACTCTGGTCATGCTCACCGGGACACTCTAGTAGCAGAGCTCCCTGCTCAGACCTATCAGACTGCTTCCTGACAGATCTCTCTGGCACGCCAGCAGCAGCCTGGCGCAATCTCTTCTTTCCATTCTGGGACTTTAGTCCCCCGCCGCCACTTTAGGCACAATTTTTTCAGTACTAAACATGCCTCATGCACAACCCTTGAAACGTAGAACACGTTTTTAAAATTTGGGGTAGATACTGCCATGGTTCATCTACCTATTGTGCTTTGAGGAAAATGCACAATTATGAGACCCATCTGAATAGTGTTCAACATTTTCTCAAACCAAAGACGTGCAAAGCCCACGCTATGACACTTTTCAAAGCCAGATATTTGAGAATATTCAGAAGCATGAGAACCGAGAGGTTAAGTTTAAAACGCCAATCTTCCCACCTTGAGACGATATGCACAGCTGCTGCACCACTGCAGGGATCGGATCCCCGTGACGGACGTGCGCGCGGACAGTGCCTTCTGATGCATGCAGCAGCACAGCCGCTTCCAGGGGATCGGATCCCCGTGACGGACGTGCGCGCGGACAGTGCCTTCTGATGCATGCAGCAGCACAGCCGCTTCCAGGGGATCGGATCCCCGTGACGGACGTGCGCGCGGACAGTGCCTTCTGATGCATGCAGCAGCACAGCCGCTTCCAGGGGATCGGATCCCCGTGACGGACGTGCGCGCGAACAGTGCCTTCTTCTGATGCGGCCAGGACTGCCTGTGGTTGTGACTCGAATTCTGCTCTCACTGCTTGTGAGCCAATCAGGTCACCAGCCTCTTAAATTCACTTGAATGGTTGCTTTCTTCTTTACCATGACAGTGAACTGGTGCCTGATACTTATAAAGTTCAGTCCCTCAGCTGCTTTAAATGGTAAAAAATAATGTCTATACAAGAACAGAACACTTTATCGAGCCACTTAAAGAATACCAAAAGCAGAAATGTAGGAAAGGCCTGAAGCACAGTAATCTTGGAATTTCAGAATGGATCCCTACCTTGTTTGCCTTCCTATAGGCACAAGTGTCGTTTGTTTGACTAATCAGAAAGTTTGATCAAACAACATAGGTTTCTTACATGCTACTTGAAACAAGTCCAATAGCAGGGAGAAAAAAGATTCCTAGTCGTAAATCTCAAGGCCTTGGAACTCTTTGCCAGAAAAAAAATATTCCAATGGCTTTCAAGAATTACCCAAAAACATTACTGTTCTAAAGTTAACCAGCTTCCATTCACTCGCCCAATGACCTTAACATCGACAGGCCAATAAATAAAACACAGCACTAAGAAAGGTTGATATATTTTGTGTCAAAACAATAAAATAATCTAGTTGAGTTTTTAAGATGCTCTGATAGTAGCCAATCTTGAGTCCTGAAGGCAAAAGTTACGTTTTTTTGACCTGTTTCCAGCTGAAAGCAGGATTCAGGAGATCAAGATAGATGTAGCATTTCCACACCTCACACACTGTTCATTGGCATAAACCATGCATAATCTGTTCCCTTAGGGATTAGGAGACGTTGTTAGCACAATCAACATGTTCCTCATTCACTGACCTTTGAGTCACTGGCTTCATTTGTTGTAGTGCACCTACCAGTTCCACACACAATTTGTCAACAAGGTGCCTGGGCTGTGATACTCTAGCACTTCCAACTTACTCTTCTGGTCCACCAGCTCTGCCACAACCTAAGCAAACACCCACATCCACTGTTGCTGTCATTTTGAGTCTAGGCAACAACAAAGCTATCTACATTGGTCCATCAGCCACAGTCCTTCATCCTTCTTTATCATGCCCAGAAGGCTACAAAGAGGGTCATGCGTGGACTGTCAGTCAAAACATAAGTTTATTTAACATTTGTACAGTAAAACTCCTTATATAAATTATAAAAAAAATTCTAACTAAAATCGGACAGAATTCATAACATAAAATCCTGTGTATGTCATAAGACACTCAAATCATAGCTATAACTTCATTCACAGATGATAAAAATCACCCTAAAGCACACACTGCATCCAAAAACGCAAATAAAAAAAAATTATTAAGTGCTTGCTCCCTTGTTCTAATATCATAATTTTGTAAAATTAGCCTCAATTACAACTTCCGTTGGGTTAAAAACCACAGAAAATCTACTACAACATGCACATTCAGGACTCATACCTACCCCAAATCAGTGGGAGATATTAAGCGGAACCCAGCGCAGTTTGAAAATATATGAAGCAATCTAGACCTGTTCAGGTTTAGCTTCCTGCACCTTTTACTCTTTTGTTTCCAGTCACATTCCATAAATATCCAAACGTTATTTGCAGCATTCCTTGTAATTACTTCTGAGTACTGTTTCCCCTAGCCTGATTTCCATCAATCTTGCTGCACCCATCCAGATTATAAATATATCTGTTGCCTAGTGATTTTAGGGAGTCTGGACCAAATTCCTTCTTCCTGCTGCCATCCCCACTTGGCCCGTGTCATTACGGTTTCTATCTTTCCACTGTTCCGCGTTCCATTAGCCTACCGCTACCACAGCCACTTCCTGGCTTTTAAAATTAGCCCTTTTTCTATGGCGTAGGCTCACACGCCGTAAGTTATTAATGGGCCCGCCCTCCTGTCCTTTACATTTCCTACATTCCGTCTCCTCGTCATCACCCTTGGTCAACCTAGCCTGTTTTTTTTTTTTTTGCTTCTGAGCTACTTTGTTTTTCCTATACCAAACGGCCATTCTTTACTCTCTGATTCCATCTTAAACGCCATGATGGGAAAGGGAAACTTGTGTAGTAGTCTCTCACTTTATTAGCATTTGGCGTTTCAATATCTAGACAGAGTAATATCGGTGAAGAAACTGTTGCAACTGGTGCAGTTACTGTTTCGTCTACACCGCCCTTCCCTTCATTCGTTTCCTCTACACATTCCACAGGTCTTATCAACCTGAGGATGAAGCTATTTATTGGCTGTAATTGCAACGGTGTGCAGAAGGGACTAGTGTTATTTCAACGTATCTGTATTTAAAAGCACAGCCACGAAGATGCCCTGCAATGTTTTCAGCATATAGACCATTATTTCCATCGTGGAGGACGCTGAGCTGTGTCCTGATCAATGATCAAACTTGGGGGGAGGTCGTTCAGATGTTCAGTGGGCTCAGTAGAGAACTGTTGGGTTCGGGTCGTTGGTTTATAGTAATGGCAGTCTCTGTCGATGATCCAGAACCAGATATAGCTAAATTCACATGTGCAGTCTGTGCTGCCTTCTCCCTAATATCCTGCAGATCCCCTTCAAATGTACCCCCCAATAATTCCCTCATCAGGTATGGCGAGGATGGCAGCCTGGGCTCTTAAACGTTGCATGCCTGACTCCATTAAATCCTGTATCTGAGCCAAATCCAGTGAGGGCAAAGATGTATCGCCGGGCTTTTGGAAGAAAGAGGCTCAATTCTTGTCCTCCTTTCTCATTGTTGTGATCTTCAAAATGCTTTCCCACAAAGTCTTTTATGGAGTTTACCAGGGGCAGTGCCACCAATTCCAGGGTTGCTGCATTGTCGGGGTCACTTCGGCCCTCTATGACCATCCTTCCTAGACCACCTCTTGAGAGATCTCTGGGCTGAACTGGGCCTGTATTTCTCTGCTGAGCCTTAGGTTAACTTGCTTTCCAGGCTATAACAGCTCGGTCTGTTTTAAGCAATGGCAATGTCCCTCCTTTAAAATGTGTATGCCAATGTGTGTAAGCCTCTCCTCTGTGTACACAAACCAATACTAGGTCACTTTCTTCTTTTAGCGCCTATCAGTCGATCAATAAACCAGCTCAAAACTGGACTGTCACCGATATTATAATCCTAGTCCCCACCCATCGCCACCACAGAAACAGTACCAGTTTCTTTCCCTTGACGTCCTTCTAACTGGTCCAGTGGGTGTGGCAAACACCTTAACAGCACTTGGTAGTGTCTGGAGCAGATGCAATGCTGTCCAATCAGCTGCTTATGGATCCCAGCCAAAGGGTACATTTGCATACTCTGGCTCAGGGAATGCAAGGGAACCTATGGCCCCACCAACAACATCCAACTCCACCCCGGATTCCCAGATCAGGCCAACACAGTTACAGCAGGCTTCCCAAGCACACCAAGGAATGGCTATATGTAACTGTATACTTCTGGTCGGCGTCTGACTGCATGCACCTCCTTCCGTATACCTTGGAGTTTGCTGATTTCAGCGTCGGTTTTGCGGGTCTCTACGGGGCTCCACTAAATTTCGGGGGCACAAAAAGCACAAAACACTGAAATTTCAGCGTCCATCCATCGTGGAACGCCAAAGATGTTGAGTGGTTTCTGTGGCAGGCATGAGCACGCACTGAGGGATGAGGTCCATGTGTGGACTGAAGAGTCTCTCTCTGAGTCACACATCTGCCACTATCCCGCAGATCTTCAGCGGATTCACCTCAGATCTGTATGCTTTACATTTAAAAGGAGACACCCTTGATATAAAGGAGACTCCACGGCAAAGATACTGGGGAGTGTCATTCTGACCCGGCTCGAGGATTGGGTTGTAAGGACAAACATTTTATCGCCAATTCAATATGGGTTTAGGCCCGGATTAGGCACAGTGGATCAGGCCCTAAATTTACATCTTATCCTCAGTAAATATGTTATTGCCAAAAGGGAACCTATCCACTTAGCATTTATAGATCTGTCCAGTGCATTTGATATGGTGAACAGAGCAAAACTGTGGGACATAATGGATACAATGGGGATTGAGCAAGACTTGCTGGATTTGATCAAACGCTTATACTCTGACCTCTCCATTTTAATTCAGTTTGGACAACACGGCGAAAGGTCTAACCCCCTTGTTTCCAATCGAGGTGTTAGACAGGGCTGCACACTGGCACCTTTTTTGTTTCTACTGTACATAAACGGCTTGTATAATTGTTTGGTTCAAAACGGTAAGGACTTCCCAAGGATGAGTTTTAGACAATTGCCAATTTTATTATATGCCGATGATGCTGTTTTAATTGCCCGCACGGCCAATGGTCTACAGACTCTCCTGGATCGTTTTTTAACACACACGCAAGAGCTTGATTTGAAAGTTAATTTTAAAAAATCACACGTTATGACCTGCGGTCCTAAAAATACTCGTACCAAATGTTTTAGAATGGGGGGGAACACTTTGACAAAAGTAAAAACTTTTTGCTATCTAGGTCTGTATCTAAGTTCCACTCTGTCTTGGAAATTCCATTTGAATTTTAAGTTTCAACAACTGGCAAGAAATGTTGAGGCAATCTTCCGTTTTGCCCGCAGACTAGGGCATAGACCGGTCCACCAGATCCTCACGCTCTATAACTCTAAATGTGTTTCGGCAGCGATTTATGGGGGCGGCCTCTGGGGATATACCAGTCCAAGCATTCTACAGCTCACAGAGAATAAATTCCTTCATCAGTTACTTATGGTACCTAAGAACATAGCGAACATTTTATGCCATGAGGAACTGGGAGTCCGCTACATTACAGATTTGATAGATATTGCCCCACTTTGCTGTGGATAAAAGTATGGTTAAATCCGGCGGCTACTTTAACACACGATTGCGTAAAAGATTGTATTTCATTGACAAACTGTAATAAAATTCCATGGCTAAATTTTGTTCACAATGGCTTCCGAAACTTGGACTTGGAGTATATGTATCTCAAACCAGAGCTCCTGCCAGCTAATGCGAAAGAAATTGTTAAACTTCGACATAAAGAGCATGTTATGAATCTTAGATACCAAGTGGCAGAGAAATGGAGTTCTTTTAATTCATACATACAAATTCTATCATCAGACTTGCTAGAACCTTATTTTGTCTGGTTCCCGACCCCTTCTTTATACTCTTTACTCGTACTCTTTAGATTTAACCTGATCCACTTTAGAGTGGCGTTCCCGATAAAATGCGTGTGGGAAAAAACACTACCGCCATGCCATTGCGATAACTTTTCGAAACAAAGCACTTGCCACTTTATTTTATTTTGTAAACTTTATTCAGTTCCCAGGAAATCCTTTTTATTACCCATTTTACGTAACTTGCACACTTCTTCCTACAAAGAAGGACTGACTGGCATCCAAAGCCTCTCATCCAAACAAATGGGCATTTCTATTCTTAGTTTTATTAAATCTGCTATCACCATTAGAAACCGATATGAACTGGTAATGTGACTATTTATTAAGAGAAATTTTGCATTGTCTTATTACTACATTGTCTTATCATTATATCATTATATACGCTTTTACAAGTGTTCATTATCTTATACTGTTTTAGTAAGCTTGGGTGATAAGCTTAGATCTAATAGATTTGCTTTTTATGAATGCTATAAGTACTGTATTTTATGATGACTTTTATGTATGCATGTATACTTTTATGGCAAAACGCCAAATAAAGTTATTTTGACTGACTGACTGATATAAAGGAGCTCCTGCCCTCATAACTCCTCCTCGCTCTCACCACAATGGCACGCCACTCCATTCAAGTATTCAGTCGAACGGTTGCTGCCAGTGAGTTACACAAAGTGGGAATGATGCTCCTACTGGGCAGTCAAGACCTGGAGCTTCAATCCAGTAGGCCCATGCTTCAACATCTCTTTGACATCATTCAGCCACCAACTCAAATCTGATGTCATACACAAAAATGGCAGTAGTGGTGTCACTGTGGTGGAGAGGAGACTGTAACTGACCTGCCCCTGCCCATGTCACACCTTCTACCCCACCACTGATGACAGCTACAACAGACAGACACCGTCCTCTCAGGTTGGGAACAGTTATTTTGTTATGATTACACTTCATGATTTACGTACTCTTAAATTCCCTAACGGTATTTGTTTTTTCCAGGTTTCTGTGTCTATGTAGTTTCTTCATGCAACATATTACTCATGTATAGTGCATAATGTGAAATTAGTTGCTTCTATGAATCTGTCTGAATTCAGGTTGCAGCTGGGTGTTTATAACAGGCCATGATTGAAAGCTGTGGCGTTCAATCAAAAGGCAGCGCGTAATTTTCATATTGCTTGTCAGTGGGTCACAAAAGGATTCTGACTACATGTCCACACAATCCTTGGCCTCACTGAAGTGTGCACAGAGCATGGTCATGTGTGCCAAATGTAATTGTAATTCTATGCAAAAGTGTCTGAAGGAGGCACACAGCTGCTAAAATACTCACGGGGTGAAAGTTAAAGAAAATGCAGCCCTTATAGGTGGGCGGGTACATTGTGTGTGCGGGGGCGGAGCATGGCTAGGTGAAGGCAATGTAAGGAAATATGTACAGGACAGAGTGAAAAAAAAGGGCTGCTGATGATTAAAGTGATGAGGCGTGAGATATGGCTGCCATGTTTTAGAAAAGTATCTAACCCAGACTGTAGAAGAGATTGTGGAGAGGAAAATGGAGGTGACAGACACTTTGAAGACCACTATCCCTTCCACCGATCATAGTAGTATTACTCAGTCTGCTTCAAATGTTTACACTCCTTTCTTCTCTCTCTCGCCATACACGTGTGTGTGTGTGTGTATATATATATATATATATACACACAAACACACATACACACACACACACATACATATATTTATATGTGTGTGTATTTACATAAAATTATACACACATTTATTATTTAGGAGTAAACTTCTTGATTGCCCATTGTACCTAACCCCCATCAGTTATATCTGTGGGCTCGTGTCCACCCTCCCCCCCCCCCAATCAATGTAAAGATGCTACTGCATGGCAGAGTGACAGCAACACTCAAAAAAACTTTCATGTGGTCCAGTGTGGCATAGCAGTAATACCCACTTCTCAGTCCCATGTCCTTGCTCTGCAGTTCTTCCCACAAAATGGACATTTAAACAATGCCATGTGTCGAAATATCATAATATACAAAATAAGAAATAAGCTTGGGGGTGCGGTCTGTTATTTTCACTTCATAAACGTCTTGCAGATCCATTTTGCAGGAGTATCCTGCTCTCAGCAACTAGAATGGTGCTGGAGCATTTGATTCGATTAACAAAAAATTCAAAAACATTATATGTTTTTAATTGTAATTTTACTATACATCATCTCACCTGAATTGTGCTTTGATATTTCTAAATTGATGGATATATTTTGATGTTCCTTCTGTTATTTTCACAGTGCTTTTCATGTCTCGTGCTTCCCACTTTTTGGTCCTGTGCAGCCTAAGCACCAGGCAGGGCAACATAACTGCGAGGCAAGAAACCAGGACATGACAATCATAGCATAATAGCTTGCATTTAAGATAGCTCTTCATAACACGCTTCTCCAGTCTCGAAAGGATGGAGGGCTGAGAATGCCATACCAGGTTCGAACTCCTGAACTTTGGTCAGCAATAGACAGGGTAGGCGTTCTACTTCCTAAGCCATCCTGCAGGTTGATTGCATGTTACAGAACAGGAAGGGGATTTAATCAGATACCTGTGACACAGTAAAGACTAATCATGGCTGTTTAGAGAGATGCCCACCAAGCTAAGAGCCTACACATTGTCCTGCCCTGGCCACATTGACCAATGTATTCATCGCAGACTCACTGAAGTAAATGAAAAAGAAAGAGCCTGCAGAATCTTTCAGGCAGTTGGAAGGGCATTGGCTAGTGAGAGGAAGGTGTACTTGGTCCATACTCCACTGAAGGACATTCATTTGAAGCCCCAGGAGGGAGCAGGAGGCAATGAATTTATAAGAAGCAAGGAAACAAGAGTGATGCTGAAGCCAACCAATGGTTCAGTAACAGTAAGTAACAGGTGGGTTCTAAGACCATTTGGTTTCTTTATTTTTTACAGTGGAAAGTACCACTGTTGGCACGGTTTACCCCCCCACACACTTTTTCCCTACTATTGATGCCATCTTTGATTGGAAGTGTGCTGGGATCCTGCTAACCAGGCCCCAGCATAGTGTTCTTTACCAAAATCTGTACCTTTGTTTTCACAATTGGCACACCCATGGCACACAGTTAAGTTCCTTGTAAAAGCTACACATGGTACCAAGTTTCCTGTGGCCAGGGAAGGTCCCCAATGGCTGCAGCATGTATTATGCCACCCTGGGGGAACCCCTCACCCAGCACTTACACACTGCCTTTGCAGCTTGTGTGTACTGTTGGGGAGAAAAGGGCAAAGTCGACATGGCACCCCTCTCATGGTGCCATGCCAAATAAACCCCTGCCTGTGGCATAGGTAAGTCACCCCTCTAGCAGGCCTTACAGCCATAAGGCAGGGTGCACTATACCACAGGTGAGGGCATAGCTGCATGAGCAATATGCCTCTACAGTGTAAGTCCATTCTCAGACATTGTAATTGCAGTGTAGCCATATTGAGCATATGGTCTGGTAGTTTGTCATTACGATCTCCACAGCTCCATAATGGCTTCACTGAATACTGGGTAGTTTGGTATCAAACTTCGCGGCACAATAAACCCACACTGATGCCAGTATGGGATTTATTGTAAAATGCACCCATAGGGCATCTTAGAGTTGCCCCCTGTATGTTAGCCAAACTGCTAGTGCAGGACTGACAAGTCTGTGCCAGCTGCCCCTTTCAGGCAAGTTTCTGACCACGCGGTGTGAGAGCCTTTATTCTCTCTGTGGCCCGAAACAAAGCCTGTCCTGGGTGGAGGTGCTTCACCCCCCCCCCCCCCTGCAGAAACTAACCACTGGTGGTTAACCCCAAAGGTTCAAGTCTCGGGTTACAGTACCCCAGGGTCCTCCAAGCTAGTAGAGTTGCCCACCCCCCGAACAAAGCCCCACTTTTGGCGGCAAGTCCGGCGGAAAAATTAGGGAAAACAGGGAGGAGTGACCACCCCAGCTATGACCACCCCTAAGGTGTCCAGAGTTGAAGTGACCCCCTCCCTGCAGAATCCTCCATCTTGGTTTGGAGGACAGGGACCAATAGGGTTAGGTTTGTGTCACCCTCCCCAAAGGGAGTGGGCACAAGACAGGTATATCCATCTACAGGGATAGTAGCCATTGGCTACTGACGTCTGACCCCTGAAACTCCCATAAATCTAGGATTTAAGGGCCTCCCTCAACTCAGCTCATAAGATTCCTGGCAACCTGACAAAAAAGAAGAAGGACTGCTAAGCTGAAATCCCAGCAGAGAAGAAGGAAGACAACAACTGACTTGGCCCCAGCCCTACTGGCCTGTCTCCTGCTTCAAAGAACCTGCAACAAGAAAGCGACGCATCCAGCGGGACCAGCGACCTTATCCAAGCTCCAGAACACTGCCCTGCACCCTAAAGGACCAAGAACTCCACGAAAAAATGACACCAAGGGACTCCAGAGCCTCCCCGGATCCGTGAGTCCTGACCACTCTGCACCAGATGGCTGCGGCCGGTGAGCAGGTGGCCCAATCAGCTAGAGAAAGTCCCCATGCAATTGTGAGCAAGTGCTCACCCTGGGTTGACCTCTCCACCCCTCCACAATGACGCCTGCAGAGGGAATCCCGAGGACCATCCTGACCGTTAAAGCTCCAGATGAAAATATCTGATGCCTAAAAGACCACTGCACCCGCAACCCCCAGGCCTTGGAGAACTCGACCTCCTGTGCAGCTCCGTTCAGCAGGCAGCCCTCCTCCCTGTCCAGCCTGTGGTTTGACCCAGTCGACCCCCAGGACCTCGCCTGCAGCATCTGAGTGACCCCCGGGGTCCCCTTATAGAAAAGCATTGCAAACCTGACGCCTTGTTTGCACCCTGCACCTGGACGCTCCAGTGCTGCTCAGGGTGTATGTTTGATGCCTACGTGTAGCCCCCCCACCCAGTGCTCCTCTAAGCCCCCCAGGTATGCCCCCCGAAGTCGCAGGTACTTACCTGCAGGCAGGCCTGATTCAGAGTGCCCCCAGTCTCCTTAGGAGCCCATGTTAATTTTATCTCAACTTTGACCTCTGCATCCGGCCGGCCCCGAATTGCTGGTGGTAGGTGTTTGGGGTTAACTTGAACCCCAACCTGTGGACTTCCTAACCACCGAGACCAGAACTGTAAGTCAAGTACTCACCTGTAAATCGTACTAACTTTTCTTCCCCCTGAACTTTTTCTGAAAATTGCACTGTCAACTTTTAAAACAGATAATTGCAAATATTTTAAAAAAATTATAACTTATCGATTTCAAACAAAGTACTATTGATATATGTGTGCAATACAAATCTACTGAAGTACTTACCTGCAACCTGAATCTTGTGGTTCTAGAACTAAATTAAGAAAATATATTTTTGCTATGTAAAAAACATTGGTAGAGAGTTAAGTCATTGAGTGTGTGCTTCTTCTATTGCTTGTGAGTGTACAACAATAGCTTTGTTACCCTCTGATAAGCCTAACTGCGCGACCACACTATCACAAAAGAGGGCATTAGCATTATCTACTTTAGCCTCTGTTAAGCCTCTAGGGAACCCCTGGACTCTGTGCACACTATATCTCATTTTTATATAGTATATACAGAGCCAGCTTCCTACACAGAGATTTTGAGAAACTTCCCAAAATAGTTATTCACAAAATAGGACTCCATTAGAAGGAATCAAATACAAAACAAAGCATCCGCATCGCTCTTCGGAACAGTCATTCTGTGCACTGCTCATGGGAGAGCAAGCTGGCCCAGTGCTATTTTAGATGCATGCAACACTATAAAAAAAAAAATCTATTAAAGCAAAAGTAAGCAATTAAAAATATCCCGAGCACAGAGTTCTTCTTGCTGCAGCAAGTCCAATTTATTTGTGTTCAAATCTTTTTATTGAGAATAAGTAGTCTACATAAAATGGCATATTCAGTACATTGCTGTACAAAGGCAGTAGTACGATACGGCATAATAAAAGACATTACAAACACCAACGTAGCCATGCACATTACATTATAGTGGTCTGGCCTCTCTGTAAGTCATGGTCATGGCCGGACTGGAAACACAAAGCAGCCCTGCCAAAATTTAGTCAGACCAGCCTCGATAGTGTGCATAGTGAGGGAGCTTGACCACTATAATGGGGTTTTTTTTTTGGGGGGGGGGGGTCTCGCTCCCAAGATAACTTGGGAAACAATGGCAAAAACAGTACATTCTATAACACATTTTTCATTTTGTATTTGTTTTTTAAGCACAGTAAATGATGACACTACAGTGCAACAGTACAAGGCAATCTTTATTGGGGGGCTTCAATGATTCCCTCACCAGCACCCTCTAACTGTGCCTCTCATCTCTCCATAGTCCCTATCTCACAAGTATTTCATTTGTTTTATAGTGTCTCTCTTACCAGCGTAGTGTTGGATCACTTTACATCACACACACACACATACTAACACAATGAATCATATGTGTGTAAATCAGTGTATAGAAAATGTTACATCGAGGTGGCTCCTCGGCTATGGCGGAGGAGCGTCGCCCCCGCCTGTTTATTATGTTTTTACTGCAAAAGGGGCGGGGCCACAGGTGAGACGTGCACATCACTCCCCCTCACTGCGTATGTATGTTTGGCCGGCCGTCTCGGGCAGGCCAAACATACATGTGCAGTAGGCGCTGTCCAACCCGGCAACACAGAGCCGGATTGGAGAGAGCAGGCAGAGGCTTCCACTCTGCCTCGGAGCGCACAGCCAGGGCACTCCGTCCAATCCTACCGCTGCTTTCATACTGCCAGAAGCATGAAAACAGTGGTAGGATTGGACGCAGGGCAGGCTGGGAGCCTGAGCCTGTCCCTGCAGATGAGGAGCGGTTTAGAGGTGGCGTGGTGAAACAGGCAAGTTTTTCCTTTGGTCACGCTAATCCACCCACTCCCCCCTCCGCCCACCCCTTCTCCCTCAAGCGAGCCGCGACTGTTACATAAGAGAAGGGCGAGTACAAGGTTTAGGATTTACATGTCATCCTTACTGGTAGGCATGTTTTAAGAGTGGTTGGTCTGGGAAAGCATAAACTCAGGATTTAGAACATAACACAGTAGTTAGGTTGACTTTACTAAACAATTTTTTTCTACTGAAACAAACCCTTTTTAGCAAAATTAGGATTATCAAAGACTGGGGAAAAATATAACTTTCTAACTTGTACCATGCAGTTTGCATGTAGCTCTTTGATGCCAGTTCATAGCTCAATGTGCTAGAAAATGATAGTCACTTGTGAACTGCTTTGTAACAGAAGGATTTCTGTGACAAAGGCGGTTTGTCACTGAGCACTGCATATAAAATGCTGTTCTGAGATCTGCATAGTACATGTTCATTGCAGCAGGCACTTTAACTCTCTGTGCTACTTTAGATGAGTCAAAACTGCCACTAGATGAAACTCTGATGTCTCTCCAGCAGGTACATTAATCATCAGAGTTATCTTTGCACGTTTATTGTTGCCTGAAAACTGTTATATACACACAAGGAACTCTGCAGTGCTTTTAAAACAGCTGCACTGCTACAAAAGCAGCCCTCCCCCTTCCAGCCTTCCGGGGAAGCGCCGATGGCCAGCTCGGCCTCGGTCACAGCACAGGTAAAGAGAAATTGTGAACACCTGGTAAATAATTACATCCTTCACCACCCTCACTCCACCCCACTTTTAAACCAACATAGAAAGGAGGGGAGAGGAAGAGCTCTAAGGGACAGAAAGGGGAGAGGTGGGAGAGATGTATTTCCGGTAGCCCATCTGATAGAGACACCTTACATTTCAAGAAGGGCAGAGCTCTGTGGAGGTGGACCCGAGTCTTCATGGAGGTTTCTGCGTTACTGAGCTGTCCAACCTGGACCTATGATGGTGAATCACTGTCCCTCTGTAAGTACCGCGAGGTTTAGTGAAAGGGATGAAGAGGTCTCCGACGTGTGGGTGTAACGCAGAGGAATTCCAGCCATGCCATACAATCAATAGGAGGGCTCCAGCAGACTGCGACCTATTTTTAAGTGTATTTCTGGAAGGGGTGAATGGGCAGTTCTCACTCTGCAGCCCCCTCATTGGAGGGCCCGATTCCTCTTCTGCGGTTTCGAAAGGTATAAACTAGACGTCAAGCCGCCTCCTCTTGTGCGGCCACTTAGCTTGGAGAGTCCACACACGCCTTGGTATGCGTGAAAAAGGTTGTTCGTCGCTGTGGCAGCCCACCAAGGGCTTCTAGGGTTGTAGGCGCTGGCAACTTTTAATAGAATTTTTTTTTAATTGCAAGTATGTTGTAGGTCATTCTTTGGAGGTCGCTCGTGTGCACTCAATTTGTCGAGCATTTGACAGGCAGCGGCCTCAACCAAGCCCCAATTTGTCAAGCACTGTGCAGCAACACAGTTGCTCACCTCGAACCTTTTATGATACTAAACAGTAGCTCAGTTGTAATGCTTATTTTCGCCAGTACGTTTTTCAGCTGTGAGTGCGACTGAACTACCAGTGCAAACTGCGGCAGACGAATTCCCACTTGCAGGTGAGGATACTCAGGCCTCACCATTCACAGAAGTGCTTGTATATAGGTTAGGGTCGCTGTTTGTCAAGGAGCCACTATTAAGCTGGGTGGGGATGATGTAAAGTGATCCAACACTCTAAGGTGGTAAGAGAGACGCTATAAAACAAATAAAATACTTCTGGGATAGGGGCTATGGAGAGATGAGAGACACAGAGGGTGCTGGTGAGGGAATCATTGAGGAGCCCCAATAAAGATTGCCTACTGTGCACTGTAAGGCCATTATTTACTGTGCTTTAAAAACGAACACAAAATGAAAAAGCCTTTGCAATGCAATAGGTCTCGCATATTTCAAACAAGTAAATAGTCATCATTTTTTAACAGCGCCCACGAGCAGAGCAAAAAAAAAAAAACATACGTGGAAATGTAGAAAAGAGGACTCAAAACAAATAAAGAAAAAGAAATTTTGTTTGTCCTGCTGGGCACGTTTTTGCCAGTCAGAAGCCTTCTGTTTGTGGGGCACTGGAAGTTACAAAAAATAGTACCTCTATAATTAAATTGAAATCAATTAGTGCTTGATCCCTGCTCCACACAGAGGAACGAAATGAGGCCAGACATGCCTTGACGAATTATGAGGCTGTAAAGAAGAGTGCCTCTCAAATCAACAAATGGTGAGAGACAGACAGGCTCCAAGCCCTTTACTGGACACAACAGTGTGCATGCACTTGCAGGCTCAAACCTAAAAATGTGTTATAGTATGCATGTTTATTCCTTTTTTCCCAAATTTTCTTGGGGGAGAAACTCCCCCCACCCAAAAAAGTCCCACTGTAGTGGCCTGGCTCCCTCAAAAGAATAACGCCCCCCCCCCCTCCCCACCACGCCCCGTTGTAGTGGTCAGTCTTCTCACTATGCCCACTATGGGGGGGGGGGGGGCTAGTCTGAATAAATTTGCCAGGGCTGCTTTGTGTTTCCAGTCAGGCCGTGACCGCTATAACGTAACGTGCAAGACCACGCTGGTGTTTTCAATGTTTTTTTATTACGCCATATCGTACTGCTGCCTTTGTGCAACAATTTTTTGAATGCGCCATTTTATGTAGATTACTTATTTTCAAGAAAAAAATTTGAACACAAAAAAGTGTCCTCGCTGCAGCAAGAAAGGCTCCGTGCTCGGGATATTTTTAGTTGCTCACTTTTAATTTGATAGATCACCAAGAACCCCAGGTACGTTAGCGGCGCTATACACTACCCTGCTACACACACGCTTCTTGACCACCTCGTTATGGCAAAAAGCCCACCGAGGAAGCCAGGGAGTGATTACTAAACATAACTACAACAGGTTAAGTCATCACAGTCTCGTTGATACAGAGGAAAAAAGGAATGCGTCCCACTGTCACTGCTAGAGAATGCCGAACACTCCCCCAAACCCACATCCTGTTGAGTAACGACACCGCATCCCTCGGTGTGAGGCTTCGGGACACCAGAATACTGCAGCCCTGAAAGGACCAGGAGCGCCACAACTGACTCACAGATCTGCTGTCAGACAGACAGCTGCGAAATCACGGGTGGACCAAGAACAGACATGCTCTTATCGATGTAGTCATGGCTACAACATTTCTTTCCAAACACAAGCCCCAGTTTGTGGTAAATGCAAACTATGTGAGAAGTATTCACATATGAAACAGACAGCAAAAGCCAAACAATCACTGGCAAAGCCAATAGATTTTTCTTCAATTTTGAGACTTGACTAAAGTATTCAAAAACCCAAAAGGTCTGCCGTTGACTGTAGGGCTTTTGGCGTTCCAAATGCTCATTTTGTTTTGTCAAAGTTTATGCAAAACTTATTGTTGGGGATATGCTGGGCACTGGGATTATAAAACAAAAAAATTAAAAAACATTTGATAAAAGCAAACACAATTTTTTGGTCTTAAAAAACACACATAGCTTAAGTAGTCCCTGGGACTGAAGGAAACTACTTTGTATGTGGATGTACTCTTTGTGAAAGACCAGAATGTTGTCTCTCAAAACACTAGCCAATGGCTAAAGTGGGCTGACCATAGCCCCATACTTTAATTTGTTGGGTGAAAAAGAAAAATGTGATGCCACAGCAACAGACCAAATGACGAAAAAGTCCGGCAAAAAGTCTGTGTATAGGAAAATCAAAATGTCTTGGCTAAAGTTAGACCTAAAAAAGCCTATGGCCGATAAAAAATAAAAAAAATATATATATATTTTCTTAACACAATTTACCTACAATTTACCTACAAGATAAATAATTTAATCAAGCACGGATTGGCCGTACCGAGCATCAGGAGTAGGGGGCTGCTTTTTAGGTCACAGACAGTGAAGCTATCGGGTTTGCTAAAGACATCTTGGGGACATTCAGAAAGCTTACCTAGGAATACATTTTGCCCGTTGCTTGGCACTGGCTTTGTGGTTTGTAAGTCACATTTTCTTGCTTTCCATTTGCTAGCTTTATTGTTTTAGGCTGTCCAGTTTGAGTTCCTACCTTTCCTTGCCCAAACCTCACAGACTATCCTTCCAAGTTCTCTTTTCTGTAAATAAGCCAGTGAATATTGTTCTTATCTCGTCACATTTGCTGTGCATTCAAAGGCGAAGGTCAAATGTCAGGATTATCTTCCAAGGGTGTTTGCTTACTTTTCTTTCTCTGACTTCAAAGTGAAAGGATTTACATGACAATTTTGCTGGACACTGAGGGTAGGAAAGAGTTTTTTCTAGCACACGACAATATTTAAATGAACTGTGTAGGTACTTCAGAATATATCAGTATTAGGAAAACAAACAAGGCACTCTTTTTTGCTATTTCTGAAGTGTGCTGGAAACAAATACTTAAATATGATCAAAACAAAATTCCACACATTTTGTCTGTGTGCTGCATAGTTTTACTAGTAAAACTGTATGTCTGTGCAAATGTAATTTAAATTTCAACTGAAAATGTGTTGTTTGTAATGGCAGTGTGTTACCACACCAAAGTAGCTAAATGGCCCTCAACCTCTTATGGTTTCAGTCTAGGCCACACCAATCTATTCTGCACAACTCCACTGTACGCCAAGGTACTCAACACCACACTCTATGCTACTGCACTCTACACCACTTTATTCTACGCCATTACACGCTATGCCATTCAACGCATCTGCACTCTATCCTGCACCACTTCCAGTCACTTCACTCTATTCTGAAGCAATCTACTCTATGCCACTGTACTCTACTCCACTCTGCACCACTAGACTATGCCACTCTACTATTAACCACTGCACTCTATACCAGTGCTCTCTACACAACTGCACTCCACGGTGCAACAGTGTACTCTGCACCACTGCAGTCCGACACTCTGCACTCTCCACCACTGAACTCTAAGCCACTCTACTCTGCACTACTCCACTCTATGCTACTCCACGCTACTGCACTCTACGGCACTTTCCTATACTCTGCACCACTTTAGGCCACTGCAATTTGTGCCACTCGTCTGTACTCTGCACCACTGCACTTTATGCCACTCCACTCTAATCTATGCCACTGAACTCTACAATGCTGCATTGTACGCCGCTGAACTCAATGCTCCTGCACTCTAAGACTGCAACACGCCATTGTACCCTACCACCAGTCCACTCTACTCTATACCACTCCAGTGAATGCTGCTAACACAACTCCCCACTATGCCACCCCAATACACAACACTCTCTGCCTCTCCACAATACTGTGTTTCACTCTTCATAGTTCCATTCCACGACACGCCACACCAGTCTCCTCTATGCCACTAACTTTTAGCCATGCTGAACAGCAGCCGCACTGGTATACAACATGGCTAAAAAACATTGGCAAAGCCAATAGCACTTGCACAGGTGAGACCTATTGTCTTAGCCACTGCTTAGGTTACTGGGGACCAGTTCTGTAGTAGTGCAGCAGGTTTAAAACCACTGCAGAGTTCCTTGGATCCCACCAGTTTTCAGACAACAATAAAAGGGCAAAGATAACTCTGGTGTTTAATGTACCTTCTGGAGAGAGATCTGAGCGCTGTCTGGTGGCAGTTTTGACTCATCTAAGGTAGCACAGAGAGTTAATATGCCCGCTGCTTAAAACATGTACAATGCAGAGCAAAGAACAGTATTTTACGTGCATAGCTCAGTAGGATACTGCTTTTGTTCAGAGATCGTTTTTTTACTGTGCAGTTCATAAGTTACAATCATAATCTAGCACAGTGAGATAAGAATTGCCAGCAAGAAGCTCCATGCAAATTGCCTGGTTCAGGCTGTAAAATTATGTTTTTCCCCTGGTCTTTGATTATCCTAATTTTGCTAAGAGGGGTTTGTTTGCGTAAAAATAAAATGTTATCAGTGAAGTCAACTGCGTTACGTTCTGAATCCTGAGTTTATGCTTCCCAAGACCAAGCACATAAAACAATGCCTACCGGTATGGATGACATGTGAATCCTACATCTTGTAGTCCCCCTTTTCTTATGTAACATTTTCTATACACTGATTTACACATGTATGATTCATTGCCTCTATATGTGTGTGTGATGTAAAGTGCTTCAACACCCTACACTGTAAGAGAGGCCCTATAAAACAAATTAAATACATATGTGAAAGGGGCTATGGAGAGATTCTAACAACTGTTAGAGGGTGATGGTAAGGGAGTCAGTGAAGAGCCCCAAAAAAGATTGCTGTATCCTGGCGCAGTGTAAGGTAATCATTTACTGTGATTTAAAAACTAATAAAATTGAATATATAATAAAAAAAATGTGTTGTAGAATGCACCGTTTTAGCCATTTTCCCCAAATTGTCTTTGGGGTGTGGGGGGAGAACCCCAAGTCCTACCGTAGTGGTCAGACTCACTTGCTATGCACCCCAAGGGGGCTGGTCTGACAAAATTTGCCAGGGCTCCTTTTGTGTGCTTTTGAAACGTACAATAGCCTTTTATGCATTGTTATGCAAGTACGCCATAGGAAACTGAATGAAACGCAACAGCCAATAGCATGAGATGAGAGGTTAAAGTTCTCTCTATGCATATTTTAAAAAACTGGTAACAATAGGTTTGCAGGGAGCTGCCCTGTCAAGGCATTATAAAAAAAAGGAACGACAGAGAAGACACAGCTCTGACCAGCCACAAATTTTGCTGCTCATTACACACTTTTGTGCACCCACTAAAAAACATTACAAACACTGCACATTTAAACGGGATGCAATAATTACAGGGTATGAAGATCAGAGCACAATTACAGCAGGCCACCTGTAGAAAAAAGAAGGGCTACTTAATAGCCCCTTCCTCCTGATTGCAGACTGGAGTTACACCTGATGATTCTTAGTCTTGGCCAGCAACTATGAGGACAGTGTAAACTGGTAGTGAAATGTAAGGTGGTCTCAGTAGAGAACATCTGGACTTCCAATATAACACAAGCACACGCAGGCGGTCTATGGAATGCAAAGGATTCTGGGATATCTGGACGGGACGTATACAGATTTTCAGAGGTTTGCTCTGTATGAACCACTAATAAGTAAAATATATCCTCTGCAAATGCTATTGGAGTTTGTATCTTAGCAATTTAATGTGCTATTACCACATGTTTTTATTGCTTCACCCATTTACATCACAGTATAAGAACCTCAAACAAGTGTATTCATTAACTGCAATATACATTTCATTTGGATTCCAGTCAACGTGGACAGTGAAAAATGGGTTCCATGCATTTAACCCCACCCTGGATTTTTTTTCCCAGACTGCCTGTTTCATGGAATTCTGCTGGAGTGAGTCTCACTCACTGTAACTTTTGTAATAATGGAGTGGGATGCTAACCACCAGTCTCCACCGTTTAAGGTAACAAACGGTGCTGCACAGCTAGAGTAAGTGGCTCTGAAATGGTTCCACATGAACACATGCACACACGTCTGTGCACCGAGCATGTAAAACTACAGTCTAGCTCAGCCCAGTATCTGCGCACAGGTAGTCTGTCAGGGAAGGGACCCTTCAGGGATATGACCTCAGCAGGCCTTACGATATTAGTGGACATTGAGATGTGAACATGTACATCTGTGGTGATTACTGAAAAGTGTGTGTGCGCTTCAATGTGTTCTACACTGTAAAAGCTGCACCTACCTATAGGTTCAGCGTAGAGGCTCGTCTGACTCACCATTATGATTAAATATGATGTAGGATGCGGATATATTATTCATTTCCACATATTTGCACTCCTTGTGGCTCGTGAACATTTATCAGTTTTCTTTGTCTAAGCTCTTAACTATATTTGGGCCTTCGGATCACTCTGCTGGGCCAAGGTAATTACTTTGCTGGCCAGCTGGAGGATCCAATACTTCCCCACACAATAGGGCCATTAGCCAGTAATTAGTCCTGCCCCATGGGTAGGAAACGGAGTGGTACAGAATATTCATGTGATCCTTATTTCTCATTTTGCACCAGAAACAAAGGAGGGTTGCCAGACCACTGGAGCGAGTCACAAGAGGAGCTATCCTCTGATGCTTTGGAGGGAAGGGACCAGGCAGCTGTGGTAGTGAGGGGCAGGGCTTAGGCTCTCAAAAAAGGTCTTTCAATAGACCATTTGATGGTATCATCTTGGAAAATTCTGTGTAGGAGGGTTGGGCATGGGTGAAGTGATGATGGGTCACCCCAGACTACAAAGAGGTTCCTGGCTTCTGTAACTGTTCATTACCACTCTACCTCTCAACCTGGGGGCTGGTGCTGCAGAAGACCCCAGACCTTGGAGACGTGCTAGGCAGCCAGACAGTAGACAGGCCAGTGAGACCTGGGAAAACCAAGCTCCCCAAGGACTATAACTATTTAGAGGCCGGAAGACGTGAATTGTATGCTCCCAGTGCTACAACTAGCCTTCAGGAGCAAAGCACACTTTAGCCCCTCCAAATCAACCAAAAGGAGGCCAAGGAAATTCCAGATGAAGTGTGGTCTCCCAGCGGACCGCTTTTGACAATATGAGTAACATCCGCCCACAATTCCAAGGGTGATCCCGGGGAGGGCCAAGACCCCCGTGGTCAGCCCAAGTACAATGCAATCGTGGAGTGGGGCATGCATGGGGCCTTGTTCCCAATACAGCTCTTTGTTCCAAGGGAAGAACACAATGCTGCGCCAGAAAGAACCAACCAACAAGATGAGAGCGACCATGTTCTTTTGCACTACATCCAGAGGGTCCCTCATCTTCAAGATAACTTCTGAGAAAATCCCAGAGACTACTGAGGCAGGCAAAAGCCCTAGGAGGAAGTAGGGTGCTTCTGTAGTCCACCCAGTGCCTTTGACTGGAGGAAGGCACATCCAGACAGCAGAACCTGCATTCACTGCTCCATGGAGGCGAGCGAGAAGAATTAGTGTGTTATTCCCCCCGTTGGTTCTGAAGCTTGGATGGGAGGAAAGAGGATGCATGCTCCATGCCGTCAGATGCATTGTGCACAGAAAAGAAAGAAAAAACAGAAACATGGACACTGCTCCATAAGCCCCAGAGGGCGATCCGCTGGGAAAAGGAGTGCACCAGAAGCCTCTGAAGTACCCCAAAATTAGCATATTTTCTTTCGTTGGTGAAATTAAAATGATTTATGAGGAACGACAAAGTTAACCATATATCATTATACGTTTTAATGACAGATATTGAAACAGTTTACTTGACTATCACAAAGTTAACAATGAATCATTACAGGTTGTAATGAAGGTCACGGAAATGCTTAAAAATGCTTAATTGACAATATCAAAGTTAAAAATAGGTCATTACATGCCTTAATGAGTGTCACTGTACAAGGTAACATCATTAGTGATTTTAATGGTGTTGAATTAGTTTATGACATATTTCTGCTTTCGTTAACGTGGTGACACGCTGACCCCAAAATATCATGTCTACTATTTGTGGGGGTGGGGGGTTGTGATTTTAGAGATTAGGGCTCACTAAGAGTATGAACTGTTAGGGGAGTGTCACCACAGATATTTCCTCCTGCCACTATTCATCTAATTGTAAACTAATGTGCTGGGGTACTCTGGTGCCAGCCCATACCATCTACCACGAGTAGGCCGTAGGGTTATGAATAAATCGTAGAGGCAGATGAGGCTTCTAAAGTTAGGAGAAGTTTATTCAGCAACAACCATGTGATATCTAAGGGCTAGGCACCAGAGCTGCAACTGACAAGGGCAGTTGTAATATAAACAAACATGAAACTCATAATGACACACTTGAAGTTCCTTCGCAAAGTAAACCTTCAGCTGGCTGAGATTACTATATTTGGATTGCTCTGCCCGCTACCCGGAGGGAGATTAGTATACAAAGGGGTACTTGGTTCACTGTAGACACAAGGTTACAGACTTATAACTTGTGAAGGATTCGTAACCTTCCCAACTAACAATGCTCTTTTTTTACACTGATGATATGTGAAAACACCTGAATAACCATCTTTTGAAATGTGTTAGAGGGCATCACTGGTGGCTAATTAAATAATAGTTATTTTTTTAGTTTCTAATTTAAATCTTAGACAAACATGGACACATTCTGCTTTTAAATCAGCGTCATAGTTACAACTTATGTAGTGGAAAAGTTGTATGCAATGGCAAAGAGCCTCTCTGTTGCCAACCACTCAGCAGAACAACTACTACATTGTAGAATAAAGACTACACATACCGGGGTAAAACAAGCAACTGTGTACTTAAAATCTGTAAACACCGTTCCATTAACACTGCCTGTGTGTTTCACAGCCAGGCTCATCAGCAGAGATCCCTATGAGGCACTTGACCAGTCACCTTCCACCTACCCTGCACAGACAGAGCAGTCACTCAAAGAATGATGACGGCAGTTACGGTCAGGAGCAAGAGGAGCTGCAAAATGCAAACAAATGATGCAATAGCAGAGATTGTGCTAGACTGGTTGCGGCATGGAGAAGGCTGCAGCAGCGAACAATCCACACAATGGCCAATGCAGCAAAACGCCAAATCATGTGTTGCCTTTCGGCTATTCCAGAACACTCAAGGTGAGCACAAGAATGCAGTTCCATGAGGGGAAAGGGGAACTTGGGTTTAGGTCAATGGATGGTATCGCAACATCGCCAGTCCAACCCCCCACTTCTGTTCTGTGCACCCAGAGCAACACACCACCTAAGGAAGATGCAAGACAATGCACCAATTATCTTGAACATTGCTCCGTAACCTACATTAACATATAGGGGTACTTCACCATACTTCGTGAAATCAAAATTTACAAGGAAAATTAAAAGAACCTTAAGTTGTTAGCATGTTCAATCCTTTATTTATACTGTCTACCATAACACATTCTAAATTTTGTTCCAAGGCATGTACATGGTGAATTCCCATTGGTGGATCCGGTCATACGCAGTAGGTGACTGGGCTTCAGCTACACTCCTCATCAGCAAAATATGTGGTTGAGGATTATTGGTACCCCATAGATAATTACTATCACAAGATCAAGTACAGTGGTTTTACTGTCACTACTAACTGCCTCAGTAACAGGATCACGTAGATGTAATGAACATTTGTTAACAGGATCCTCTGATACGCTGAGGCACACACCTTGTTTGTCATCAGAAATTCATTCGGATAATACTGTATAACTCTGGTCGAAATAAGAGTATAAACTGAGAGGGTTGTGGAAAAGGGGTTGTCTAAGTAATGTTATAAGGAAACAAAAGACCTCTGAAAAATCATCTCAGGGTAACAGTACTGTTTTAGATATCCTGGATACTACTCAAATTTATTGTTTTACTGTAAATGAAAATGTTTAGCTATCTGATCATTTAATTGATCTTCACCATCTTTGTCACTGGCACATTAGGAAAGAAATTCACAAAATTTATTGACCTCTTTGTTCTGTGCTAAAGTTCATGCATGTGCTGTGTACACTTCATTTGCGATCTGCCACGCATTACTAGTTGAGCTCATGTGCCATAGTGTTTAAAGATCCTGCCAAGTGGTTCACAATCATGGTGGTGCCCAGACGCCCTAGCCAATTCTAGTGGTGCCGCACTTTTTGGCACAGGACCCCACTCTGCCCTGCTTATTGTAGATCCACTGGGTGGTGTTGTCTGTGAGAACCTACATCAACCATCCTAGGACATTCAACACCAGGTGGATAACCTGCAGATCCAACAGATTTATGTGGCGGAAGGGTTGCACCTTTGACCAGAGTCCTCTGGCATCCACATCTCCCACATGACCTCCCTAGCCCAGCAGGGACACATCTATCACCACCATCAGATCTGAGTTTGGGAAAGGAGACGGATTTGAAGTTAGTCAGGTTGTGGTCTAGCAGCCACCACTGCAGATCTCGTGCAGTCTCTTCTGAAACCTGGATGACATCCAAAAGGTTTTCCTGGTGTTGGGCCTACTGAGACTTCAGATCACATTGCATTGCCCGCATATGTGACCTTGCAAAGTGGACAAGCAGGAAGCACGAGGGCAGCAGAATAAGAAGCATCAGAAATAGTCTCATCAGGATCCAGGAGCAAGGCTGAAACATCGGGGTGATAGCCCGAATGTCCCAAATTCATTATGAGGAAGGAAAGGCCCGGAACTGCTCATATAAAAGGAAGCTTGAGGTAGTCTGTGATTGACTTAGGTGACCCAGTCTTTCACAGTCAGTCAGCGAAGCAGCAGATAACTGGTATCCGCATCCTCTGAATATGTGCAAAGCCCAACACTATCATTTATGTGAACACCCACATTGTGCTGTTTAGGATGGATGGGAGCATGAAAAACTGAAAATGCTCCTGACCAAGCTTGAACATTGACTCTGTGGGATGGCAGGATGGGCACATGAATTATGTGCCCTTCAGGTCCAAGAAAGAGATCCTCCTGCCAGGATCTAGGGCAGACAGAACGTGGGCCAGAGTTAGCATTTTTAATTCGTTATTCAGAGGGCAAAGATCTAAGAGAGGATAAAGGCCTCTGTCCTTCCATGGCATGAGGAACTAGAAGGAGTAACAACCAATCCATACATCCAAGGCTGGCACCTTCCTTGATAGCTCCTTTGGCAAGCAGAGCCTGCACATCCTGCAGCAAGATGGATAGGTGCTCCTCTAAAAGATGCTCTAATGTGGGAGGCAGTTGAGATGGTTCAGAAAGGTATTGAAGGGCATAGCCCGGCTCAACCAACCTGAGGACTCATGTGTAGGATGCTGTGGTCTGCCACCCTGGAGGGGAAATGCCAGATCCTGCCTCCCACAGGGCAAACTAAAGGAGATTGGAGGCCGGTGCAGCAAAGGCAGAGACTGAACAAAACTGTGTCCCTTGTGACCTGCACAAAAAGTTTGCGTAATTTAATTAGTCAAACGAGAACATACAGTCACTTACATTGCGGGATAGCACGCCAGGGTAGGTGACCCGGTGGATTGCTGGCACATATGAATAGTGACCGCTTTCGGCATGCTACTTCCCAAGGGGCTCCCCACATAACAAGGGATGGGCGACCAAATTTTTTTTTTGGACAAACAGCGAACTTCAATGTAAGTGACTGTATGTTCTCGTTTGACGAATTAAATTACGCAAACTTTTTGTAACATATAGACAGGAGAAGTTTTGTTATTAATTGGTCCTGAAGAAGCGTAATAGGATCTTGTTAGACCACTGTACGCGAAACATGTTGACCATGTTTTAGGAAGCCTGCGATAATTTTCTCAGCTCCAACATTAGGTAGAAAGTGGTTGAGCATTATTTCTCACATTACACTTTCCTTATGTTTTTTAATCTTGGTTCCAGTCTTATCTTTCAATTTATTAAATGTATTTACTCTATTAGGACTGGGAACTAATTTTATGAGTCACTCTCCTGCTAGGAATAGTGCCTGACCGTGATACTAGTGTCCTCCACTAAGGCAGCCACCTATAAAGATCTCCGGCAAAGAGCCCCCTTTATGGGGAGCCCGTCAGACATTGCAGCGCCGGTCTGACAAGGAGCTACCCAATGATGAAGCATGACATCCTCTCGGATGTGTGAGGGCTCTTGCTCCTGAACATTAGTGTCCCCCTAGTTTTGTCTTTGGAACAGTGTACACTTGTTTTTGCTCAGCATTCTTAAACACGTTCAAGAGCAGAATCAGCCTTTTCGCCAGAGGTGGGACCCATCAAAAAGTATATCCATTCGAGACACCAGTATATCCCTAAAAGAGCCAGTGGCTCACATCTATGCATGGAGGCAGACCATCACACTAGTGTCCACCATACGCCCGAGCAGTCAGTAGTATTAAGGCCACTCTAATTACATATTTTGCTGAATTTTGACTGTCCTGAATGGTTTGAGCCTAAGAGGCCTCAAACTCTTCTTCAAGCGACAGCAAAATCTAGCTGACCATGTCCCAGAGAGTGTGCGTGTAACAGCCGAATATGCACATTGCATTGAATAACTTTAAAGCCAACCTAGCAGAACAGAACATCCGCTTCCCAAACGCTTTAATCGTTTTTGACCTCCTGCCTAAAGGGAGCATGGCGAACACATTAGGTTTCACTTTGCTGGTGGAAGCCTGGACCACCAAGCACTCAGGAGTTGGCTGCTGCATAAGAAAGTCCAGGCCGCTCATGCCGGTCTGTGGCAACTGGCTACTTGCCTGTTCATTGGCAGGCAAAAGCAAGGCTTCGCCCAAATACCAGTGTGTGTAAGTGCTCCAATAAATAGAAGTAAGGCCTCAGAGGAGGCTGGTCTAGGGTGTAAAGCCTCAGTAAGGGCATCTGCTTTGACTTCCACTGAAAGCAGCTGTAGGTCCAGGAACTCGGCTTCACATTTAATCACAAACTCGAATGATGAACTCTCCTCTATTTGGGTCAAAAGGGAAACACCAACTCTGTGTCAGCAGAGGTACCCAGGCCACTGGCCACTAGCCTCCTGCAAATCCATATACATACCACCATCTTCATAGTGCGGGAGTAAACCATCTCCATCATCGTCATCATCATTGTAACATTTATCAGAATCAAACAAAAATGCTAACAAGCCTCTGTAGGAGGCATTGTGGAAAAGGAAGTGTTTTGTCTGAACTATAGCATACGTGGATCAGGTGTTAGAGTGGCATCAAGGCGCTACCTCAGTTGGATTTGAAGTGGATTTAGTTCAAGATTGAACACTGGAGTCAGCGAGGCTCAATCTCTGGTGAAGTTAGGTATGGGGTCAGTGGACAAGGGACAGGTACAAATCTTGGAGATGAAATGCAAGTTGGCTTTGAAGCCCATGCAGAACCAGTCAGGTTCAAGGGGCACAGATTTTGCTGAGGATGGATGTGCTGGCAGTAACCAGACTGAAGGCTTCTGTTGATTTTTGGGGCCCGAAGGTGAGCCAGAGGGAAGTGATTGGCACCTTCACATCCTCCCAACTTCTCTCTCGACAGAGTTGCAGGATGAGGTAAACTTCTTATGCTTCTTCTTAGATTTGGACTTCGACTTACCAGACTACTTCAACCGCGAAGAGGACCTGTTGCAATAGTGGGAACGATTCCACATACTCCACTTGGATCAGGAGCTGGACTTACACAAGGTCTGTGACCTCTTTTTGTGTTGTGAGACATATGTCATCACTTTGTGGTTCTGGATCGCACTTTTTGGAGTCCTGCCCTATACCCAAATACCAAAAGGCACACCTCATGTGGGTCCATCACCGACAACTGTTGCCAACAGTTGTGGTATGGTTTGAAAACTGTAGACTAAGGTGTGAACATTGGTACCTTACATACTAGAAAAGATTTTGGAACAATTTTCTCATCCAAACAAAAGGGCGTGGAGCTCCTGATCCGTGACTGAAGGTGCGGAAACGAAAGAACGGACATCATCGTGCAGGGGTGGCAACTATATGCAGACCTGCTCTGTCAATTCTGGGGCCAAAGAAGTTCAGTGTGGAGCCACATGATGCCACCTAGTGGTGCAGGATCATTGCTGTGAAAACATCCAGATCCAGGGTTTCACATGTGGAACAGTCTAAATGTGAGGCATCTGCAAATCAGAAGTATCTATCAGAAAAATACATTTACTACACACTCTAGGTCATACAGCAGTATGTGTGCATGTGTTTTTTGGAAACTATATTGAACAACCTCAATAGAGAGCAACAGAGCCCAGTGCATAGAAAAAGAATAAGGAAGCATTTAAGATTATGCACTAAATGTCTGGGCTGAAGGAAGAGGAATTCTTATCACGTTTTAGGGAAATGGGACTTCAAGAGACAAGTTTCTTGCATAGCCTTTCAGTATGATTTTTACTTTTTCCTAAACATATAAAAATGTTATACAGTATTACAAAAATGACTGTGCAGTGAACAAGCAATTGCATTTTATGAGTATTCTACGTTATTCTCTTAAAATAACCTGTGATGAAATTGTGCTATTGCTTGCTTTCCCTAGCCCCAGGAGTGTGTGTGAACATTGGGGCGTCCCCAATACTTGGAAAAAAATCCCTAAAATAGAGGCTACTTATTCATGTATAGTCAGCCATCAAATAAAAAGGGTGTGTGTTTAAGCAGGGTGACCTTACATTTCAACTCTTCCTTTACTTAGTGCTGTGCTATTGGAACTACCACCCGAAGTCCAAGTCCTCAGGGGGAAATGAATGCTGGCGTGGACTTTGGGATGTACAGAGAATCGCTCTGTATCGATTGTGGTGATCTCAGCCCCTCCAGGCTTTTCTGGACAAAAAGGGTTTGGTTGACCTATGGAGGGAACATAATCTGACCTTAAGCCAATTCATGCACATTCCTGCGGCCCATAGTAGTCAGTCACTCCTGTCTATATTATCTCTTCAACCATCACACCCGTACCGGCCAATTTAGAGATGCAACAAACAAAGCACGAGTTATTTCGGACTATTCCCTGGTTGAGGTGCTACTGTATGGCCCCACCGGGATTCAAACCCCCCCACCCCCCTCACCCCACTAAGATGACCTCTGGTTTCTGAGGGACAAAGACTTTCAAGGACAAAAATAGAGAAAGGATGGACCAGAAGCTACACACTGAACGGTTGGAAAGTGAGATTACCACTTTAGAGGCCTTCATGGGATGGTGGGGGCTGTTGGCACTAGTGTACTCCATAGACAAAATGAGTTGAGAGAATTCGCTGAGAATAAGGCTCGGGAATGGGCGCTGATGACCCAGCGATGACTATATGATGTGGGGGATAAGGCCAGTAAATTAATAGGGGACAGAACTGGGTCCTAGAAATTCAGAACACCAATGGGATAATGCATACGACTGGGGCTGGCATTATGACACTATGACTACTAAATGGATAGACAACTGTGCTGATCTTCTCAAGGACATCTCCCTCTTAATACTCCCCTATGCTGATAGGGAGGCATCAGACCAAGACCTTATGGTAGAAGAAATACAGAGAGCTATTCAGGACTTATAATCTGATAAAGAGGCAGGCCTAATTGCCTTCCGTGTGAACTTTATAAATGTGTGGCACACAAAGTGGCAAGACCAATGTAAGATATGTTCCAGGCAGCCAGGGAGGAGGGCTGCCTGCCTGAGGATCAGGAAATGGCCACCACCGTGGTCAAAGCCAAGCCAAGTAAACCGCTGGCTGACTATGGGTAATACCAACCCATATTGCTCATAAACCTAAAGGAAAAGGTCTTAGCGAAAGCCCTAGCGACCCGCCTGTGCAATATAATTACTACAATAATACATCCTGATCAGTCCTGCTTTATGCCACATAGGGGAACACGATTAAACCTACGGCGACTATCCGGGGTGCTATGCTCAACTGCGGTCCCCCGGGCTGAATGATCTGCACTGCTATTGCTGGATGCACAAATGGCATTCAACAGTATTGAATCGAAATACCTATTTGCAGTGCTCTCTAGATTGGGATTTGGACCCAGATCCTGTGGATGGGCCAGACGCCTCTACCAGGTGCCGAAGGCGTGGGTGCAAGCCAATGTCCAGATTGCTCCCCCTCCGTAGGGGCATGAGACAGTGATGTCTGCTATCCCCGATGATACTTGTACTCACGTTTGAGCCACTGGCAGTGTGGGTTCATCAAGACACCCTCATTCGAGGTATCAGCGGGCGTGGGGACCGGGACGATGGAATTTCTGTTATACAGACAATATCCTGCTGTAAGCAATGCAGCCTCATCTTACAATCGACAAGATTCTGCATATCTTTTCTATATTTGGGGATTTCTCAGGCCACCAAACTAATTGGAACAAGTCTCTTGTAGGGAGTACACCTCAGCTACCGTGGAGATGTGTTGCCCCTGTGGTTCGGGGGGAGGTTCCAATATCTGGGCATATACATAACGCTGGATGCTATGGAGTTTATGAATAGGAATTTACTCCCTTCTCTTGGAACGCCTCCGGGGTGATGTGGCCTACTGGCAAGAGCAACCAGTGTCCTTCATTGGTAGGGCTATCCTCTTCAAGATAATGGCCCCCTTGCATCTGTTATACGAGTTACAGAACACACCAAACAAAATACCCTCTGAATTTTTGAGAGGTGGATCACAAACGCCACCAGCTTCTTTAAAAAGGGTGCCGCTCCCAATTAGCACTTGTCAAGCTACAAAGGGGGAGGGTCTATGAAGGCAGACTGGCGGTCCCGGATGTGCACAAATAATATTGGGCATTCCAGTTAATAGTGGTGAATGACTGGGTATTTGCAGACAGGGCTGAACCAGCTTATCGGATGGAGAAAGACAATGGATCGGTGAGACTACCCACCATTGCTGTATACGAAAGAGTGTGCGCGCAAACTGCCAAACAACACCCAGGCAATAGTGAGAGCGTGGAGGAAAGCAACCAGATTTTTATGCTGGGAAGGTACACTGACATACAGGACTTCCCTTTGGGATAGTGATGTGCAAAAGGACATTCGGAACCAGGAAGAGTTTACCAAATGGGAACTGATTGGCACTGAATACCTGGGGGACCAGGCACTTATACCATTTGAGGTGCTGCAGCAGGAATATGTAATGAAGGACACAGAGCACTTTGGATACCTTCAACTGGGCAACGCATTGAGACGCCACATCCACGAGGGGGAATAATTGTCAGAGGCAGCACCTCTGGAGTGCTGCCTCCTCTTGGACCCCATGCAATAAAAGGCAGTGTCACTGACGTATAGAAAATTGATGAACAACTCCCCAGACCCTCTTAGGGCCCCGCAGGAGGCATGGGAGGGGGACCTTGGGCTTACTGAGGACGAGAATTGGGTCGAAGCAGTGCGCAGCCCTCAGGAATTGGCCATCTGATCTCACTTTTACTTGGTCCAGTTGGGAATACTACATAGGTCGTACTATTCTAGAAAGCCACTGCGCCAACTGGGTAAATGCAAATCTGACCTTTGCGCCAGGGGGTGTGGTTTGGCGGGCTCCTTTTCCCATATACTTTGGGACTGCCCAGTCATCCAATATTACTGAAGAGGGGTGGACAGATTATGGTTCTGGTAATTAGACTAACTGTCCCGATGGAAGCCAGATGGCATCTCGTACATACAACAGGTGAAAAGGTGTGGCCCAGGTGTCAGGAAATCTGGTCGATTTTGGCAGCGTAGTGGCTAAGCATAATACGGTGAGGGCCTGGGGTGCACACAGACCACCGCGATTCTAAGACTGGGAAATGACCTTGACTGTGTATCAGAGCAGAAGTTGCCCTTGGAAATGGGAAAAGATCTGGAATGTTTGGCAAACATATAAAGGCTGATCCTGGGACGCAGAGGTGCATGTATCTAATGGGATTTAGGGGTAGGGGAGGTGACTCGTGTCCTGGGTGTTATGGTACACAGAGTAATTGTTGATGGTTCTCTTCACATCATTGATAATTTCCATGCCAGATTTATTTCTTACCCTGTGATACCAATTTTACAATTGATTCATCATTTGTCTCAGATGTATACTGAGCTGTTGTTCAATAACAAGATTTTCAAAAATAAAACCTTTAGAAGTACAAAAAAGGATTAAAAGCTATTCTGTAATTTAAATAAAATTACAATACACATGGTGACACGTTTTACCATGCATTGGAAGACCCTTCTCAAAGTGCTTGGTCACATTTCATTTGTTCATTTCTGACTTTGGGTGTTAAGCTGGTATTACTTAGGCGAAAGTTTTGCCCAGACGGTGTAACAATTGTCAAAATAATGAAAAATTACCAGAAATATTACTCCACATGATTTGGTATTTCTTGCTGCATAATTTAGTCACCCAAGCCGCATAATTTGGTACCCCTCTGTCGCATAATTCCAGTGACCCTGAATATAGCTGATGGAGGACTGGAATGGATGAGGCCTATGAAACGAACCGAGTTAAGGTTCATCGGTCATCTTATAAGCACAGTTCTTAGAAGGAGAAAAACGGGGCCACAGCAATTGCCACACTGAAACATTAATGATGCCTTTATATTTTAGAAAGATATGCGTGAAAGTTCTATGTGGGCAGATATTAAGTACAGAACTTCTATCGAGGGGCTACCAAAGCCTGGAATGCTCACACACTGTGTGGTAGACAGCTTGCTTTAAAATTCTCTGACAGGACTTGACAGGCACCATGAGGAAAAAAACAGATCGTGGACTGTCAAACCTAAAATCTTGCTCTGCAGTGCAGAGATAATTTCAATGGAAGCGTAAAAACCTCTTGCCTATTCTTGGGTGACTGTTTTTTGTACAGTTCGTAGTGGTTTCTCTCATATAATGATGAATGAGCAGTCATTCTGGATCGCAATTTCGCTCGTGCTATTTTTAGGATGGACAACTAGGTTCAACAGCTGGCAAAGGAAAAAATGACTAAAGGGTCTTTTGAAAGGCCCTCCCTGAGAATTAATATCTTACTGAAACCCTCCTTTTTCTCCAGGCGCTTGCCTTGCAGTCCACAGCCACGTTTCTGGTCACTCCGTGCTCTGAACCACAGATATAATTTTAACAAATATAGTTACTAAGAAATATTAATAAATATGCTGGTCTATAAATAAGCAACACATTATAGTGAAAAAAGTTCAATTTTTGCTCATTAGACTATTGTACTGTACATTAAAACTGTTTTTATTTATCACTTAGGGGCGGCAGCTGTTAAAAGACCTATTGTGTACAATGCCAATGCTTACAGTGGGCCTTGATCGGCCCCTTTGCTGGCTTTTTCGTCAATATCCTTTGCTTGCTTCTTATTCAATGGCTTGTCTTCCTCATCCTGTGTTTGTTCCTTCCCTGAAGCACAGCTCCATTACCATCCTTATGGCTGGATGATTTGTATCCTTCCACAGCTTACATTCAGGTAGCTGCTTCCTGACAGACAAAGACCTATTGTGTACCATACAAATACTTACAGTGGAGTTTGGTTCAGCCTACTGTCCATCATTAGTCGGCTTTCCTGTCAATCTCATTTGCTTACTTTTTACTAGTTAACTTTTCTTTGTCTCCTTGTATTTGTCCCTCTGTTAAATACTAGATTCTTTACTTTCTTTTGATTGGATGACTTATCATTCCACAGCTTGTATCACGGAAATAGGTTTCGCCTGCACAGAGCTTGTGCTGTGCTTGTGAAATCTATTGTACTTCATATAAATCTTAAAAGGGGCTTAGATCCTGCCCCCTTGCTTTCCTTTCTTTCATTAGTTCCTGTGTTTGCCACTTACTAGTCCTCCGTTTCTACTGGCTGTCAAACTATTTTCTTCCATTTACCAATGCTTGTTCCTCGTATGTTTGTTGTTATCAACATCCCAAGGCCCAAGTACTGTGTTCATCTGGTTTGGTTTCAACACTTACCAGTCCCCCCAGGGCAACACACACTCACCAGTCCCCCCGGGGCCAAAAGCAGGCCCCCACTCAAGTGCTCCCTTTTGTTGCGAGGCCAGCCCTGTTTCAGACCTGATATCAATGCAATTTTAGATGAGATGGCATTGCAAGTCTTACATACATCTGGCCCCTGTTATTTGTTTTGTAACACCTTTCCATGTGAGCACCATGGCTGTGTTTGTTTTCATAGGCTTGTCCTAGTTGCTACAACACACAGTTTTTGTTTGTGGTGTTCCTCGTACTGGGTGTAAATAAAATACCTATGTCATCCAAATGATGTTGGTCATACGGAACACTGACTTTGAATGTTATTGCTGTGGTCATATTGTCCTAAAACATATTATTTCTGTCACACTCATAAGTAATGCTACAAAAGAATGAGAAAGCAACGGCCATTTTAAAAGGACAACATTTTATTACAGCACAGTGAAATATATTATTTCTCATTCGAATTGAAAAAGAACAATGTATAAACACCCTGAAATGTGAAATGTTACAAATATACTTTAAACAAATGTAAGTGAAAAGCATTGTAGCGATGGAATACAAAATTAAACTGTTAATTTGAATATAAACATATGTGACACTTGGATAAACATGGGAATGTATTACATTACATAATTTTAAGAATAGTTATACACATCTTTTGAAATATCTTTTAAGTGCTTTGTGTGATGTTCTGTAGAATGGCAAACCCAACCCATCACTCCAAGATAGCCACCACAGTGAAGCAACTTGGGGGTGACAAGCATCACAATAGGTACTCTAGTCCATTTTCTCTTTCCCGTGTATTGTGTGCTTCTGTGAGGCCTGCGCTTCCTGCTACTGCTGTGTAGCCGTTGAAGGCCCTCATCTCTCTTGCTGCATTACCAGCTGCGCAGGGTACTAGAGTTTTCAGAGTGTGTGGGAATGTATGTGGTAGTTATGAGGAGGTGGCACTCAGGGACTGGTGAGGTGTGTTTTTTATCTTTTCATTGCAGGCGTAAATATATAGGCCATATATATGGCATATTTTGTTTTTTTAATACCTCTGGTGCTCTTTGACTAATCTGCACAGACATTTCACACAAAAAATAAAAGTCCATCCACTACTTTGGGACTTCTTTGTGGCAGGTTTTGTGAAGATCAGTCAAACTGAGATGGGGAAGAGAGAAATAAAAAGAACAAGCATTTGCAATGCAATAGGTCTTGCATTTACTTGAGTTGGAGCTATCAGCACTGTAAATTTGCAACTGGGCTTCATTTGTCACATTAATTGTTCAACCATGTCGTATATTTTGGTCCTTTCTGCCACATAATTTCAGTGGCTCTGCATATGACTCAAGGGGAAGTAGGTCTATTGGAATATTTTTCAAACAAGACCCTTAAAACACAAACTACTTCAGGTGCAAAACAAAGGCTCCAGCCATAAAGAGAGCTTACTGCTTACAAATACACTGAATAGTGGGATAGGTTATTATTTTGGGGTCCCAACTAACCTAGGTTGGGGCCCAGTGATGTTCTAGATAGAAAGAACAAGTTGTGATAAACACGTTTTGAAGGTGGTCCCATTGTCCCAGGACCACCACAGACTGAGTTAAGAGCAAAAATGTTTTGTAAAAGGAATGACTTGCAAAGTATTATGGGTCAGGTTTCAGAGTGCTGCAAATATTGTAGTATGTTGACTGTAATGCTCAGAACATCCCCTAAAGGACCCCACAATAAAAACAGCATTTCTAAGAAACAAGGTCATCTAACCATATAGTTAGCTCCTAGAGAGCATACCCACATGAAAACAGAATGGCAGAAAAATTATGCAGTGCAAGCATATATTTAGCCCCTAGAGGACATACTGCATTACACATTTTCAGGGCTGCCAAGCCTGCAGCAATGAGATTACAAACAAACACGGCCACTAAAACATTAACTACTCTGAAGAACAAAAGTTCCAGCCATGAGAGAGCTTAAAAATACAACTGAATGGTGGAGGGGGTTATTATTTTGGGGTCGCCAATAACCTAGGGTGGGGACCCAGAGCTGACATGGACAGAAAGAGTGCGTCTTGCTGAACGTTTTGGTGGTGGTCCCGTTGTCCTAGGACCACCACAGGCTGAGTTGTGGGCAACAATGTTTTGTAAAAGAATGCTTGCATTGGAGTTCGCGCTGCTGTTCTACGCTGTGAGCGCTATCAGCGCCATGGAGCACGAAGGGGAGAGACAAAAGAAAACACATTTAAAAAAAAGAGTTTGGCCATGCTGAAGTATATCGGCAATCGTACAATAATCCATGTAACATGGTCAGTCTGGAGGGCAGTACAAAACCGCCCCTATACGGGACAAACAAAGCATTTACCAGTGACATCAAGGGATTTTTGAAAGGCAAGCCTACGAATGAGAGGCGTGAGATGGACATGGTTAAAAGCCCACAGAATACTTACAACAGTTCAAAAAGTGCTTGCATGCTCAACCTAAAAAGGGCAAAAGGGGGCAGGATGAACTTATTCTGGCCCTCCAGAGTAACATGGACGTGCCTTAAAGTAAGCCCCGGGTATTAAAAAAAAAAAAAAAAAAAAAATCGCTATCCTAAGAGTTAAAAATCCTAAGCAGGTTTTGCGGTTCAGTGACTTTCACTGGCTCCCCACATGCCTTTTTGTCCCTCCCAATTTGCAAAGAAAGCATGGGATTTGCAAATATTGGAAAACAAAAACTGGAAAAACTCGAGGCCCAGCAGCCAACTCCTCACGGAGTACTGCTTAGGGTCGAGCGCAGCTGGGATTGCCCGTCCATGGAGTGTTGAGTGGCAGGCACTGTGGTCTAAACCCGCTATGCACGGTCTTCAAGTTGTGAGTATTGACCATCAGTGGAACATTGGGCGCAGGTCCTGGCACCCAACTGTCTCCTGCCTGAAGGCTAGAAGCTGTGTACTGCTTGGGAAGGCCACCCGCGGAGGGCTGGGTGCAGTGAACATTTGGCTGTTATATATGATTTTTTTTTTTTAAACTAAAATTCAAAGAAAAACAAAAAATAGTAAAACTGAAGTTATGGTTAATGTTGGTTAAGCCACCTCAGTAAAAAAAAAAACTGAAAAATCCAACTAAAATACATAGTTAAGGTGCAGTTATGGTTACGAATTGAAACATTTATGATTTCAAACAGTCCATGAAACAGTTATCACTCACCACGAAAACTATAACATGCACACCACAGGAAATTATATGCCCTCACAATATTTATACCATTGAATAAGTAAAAGTGAAATGCAATGAAACAACAAAATTCATGCCAATGTATTATACTACATTCATCGTCTTTGTTAAAGTAGTAAGGCTGATGAGAGATGTGGTCTCATCTATAAGATATTTACAAAATTTGTAATTTAATCCGTTTAATTAAGCCTGAGTATTTCAATCGTACACACACACATATATATATATATATATATATATATATATATATATACACACAGGGAGTGCAGAATTATTAGGCAAGTTGTATTTTTGAGGATTAATTTTATTATTGAACAACAACCATGTTCTCAATGAACCCAAAAAACTCATTAATATCAAAACTGAATATTTTTGGAAGTAGTTTTTAGTTTGTTTTTAGTTTTAGCTATGTTAGGGGGATATCTGTGTGTGCAGGTGACTATCACTGTGCATAATTATTAGGCAACTTAACAAAAAAAAATATATACCCATTTCAATTATTTATCATTACCAGTGAAACCAATATAACATCTCAACATTCACAAATATACATTTCTGACATTCAAAAACAAAACAAAAACAAATCAGTGACCAATATAGCCACCTATCTTTGCAAGGACACTCAAAAGCCTGCCATCCATGGATTCTGTCAGTGTTTTGATCTGTTCACCATCAACATTGCGTGCAGCAGCAACCACAGCCTCCCAGACACTGTTCAGAGAGGTGTACTGTTTTCCCTCCTTGTAAATCTCACATTTGATGATGGACCACAGGTTCTCAATGGGGTTCAGATCAGGTGAACAAGGAGGCCATGTCATTAGATTTCCTTCTTTTATACCCTTTCTTGCCAGCCACGCTGTGGAGTACTTGGACGCGTGTGATGGAGCATTGTCCTGCATGAAAATCATGTTTTTCTTGAAGGATGCAGACTTCTTCCTGTACCACTGCTTGAAGAAGGTGTCTTCCAGGAACTGGCAGTAGGACTGGGAGTTGAGCTTGACTCCATCCTCAACCCGAAAAGGCCCCACAAGCTCATCTTTGATGATACCAGCCCAAACCAGTACTCCACCTCCACCTTGCTGGCGTATGAGTCGGACTGGAGCTCTCTGCCCTTTACCAATCCAGCCACGGGCCCATCCATCTGACCCATCAAGACTCACTCTCATTTCATCAGTCCATAAAACCTTAGAAAAATCAGTCTTGAGATATTTCTTGGCCCAGTCTTGACGTTTCAGCTTGTGTGTCTTGTTCAGTGGTGGTCGTCTTTCATCCTTTCTTACCTTGGCCATGTCTCTGAGTATTGCACACCTTGTGCTTTTGGGCACTCCAGTGATGCTGCAGCTCTGAAATATGGCCAAGCTGGTGGCAAGTGGCATCGTGGCAGCTGCACGCTTGACTTTTCTCAGTTCATGGGCAGTTAATTTGCGCATTGGTTTTTCCACACGCTTCTTGCGACCCTGTTGACTATTTTGAATGAAACGCTTGATTGTTCGATGATCACGCTTCAGAAGCTTTGCAATTTTAAGAGTGCTGCATCCCTCTGCAAGATATCTCACTATTTTTGACTTTTCTGAGCCTGTCAAGTCCTTCTTTTGACCCATTTTGCCAAAGGAAAGGAAGTTGCCTAATAATTATGCACACCTGATATAGGGTGTTGATGTCATTAGACCACACCCCTTCTCATTACAGAGATGCACATCACCTAATATGCTTAATTGGTAGTAGGCTTTCGAGCCTATACAGCTTGGAGTAAGACAACATGCATAAAGAGGATGATGTGGTCAAAATACTCATTTGCCTAATAATTCTGCACTCCCTGTATATATCTGAAGTGGACAACTGTTTGCTTTGGATGGGTATAAAACATTATACTTTGAAAAGAAACATGAGTGCCCAGTGACTACTTCATGGTGAAATGATATGTGCAAGCATATCCAGCCTGTGGACTTCCAACCTGCCATAATTTGTTAAAATGTAATGACTATAAATAATCTCGAATCAAGACTTTAATCGAATTTTTTAAGTCAACAAGCGTGAACCGCAATAAAATAGAATATTAAGTAGCTGATAAAACAGCTGCTGCCGCACTGCTGAATTAATGATCTGTTTAAATATACAAACTGTGGATGCATGTTTTTGTACCCCATCAATAAACAAAAAAACACATTTATGTCCATAGGGCAATTTCTCCTTCATTACATATTTTAGAAAATCTTACGAATTTTAAGGGCGTAACATACGTTACATAAGAAGAAGGACAAATTGTAAAGAGAGTGTGTGACAAACAGTACAACGTGGTCATTTCTGAAAAGCACGACTGTAAATTTGCAGTGTACTTGCAAGATATACTTTGTGACATCTAAAACTGTCAACAAACATTTGGGAAGCAGCACTTGACACACACAAGCTGCTGCACAATATTAGTGGGAACTCTGGGCACGCAACTTCAAGTCAATCTCGTAAAACCAAATAATTAGAAAGAAGGGCACCAATACTGCTAGGTGTCTTTTAATAAATGTCTGTACTAACTAACCTCGCTTCCCGGAACCTTGAACTCGTGGTACAATGTAGGGTCAGCACAGTATCCTGTCTGACTATCCACTTGCAAACACGGTTAGTGTTAATATATCCTACAACAGATCTTTCCCTGAATTTCATGCATCTAAGGCAAACCCATAAACTGGACAATGTAGCCCTTAACAACGGGAATTTGGCGGGCGCACACTTTATTTGCTGTTTTAGCTTTCACTGAGCAGTTGTAGTGAACATAACTATTAATTCTTGCATCACAAGATAAGTATTACCTCTGGTGTTGATGGCCATATCAGCAATTTTCTGGAAAGCATCCAAAAAGGAACCGGTAACCATTGTTGTCGTCCTGAAATAGAAAATAAAGTAACTGAAAAATACTACTATACAATATTTTGGAAATAAGCATTATTATACACTGGATAAAACAGTCATACATTATAAATCAACTGCAAGTCACTAGGGAACTCGTTACCTATGCCGCGGGGCCAGTCGGGGAAACCTAAAGTAATTTGCAATATCACTATGCTGCAGGCAGTACCTTTTAACATTTGCATTTACTAGCCTCTGCACGCACTCCTTGGCCCCGCCCCATAATGTTTTCTGTCATTCGCCATCTTTCTGGTGAAAAAGATGATGCAGAAACAAAAATGTATCATAACTGCCCCAGTAAACCGAACCAATGTCCACACACTGTGCGGCTGGCACAGGTTTCAAGCCCTTTAAATGGAAGGTACGTTCAAAGCTCCCCGATCTAGGTAACTTTCAAAGCTTGAGGCCGCTATTACATGTAATGGTGGGGCACAAAGATGTATGAAAACGTGGCAGAGGGGCGAGGACCAAACCTATGTGAAGATTCGAGTTCCCATGTCCTACACTCCAGAGTTGCCTAATTAAACAGTGGACTATGAATGCTTCACGCTAAGCTAATGAGTACATTGACACGGAAAGAAGCTGCACATGAAAGGGATCCAAAAAAAAGACGCCAGCTTGCTTTATTGAACTCAATGGCAATTACTTTTGTTCTTGGAGAGAGCATTTGAAAACCTTTGCACGAATTTCAAATTTCATTCGAGTTTTTACATCACAACTGGAAGGGAATAAATTCATCACGGGTTACTTCTGATGTCACAAGCAGGCAGACACAAAAATATGATCCAAGATATGCATGCATGAATCAGTAACCCATTGGTTGTATATTTACACTTCTGACTGCTGAGATTACCACGATAGCACTGACAATTTTTTGAATGGCATTCCCATTTGAACCATTTATTTAATCTTTAAAAAGTTAGTTCTGTACTGTGCAGAAGAGAATACTCGGGTTTCCAGGAAGGGTTTATTAGACAATGTTCAAACCAACGGAATTTCCGGGAATTAGAAAAAGTCCTGCTTGATAAATAACTTTCTTGGCAGCACCACTGTTCTGCTGTAGGGTGGAGCTGACGTTATGTTGGTACACATATGGTTGTGGAAAATTCTAAAGGCTCCATAAGATGACAACATACAGCACGGGTTACGGATATAAAGGGTTTAGCAGAGCGAAAAGAATCCCCTTTTTGATACATTTAGAGGAAGGGCTGGAACATGTGAACCAACTCCCAGTTAGCATATGATGAAATCAGTTTCTCTGTTTCAGCATAACTTAATCAGAACTATTGGAGGTCATCAGAAAAGTCTTCCAACAGAGAAGCCTTCCAATATGAGACACTGAAAGAATTTATTGTGTCTGCGACTGAATTTAAAACAAAACTATGTTTTATATCAACTGATATGGAGAGATCAACAATATGCTTTGATTTGCTACAGAATGGCTGCATATACATTCTAAATTAAGTGCCTGCAAGTACTTGTATAAAGCGTGGAGATTATGAAACGCATGAAAGAACAAGATTTGCAATGCAATGGGTCTCACATTTGCTCGAGTTAGAGCTACTAGCGTTGTAAACGCCTAACCAGACCATTCTTGCCACATAAATTGATAGAAAAAAAAAAACCAATTGCGCTGTGTGGAAAATAAAAAGATAAAGTAGTGTAGAAACCAGGCTGAAAACATGGAGTCTCGTATGTTTTCAGTAGTTGGCCGGTGCATTCGAGGAGGGCTAAACATTGGAAAAAGCATGACACATGCATGCCTTTCACTAATTAAATCAAGAAGATTTTAAAAGGCAAGCTCATGAACCAATGAAAGTGACAGGCATGACATGGGCGTGGTTAGAAGCCCAAAGAGATAACAGGGACAGAGCGCTTGTGCACTTGACCCTAAAATGGTGAAAGTAATGCAGCATAACCACATATTTAGCCCCTAGAGGGCATAGATCATTACACATTTTCAAGGGTAGCAGGTCTATTGCAATGATATTTCAAACAAAGCCCATATAACATAATTTATCTCAGTTGTAAAACAAAAGTTCCAACCATGAGAGAGCTTAAAAAGTTAATGATTGGGGGTAGGGGTTGTTGTTTTGGAGTCCCCACTAACATAGTGTGGGGACCCAGAGATGTACACAGAAAGAGCAGATCATGCTGAACGTTTTGGTGGTGGTCCCATTGTCATAGGACCAACACAAACTGAGTTATGAGCAAAAATGTTTTGTAAAAGTATTGCCCTGCAAAGCATTATGGAGTAAGTTTCAGTGTGCCATGAATATTTTAGTATGTTGATATGACTGTAATGCTTAGAACCGCCCCTAGAGGACACCACAATGAAAATAGCATTTGTAAGAACCATGGTCATGTTACAATATGTATAGTTAACCCCTAGAAAACATAACCACAACAAAAGGAAATGTAATTAAATAATGCAACATAACAATATATTTAGTCCCTAGAGTGCATAGTGCATCGCACATTTTCAGGAGTAGTAGGCCTGTAGCAATAATATTAGAACCAAGGCCCTTAAGACAAAATCTACTCTCAGCTGTAAAGCTGAAGTTCCAGCCATGAGAGCACTTAAAAATACACTGAATTGTGGGAGGGGTTATTTTGAGATCCCCACTAAATATGGGAACCCAGAGGTGATGTGGAAAGAAAGAGCACACCATGCTGAACGTTTTGATGATGGTCCCATTGTCCTAGGACCACCAGAGTCGGAGTTAAGGGCAAAAATGTTTGTAAAGGTAATGCCCCACAAAGCATAATGGCCCAATTTTCCAAAGTGCAATGAATATTGTGGTATCTGCTCTCCCTCTGAGCCAGGAGAGCCACTTTCACTTTCAGGATTTATGTTTCACATAAAGCATTTAACAATTTCAAGTGCTTTAAGGGGAGAGCCACAAGAAATGACTCTGATTAGGTAACTGTGAACAATGTGACCAGCGCTTCAATACCACCATTCAAGTTCACTCTGTTGTGCCTGTTCGCGCTGTGAACACCATGGCAACCATGCAGCAGGAAGGGGAGAGACAAAAGAAAAAAAAAAGTGAATCCGTGCTGAAGTATATTGGCAATCGTGCAATAATCCATGTAACAGGGCCAGTCTGTAAGGTGCAACAGAAACAGCCTCAGGGTGGAACAAACTAACATGTACAAGTGACATCAAGGGATTTTGAAAGCCACGCCCACAAGCAAGCGAAAGTGATGGGTGTGAGGTGGGCGTGATTAAAAGTAGACTGAGGTTAGCAGTAGCTGCCTTGTGTTTTCTCAGATGAACATATACATCTCAAAAGACACAAGAGATTGTATTTCTGTGTGCTGCGTTTTCAAACATCAATCAATCAATCAATCAATCATGGGATTTATAAAGCGCACTACTCACCCGGTAAGGTCTGAAAGAGCTGGGGGGAGCTACTGGTCGAAAAGCCAAGTCTTGAGGTGTTTCCTGAAAGATAGAAGGTCTTGGGTCAGGCGGAGGTGAAGGTGGAGTGGTATGGAGTTCCAGGTTTTTGCGGCAAGGTGAGAGAATGATCTTCCTCCGGCGGTCGTGCGGCGGATGCAAGGAACGTAGGCGAGGGCGTGGTTGGCGGAGCGAAGGTTGCGGGTGGGGGTGTGAAAGGTGAGTCTGTTGTTGAGGTAGGCGGGTCCTGTGTTGTGGAGGGCCTTGTGTGCGTGGATGAGGATTTTGAAGGTGATCCTCTTTGATACTGGTAGCCAGTGTAGGTCTCTGAGGTGGGGTTAGATGTGGTCGCATCGTGGGATGTCCAGAATGAGGCGGGCGGATGCGTTCTGGATTCTTTGCAGTTTTGTTTGGAGTTTGTTTGTTATTCCTGCATATAGGGCGTTTCCGTAATCCAATCGGTTACTGACCAAGGCGTGGGTGACGGTTTCCTGGTTTCGATGGGAATCCATTTGAAAATTCTGCGGAGCAGGTGGAGGGTGTTGTAGCAGGAAGAAGAGATGGCATTGACCTCCTGAGTCATGCTGAGTGTGGAATCCAGGATGAAGCCCAAGTTGCGTGCGTGCGAGGTGGGTGAGGGTGCGGGTCCTAGGGAGGTGGGCGACCAGGAGTCGTTCCAGGCTGAGGGGTTGGTGCCGAAGATGATTAATTCTGTCTTGCCTGTGTTTAACCTGAGGTGGCTTGATTCCATCCAGCTGGCGATGGCGTGGAGTCCGTTGTGGAAGTTGACCTTTGCGGTAGTGGGATCTTTCGTGAGGGAGATGATGAGCTGAGTGTCGTCAGCGTAGGAGACTATGTTGATGTGTGTTCGTGTGATGTTTCCGAGGGGGGCCATGTACACGTTAAAGAGTGTGGGGCTGAGTGAAGATCCTTGAGGGACGTCACAGGTGATGTTGGAGGCTTCTGATAGGAACAGTGGGAGGCGGACTCTTTGGGTCCTGTCTGTGAGAAATGACGAGATCCAGTCCAGGGCTTTGACGTGGATTCCAGCGTTGTGGAGAGTGTGATGGCATACCGTGTTGAAAGCTGCGGAGAGGTCCAGGAGGATGAGTGCTGCTGTTTCTCCTTTGTCGAGCATGGTCCTGATGTCGTCTGTTGCAGCAATGAGTGCAGTCTCGGTGCTGTGGTTTTTGCGGAATCCGGATTGGGAGGTGTTGAGTGCCTTGTTGTCTTCCAGGTACAGGGATAGTAGATTGTTCACAATTTTTTCGATGAACTTGGCTGGGAAGGGGAGGAGGGAGATAGGTCGGTAGTTCTTGGGGTCGTCAGGGTCTGCCTTGAGTTTCTTTAGCAAGGTGTTGATTTCTGCATGCTTCCATCTCTCTGGGAAGGTGGCTGATTCGAAGGAACTGTTGATGGTGTGGCAGAGATGGGAGGCGATGACGGTGTTGGCTTTGTTGAAGATGTGGTGTGGGCAGGGGTCCGATGGTGATCCGGAGTGGATGGTGGCCATGGTGTTCGCGGTGTCTTCTGTGTTGAGCGGGGTCCAGGTGTGGAGGAGGTGGGTGTTGCTTGGCGAGTAGGGCTCAGGGGTGTTTGTAGTTAGCTGGTGGGACTGGGAGTTGAAGCTGTTGTGGATTTCTTCTATCTTTCGACGGAAGTGAGATGAGAGTGAGTTGCAGAGCTCCTGTGATGGCGGGGGTTCGTTGGAGCAGGCCCTGGGGGTGGATAGCTCTTTGATGATGCCGAAGAGTTCTTTGCTGTTGTGAGTGCTGGTGTCTATGCGGTTTTTGAAGTGGGTCCTTTTGCCGGTGCGTATCAATTGGTGATGTCTGCGTAGGGCCTCCTTGAAGGCGATGCGATTGGAGGTGGTGGGGTCACGGCGCCAGCTTTTTTCCATTCTGCGGCATTGTTGTTTGGATTCCTTTAAATCTGGGGTGAACCAGCTGGCCTTGATTCTCTGCGGGGTGTTAGGGTGTTTTTTGAGCGGTGCAAGGGTGTTGGCACAGTCTTAAATCCAGTGGTGCCGGTTAGTGGCGGCTGTGTTGGGGTCTGAGGTCCCGGGGGGGGGGGGGGGTCTGGGCGAGGGTGGAGATCAGTTGGTCCATGGAAATTTTGCTCCAGTTGTGTCAGGGCGGTTGTGTGGGGCGGTTGTGAGTGATTGGTTTCTGGTAGGAGAAATGGATGCATCGGTGATCTGTCCAGTAGAGTTCGGTGGTGTGGCTGAAGGCGACGCGGTTGCTGGTTGAGAAGATGGGATCGAGTGTGTGGCCTGCAGAGTGGGTCGGTGACGTGACAAGTTGCTTGAGGCTGAGGTTGTCGATTAGGTTCGTGGTGTTGGTATCGTTGTTATTTTCCAGGTGGAAGTTCAGGTCGCCTAGGAGGATGTAGTCCGTTGAGGTGAGGGCTTGGGAGCTGATGGTGTCGGCGATATCGTCGCAGAACTGTGGTCTCGGGCCGGGAGGTCTGTAGACCAGTGTTCCTCGGAGTGTGTTGTTGGCATTTACGTAGATGGTGAAGTGGAGGTGCTCGGCGAACTTGATGATGTCGTCGGAGTTGGTGGAGATTCTTATCGTGTTTTTATGGACTATGGCGATTCCTCCTCCTGGTTTGTTGTTGCGGTCTCTTCTGGTGATTTTGTAATTATCTAGTATAGCTATTGCTATGTCCGGTTCCGAGGCAGGGTTCATCCATGTTTCGGTGAGGAAAGCGACGTCCGGCGAGTGGGTGGTCAGTAAGTCCCAGAGTTCAATTGCATGTTTGTGGATGGAGCGGGTGTTCAGCAGGATGCATATTAGGTGGCAGTCTGTTCTTTTGGTATGGTGTTCGGGGGTTGGCTTGCAGGTGAATTTGCAGACGTTGCAAGAGAAAGGTCCTCTGGTGCACGTTGGTGTGGATTGGTAGCAGATGGAGGAACGACCTGGGTTTAAGGCGTGGAGTTTGTCGGCGGTGTAATGATTACAGGTAGTGTGGGGGGGGGGGGGCGTGTTGGCCAGGGGGTCTGGCGCTAGGTGCGGTCTTGGCGCGGACAGGCGCAGACGGGCTTGCCTTTGGCGCACCTTCGGCGCTCCAGCAGCGCGCCTGCGCTGCGGCCGGCATAAGAGGGGAGGAGGGAGGGTGTGTCAGCTGGAGGAGTGTGGCGTGATCCAATGGCAGGGCGGGGGGGCGGTCCAGCAGGGAAACCGAGGTGGAAGGCAGGGATTCGAGGAGGAAGGGGGCGGGGCCGCAGGGACGCAGCGGCTACAAGGGAGCAGAAAAGAAAGGAAAATACCGGCTAAGTCTGGCAGGAACTGGTGGCAGCTTGTATGTTGATATCTGACTACATACTGTAAATTTGCATTTGATAAACACAACTCAGTCAGGGTAAGCGACGCCCAGAAGAGCGACAACCCTGCATGCTCTCATAAAAATCAGTAGTATACCTTTCAGTTCTCTACTAAAGTATATGTATATTCATGCCTCCACCCATGAATTCCTGTTTGGAATACTAAACAACTAGTGACAGCAGTCAAAGACAGACCACAATGATGGTTTAGGAAAGAGTCGGACCTACATAATGAAGATTACTTGTGAGTACTTTAATACTAGCATAATATGTCAAATCAAGCTATTTTATTCTTGCAGTTACTGACATCACATGCACTGAATCTTGTGATTGAATCCATCTGAATTGATTCAATAGATATACATGTTTTGCATAGTTTACTTGATTTAGGTGTTTGGCTGTTGGTCTAACCTGTGACTAAACCTCAACTACTACTAAGTTTAGGAGCTGGCTAACATGGGAAGTAAGAAGCTTGCCTGTACTTCATCAGGGGAAATATTTCAATTACTGCCAATTTGAAATGAAAAAGATCTCCAGGTCTGTATTCTAACTTTCACTTTCACTTGAAAAAGGACATCATACTTTGGAATAAAGAACAAAGATTTGCTCAATGTGGAAGTAACACCTTTATCTCTTATATTCTGAGCTAGGCATTACTCACGCTTCAAATTCAGAGAATATAGACAACACCGGACAGAGAAACAGAATCCATCTGCTTTAACCTCAAAGTCCAACTTAGCTTACGTCAATTGATCTCAACATCAGTCTCACGTATTTTGGTTGGCACACACTTAAGGCTTCATACGTGAAGGTTGTATTAATTCTGTGACTGGTGGTTGTTTCCCAACCTGGCTTGAGGACCTCAACATCTACTTAAATCTCACCCTTCCTAAGATTCACTTACTGTTACTCCCACAAATTCTAAGATACTTCACAGACCATGGAAGAAATTCTATTAACTTACTCTTCATTTTTAACTTGGTACTTTTCTGTCAACCAAACCCAAGCTAACAATCAAGTAGTCCCACTTTGGCTGATGACAGTTCATAATAATCAATCTTACTTCTGTCATATCCTCAACAAACTCGGAGGAAAACTACTGTCTGCACACCATTAAAATAAAACAAGAAAACAAAAACCTTGAAAAACCGGAGAAAAATAAATATCAAATAACCATAATGATAAGAGTTTACTTCAACACTGCACTGTATTTAAAGCCACTTCCAAGAAGGGAAATCAACTTATGACTGTCCACCACAAGTCAGAGGGTGCTTGCTCATCCAAGAAACTCCACAAAATAATCAGGGTAATTCAAGAAACCTTAATGGATTATCTCTGGATTCACACACTGTCAAGAACTATTTGACTTTCTGGCACACCCACAGTTTACTTAATCAGAGACAGTGTTAAACCTTAATTTCAAGAGGCAATGTGTCCTGCGTTAAAAAAAAACTCCCTAAACATCAATTAGCAGAGTAAAACAGTCCATTAAATAATAGGGTCCACTCAATAACGGAGTTCTGATCAATGAACAGTTAAAGAGATAACAAAAATTTAAATAAGCGGTACAGAGTCAATGCCATGAAGAATCCCAGATGCAAAGTTAGATAGAGTATATAAAAATCAAAATATATTCTAAGTGCTAATGGGCAAAAAAATATTGGGAAAATCAGGCAGCACCCTTATCAGCATAGGAAAGCTTTGAAAAATCTCTGGCCCACAAAAGCAAATAGTTCTTATACACATTTCTTGCATAGTAAATTAGAGATACTGCAAAGTCATCCTGATGTGAACAAACGTGTCATTCCTTTAGCAAATCAGAACATAAGAACAATACACTTAACCACCACCCCTTTCCTTAAAAAAAGACACATATTTAACACCATCTATGCTAATGTTATCCATAGACGTTCGAACAAATGTGACACTTAATACATTAAAAGCTTTCAGTGAATGAACAGACTTGTGAACACAGTGGAAGAGACCAAAAGCAATGTAATCATAACAGTGGAAATAAACTACCACACATAAGCTTGACTGTGCTGTGCAGAGTCTGTGTGGCGAAGATGCATGCGGGGGTGCAGGAGTGAGTGACAGAGATGCCATCCTTCTTGTTTAATATGGTAATTAATACAGACATGTGGCCAAACTAAAGCACATAGTAACTTCATTTCTATACATACATTTTAACTCAGTTTATACATGCAGGATCATGTGTAAAATAGCATATCACGTCATTAATAGTGCACAAAAATATTAATTAAAAAACAAATCCACAGCATTTTCCTAATCTTTGTAATTCATGACAATTGCAGTGCTCATATCAACATGCAATTCAGTAGTTTCCGCTATGTTAAGTAAGGTATTCATGATCACTTTAAAACGGTTCTACTTAATGGAATGCTTTGAGAGCTGCTGTCATTTTAAATCTATCACAATAACTATTAAGTAGCTCGCCACAACTGCGCTTATGCTTTAGCATAGCATTTCTTTTTATATTTTTGTAAATGCTCATAGATATTCTGGTTACCTTAAGCGTTTTTTCTCATTTCAAGCTCATTGGGTCGGCGCAAGGACCATAGTGTTAATCGGTTTGTTTTGGACAGGTGGGTGGTTGGAAGTATATGATCATACCCTCCCTTGTAGGAATTAAGGTAACAATATTTCTGATGGATACTGTAGCCAACTGCAGATTCCTTAATTTGTGAATATACCCAGATGCAAGTCTAGATCTGAAAAAGTTTCTCAGCAATGCCCTCAGGGGTCGGAAGGTGGCATTGTTTGATTCCATGTCGGGTCAGTCCCTCCGCGGATGTGATGTCTGGACTTCTATAGAGATGTCAGCTCAGCTTGCTGAAGTCAGTTCTTTTTAATCTTTGTCTGCACCATCAGATGCAGAACCCTTAAAATCTGATTTTGCCTGTGTACAGATGTATAGACTGAAATCTTATTGATATGGACTAGATTGATCCATTCTACAGAACAGGTGAAACTGTGGGTCAGTGAGGAATCTGCGGTTAGATGAGAGCATCCACCACAAAGATTGTTACCCAAGGTAAGTAACTTGTTCTTCTGATGGACACTTTTAAGCACAGAATCCTCATGTTGTGAATATACATTAAAGCAGTATGTCAGCTGGTCACAGGCCTGTAGAAAAGTTCATACCAGAAAATTCAGTAGACGTGAGTGAGCAAAAATGCTCTTCCCACCGGACAGGCAGTAATGCTTCATGAAAGTATTAATTGACATCAAAGTCGTAGTACGGCAGATGTCCAAGTCTTACACACACCGCACCAACACTGTGCAAGCAGCCTTTGCTCTGAAGGATTCTTCGTGTAAGCCTTTCAGAGGTTGTTTCTTGGCAAGCCCATAAAAAATCTTGATGCACAAGGCAAATTATGTGGCGATGGTTATTTTCGGTACCTCTTTCCCCTTTCTCATCCTAGAGAAACACACAAAGAGCTGCTGTCCACCCAATGTTCCCTGGTATAATCGATGTAGAAGCTTATAGCTCTTCTAGGATCAACATGATGGAGCCTCGCTTTCTCTTTAGATGGGTTTAGAGGGGTGAAGAAAACTGGTAGAGGAATACATTGTCTTATGTGGAAGGGCATGATGACGTCAGAAGGGAGGCAGCTATTGTTTTAAGAGCCAGCTTGCCTGGAAAAAAGTTTGTACACTGCTGCTAGAATGAGTTTGTAATTCACTCATGTAATGCACTGTCATTGTTATGAGGAATGTAGTTTTCTGTCAGGAGACATAAGGAACAACTGTGCACTAGTTCAAACTGAGCACACATGAGGAGAGTGAGAACCAAATTAGGGTTATGAAACAATCTTTTCAAGAAGTACATCACAACAGGTGATATAAGTAAGATGGCTAATTGGGTAAGTGCAATAAGGCCAAAAGGGCTGATAATTAATCTTTTAACTGTTGCCACAGCAAGGCCCTGTTGGGCTAAAGAAAGACAGAACAACAATATATAGGCTAACAATTCTTGTAGAGTCTGTATGATACAAGTAAAAGGGCAAACAACATACTATTCCCAGCATCCTGGTTCTCAAGATGAGTCTCCACAACTGTGGAGGAAGAACAAAAGCTATCAATGGCCGCCACTCAAACTCCTCACATGGAGACGCAAGCTGTGCAGGCTTGGGTGCAGGACCCATAAATGATGCTGCAGCAGGAGGTCTTCTAGAAGGGGCAGCTGGATCTGAGTCAGATGCTCAAGACCAGAAGTTATGGGTATCTTATTCTCCTTGCTCCATCTAGAGCAACTAGGAAGACTTGGGCCTGGTTGTTATTCTTCGGAACCTTTGATAGGAGAGGAGGGAAGGTGTAAAGGGGTCCCAAGCATCAATCCAAAAGAAAAGCAGGCTCCGATGGGCAAGTGCTTTAGGAAATCCAACATGAAAAAGCTTGGACTGCATGCTCTCTATGGTGGAAAAAAGATCAGGATTCTCCCTATTGGTAGAATATACCCTGTTCAATCTCAGAGTGCAGCCGCTATTCGAGATATGCTAGGCAACGTGACCAGAGTTGTCTGTCATGGTGTTTAAATATCCTGCTACATGTTGCCCCGGTCAAGAAGATGCCCTGAAAATTCAGCAATTTCCAGAGGCACGGAGCCTCTTGGCACCAGTCCCATAACCCAAGTATGCCCTGTTTGATGCAGTACCACATGCAGTGTTGTTGTCTGGGAATACCTGTACCCATCGTTGTTGATTGATGGGACAAACGCTTTTAGTTCCAAGTGAATTGCCCACAACTGCAACACACTTATGTGAAGACGTGTTTCTACTGGAGACTAGAGCCCTATGATCTACAATGATGCAGCAATCACAATCATTATCTCTGGGTGGGGTAGGGAGAGAGGTCTGCTAGCAGCCCAGCTACGATCTAGCAGCCACCATTGCAGGTCTTTCACAGTCTTCTCAAACACTTGCTGAGCCCACAGAGACTTCATATCTCACTGCAGAGCCTGCATGTGGCACCTGGTGAGGCGCACAACAGGACGCAAGAGGCCTCCGAGCCGCTCTCACAGAGATCCAGGGCAACGGTTGAAACACTGGGACCACAGCCCGATTGTCCTGGACTCCTTGAGGTAGAAGGAAGGCCTGGAAGAACACTGTATCCAGGATGCCTCTAATGAAAAGGAGTTGCTGTGAACTTCAGCATGTTGTCTGGAGGTGGTTTCCAGCTGTTTGACAACTATTTTCTGAAGGCGTGCTTGCCTCAAAGTATGGATGACTGGTATTTCCAACCTCCAGAGGTGGGCACGACCACCACCATCACTTTCGTGAACACCTGAGATAAACTACTAAGGCCAAAGGGAAGCCCTGAAAGTACCTGCAGCCTACATGAAATTGTAGGTAGCCCTTTGGAACTGGAGGAAAGTGTGTTAAGATTTAGGAAAGAAGAGCAGCCTCTTTTCTTGTTTGGCACCAAAAAGTAAAAGTGAAGAGTAAACAGTGTCGACTTCTGATGCAGGCACCATCTCGCTACAGCTCACTGGTCAAGAAAGATTGATCTTTCTCGTAAAGTATGGAGAAATGGTCCTCCCAGAGGCATCATGGTGTAAGATGCATGTCCATTTGTGGACAGAAAAGGGAGGGAGTAATTATTCTGAACGATGTTGTAGTCCGATGTAACTGTACTCCACTCGGGGAGGTAAAGGTGAAACATAGTCCCTCTCAAAGATTGTGCACTGCTCAGAGTAAGTTTAAGCAGTTTTGCACCTCTTCAGAACGGTGAGGGAGAGGCAGGGCTTTAGATAGTTTGTTGCACCTGGGGGCTGGACTAAGCATTGAACATCTTGGGAGGCCTGCAACTGCGGAAGCAAGGTCTAGGGAAGGCGGCAGTGAGCAATCATTCTGACTGATGTAGTACTCACTAGTCCGACGTAACTATCCTCCACTTCGGGAGGTAAAGGTGATACGATCTACCGCTCAATGATTGTGCATGGCTGAGAGTAAGTTTAAGCAGTTTTGCACATCTGCAGTATGGTGAGGGAGAGGCGGAGCTTTAGATAGTTTGTTGTGCCTGGGGGCTGGACTAAGCCTCCAAGGTCTTGCGAGGCCTGCAACTTCGGAGGCAAGGTCTACTGCTGTCGCTGTTGGACTCTCTTTCCTCAGCTCCCAAAGGTGCAAAAATGTTGGGGAAACGTCTGCACAGGTAGTGCTAATCCAAGGAGAGCTTTTTATTTCCTTGAACTGTCCCAGGACTGAGACCACCTTGCTCCGAAGAGACGTGTACCATTGAACAACCAAGAGAGTGTTAGACATCACTTGAAAATCCTGTTTAACGGATCTAACCATGGAGCTGAACCACCCCACTGGTCCAAACTGCCCTACCCAGACAGTCAGTAGTGTCCAGACCTGAGCGAATGGAGAGCTTCGCTGCATCCTGACCCTCCTGGATGAGGCATGTGGTTGGTTATAGTGTCTTCTGAGATGACTGGAAAAATATCCACCCTCTGCCCCATTGCACATGCCAGCATCGTCTTGGAAGGTAGCTGGTGTTCATGGTTTTGAGGCCAAGATTCGCTGACGAAAACGTCTGTTGACTATGCCTGCCTGGATGGTTGGGGACACATTTAGTTTGAGCCTTCTTTGGAGGCCTGTAGTGTCAGGCACTCTGGCTTAGGATGTTACATAATAAATGTGACGTCTGTGGGTGCAGACCTATGTCGCCTTGCAATCTGCCTATTAACTGGGGGCAAAATCCTGGCTTGGATCAGGTGCCCTGCAGCATGTCAGCGAGGGCCCCGATGAATTGAAGCAGAGGCACTTGTTGCAACATCTACCCAAGAAGTAGAACTTCAGTGAGGAAATTTTGTCTTAAACTCAGTGGCTGCTAATACAAGATACAGAACCTCGGCTGCCCTCCTTAGGACTGTGGCAAAGGAGGTACATTCCTCAGTAGTGGTTGTAACAGTCGTCTTTCATCATCATCTGCAGGGTTAGAAATATTGCACTGTTCTGGAACTGTGTCGAAGTCATAGTTGGAAGAGTGGTCGAGACAGGTGCAACCTCGATAGTTGTTGTGCTGGTTTTATGTCAGAGACCAAAAAGACAATCGGCTCCCCTCTGGCAGCGACAGAGTCAACACCTAGGGTTGCAGCATTGGTTGTAGTGTCAGATAGGACATCAGACTTGGCATTGTGTCCCAACTTGATCCAAACCTTAGTATGAGGTCAATTGGCACAATCAGCATCAGGAACAAATAAGCTGGTGGTAAACTGCCTGAGAGCCACTTTGGATCCTAAAAGTCCATAACCGCTCCAGAAGAATCCAGCTGGGTACCAAAGGTCCATCTTCTGCTCTTCTTGTTTTTGCCTAAGTGGGACGGGTATGCTCAGACATGGGTCCCGTGTTCATTGTGCCACTGGATTCAACCTAGCCTGGCTGATATGGGTGATACCCCCAAACCAATACCACGATGCTTGTTTCTGGCCCAGGGAGGTCCTGGCCTGGAGGTCCAGGCAGGACTATTCCCATGGGGAGCTGAGTCAAGATTAATTTGCATATGTCTGGGTCCAACTGGGGTGGCACGGTGAGCAACAAAAAAAATATGGATTAAACCCAGATCTGTGACTGGGGGTGAATGTTTGCATTGTTCAGCATTCCGTCCATCAACTGTTCTTTTAACCAAAGATCCTATACATAAGCTAAACCCTGTCAAATAAAGATAGAGACGCACTGAACAGTGATACTTCTGACAGTGAGCACACTGGTACCCTGAAATCTCTACATTTCGGGAGAGTGGTGGGTCCAAATGGCTTTCCGGTTGAGATATATAAAGGAATGACCAATAAGGTATCTAAACACATGTTGGCAATGTATCAAGAGGCACTGAGAGAGGGAGAGCTCCCCCTCGATCAACGGAAGGCAACTATGGTGGAGCCCCCTAAAAAACACAAATACTCCCAGAGTGCTCGCCATATCAGCCCATATCGTTCCTAAATGTTGAGGCCAAGGTCTTGGCCTGGCCAAAGTGCTGGCACTCAGGCTTTGCAAAGTAATAACTACAATAATCCACTCTGACCAGTCTGGGTTTATGCTCCACAGGGGAACGAGACTCAATCTGAGACGCCTATATGGGGAGTTAAACATGACACGAGACTCCCATGCAGACCTGGTAGTAGTACTTTCCCTGGACGGAAGAGTGGCACTCATTAGTATTGAGTGGGACTATCTTTTTTCCCTACTCCAAAACCTGCGCTTTTGCCGTAAATTTTGTGCATGGGTCTGGCTTCTCTATACAAAAACCAGTAGCGAGGGTCAGATTTAACTGAGTGCTGTCCCGAATGTTCGAACTGGGCAAAGGTACCCGACAGGGATGCCTACTGTCCCCAATGATTTTTTCACATACACCAAAACTACTTGTTGCCTGGAATCTTGATGATCCACTCATTTGGGGAGTGAGTGGTACGGGTAACTGGGAGGAACGCATATCCCTCCATGATGGCGATCTTTTGCTGTACCTCAGCAACACCCGCCTGTCAATCTATAGAGTGCTACGGGTGTTTTTCATTTTCGAAGACCACTCCAGTTATCATATTAATTGGGACAAATCATGCCTATTCCCTTTAGTGGGCAGGGTGCCACACTTTCCAAAGGGGACAGCGCTGCCAGTAGAGCTAGACAGATTCACCTACTTTAGGCATCTATATTACACGAGATGCCACGAAGTTCCAGAGGAGAAACTTATATGGCATCCTAAATAGGGTCCGTCGTTATGTCAGTCATTGGCAGACATTGCCTCTTTCCCAGATGGGCAGACCTGCATAAAATGATGGGCTTACCTCGACTCTTATACGCCCTGCAAAATACATCATTCCCTGTACCTCAGATCATCCTCCATAAAGTAGACTAGGGGGTTAGTCTTCTCCTGTAGGATGGGGGAGGCTGTAGAATAGCCTTGCATAACCTCCAGAGGGGATTATATGATGTTTGCCTGGCGGTCCCAGGCATCCTGAAGTATTTACTGGGCTTCCCAATTAGTATTCATAAATGATTGGGTATATGCCGGCCATCAGGAACCGGTACTCTGGGTGGACAGAGATGCTATGGGCCCCAGAGACTACCCTGCACTCATAAACAGGAGAGGTCGGAGAAAGACTTACCTACGCACACTTGGATAGTGGTGGGGACATGATTGGCAGCCCTGAGGTTTCTGGGAAGGGCAGGGAAGGTGATGGAGCAAACTCCCCTGTGGGAAAGTGATATGCATTTGAAGTGGGTGGCGGGGTGTGGGGGGGATGTAAGATAGAAGTTCTCACAGTGGAAGATACTGGGTATTGAATAACTGGGGGATGTTTGGAAAGGGACGTGGTCTTGGCTCTTTGACGAGTTACGGGCAGAGTTCCACCTTACAAAGTTGGTATTTTATCGCTAAATATAGGTACACAGATTGTACATGCTGGGGCGATCACAGGTACAAGAGTCATCCCCGCTCGAAGACAGATTACTTGACCCTATGCTAGATAAAGCCATCTCCCTAACATATGAGAGAAGATTATAAACAATAACGCCACATGTACTGTGTCCCCTTAGGAGCAGCTGGGAAGCAGATTTGGGGGACATGGATGTGGGGAATGAAATGAGGCTTTGCAGGGCCCAAGAGTCATAGCAACAAGGGCTGGCTTCCACCTGGTCCAGCTCCGAATCCTGCACAGATCATACTATGCAACAACACTGCTACACACGATGGGTGGGGCACCCACACAGAACTACATACAAGTCTGAGGTCAGGTGGGTATGTTTATACACATACTGTGGGCCTGTCCACTTGCCTATTCCTATTGTGAAGGAGTCACCAGTTTAATGTCCAGAGTAGCTGCAGTAGAGTTCCAGATGGACGCCAAGTGACTTCTCCTGAATGTGAAAGGGGAGAAGACCTGGCTGAAATATATACTATTATGGTTAGAGGCTGGGGCCGGAATGGCAAAGAGGAATGTGGGAACGTCAATGCCTTCCAAGGCTGGGAGAGAGACATGGACTGGTGCTAATGGGTAGAAAAAGTGGTATATCAGGGTAGGGGCTGTGTAAAAAAAAAAGGGAGAAGTTTTCGGGCAACTGCAGCACTTTCTGTGAAGATGGATCATACAAAGCCCTCCACGACCTAGAACCTGCCTACTTCAACCACCGCATCATTCTACTCCCCAATCAGACCTCTCAGCTTAGCGAGCACTAGCCATTATACCCTTCATACGGAAAACCTTAGTACGTGGAAGATCCTCCACCTAAGCGAAGAGCTGGAACACCCTGCCCCTGCACTTCGGCCAGTCACCATCGCAACCCCAATTCAAGAAAGAGCTTAAAACCTGGCTCTTCAACTGAATCTCAGAGGACAAAACCCCTATGCGCCTTGAGACCCTTACAGGTGAGTAGTTGCATTTTATAAATCTGATTCGATTTGATTTGAGGCTGCTGCACCGAAAACTGCTTGTATCGTGTTATGCTGGCGCTACTGTTATTCAAATAAAAAGATGATTAAAAACAAGAAAAAGATTATATCCCTTCCAACATTAACATTTGGGACGGTGCTGACTGACCTGGATAGTCGAGACATGTCGGGATGAGAGCCAGAATTTGGTCTGAAGAGGTGGACTAGGTTCACAGTCTATAGGTATGCAGGATGTTGCATGACTCCTTGAGATAGGAGTGGGGGGACAAAGGGTAGTCATGCTTCGACATCCTGTGTTTCTTCTTCTTAGACTTACTTGAATATTTTGACCTCTAAGATAATCCATCACCAGATCAGCCTCAGAATGACAGCGTATCCGCACCCTTGACTTTGACAGGGGTGAAATAGGTATTTCTGATGGTGCTCCACAACATACGATTTGGCTTCTTGATCTAGGGTGGCATATGGGTTCATCTTCATGCATCTGTCACACAATTTCATGTTTGGAGCCTGGCACCAGAGACAGACTTCAGGAGGGTTTGTCAACAACATCTGCTAAGAGCAGTTCTTACACTGTTTGCAACCTGACAATTTTGGAGGGACATGTCACGTGCACACTGAAAAATAAATTGAGAGAACTTTATCAGGTTCTGACAAAATTTCGAGGGAGAGGTCTCTGGATTCACATTGGAAGGCAATGAATTAAAAGCAATGAGGAGGTGACAGCTTATGTAGTGGCTTCGACTTCACATCCGGGATGGGACACACCCAACACGGAGCCACATGATGCCACTTACTGACATGCAAGGGAATTGCTAATAACATTTTCCAGATCCAGATTTGTGCCTGGGGATATTCACTAAGGAAGGACACTGCAGTTAGAAGTATCTCTCAGAAAAAATGAATTAATCAGTGGGGCTTGCCCTTTCCCATAGAGCAGGTTTTGAGTGGATTTCTTGGGGTTTATCAAATATATTTTGGTGCCTGCCTAGAGAAACATAGTTCACCCCATGCTGCAATCCAGAGCAGTTACATCCCACAGGGTATTCACATAGTATGTGTCTTTCAGGTGAACTATGCACTTGGTGTGCATGTCACAGATCTTGCTAAGCATAATCTTTGTCCAAGGCTGTCAAACCTTGGGAGAAGGGTGTGACCTTATGGCAGTTCCGGTAGGCTTGACCCTTGGCCAGTGGGATCTGGGTGCAGATACAGCATTTGTGGTCATGACTTGCAGTCAACTTCCCCTGAGATTTCGCAGAGCACACCTCAGTGGGCTTTTGTGCAGGTATCAGCCTTCATCTACCAGAGTCCCCAGATCAGAAGCCCCAACAGTAACCCGTGAAAACTCCAATCACCGTAGCTCTAGATTTCCTGTGTAGAAAGCGTTGACTTTTTCTGCGCCCAGTCAATCTGCCCCAGATCATCAGAGGCAACAGCATTCAAACAATCCCAGCTGGCTATGTGCATCAAAGTGCTTCAGTTATTGGTCAGGTTTTGTCTTCAAGCTCTGAGGTTATGACATGGAATCATCATCAATTCCACCATAAACAAATAGATGCTGGCATATTGATGTTGTACCTCCAATGTGGTCATTAAACTCATTTGGGGTGTCATTTGTGTATCAAGAAAATAATGGTCGTTAAAATTATATTGACTGTCAATAAGCATATGAAAAATCAACAAAGTGAAATACCTGTATTGATAAAGTAACAGGATAAAGCTCTACAAAAAATGCCAAACTATCTACAGCCTTGTAGAGTAATAAACAGTACACCCAGGGCAAGTGTTTCATCAGCTTAGCCAGATCTGGCTCATTTCACAAATCCACACTTTGCAATTTATAGCAATGGCCAATAGAGATGGGAGTGGGCGGGGGAACAAACACCACACACCACAGTAAACAGCACAACACGTAATCAAATAAAAACACCAACAGTTATAACAACCCAGTCTCATCTCTCAAATGTACAACCTTCTAAATAACTGCAGAAACCCCAAACACAAATGAGTCATGAAAACAAACCTTAACTTTGTTCGAAGTGAAAAAACATTGCTTGTCACAAAACACAGAAGTCAATTGTGACCAAACTGGCACCAACAGCCCTTTCAAAAGACCAGTGGCCAAACCAGAACTATTGGTTTCAGCATTTAGAGACCAAATGAAATTGTAGCAATCTTGTTGTAAATAATGGACTCCTAGAAAAGGTATGCATAATCTTGACTACAATATTTTGGTTGCCATAATACAAAGCTAAGCAAACAATGGGAGAGCTCCTTATCTCTCCTGGAAACCACACCCTTTGAACTAAGGATGGAGGATTTGGAGTGTGGCCAGCATGAACATGGCAGAAACCACACATCGGAGGAGCTTCAAACTGAACAACCTACACCAGCACAATCCACATCACTGAGTCGCTCCGACCCTGGGGACGACTCAATAAAGGCATCCCCAGTTTGCGGAAAGCCGCTGTGCAGAGATTCAGTGTTCAGGGTCGCTGGCCAGGAAGGAGGCATTGCTGTGGCCTGGGCCAGTGGTTGGTGCCATTTTGCATGCGCTGCTGCTCCTTCGGCAACCCCACAGAGTGGGGGTCTGCCGCTGTGGAGGCATACCCATAGGATCACCGCTGCCGAATCCCTCAATGCAGCCCCGGATACCACTGGCCAGAGGAGTGGCAGACCGCCTCCAGACACCGGGGTCATGCCAGTGGCTTCACTGAAGTCAGCTGATGCCTGGAGCACGGTGGAGACGGCGGAGTCGGGCAGCAGCATAATGTAGCAGCCCCAGAGGAGGTATGCGGGGGCCAGGAGAGGGCGCCAGGGGTGGGGCGGCTAACACGGTGAGGAATGCCCTTATGATTGGCCCATAAAGTCTACGCCTAGGGGCTTGGGCTCTAAACACCAGCTGGGACCAATGCAAGAAGATATAGTTGCTCAAGCGCTGATCTGCCATCTTTGGACTGTGCAGGCCCTTCCTTACTAGCCTTTTTTGACTTAAGGCCCACTGAGAAGGCTGGAGTGTAACGCGGGCTGCAGAAGCGAGATTTAGGGCGCAAGTAATAGAGCATCAACAGTAACCTGGAGAGACCCTAGGATTGGGCCTCTTAGAACCCTCAGTGGACAGTCTCTGCTGACCTGGGGTTGGGGTGGAGGTGGCTTGCCCCCACTCCCTCAACACCGCCCCTCCCCCCCATCTCAACTTTGACTTGGCACCTCTTTGCGACCCGCTCTCCTCGTTTCCTCACAATCCTGCTGGACTGAAATGAAAGGTGGGTCCTCCTAATAGAACTCAGCCCCTGAACTGCTGTGCCATTGGCGTTAGGGGTCCTCACCCCTGGGAGGAGGCCCGGGAGGGGCTTGGCATAGTGGAAACCTCCTGTGGCACCTTCGCTACTCCATATCATGCTACATTTGCCTAGTGTCTGCGGGGGGCTACAACTGTGGCAAGACTGCTCCCGCAGGAAGCCCATCGGGCCCCTCCTCCTCTCGTCTCCTCACTCCTTAGCTGGAGGATGTCTGGATGGTGGCCATATCGTCCGGCGCCCCCCTTCCATTGGCCTTCGCACCACTGCATTAAGGAGTAGACTCCTGCTGGTCTCAGAGGTGGACTTCACACACACACACAACCACTCCAGCCTGTGAAGATTCCTCCTAGACATCACCCCCTGGCCGGGACCCAGACCAAGCAGACCAACTTCACCCAGATTTGCCAGCTGCATATACCCCAGTCTCCATTACCCAAGACTATCTAAACCACTTCCTACAGGAAATACAGACTGAAATTACCTCCCTCAAGATGAAAGTGTCTGACATTGGTGAAAGGGTAGACGACCTTGAGTGCACAGTCGATGCTCAGACTGAGGACGAGGAAACGCTGTAGCGGCAGATGATGACCCTAGAGGAGCAACACATAGATCTCCAACTTAAGCAGGAGGATCTTGAAAATCGCAGTTGCCCCAACAACGTCTACATACGGCGTGTCCCAAAGGAGATGAGGGCTAAGATATTATGACTTTTACTGCCGCTCTCCTGCAGTCCGTAAGGAGGGATCTGCCCCAGGTCGTCCAGGCACTACTCCGGACATCCTGACCAGGTTACACTTCTTTATGGACAAGGAGGCCATCTTCTAAGCGGCTCGCTCTCAAACCAACCTATTTTTTCAGGGCCACAAGATTCAGCTGTACCAAGATAGGTCTGCCACAACCCAGAAGCGAAGGCAGGAGTGTAAGGTCATCACTAATAATGAATCACTCTAGGCATCCGGTACTAGAGGGGCACCCTTTTGTGCTGATGTTTCCCCCATTGCTGGGTCTCCCCGCAACTGGACTCTGAGACCCCCCCCGCTACACACACACAAACCCACATACACACACACCCCACCCCAGTTGGGGAAACCTGAAACTCATCTGGACCACAGTCGGACATGCTCACCCTGGCAAAGACTTAGTGTCCACAGCCTCCCATGAGACAAAGGAGGATATCATCCGGCATCTCCGCAATATGGACAAACTCTCTTTGCCACCTCGATCTAAGGCTGCCTCCAGCTGTAGTGAGTAAAGCTAGGCAAACAGCTGCTAACTCACCATCAGCCTCCTGGCCACTCCTGGGGCTGTAGGACCAAAAAAGGGTACTGATGCTGGGGAATCGCGCAGAGCTCCCCTGGACCTATAGACGTCTGATGTGCCACCAGTTCCCGATGGCACTGACCCACCCTGTGTGTGCCGCTCTCGTGGAGGGTTACTCTACTAAGGAGAGGTGCGTGCTTCTATTCCGCTCTCTAAAGACGACAGACACGCCTGATTGGGCTTGTTGGCCCATGATGGTTACTGAGCATGTTTTGTTTCTGTTGTGTTTCCCTCAGGTCCTTGTTGGGGGGCTATGCAATTGTAAACATCATAACTGACACAGTTACCAGATGTGATCTCGGTAGGACAACCATTTTCTCTGCCACCACAGGGTGGACACATTTCACTTGTAGCTTTTAACCTCATTCAATGTGCTTTCTGGGGGTACTGAAACTCCATTCCCTTAACGTTCGGGGTCTTAACTCCCCAGATAAACGGAAACAAGTGTGGGGCTACCTCTTACAACACAACCTGATATTACCCTTCTGCAGGAGACGCACCTCAGCAGATTGACAGACATAGCTACTGGGGGTGGGCATCTGTGTAAACATCATTGTTGCTTGGTCATCACTAAGGTGGTTCGGGACAGAGAGGGGAGATACCTTATGCTACACCTCCAGCATGGCCACCGGCAATTTACACAGCTTAACATCTATGCCCCGAAAAAGGCCTCCGCCACATACTGCTGGACCAACTTGGGGGAGAACGAGGGTGACATATTAATGGTTGGGTATCTGGTATGGGACCCTGCTCTGGACAGACACACGACCATCTATCAGGGAACGGGGGCCATGTCAGCCCAGCTGAAACGAGATATCCTAGACCTGAGCCTTGTGGAAGTATGGCACTATCAGCATCCAGACACCAGCAACTATTCCTTTTACTCCCACATCCATTCTACATATTTCTGAATAGATTATCTCTTCTCGTCACACACACTCCTACACGCTCTTGACAGAGATATCTGATATCTCTATATATGATCATGCCCATGTTGAGGCCACACGGCGTCCTACTAACCTGAAGACCGACAAGGTGACCAGATGGCGGCTTCCCTCCAGACTCCTCCGGAACCCAGTGGATATAGCAGACATTTGTAAGGGAATTTCCAACTATTTTTCCCATAACGTGGGGTAGGCCCTACCACTGCACACCATCTGGGATGGTTTCAAGGCCACTATCCGCAGAGTAATCTCTACCATTGCGATTGGCAGTGGTAGGGGGGCCTGAGTTGTAGATCACACCCTGACCTCCGACATTAAAGCCTTGGAGCGACAAGTCAAAACAAACCCTACCTGCCGGGTAAAACGCAACTGACAACACTAAGGGGCCAACTGCAGGAGCACAGAAGAAACAGAGCTGAACTGTCCCTTCTGGCAATGAAACAGTGCTACTATGAATGGTTGAACAAGGTGGGCAGGCTTCTAGCACACCACTTATGGCAACAGACCAAAGCGCATATAGCCAAACTGAACAGCGCAGATGGGTCCTGGGTGATCACGAGTCGCGAATAACAGGATGTGTTTTGAGCTTATTACCACGCGCTTTTCGCACATGATGAGGTCCCACAGCCAGAGATCTACGCTTATCCTCATGCCTGCAAATGGGAGCTCCTGTCACCCGCCTACAAGGAGGACCCTGACTCTCCTATTACCCTACATGAGATCAGTTGGGCCATTCATGCGCTACCTATTGGGAAAACGCCTGGCCTGGCTGGCCTCCCAGTCAGCTTCTATTGGCTCTGTCTCCCTGAACTAGGTGAACATTTACTTACCTTATATAATTAGTTTAATGGGGTCACAGGCCTTACACCAACAATGGCAGGAGCAGAGATATTTCTTATACTTAAACCAGGCAACGACCCAGCCCTCTGCTACACCTACCGTCCTACTGCCCTGCTTAAAATAGATACTAGGATCTTTAACAAAGTCATCTCTTCCAGGCTAAACCGCTACCTCCCCATTCTAACAGACCCTGACCAAGTTGGGTTTATAAGAAATAGACAAGTTGCTAACAGCATCCGCAGGATTGCCCACTTGCTAGAAAAGACACAGAGACATAATATACCACCGCTATGCCTTGTCTAGCTACATGCGGAAAAGCTTTCAATAGAATAGATTGGAACTTTCTTCACTCAGTCTTGGTTAAAATCGACCGGGCCCCAACATGATCTTGAAAATGATGGCCTCCTACAGCTTCCCAATGCTGCTGATTCGAGTGAATGGACAGCTCATGGACACTATCTCCGTTGGCTGGGGCTCCTGTCAGGATTGCCCCTATCCCCTTTATTGTTCACCCTAGCGGTGGAACCTGTAGCCATTGTTATTCGCCAGACTACGCTGATTGAAGGTATGGTCTTCGGTGGCCGTACCCACAAAATCAATCTATTTGAGGATGACTCGCTCCTGACTCTTATTAACCCCTCCCTGCCAGCGGTGGTGTCCGGCCTGGCTGCTTTCAAAGCCGTCTCTGGCTTCAAGGTAAATGTATCTAAACCTAGCCTCCTCACCATATCTATCCCACTGGCGGATATCCCTACACTTCAGGCCCTTGCCCCTTTATGTTGAGCTCTTAACCTTATGCCCACCTTGGACACTTGGCTCACGGCCAGCAGACCAGGTCTTCGGAAGGCATTCCTGTGAGACCTGCGAAGGTGGAGGTCCCTGCATGTCTCGTGGTTGGGATGCCTAAATCTCATCAAAATGAATGTTCTACCAAGGGTCCTCTAATTGTTTCAAACCCTCCCCATTTTATGGCTGCAGCAAGATACATGCAAATTCATCTGGAATGGCAAACTGCCACCTATACCTAACACAGTCCTAATGTAGCCCAGAGATCGGGGTGGGTTAGGTTGTCTCAGTCTTTTAGAATATTACTGGGTGGACCACTTGTGACATATATCGGCATGGACTGCTAGGGAGAATGAGTTACACGGTTTCCATATGGACAGAGATGTGGTGTGTTGACCTTTGTGGGATCTCGCCTGGCTCCCACACCATGCTAGACCACACAGTGATTATCTTGCTACTCCAACCAAGACGGTTCTGGATATTTGGGACAAGCTGGCCACGACTAGGGGGCTGACAACCTTCCCATCACTGCACGTGCCGATCCCACATGATCCTGAGTTTTCACCGGCACAGTCTCCACACGCTTTCAATGACTGGACGTCCAGGGACTGCTGAACCCTTTGTGATGTTGTCTTGGGCGATACTATGAAGACGTCTGAGCAACGCAAAAAAGATTACCACCTGCCAGACGCGGCACACCTCCAATACATCCAATTGCATCATTAGACCTTACACCCTTTAGTCTATCCTGAGGCAACTCGCCCTTACACACCATCTGAAATACTAGTTCGGACTTATGATGGCTCCCATGGACTGATATCCAACACCTACAGCGTTCTCCAGCAAGCCACTCCTCCAAATACCCATGCCTATCAGCTTAGATGGGAAGTCGCTTCTTCAAGGACAATTCACCTAACATCTGAGAAAAACTATGGCAGGATATACCCAAACTCTACCGTAGTCGCTCACTCGGGGAAACAGCATGCAAGCTCATGTACAGGTGGTATTACACCCCTTCCTGGCTAGCTGCTATGTACCCAAGGGCCTATGGTGAATGCTGACGCTGCGGCCTGAAACGCTGAGACTTTCAACATATCTGGTGGTTATGTACATTAATCACTACATTTTGGAAAGAAATCCTGAGCCACATTAAATCCACAGTGTGGGTATCGGCTCCTGGCCACGTATCATTTGGTGATTCTGGGGATACGCCTGCGCACTTGAAGGTAATGTCCACCGCTGAGTGGACTCTACAGCTAGGCAATTAATATCACTATTCTGGAAACAGAAGTGCCCCCCTCCCATTGCACACTGGCTCATCCTGTCTGGCATGTGCTGGCAAGGAAGTGTATATCGCACGATCTGAATTTCACAGGCGCTAAATTTAGAGTTATCTGGCAACCCCTTCTTCAGTATCTAACACGCACTGAATACACCACCTTCACTACACCAAGACTGCAAAGCGTTACAGCTCTTCCTTTAATACAGTGATGATACTCATTCGACCCCCCCTCCCGTTATTTCCGCCCCTCAATAAATGGTGTTCACACTTGCATCCCACTAGGATTTCAAACCTAAGTTTTAGACTCCCCATGCCTCCGCCTTTTGGACCTCGTTTGGAAACGTTTCATGTTGTGTATTCTTGGATGACGTTCTTACCTTGTCTCTCTCTCTCTTCCCTGAAACACCCCCATTCCCCCACCATCCCCCTTTTCCCTTTTTAGAGATGCGGGCAGGTGTGTACAATGCTTTCATGACTCCTAGAGTGATTCCGACTATGCCTATGTTGTAGATGATGGTTAAGTACATGCATCTGTACCAATACTGAGTCAAACTTCTTGCGTGCCCATACTATGGCACTGATGGTCCTCAGCATGTATATGCATTTCTTCTTGTTCAAACTAATAAAAAGATTTTAACATAACTAGGAATAGAGGATCTCTTTCACAAAGTCCAAAAGGTTTGAGAACCAAATATGTTTGGGTTCTCGGGCAGCCATCGGCCTTCTGTGATGTCATATCCTACAAAGCTGGTGTACCAGTCTAGAGAAGAACTCAAAGGGAGCAAAAACAAACAGTTATAGATCCAAACTCTGCAACTAGCATGTGTCCCAAAAAGTGGAATAGTCCATTCCTTGCTCTTGAGAGGCAGGCCTCAGACCCTGAATTTGTCCCTGTGTTACAGCTGTCTCAGTGTGAAGACCAGGAAAAAATATAAATGCTCACAACGTCCTTGTGATGTTCACCACATAAGGATAGCTCAATCTATTCAATTTGTTCATTAGGTTATGTTAGGCTTTAGTCAACGAATGAATGCCCTCACCCATAGCCAATGTTCTTGGTATCTATATAGGGACCAGGTGTCATGGTTTCCATTTATTGACCTGAACATGTGCTGCAAGAGGGCATAATATCCGAGAATTCAACAGAAGACCGTACATATGGGGGGACCGTCCTTGAGAGACCAAAGGTTCTGTAAATGAGCAGAGTAGCTTGCAACCCTGCTGATCCTACATATCCAAACTTTCGAGCTAACATGTTTTGTTTACTCAATATGATTCAAAGATGTCCATAACAAGAATGAGTAAGCCCTCAGTGGACCACCAATCCAGGTACTGAGGAATATCCCTGAGAATGAGTACAGGGAAATTAATATGAAGATCCTTGACATGATCCAAAGAGGACGTCAGATATCAGTGAGCTATGTTCAAATACGGGTCACAAAACACTGTCATGCAAGATGGCCAGAAAGTCCATGTGTTTTGGACCCAGCAGGCTGAAGTGAAAGGCCAGTGACAGAGACGTGTTCACGAAGCAGTACATTTTTGTACCTATGAATGCAATATGTGACATGGCACTAGAGAACAGAGGGCTAGAAGAGATTTGAATGTAACCCCAGATCATGCAAGAGGGCAGTAACTTTGTGCAAGCAGAGTGTTGCAGCAGCAGGGAAGAAGCTTGAGCCATCAAAGGACAGGTAGAAGCTAGTCTGCCTCCAGAAAGTGGAATATCTATAGCTAAGGACCGTACTGCTGTGCACATCAATGGATGCACCCCAAAAGGGAGTTAACTCTTAATACTGTTAGCGTATCCATCAGACAAATCAGGCACATACAACAAGTTTGTTGGATGAGTAGGTGAGACAATGACTCCAGCAAATCCATTTCACACAAGGAGTCCCCGATGAGTAGAAAAACAATGATCTGCAGAAAGGATGCCATATCAAACCTCTTACTAGATAGATACATTACCCCTGAAGATATAGAAAACTGGTAAGCAGTAAGCAAAGCTTACCTAGTTTTCACAGCACAGAACCTTGACTCAAAGCCCCAATTCACTTCCTCCAGGGCTACAAATAGCACTTAGATCCCCTAAGCCAGGAGCTTTACCTTCTACAAGAGCAGTACCTTCTCAATCGAATATTGAAAATATTGAAATAATTGGAAGACAGGTAAAAGGGGAAAAAGGGGAGACTGAATTTCTTGCCCAACAACAGATCTACAAGCCCAATGTGATTGAACCTTACTCGTGGAGGTGGAAGCAGATGCAGAGATTCTCTATTCTTGCTCTTCCCCTCTGCTGAATGATCCACAAGTGTGAGCATTTCTTACCACAGGCCTAAAAAGACATCCAAACAGGCCACAGTGGATGATGGGACAAGGAAGCCTTTGAAAGATCAAGGACTTTCTTGCACATTTTGGGTCAAAGGAGATGAGCATAGCCAGGTCAGTCCAAAAATGGTAACTGTACAGTCTTTGCTACAGAATACCATTTTCTAGGCTGGGCTGGACATCTTACCTTTAATGCTAGTCAGCTTCAAACCTCTTCCCATAAACTGGGAGATGCTTTGGTGTCTTCCCTTTAATTCTAATGTGCTCCATACCTTTTCCCAAAAATTGCAAAGCAGTTCATCATGGGAACATTCAATCTACTTCGACTTTCAAAGATTGTGTATCCAACGGATTGTGTCATCCTGATGAAGGAAAAGCAGAATATTTTGATGCATCTTCTACAACACTACACTGCAGAGCTTGATCGCTGTTAGCTACGGCTTAATATGAAGATATTGGCCCTTGCCTCCATTGGGTGCAACCGTAAAAATTGACTTGTGGACCAGTGAGTGGAAATCTATGGATACCAGCTCGGAGTGACCTGGTACTTGTTGTTCGGTCTTCTTGACCATTGGACAGTAGGAGATCCGTTCATCACAATTCCGTGTGAACAATTTTGGGACCGCCGATTTTCAAGCATTAACAACTTCACTTCGGTCTTTTGTGATCACTTGCTTTAAAAGCGCTGGGGGAAGAAATGTTTATGTGGCAAGAGGCAAGAGGACTTCAGTTTCTTCCTTAGGATGAGAGATGGAAATTAGGATAGGAGTACCTAGGATGCTCTCCTGGTGGTAGGGATAAGTACATTATGTTCATCAATAGCTAATTAAATAAAATCAAATATCTTGATGCAGTTCATAAGGGCCATAAATGAAAGTCTCAGACCTTCAGGTGACAATGTACTAACAAGCTGCGTTGGTAGAACAAAGTTGATTGTTTCTGCTGACAGCTGGTGCTGCGATTCCTGAAACCACTTTAACAGCTCCACCGAGATCAACACTTTTGGAAGGCAAGGTAAAAGGCAGGTACCGCTTATACATACTCCAACAGGGAGCAAGTATTCCTAGCACCAGGTAGCTTTCTTTCAGTTACTAAGCATAAGAAGATTCCAGCTCATGCATCACAGATTCAATGAAGAAATCAGTGCTAAGAGTGGTGCTTTCCACTTCCATAGCTTCTCTTGCGACAAGAGATGGGCTATCTCAGTTCCAAAGAGAATTAGAGAGGCAAGCATTTGGGGCCATATTACACAGTGCTTCAAGGGTGCAATGGGCATGTGTACCTGCTTTTTTCACCCCCAGGACCACAAAGGTATGACAGAAGGAGCAGCAGCAGACGCATGTACAGCCACTTCTGTAATATTGATAGCGCTGGTGCACTTGTACGCTAACCTATGAACATCTTCCCTCATTTACATGGGGGCATGGCCCCATGAAAAAGAGGGAACCACTTTGCCTCTGGGTTCGCGCTGCATTAACAACATGGGTACAGAGGCAAACCTACAGTGCACGGTCAGTAAGGCCGCCAAGGGCAGCCCTCTTGAGAGGGGAAGCAGGTCCCTTTGATTCTCCCCTGTAGGCGGGTGCAGTCACTCACAGCATCCATCTGCAAGGGGGTCTCCAACCCCTCTTTAAAGTGCAGGCCGATTGCCGCCAGCACAAAAAAGACGGAGCAGCTTTGAAGCAGCTGCTCTGTCTTTCACTGAATGTGCTACTTCCAAGGATAGCGCGAGTTTGTGTCTGCCGTAGGAGAAGATAATGTGGCCTCACCACCTGGTTCGGCCTCTCCCCTGCTGCTTCCAGACTTTGTCCAGTTTTCACCTCCTGCGTGCGTACAGCTATGATTATTGGAGCAGGCATCGTGGCACCAGTGCCCTGGGCATTGAGGGGTTCACTGCACACCAATTATGGTTGTCTTCTTGCCAACCGAAGGACAGGGGCCCTATTTGGCAAGCTTGTGTAAGTGCTTCGGGGACCCTTGTTACAGAAGTGGCTGCCTTAATGATCATAGGGCAATCAATAACAAAATGCAACATAGAGATTCTGTTTAATCGGTTTTTCAGATTCAATAGCTGCAGATCCCCCACAGGGGTGTGCAAGAGAATGCGGTACCAAATTTCAACAAAAACAAGGAGGAATGGAAAAAATGATGTATAAGCTAAAGAGAACCCGACTGCGACATGGAAAACGAATCCTATGACGACTGTCATACGATATCATGACATGATAAAAATACGAGGCCGTTCGATGCTTTACAAAGCTGCAGCACGATGCACACATTTTTTTTTTTTTTAAAGAAGAACATTGTTTAGCCTGATGATTGTATTTAAAAGGCCTGATAAAGTCCCATCAAGAAAACAATACTAAAGTAATTTGCAAAATGATAAAACTTGTCTTTAAGCAACAAGATTGCTTAACGACGGGGTCATAAAACAACTCAAAGACAGAAAGGGTCTGAACAAATTCAAATCGCGTAATCAGATGGACTGAAGGGCAGACTACGTGCTACACGTCAATGATAGCACAGGCTGCAGACATCCTTGACTAGAAACAAGTTCTACTAAAGCCACAACTGGCTCCAAAGCAAAGAAAGTCCGAGAGAGTGTTATATTACGGCTGCCAGAGGGTGAGACCCTGAAGGATAAACGCCGAGGTTCTGGCAGCACTGCGCACAAAGGTAAGCAATTCTGCTTGTCTCTCGTACGGGCTTCGATTCCTAGCACGTGGTAATAAGAAGTTGAATCACCGCAGCCCGGGCAGATTCAGGGCTCCATGGAAACCAACGTTTCCTGCGTCATTGCTCCCAAGGCTAACTAACGTGCGTGGCGCTTGGGATCCACAACTGATCATTTGGAATTCGTCTTGCACAACCACAAGTCCACTCACAGGCTGCACAGCTGTCTTGTTGCGCAAACTTCTCAATGGAGCTACCACTGCCAGTCTTCAGGCCAGTCAGAATTAGGCTCTGAAGAGTTAGCGTGTTCCACAATATGCACAGCAAAGCACTGTTTTAACGGAAATATCAAATAAACGAAGTGCAGGTACTCAGTACCGGACAGTACCCGCCCATTTAAATCACTGCTGCAAAGAGTTTTAAACATGGCAAAATATCCTAAACGGGTGCATTTAATGAGTGACTTTTAACCGACTGGGGACAGTGACGACACCCTTCCTTTTGAAAGCAGTTCGTATTCTTTAACATCAAATTGCACCAGAAACTTATGAATCATTATTTATTTTTAATCTTTTCTCTCCAAATTCGTAACAGATGAGGCTTAACCCTGGGACAACCAAACCCATATTTAAGTGCCACTGACAGAATGATCGAAAGGTGCCCAAGGCATACTGCATCACTGGCTGGACCATGGTAAGTGTTACAAATATACACAGGGCCTGATTACGCGTTTGGTGGTCCCAATGCAGGACCGCCAAACTTGCGAGGAGGGCACCACTGCATGGCAGTGTCATCCGCATGCTCTACTACAAGATTTCCGCCGGTCTCACGTGGCTGACCGGCAAAACCCTTGAAACAGAGCAACTGAGGAAACAGTGCCATGAGATAACACTCGTCTCCCTTAAAGGAGCCAAAGGGCTATCTCGTAGCATGGGCATGGTCAGTGCAGGGTTCCCCCTCACAGCCCTGTGCAATTGTTCTTCACCAGCCTTTTCATGGTGGGGAAACCAACATGAAAAGGCTGGCAGAGAACAGCCGGCATGGCTGATTTCGATCAAGACCGCGGTCACCCCGTCAGGATCTTGGTGGTCAGTTGGAGGTCCGCCCGCCAAACTTGCAGTGTGGCAGTCCGACCGACACAGCCGCGGTGGTCCGACTGCCACCGTGAGTCTGGCGGGCTTGTTACCATTAGACTCGTAATCAGGCTCTAAGTCACTGACTAAAAAGAGGAAAGCTGCTTAGTTAACACTCCGTAGTGTACCAAACAAAAAAAAAAAAAAAAAACAGCACAGATCTGCTGAATGGGTAACAGTAAGCAAAAGCGAAGGGCAGGCATTCCCTCCCCTACATTTTTTTTTTTTTTTTGTTGCTTTTGTTTAATTATTGCAGTGTTTTTCACACATTTTTAGGTTGAAGCCTATCAAAGAGCACAGCTGTCTGGTTGCGAAAAGACTTCTTGAAAGCATTCTGAAAGTTTCCCTGGGAATGCACTCCGCTCATTGCTTACCATTGGCTTAGTGGTTTGTAACCCACATTTTCTAGCTTTCTATTTGCTGACTACTTGTTTTAGGCTGTCCAGCATTTCTTCGTAACCCCCTCTCTTCAAGCACACAACAAAATGTAAATGTCTGTAAATTAACTCTGCACGTTTTTCAGAATATAGCAGAATTATTCAAGCTCAAATGAAGCTCTTTTTTTTGTAATTCGGAAATGTGGTGGGACAAATCAGTCCAGTGGATGATTCCATTTGCACACATTATCAGTTGTACGCTGGAAAACTGTATGTGCAGATGTAATGGCCACTGAAAATGTGTTGATACATACTCTACACTACACCACTCCCCTCTACTCTATGCCACTCCACTCTAAAAGACTCCATGCTACTTTACTCCACTCCACTCTATGACACTTCACTCTACGGTCAACTCCACACCCCTCAACGTTATGACACTCTAATCCATTCTATTCCCCTATACTCCACTCTACACCACTATTCTCCAGTCCACACTATTCCACAATTCTACAACAACCTACACCACTCCGCTGTACGCCACTAACCTTTAGCCATGCTAAACATCAGCCACGCTGCTATACAACAAGGCTCAAAACACATTGTTAAATGCTGCTCCAGGGTGGGACATGGCCAAGATGGCAACCACGCAAGTCACATAGGAAAGAGCTCTGGGTCCCCCATAATAACATCCTGTGCTATCACTACTACACCCCCTCCCCCACATTCCCACCCTCTCGGGTGCACGCACAATCTCTGGCTTCCCCTGACGCCCGCTGGCAGTCCTCAGGTGCTTTCGCTCTGCCCACTGCGTTCCCTCTGGCCGTGGGGGCATTCAGACTATGAGGAGCGGCCTGCTACCTGGGTGCAGAGGTGCGGGCCCAACAGCCGCAGACTAGTCGAGCAGTGGCTCACTGGACCAGGATGTTGGCACTTCACCGGAGGGCCCTCGCTGAACGTGAACCCCTCCATCACCACTATGCAATTGGAGAAACACACTGTCAGAAGGCTGAGCAGCCGCTACTACGCCAGCGTTGGCAGTTCAGAATCAAGCACGGCCACGTGGCAAGGAAGATGTCATGTGGATCACCGCCACAGCTCTCACCTTGCACTAAACAGTGTGTGCACTAAATCGAGGCCCGGGCATGCTATTCTCCTCAGCCGACCCTGCACAGGTGAGTACTCTTTTGGGATATGGGGCTGGAGGGGTCTGCTCTGGCTCTGGACTCTTCCCCCCCAAACCCCACTCTTGAGAACTGTGGCATTTGCTGGCACGCAGCCCTCTGTGTGCTCTCTCCTCTTCCGCCCTATGATGGTGACTAACGCTGGCTGCCTCTACCTGTGAATACCCGAGGCAGCCACAAAATTAGGGGCTCCTCCCTATTACCAGCGACTCAACAGCAGCAGGGCGCGGTCCCTTACCCTCCTCACACCTGCAGGCCAAACGCTGGTACTCTGATACCATGGCCATAAACATAAAAGTCACGAAACGCTGTTACCTATCATTTCCACTGAACCTGTACACTTGGACCTCTGGAACGTTGTGATGGGGCCGCAGGGAGAGTGCATCCACTGCACCAAGTCCAGTGGCACAAGGGTGCTCGTCACCTCCCTCTTCCTCCCCCCTCCCCCCCCAAGAACTCCTAGGACTTGAGTGCTGTTCCACACCTTGGACTGCACATAATTCCCTGCGTGCAGTGGCTTGAGAACAGTGCCCTTCTGAGGCTGCAGCATGACCTTGCCCAATGGTGCAGAAGACTGCCACCATGGTCCGCCCCATGTAAAACAAAATGACTGCGGCACCCAGGGGGGCAGCCCGGATAAGTCACTGGGGAACACACTGGTGGAGCACTCACGCAGATTGGAAGAGACCCTCACTGCAGTATTAGACATCAAATACACCCTGGAACGCAAGATCGACTGCCTGTGGATCGACATGGGCCTCATGAGGGAAGACCACAAGAAGCTGAAAGAACAAGTGCAGTCCACAGAATCTGCTCTGGCATCCCTTGGCCCATCGGTCTCCGACGTTAGTGCACACATCAAAGCCCATTAGGAAGAGGTAGCATTTCTCTGAAGATACACAGACAATCAGGAGGGCAGATCCCAACCTGAACATGTAGCGGGCCCCCGTATGGAACTCTACCTTGAGGACTGGTTCTCGACGACCATCTTGCAGGGCAAACACTCTACTTTCTGCTCTTTCGAGCCTGCTCGCAGGGTACTGGGCAAACCGCTCCCTCCAGGGGCCCTTCGGCACCCAGTAGCACCGTCCTATTCAATACAGAGACAGAGATCACATCTTGCAGGTCACCTCTGCCAGAGGCCCATGGAAGGCAGAGAACTCACAAGTTAATATCTTCCCAGGCTACACCGTGGAGGTGCAATGGCAAAGGGCCTCCATTCGGGCTGTGAAACAATGAGTCCGTGAACATGACATCAGAGATGCCCCCCAATTCCCTGCAACGCTCTGGATCATGCAGGATGGCAGCGCCACCTTTTGCATCTGCCCCGAAGATGCATGGTCTTGGCTGGAACACAAGAGCATCATTGCCTCACCAATGGAGTCATCGGATTCTCCCACAGAGTGTAAGGTACGACGACAATGCAGACCCTGCAGCAAATGCTATTGAGTCAGCCCACTGAAGGAACAGGCTGCTATGGAAGGGGTGCAGGTGGTTGCAGAAGTATGTCAGTGCTCAGCCACCCTCCCCAGCTGGTTCAGTTGTGGGAAGTCAGGAGGATGAGACGCCCGACACTGCATTAATCTGGTGGACGCTTTGCTTGGAGGAGGCCCAGTAGTGACCCCTCAGTCAGTCGAGGAAGTAATTATGGGTTGCACATGCACAGGAGTCGGCCTGTCTTGCCGAGTGTCCCTCTGTGCGTCATGGGGGCAGCGAGTGACGAAAAAGACGTTCCACTGGTGTACTGGTCAAGGGCCGCGGCTCATACTTAAAAGTATTGTTGCTTACTTACTGCCATCACCTCAATTATGGGTAGCGACACATTCATTGACTAGTTTAGAACTTTGTTCTTTGCAGCATCATAGTGCTATTGACCTGGCACCCATCAGAAAGCCAGCCTGGGAGAAGGTGTTGAATGCCAATCAAAAGTTCCTATTTAATTGTTTTATGCATTGTTATTCCTCATTTCCTTTTTTCTATTTTCTTGTTACATTGTTCATGTGGGTGTGTGGTCAACGGGTCACGGGGTGGTCGGGTCGGTGGGGAATCTGCAGAAGAACACTAGAGCTGCTGCGCACTCTCCTTCATTACATATTAAATGAATACGCATGGTGTTAGTTCTGTGCCACAATATCTGCTACTGACCTGGAATATCAGGGGGCTAGCGGGATATGTGGAACATTACTGGCTGCATCAATATTTATGCAGGCACAAAATTTAGGTCGCACTACTCCAAGAGACCCATCTCACTGCCGTGGACCTTGAGAATGCGCACACACGACGGCGGGGTATAATGGTGGGGACCACCTACTGTTGCTACACTAGAGGTCCCCCTATATGAGTAGCATCTGGGGTGCTACTGGAAGTGCTGTACACTAAGATAGATCCAGAAGGGAGATACGTGGTCCTAGAGGGAGTCTTAGATGTTTCCGCTGTGACGCTAGGCTTCTTATGTGCTCCCAACACTAATCAGGGCCTCTTCCTGCGATCCCGCACTGATACACAATGCGCTGGTGCCCTGTTATTGATGAGGAGATTATAACTGTGCCCCTGACCTAGACCAAGACTGCTCACGCTCCCCAATACCTGGTGCACATTCTGAAGTGCTTACTCATCTGAAGCACTGGGCGTCCCACTCACAGGTGCTTAATGCCTGATGCAGCCTACATCCCACGACACTCAAATACTCCTATTACTATGGGTTACATGATTTACATACCGGACTGATATGTTTTACTGCAGCCCAGAGGTGCTAGCGAAGGTCATCTGCACCATAAACCTTGGGTGCACTTACTTCGACCACTGCCCATTACAGCTCCACCTTTCATGAGGCTGGGGGTTCTCTTGAATACCCACATGGAGGCACCCTTCTAAGGCTCTGTGTGACAGGGCCTTCCATGCTGCCGTATCAGAACACATCACCACATATGTCAAGGGAAAAGAAGGCACGGCCTCCGATGCCTGTTTGGAGTGGGACGCGATGAAAGTAGTCCTCCATTACCTTGCCATAAGTATGGTATACGGTGCCAAGCTACTGCTGCGCAGGCAGCTTCACGACCTAGAAACTGACATTTGGGAGATGAGAACGGCTGCTAATGGATGACAGGACAGTGGCTGCTTTCCTGGCGTGGGCAAGGCTTGCTATTAAGACGACCCTAAGCCAACAAGACAAACTAGATTATAACAATTACCTGACTAGAAGGCATGTTAAGGGCGAGAAGGCCAGCAGGCTGTTGGCTTGGCTCCTCCATTCTGACTCCCCCCACCCCCTGATCCCCATCACTGCTATTCACGGCGAGGAGGGCATAATACTCAACACCCAAGACATACTCAATGGCACTTTCTGCTCTTACTTCACCAAATTGTATGCTGCCCCGAGAACGGCAGATGCAGCTCGAATTGTATCGTTCCTAAATACTGTAAGTCTGCCACACCTGCAGGAGGCTCAAAGGGTGGCTCTTGAGGCACCGCTATCCAATACCAAAATTAGAGATGAGATAAAACAGATGGTGCACTGTAAGACTCCTAGGGCTAATGGTTGGCTGATAAAACTGTTATGCCACTTTTCAATCTACATCAACCCCTCCCTTGCTGAAGGTATTTAATACCACCTACTCAGCGGGTAGACTCCCCACCTCCCTCCAAGAAACGATATTGGTTGCCTTGTTTAGGCCTGACAGAGACCCCCCCTCCAGATGTGCTCTTACCGGCACTTCTTCTTGTCAAATTCTGATTACAAGATAGTTGGTAAGGTGCTGCCCAACCGGCTGATCCCCATTACACAACACATGATGCCTCCAGATCCGGAACGGGTTTATACAATATCATGAACAAGCAACAGAGGTTCAGGAAAATGGACTGGACACGATCCACAGGCGTGATCCCCTGGGTCGCAATGCTGGACATTGAAAAGCATACAATACCCTGGGATGCGAGTGGTTGAAGGAAATCCTCAAGAGAAGGGGCATTGGCCCCCGTTGCCTCACATGGATTGATATGTAATACACTAAACAACTCGCCAGGGTCAAAACAGGAAGCCTTATATCTGAAACATTTAATGTTGAACGTGGTACCCACTAGGGATGCCCTCTATCCCCTGTAATATTTGTATCAGCCGGGGAGCCACTAGTCTGTGCACTTGACTGGGGAGTCAGAACTGGTGACCACTGGCATTCCCTATCTGACCCCTTGGTGACCCTTTGAGATGATGCCACAGTGCTCCCCAGCTAAATGGCACGTCTACGATAGTTCGGGGAAGCATCTGGCAAATGGGTGAATTGGGATAAATCTCACTTGTTCCCCCATACGGTCTGACAGAAGAACATTGGAATGCGTTCCCAGACTCCACTTCCCTGGACGTGATTCCTTCAAATGCCTAGGCATCTAAGTGTATCACTCTGATAAAGATCTGATTAATGGCAATGTGGGCAAAGTCCTTGCTAGGGTGAGGGCATCACTCCCATTTTGGACAGGCCTGCCACTTTCCCCAGCAAGCAGGATTGCTAATTCCAAACTCTTGATACTCCCCAGGCTATTATACTTTTTTCAGCCATCCCTACCTTGTTGTCTTGCAGAATATTGGCAGAGCTGCGCTCCCTGCTGACCGGATTCATATGGGGCAAGGGCAGACGGCAAGTAGCGCTCTCAAGCTATAGGCTCCATTAGAGTAGGGAGGACTGGGTATCCCCAATTTTGAGCACTACCATGCTACAGTCCAACGCCAATGGCCCATGAGCTGGCTAGCGGGCATGAACTTGTCTGAATTGGGACAGTAGTTTGGTAGGGTGACATTGACCTCGGTACTGCGATGGCTGCTTGGTTCTGAAGCAGAGGTAACAATGAGAGGCAGCAACGCTCTCACAAGGGTGGCCAAGGCATGCTGGAAGACATATGATCCAGAATCGAGCATGTCTCCCAGATGCTCCGAGCGTTCCATCTGGGCTCTCCCTGCATGTACTGAATTGCAGTCGCACCGGGACTCTGCCCTGTGGACCGAGGTAGGACTCACAGTGTGGGGTGATCTTTTCACAGATAAGATTCTTGACGTCTTTATGGATGATTATGGGATACCACTGGCACATTCCTTATCTACACTGCACTTACAGGTTGCCTGCATATGGTTTGGCATGGGACACATGATGAGCCCCAGACATCCTTAAACTTCCAGGTTATATTGACACCAGGACAAATGAACCTCACAACTACCTTGGTACAGATCTACACAGAAACTAGCCTTTCTTCGTCTGGGACTGGGAGCCCTGTCCTCTGCCCGCCTCCCCTCCTCTTGCTACCCAATGTCAGCCAGATATATGGCTGAGTGCAAACGATGACACGCCACAGTTCAATTTCTTGAAGTCCGATTAGGACTATGTCCATTTAGACTGTCGATTTATGCCTATGCAACGCTTCCAATATTGTTGATATTACACATCCTCACTGATTGCAATGGCTCTGATGTTAACATCTGTGCCAACTGTACACTGATAAGCTTTAACTCAAAATTGATATCTGAATGTATATCGCTGTGGATTGCTTCACTGCATGTTTAGTATGTACGTGCTTTGTTAATATACTATAAATCAATAAAGACATATTGGGGAAAATAATGCTGCTCCAGGGCGATTTTACATGTAATACATTTGATGTGTGTGATGTAAAGAGTGCAGGCATTAAACCCAAGTCACCTCTATAATAGAAAGCGTTCCCAAGAACGAAGCATGGCACAATCTAAAACACAACCTGAATTTTTGTTCAAACATGCCCTTATTGTGAGGCTATGAAGAGACGCAAATAAATGGTCGAATGGGTGCTTTTTTCAACTTATGGGGGCTCGAATCTCAAAATATCCATCTTCCAATTCTACATACTGTTAAGTAGGGATCTTCAAGCCGGATGGAACGGAAACTCCAACAATATCTGAAGTGATGTCTTCTAACAAAGTCAGCAGGTTTTCACACATAATATGCAACACCTTATAAACAATTCTGGCACAGACTGATGCGAAGTGTAACTAAAGAGAGACATATGCCCCTGTCCCTTTTTAATATCTCATATAGCCAGGTGACCACCAGAAATATGAAAGCTTTGCAATCTCAAGCTGCAGTTCAGGATATCCAATGTAACAAGAACTTCTGAAAAGATAACAGCCTTAGAGGTGCCAACCTACCACAGTCAAACTCAAGTCATTGGGGATAAGGGGCACTTCAGGAACTTGCCCAGCTTAAAAAAGAAATGGCACTTTGAACTAAAACCCCACTGAGGCATGCTCTTGGCAAAAAAAGTGGTGCTGGAAAGTCCATGGCCTGACCACCCAGCCACTCTTCGTTTCGCTTCTCCCACCTGTAATACTTCTTTAAAACTGCAATCCTTAGGACCATGAGCCATGCTTCCCTGATATTCTTTATGCCTTTTGTCAATTCTCTACAGCTGCTTCCCGCGCTTGAACCTCGTTTTTTTCACGAATATCCTTAATCACATCTGAATTTCACTGAGGCTTTGACAATGAGGCAGTTCTTTGGTTTTGTCTTTGACTACTCTCACTTGGTCAGCCATCACCCTCACCCCATTCTCCTGGTGGCTGTCAAGAGGAGAAAACTTTGTCCACAGCTAGAAGTATGGTGACTGCAGCAGCAAAAAAGCCATGCAAATGGGAATAGATGTCGAGCCTAACAATATTCCCCGTATATGTATCTATCCTGAGTCCAAATTTCAGAGGGAAATCCTTTGTTGCCTCGGTTTTCTAGTAGAGTGATTGCTGTTTTCATATCAGTCTTCTCAACTAGCTCTCTGTGGTGGTTATTTCTTACATAAAAGTAAAAATACCTTTAAGTACTGCCATAAAGCTGGATTCTCCAACAGGTAGCTCAGGAGCTACCAGCTGCACGTCAGCTACCAGCAGGTAGTTCTTGGACGTGGAGCTCAGCATAATGCATAATTCAGCGGCTCTGAAACAACTGTGTTGCCTCCTGCGTAGTGTAGGAGCCAGAAGCTTTAAGTTGTATATCCTCAAGATGATTTCTAATGATCAAAAGTAGCTCTCATTATAGAAGTGGTTGGAGACCCTTGCCATAGAGCGTTCTCCCTTGAGGATGTAAACTATGGAATGCTGGTGAGCGAAAATGACTGTCGGGAATAGAGAAGCTTGGCTGAGGCACAATAAACCTCTCCCTCAAAATTACCTATAAGTAACTATATAACTCATGGCCTAAGGTAAATATAACTCGTGCCCTTGCCAAGCACTGCTAATTTCTCCAGATATTACAGCACTCGTAACAACTTTTATAATGTCAATAAAAATATAAATTAAATATTAGAAGACAAATTATTGAAGAAAAAACTGTGCATGGTAGGGGCACGAGTTATAGTTACCTGAAATAACCCTAACTATAACTGCTGACTTTCTATGGTTTTGTGCGAGTAAATTCAGAACCGGATTATAACGTCCCTGTAACCTTTGTTTATTTAGGGAATGTATATATATTTTCACTTTTAAAAAAACAAAGGTTACAGAGACGTTGTAGTCAGGCTCGCATTTTAAACGTACCAACCCATAGAAATTGACTTATTATTGTTAGAGTGATCTTGCGCCCCCCGCCATGTACTGTTATCTGATCAATAATTTTACTGTAGATGTTACAGTGACATTATCAATGATGTTATCAAAGATGTCATGAGTGCTGCAATTTGTGGAGTAATTAGCAGTGTTTGGCGAGGGCGGAAGTTATAGTTACCTTAGGGCACGAGTTATAGTTACTTTACATAACTAACTATAAACAGGTAAATTTCTATGTTTTTTTAATGTTTAAAATGTGAGCCTAACTATAACATCCCTGTAACCTTTAGTTTTTTTTAAGAAAATGTGTGTGTTTAAAAAAAAAATCTATTTCTTAACTAGAACATCCCTGTAAACTTTGTTTTTTCAGTACATTTCTATGTTTTTTTTTTTTTTTTTAAACAAAGTAATTTTTATTACTATGTGTTAATACAATCACCGCCACACATGGCCTTTGGCCGTGCACAGCAGTGCTTGGCCGCAGGGCCGGTCTCTCTGGGTGTGAGAGGGTGTATCTGGGTGTGAGAGTGGGTGCAACAGTGTCTTAGTGGATGTGTCAGTTTCTGTGTGGGTCTGTGAGTGGGTGCATGAGGGTCTCAGTGGGTCACTGAGTGGGTGTATAGGTGGGTGTATAAGTGTCGGTGGGTCTGTGAGTGGGTGCGTGACAGTGTGAGTGGGTGCATAACGGTCTGAGTGCGTCTCGATGCATGAGTGTGTGGCTGGGTCTGTGATTGGTGTATGAGTGTCACTGGGTCTGTGAGTGGGTGCTTGAGGGTCTGAGTTTGTCTGTGAGTGGGTGCATTAGGGTCTCATTTGGTCTCTGAGTGGGTGTATAAGTGTCAGTGGGTCCGTGACTAGGTGCATGAGTGTGTGACTGAGTCTGTAAGTGGGTGGCTGAGTGGGTGCTTGAGAGCCTGAACTGGTCTGTGAGTGAGTGCAGAACGCTCTGGGTGGGTCTGTGAGTGAGTGTATAAGTGTTGGTGGGTCTGTGAGTGGGTGCAAGTGTGTGCGATTGGGTCTGTGGGTGGGTGCAAAAGGCTGTGAGTGGGTGCATGAGGGTCTCAGCGGGTCTCTGAGTGGATGTATAAGTGTCAGTGGGTCTGTAACTGGGTGCATGAGTGTGACTGGGTCTGTGAGTGGGTATCGGAGTGGTTATGTGACTGGGCGTGCGAGTGTCTGAGTGACACTCCGTGGTTATGTACATTTCTCAGTAGGTCTGTGAGTGTCTGTATTACTGACTGACTGAGACTAAGAGTGGGTCTGTGAGTGTCGGAAGGGGTCTGTGAGTGGATGTGTAGTATCTGAGTGGATCTGTGAGTGAGGCTTGAGGGTCTGAATGGGTCTTTGAGTGGGTGCACGTTGGTCAGAGTGAGTCTGTGACTAGATGAGCGAGTGTCTGAATGGCTGTCACAGTGTGTGTAAGAGTCTGTGTGTATATATATATATATATATATATATATTTTTTTTTTTTCTTTTATCATCAGCATTCGTGACTCCCATGCAACGCTTAACCCGGTTGGGTGGGGGGCAAAGGGGGTCCTCCCTGGATTAATCACCCCCAAAACTTTCCAGACAGCAGCTCAAGTGAGTGTCTTATTTTCTTGGAAAATTTAGTGAAGATTCGTTGAGCGGCACCAAAGTTATTAGCAAAACAAAAACGCTCTTTCTATAGCAACTTGGTCCTAACTATACCTACCTAGTTGTGATATACATCAGCACCTACAATAGTGAAAGTGGTCACTACTGCAGACTATGTTCGTACATGCAAACATGCATTTCTACTTTTCAGCATGGGTGGATGAGGTTTCTCAAACTAAGTACCACATATAATTTTTAAAATGCATGCAAACAAAACCTTAATAAAATATCATAATTTCACTGACTTACCTCAATTGTGATTGCAACTTTATTGTCTTGCTGATGAAATCCTCCCATGTGGGGTAGCTTGACTATAAACAAAGTAGAAAGAAACAAGGTATAACACGGGAAGCAGCATGCAACAAGCATTATTATAAATATCTGCTAACGCAGATAACACAGAATACTGGGTTAAATCAGTGGTCATCCAAATGTGGCGTCCATTTTCACACCGATTAAAAAAGTTTCAGAAGTGTAACATTTACTTCAAGCATGCATATACCAACTATCATCAATTGTTAGTGGAAACAATTTGCAATAATCTACATTACACAGTTAAAACAAATTCTGGTGGTCATGAGTGCTAGAAGTCCGACATCTCTTGCTTGTTAAACAGGAACCGATTTTTCTTTAACCTCCAGGCTGTGATGATTCTGGGATACTGCGTGTGCAGGTGTGTTGATTTACAACACAATCTTTTTTTTTTTTTTTAAAGACTCTTTGTAGGTAGGGGTATGGCATTCCAGTACCGCAATGCTCCGGAAGTAATGTTTGGGGTAAAGGGCAACAAGTCTTGAGATTTGTTTTGATCACTCGACAAATATGCTCAACGCAGACCCTTTGGCTTCCAGTAAGAGACCGCTTTAAGCAAATGCAGAGTGCTGTAACTTAATCTTGAATTCATGTCAGCGGCGTTAGTATAAAAGGTATACACGTGTTCAAATAAAATGTAACAATTTGTGCCTATTTACAATACTCCCATAATACACTTTGATTACATGCAAATACAAGCAGAAAAGAAGCAATTCTTCGCTTTCAAAATAAAATCTACCCATAAAATATTTTAACTGAAGTATTTAGGCACTTTGCTCTCAAAATGTACCCAAAATATATTCAAAAAATTGAAAGGAACTCTGTTTCTACAGACAACATTTCAAGCAATGTTTTAGGGAACAAGCTGAAATGCCACTTTTCTAGTTCATTTAATAAACCGTCTTTCAAGTTTGGAAGCATTATGGGTTATATAAGAAAACAATATATGTTGTTCTCCACATTCAAAGAAAATCAAAAAAGTACACCCACAAGTCAATAAACATTCATGGAAGCAGATTTATCAGGATTTTTCACAAGTTTACAGAAGTGGTTATAGGAACCTAAGACTGCTATAATCCACATATACTCCTAGCAAACTTTTGTGAATTCCATTTTCACATGAGCAAATCTAGAAGTGTAGCTTTGGTAATTTGAAAATCTGCCGGGCAAGACTCAAGTGTAAATTAGTTTAGTAGAACTTTTTTTTTCTTTTTCCTCCAGAGCGAAAATATTTTCCCTGTCCGAGATAGTGATTTTCCTACATCACAATCGTTTTTGAGGGAAGCTGTTACATTTCACTGTTTAAATAATGTTACTCATTTTCTTGAAAGGAGTACATTTTCGACCTTTCCCAGGGCGAGAATGAGCTGGAAAGGACAGGCTGAGTTAAGCATGGGTAGGAGTGCACAAACTCACAGGGCATTCCAGCTTCAGAACTACCATCGCCCACCTACTTCCAGCCCATGCGTATATTTACTCACAAGAAACTCCTCATGCAAGTAAACCCTTTAATGAGTACAAAATCAACTTTTGTACATGTACCTCAAACTTCCATGCCTAATAGCTTTGAGAATCAGGTCCATAACTTGTTGATCCTAATAAGACTGCAGAGTTTCTCGACTTGTAAAATGTACATGTACAGTTATGGATATAACATTGATAAATGTTCACACTTATGCCAAACAGGGGAACAAAGGAACAGTGAGGTGATGTGATTTTGCACAGTAATTACATAATGTGGTCAAATGGAGAAAGATTGACAGATTGGTCTCAGTGATCCTCTGGTTGAAACCGATGTGCTGAAGAGCAAGTAAATTCTGGGTTTATTTACAGTAACATTTAGTAAAATTAATTGAGAGCTTAAAAGTAAACTTGCACGAGCAATTCGCAAGATGCCTCCTCTGAAAACGGAAGTAAGCAGGGGAGCAACGGTACACACAGCCCAATTACATAGCCTCAATGTTGCTATAATCAGAACCACAGCATATTAAAAAAGCTGAAATATATGTACAGCCTTGAAGTAATGAGAAAGCTAGCTCAAATGGAGCAGTTTCATAAACATTGTCTGGTCATACACAGAATCCGTGAATACTCAAAATTTGACATAAACTGGAGCCTTGGTTGGGTCACAGTAAAACAGAATCTGAAATAGCATAATCAATGTCTTGCTAGAACCTAAACCTTGAAATAATACGAGCCGTGACATAATCAGAGTTGCTATTTTCAGAACTCTGATCAAATGAGAATAGTGCCATAATCTGTCACCTCATAGCCTATTACCAAATTTGACCAGCAGATTTTGTCTTTATGGGACAAGGAGATCTCCAAATCATCTTGTCCCCTAGACAAGTACATATATTATCAAATCTCACACCCTTGCTTAGGGTAAAACTATTCTTAGCTTCCAGAAGCTGTGCATAGACTATGACCGTGGAGACTTATTTTATCTTGCAAAGTAAGGTCACACTCCTGCATGGAAACCCAAACCCAATATGTAGCTTCTGAACTTAAACCTCTTGTATCAGCTAACAGTAACTGTGAGAAGCCCCACAGACTTCCTGTTATAAACGGGGTCTCTAGTTGGCAAAGGTATACACCCTTGTCCCTGTAGGCACCACAATCCTAGTCAGGGTAAGTCACACAAAATCCAAATTATTCTGTTCACACCCTCTGGTAGCTTGCCACTGAGCAGCCAGGCTTAACTGAGAAAGCAATGTGTAAAGTATTTGTGGAGTATATCATGCAATAACACAGTGAAAACACCACAAAAATACACCACACAGGTTTAGAAAAATATACAATATTTATCTGAGTAAATTAAGGTCAAAACGATCAAGATTTGATAAGCACAAGTCGAAATATCACTTTTGCAATGATAAGAAGAGTCTTAAGTCTTTAAGAAATCAAAAAATGTCTCTGTGTGCACAAAGTACCTGATATACGTCAAAATTACACGCACAAAGACCGCAGAGGAGAAGATGCGTGGAAAAAGGAAAGCGTGCGTCAGATTTCCAGATGTGCACAGACGATGCATCAATTCTTTCCACGCGGCAGGTGCTTTGCATCGATTTCCACCGTGCAGGCTTGGATCCCCACTGCGCCGTGGGGTATTTTGACACCCAGGGACAATACATAGAAATCCTGGATGTGTAGGAGGAAGTCACAGGTGTTGCGAGAATCCAGTCTGACAATGCGTCAGAGTTTGTCGCACGGCAGGTGCTGCGTCAATTGCTCATGCAGGAAGTCGGGCTGCGTCGTTCCGGCTCAGCGATGCATAGATCCAGTAGGGTTGTGCATCGAAGTTCTGGTCGCAACGCTGGCGCTGCATGGATCTATACTCGGGGAGCTGGGCTGCGTCGTTCCGGTTCGGCGATGCAGTGATTCTTTCACAGCTGGGAAGGCTGTGGTCGATTTTCACCGCACAAGGAGTTTCCTTGAAGAATAGAAGTCTTTTTGACTCTGAGACTTCATGAACAGGAGGCAAGCTCAATCCAAGCCCTTGGAGAGCCCTTCTCAGCAGAGGCCAGCAAGGCAGCAGGGCAGCAGTCCTTTACAGCAAAGCAGTCCAGGTGAGTCCTTTGGGCAGCCAGGCAGCTCCTCTTGACAGATTGCAGGATCTGGTTCAGAGTGTCTGTCCCAGGAAGTGTCTGAGTTGGTGAGGTTAGGGACCCAGGTTATATACCTAAAAGTGCCTTGGAAGTAGGGGAGACGTCAAAGAGTGGTTTTGAGTGCACAAGGTCCCCTTTCAATACAGGTCTATTTGTCAGGGTCCCAATAGGTGGTTTGGCAGTCCATTGTGTGAGGGCAGGCCACTAGCCTTCGAAACATAAGTGTCAGGCCCCTCCACCCTTCCAGCTCAAGAAGACCCATTCAGTAAGTAGAGGAGTGCAGGTGTGACTGCGCATCCTGTGTTTGTAGTTGTCTGGGTGACATGCACAAGGGAGCTGTAAACCAGACCAGCCCAGACATGGATTGGAGACAGGCTGTAAGGCACAGATGGATTTTAAGTGCAGAGAAACGCTCACTTTCTAAAAGTGGCATTTCTAAAATAGTAATATAGAATCCAACTTCATCAATAAGCAGGATTATGTATTACCATTCTGGCCATACTAAATGTGACCTGTTTACCCCTTTCTGATCAGAATCTACCATCAAACTGTGTATGAGGATAGCCCTAATGTTAGCCTATGAAAGGAGCAGGCCTCACAGCAGTGGAAAATTAATTTTGGAGTTTTCCCCTACCAGGACATATAAAGCACACAGGTATATGCCCTGCCTTTTACCTACACAGCACCCTGCCCTAAGGGTTACCTAGGGCCTACCTTAGGGGTGACTTATATGTAAAAAAAAAAAAAAAAAAAAAAGCGGGGGAGTTTAAGGGTTGGCAAGTACTTTTAAATGCCAAGTCGGAGTGGCAGTGAAACTGCACACAATGGCCTTGCAATGGCAGGCCTGAGATAGGGTTAAGGGGCTACTTATGTGGGTGGCACAACCAGTGGTGCGGGCCCACTGGTAGCATTCAATCTAAAGGCCCTGGGCACATGTACTGCACTTTACTAGGGACTTACAAGTAGATGAAATATGCCAATTGGGTATGAACCAATGTTACCATGTTTTAAGGGGGATAGCGTATGAACTTTAGCACCGTCTCTGGACCCTACACACTTTACCACTGATAACCAGTGTCAGAAAATGGGAGGGAGGCATGCAAAAATTTGAGGGATGACCACCCTAAGGCTGTCAGGTCTAACACTTCCACAGCTCCATAAACGCTGTCTCAGGATTTCTCTGATCCCTTGAAAAACTCCACCCAAACTGGGAGTCGGCACTGATGTCCAACTTTTACTGCACTGACACCGGTCTTCCCAGCCTAAGGCTACTGTTTCGAGGTCCATACTTCCAAACAGAATTATTTCCCTGCCATCCTGGCCACTTCTGTTAGGCTTATAAACACCTGATTGATGCAGGGACACATTAATGCCTCTGTGCAGGTGTGCATGAAGCCTTCAGTAGCTCATGTGCAGCAGATGTGGTGGTGAAGTGCACCTCATTTGGAATAACAAACACTTTGAACTGGGGCGGATGGGTTCCAACACCTCTGGTGGTGGGGGGGTTCCGCTGGGCAATACCAAGCAGCATGACCACCATTACCATACCAGCTTTTCTCTTCCAGCTATCTTAAGAAGACTGTTTAAGATATAGCAGAGACCCAGTATAAGGTCCAGCCATCGAATTCAATGACTAGATAAAAGGGCAAAATGAGAGCAGAGATAAAGCAGGCATTCTATAAAACACCATTTCTGGGGTAATTTTTATGGAACACAATGGGTTTTTAGTAACATGCCTTAAGTCTTCTCACATGCCAGCAAAATGCTTGTTTCTTTGCAGCGTTCGAGTTTGGAGAACACCTTTTCCTTTTAAAACCTCTTGGGCCCTGGAGTATCACACTGGTTGCTGGCTTGATCTGTGAATGAACTTGGCATTGTTTTTTTTGTTTTTTTTGCTTCAATTAATCAAGTCACCTAAACGTTTTATCTTTGACCAATAAACAGTCCCTGGACTCATCTGGGTTTCTTCCTTGCGTGTACTCCTCCCTCACAATCCTTGAAGTGTTCTTGCTCCTCTTGCATACAACTCATATTGTACCCGTTGAGGCGATGATTCCTGATAGTCCCATTACTGAAGGGAGTACTCAGTGGCCTGATGTATCTAAGTGGGATTTTCACTGCTTTGTCGGGTGAGATTCATCTGTTCCTGTGTGCCAGTCAACACAACAACTATGCTGGACCACTGATTAGCAGTGGCTGGATTTCTTGTCGATTTCATTGCTTCCGTCTTACTGGATGGTTTTCCTTCCTCTTCTTGGATCTATTCCCCAATGGTGCACATATTTACCACCCTATAGGCTGGATGACTGGAATGTTGCCACAGCATCACATAACGAAACACAGTTTCCTGTTGATCCCAGTACTCCACGGGAGTGCACGCGTTTTTTGCTCTTCCCTCCACTTGCGGTGCTTCTCCCTCACATGCCCAGCACACTTCATCTGTTGCTTCCCCATCCTTCCTCAGGCCCAGCTGTGCACAGAGTAGGTTGCCTGCCTGCATAGGTAGAGCATAGCGCCTTGTCAAAGACTTGGCTCTAAGTCAAACTCCTGGAAGTTTTCTACGTAAAAGGATTGAGCATACGGTCTAAATCTGGATTTGTTTTAAAAAAACAAAAAAAGAAAGAAAAACCAAAAATCTACTGGAAAAAAACAGTTAAAGGTTATTTAAGGTTCAGCTAACACAAACCAGAAAAAAAACTACAATTCACCAATTATGATATACAAAACACACCAAAACTCATGCAAGCTGCTCTGTTTTGGTTGTGGCAGACAGATTTTTTTCATGCGGCATCAGCAAATGGTTGTACTAAGTATGACAGGCAGTCTGATGGTGCGCGTGCATACCATAACTGGGGAATTTGAGGGATTTGTCTGCTTTATGTTCTCTGAACCATAACAACTTTATTTTTGCTTTTTTCCAGAGATTATATCTTTTTTGATAAATATTTTTTATGTAAATACAAAAAGTACTGGCTAACGCCAGTACTTAATAAGCACTGACAAAAAACAACAGATCTCACTTTTGGGACCAAACTGATTTTTGCCAATGGTTGGGTTTTTAGTCGTTCTGCACAGCACCCCCGATGTTGTGCAGCATGGCTAAAGTAAAACAAAAAATCCAACTTTTATGCAGCCACTGTGTCATTTTGCAGGTGCATGCGCGCAGCCACAAAATGACAGCGCCTTTTTTTAGCTACCGATTCAAGTCAGATTAATAACTAAAAACTAAACAAACACAAGCAAAACGGTTTTGTTTTTTTAAAAGTGGGTGAGGGTAGTCGGAGCAACAGGATGTCGTTAGCAACACAGGGAAGGGCAAGAGTTGGGAGGCAACACAGAGTAACTTGGGGGGTGTAATGGTCATGGAAGAAACAAGGATAGGGTGCAGGACAGAAGCAACAGAGGGAGGGCAGAGGGACAAGGAAGCAACTCAGGGGTGTGAGGGCAGATGCAACACAGAGAAGTACACTGAAGAGCACATCTGGGAGTGGAGAGAAACAAAAGGACAAGAAGCACACGGGGGGAGAGAAATACATGAGGGAGACAGCTTGAAAACACATGCACTCGCTGTGAATGCTTTCACAAGAAAAAGTAATAGTTTCCGGATACAAGCACAGGCACCAGGAAAAATATGGGCAAAGCTATTCTCCATGGAAGGGACAAACACAAGTTTGACAAGCTGGGGCACAAATAAGAAAAAGGCAAATGAGAGTGAAAAGGAAAGCTAACCAATGGTAAGCAATGGGCAGGTGCCAAGCCCCTCTATGGTAATGGTAAGCCACAACAGGCCTCACAATAGACAGCTCATGTGCAGTCTGGTAGGCTCGATTGCCATGTGCTACCTATAAGTTAATGAGCATACCTTAATAAATATGGTGACAGTACATATAGGTAACACTACAAATTCAAATGCCAATAAAATGTTACTAGCGAGCGGAACAGATGCACTTAGAAGCGAAGTGCTGCTGTAAAGGTAATGCACTCTGAATCATCATCTGTTGATTTGTGCGTTGACACTGCATTCATTTAAAGCCCACCAAAATTGACTTGACATGCAAAGTATAAAATTTCATAAAGTATTGGCAAATGTGGGAAAAGTTATGGTGCCCATTAATGATCAGTATCCTGAAAAGGAGACTGGCCCTATGCGTCACTATTCAAGATAAAATCTGTTCAATATCCAAGTAACCATTTCAGAATTTGCATGTGCTTGGATTAAGCACCTAATCTTACATAGCCCAAGCGAGTCCAGCTGAAACGATAAATGAAGCTTTTCAGCTCCTGCAGATATGCTTGTGCCATCACCTACAATCTCGGAACGCGTTTTTTCATCCTTTTTAAAACTGATTTCCCCCTGATATTACCCAACTACTCAACCAGTGATACAGCCTTCAATCGTAACTGGAAATCGCCGACTTGAACGCTTAAAATATGTTGTGCGAACACACCTAAGTCTCAAAGGTCTACAATATTTGTTATCTTTATGTTACACCAGTGTAAGCATTTCATTCTTCTCATAAACTGAGGTCGAAGTGCATGCAATAGGTATTGGAACCGTAATCCTAAACACAACTGAGGCAACGCCAGGTGGTGCGGCGCCGTGGTCAGAAGCATGATCAAACACCACAAAATATTCTGTAACTGTATTGTTACACTAGAAGTAACTGCGCACCCGGTGAATGATAAAGAAATGCAATTTACAGTAATTGTCACAGTGCAGGAAACCCCTATCTTCATTTCAAACGGAGGCACTTTAAGGTCGCCATTAAGTGTGCAGGAACGGTTATCCTTTAACAAAATGCACGGGAGGGTTTTGATAAGAACAACACACGTCGCTCCCAACAGACCCCGACCAGTTCGACCTCTGCTTATAAGGATGAAACGCGGAGTAAAACTGTAGTTTGATATGAATACTTTGCCAGTTAATATGCTTAACTTCAGTACAATGGAGACAAGAAGAAACAAAGTCGAAAAAAGATAGAAACAAGGCCATTTTAAATGCCAAATGAAGCCTCCTGGTAACTGAAATATAGCCTTTTATAGATATATTTTCCCAAGTTTAAAGTCTGCATGCATCAATTTTAGAGTAGACATCTGTACCACATCACCTGATTTATTGTCTCAACCTTGAACATCTCATGCCCTCTTGAGTACTATACACAGCGGCTGTTTGTCTTTCGTTGCAGAGTGGATGATCAGATTATTTCCAAACAGATAATCACCCAACAGACATCTTGCACTTCTTGACTCATCGACCTCTAGGCCTCATTCTGCAGAGGGATCTTGCACAACTTCAGCAACAGTACTCTGACGAATGTACAAACCATTCATGTTTTATTTAATTCACAAATACAAAAACATCAACATTTAAATTTTAATGAGAAGGTTGGATCTTTTCTAAATTCAGTTGAGGCCACTCATCATCCCTAGTAGATCTTATTAGATGCACTTGCAGTGTTCTGACGAACCAATCTGAAGATATCAACCTAATCTTTAGCCTTCAAATTTACATTCGGCCTTTTTATTTAGGTACACTTTAGATTAATAAGAGATTAATAATCTATCCTTTAATTTTTAGCCTTCAATCATTTAATTTTTAGTTTAATCATTTAATTTAATGATTTAATTTTTAGCCTTCAAATTTACATTCTGCCTTTTTATTTAAATACACTTTAGATTAATAATCCATCATTTAACTTCATAAGCAGTTGCAGACCCTGTAAGAAGACTTTGCAGACACCCAGGGATCTCCGGACCACAGGTTAACAACCACTGGGCTAGCAAATACATCCTCACTGATAACCTGGTTTTCAATTCATTAGATGGCATGGATATTAATGGCACACTGCTTTCTATAATACCAAAATGGTGGTTGTTTCAAGAAGTTTCCAATATGTAAAGATATAGTTACAGGGGCTAATAAAAATGTCAGAGGCCAGCTACACTGAGGCTATAAACGAAGGACTGACAACTATGCTTTGATGCTGGGTACATTCTGGGATTAATTGGCAGTGCCCAGACAAAAAAAAAAAAAAAATTGTATTAAGTCCGGGATACCGTATTTAATTTATTTCTCCGTCAGGTAAGGCCATTCATTGCCCGATATGATGCAGAAAACTTTGAAGTGAAAGCAGGTCTGAATCGATAGCCAATGGAAAACTTTCCACCTGTGGTAAACCGTTTTCCTGGTTTTGTGTTCACAGCCTCGTCGCAATGGCTTACTGTGTAAACAATTATTTCATACATGGTTCCACCTGGGTTCCTATGCCTGCCCTGAATGACTAGCTTGTTTTCGATGGTTCCCACCCGAAACCTACATGATTTCACAACACTGCTGTGTGGCTGCATAGTGAAACAGGCTCCTCATAAACAATCAGTAGGTACCTCTTTGAAGTACTGCGCTCAATGGGGCACCTAAGAGCTAGCGATAAGGATCAAGGTATTGGATGGCAATTTCCTGTTGTAGCATGGATTAGTCTCCACTCAGTCTCAATGTAGTGCAGGAGACTTCTTCATATTCAAATATCTACATCTTGGAAGCACTGATTAGAGACCCTAACAATACATTCTTCAGTGGTTAGTCTACGGTAGTTGAGTACTATAGGACTAAAAAACTATTATTCCTCTATGCGATGCTTTCAGAAGGAGGCAGATTACGAGATCAGGTGGAATCAGAAATACGGGCACTCCCCTGATGTTCTCTACTTGGAAGTAACATTGATGCACTGACCAAGCTGTACTTTACATTTAATTTACCACTTAATTGTGGTTGGCAGAAGACCTCTTAAGGAGCGGTAATACCCATACGGCATTTGGCTCAAGAGGACAAGAAAGCTAGTTGATCAAAAGCCAGGTGGACGATGTTTTCAGAAAGATCGAAAGTTTATTTTTTATGAAAATACGTTATGTTCATCACTGAACTGGAAGAGTGAAGATATAAAAAAGGAGCCACCTGCAAATGGCTGAGAAAGGCGGAGTCCTGAACTGTACGTGACCAGGAAATCCAAAATGCCAGAAATGGTGGCTGTAGGCTGACTCATGAGACAAAAATACATTTAATGGCGACACAGGATCAAAAGAAGGGTAGCAAAGGCAAAAGAGCATTTTACAAGTGTAACTACCACATCCAAAATACATGCTGCTACCACACAATATTCTCTCTGATGCGTTGCGAGCAGGAGGATCAGGCTGCTTCGTAGGATGGGGAAACATATTGTGGGTAAGCAAAGCCAGTTGAGGGTGCAGGGTTACCCTGGCTCACTGGAAGTGGCTTCCTCCACTATCGCATCCATGCTGAAATGGAGTGAGGATGAGGGGGATGACAACACGGGCAACTTAAGGGCCAAAGGAATCGCTTAGAGGGCCATAGGAAAAAGAGGAGAAAGTGCAGCAGAGGGGTGGGGGGGGGGGGGATTACATGCTCACGAGAAGAAGACACTGGGATGCTAAAGGGGGGGGGGGGGGAAACACTAGGATTAGGTCCACGCAAGCTATGGGTTCAGGGGCAGACAGGGTCGCTAGCACACTAGTCCTACCCTCTTTTTGGCATGCACAAGAATGTCATTGGTTTCCAGGTTCAGTAGAGCTGTTTGTGGCTCAAATGCACTACGGGGAAGAGAAGGTTAGGTCCAGAGCGCTTGGCTGGACACCTGCAGGGGGATCCTGTCACAGCCAGTGGAAGAGGATTCAGGATGACCTTGTAAGCTCCAACAGTGGGTAGGTCTAGAGCGAGCTCCGGCAATCTTCGCGCAGATGGAGAATGGGTGATACCAGCAGACTGGTATGGTGGGGTTCATGCAGCCCCCTGTACACTGGGTGTGGGTCCACATGACAGTAAAAATACATGAGGGACTATGAAAGGGATGATGAGGTGCAGGCCAGGCAGGAAACCACATCAGGAATGTCTGTTTTTGAGTACAGAGAGGAAAGCCTTGAGGAAGGTGAGGACAAAGGGGCAGAAGAAATGGAGCAGGGGACATGTGCAGGGAGTGCTGTTAATGTGTGTTATCTAGATCGTTGCAGGCCTGACAACGGCAGAGCACAGCTACCGAGAGGGCCTGGCAAGCACCTGCACAGGCACTGACCTTGAAGCCTGGTCCGGGCAAGGTGGAGTGCAAGGGGGTGGAGGAGGGAGGATATCATGCGGTTAGGACCGTGGCCATCCAACTGTTTTAGGAGATATGTGCATGCCCACATGGAGGATGCATGCACTCCTTCCCTTTCTGCGTAATATTTATATATATTTATATTTTTTTTTGTTGCAGGTTCTGTATCGGTTCCGGAGATGGAGGAAACTTCTGTATGGGTGGTAGGACACACTTTCGTCATGTGGGCGGAACGTAGGGTGATACAGTGACCTGGGAGAGGAGGCATGAGAATGCGTGACTGATAGGATGTGTGAACAATATGCTGTTGGGTTGGGGAAGGGGAATGCCCAGATGTGTTATTCTTGCACTTTGGAGAAAACGAATTGGTCCAAGAGAAGGAAGTGGTGCTGATGAGGGCCATGAAACAGGAGTTGAGTCAAGTGAATGCTCAGTGCTCCGGTTGCCATGTGTTTACGACACAGGTTATAACACGCAGGTATTGGAGGGGCGCAGCAAAGCCTGCAGCAGTGGATAGGGCTCGTAGGAATTTGAATAAGGAGATTACCCGTTTTTGCAGGGAGCTGGGTTTTGGCCGAGTTTGCCATTCGGATATTAACTATGACAATGGTGAGGTTTTTCATAGCAATGGTGACCATCTTTCCACGTTGGGGATGGACTTCTACTTATTGGAATTGAAGGAGGTAGTAGCGAGATCCTTGAATTGGGGGATATAAGGACGAGGTAAAAGTCTCATGGGGGTGGCAGAAAAAGTCAAGTTTTGCCTTTTTATGGGCGGGGGGTGGCATGGAAAGTTTTTTTTGTTTTTTTCTTTTACAGAAGGCTACAGGACGTGGTGTTGAATTTACAATGGTAAAACATGGGGAATGAGGGGCTAGGCAGGAAATTAAGTTTAACAAGTAGTTGATCATAGGATAGTTGCATAGGGTTAAGATTTACAGTATTAGGAACGAGGGGTAAGTTAAAAGTTAGACATGTATATTTAACAAGGAGATGCCTATCGGAGAGGGGTTTTTAGGTGGGTAGTAAGGGTGAAAGGGGGGTAGGTCATGGTCATCAAATTAAGTGTTAGTGAGGAGGTCGTTTGTAAGCCCAGTTGGCCTAAGTTTGCGTTTGTTAATGTGGACCTGTTTCAATAAGGCTGCCTTTTTCACAATTATAAGGTCAGTTTTCTATCAGCACCCTATTTCCCAAATAAATATACAATTAATAAAACCAGTTCAAGTACATCCACAGCTTCTTAATGCGTTCCTTTGATGTGTGCATTTAGTGTATATATTCAGCTTTTGTTCTTCCTGACGCTTCTTATATGAAGCAACTCGGAGGTCCGGTAACCGTTACATATATGTGCACAAGTAATGTGTGTTCTTGAGTATTTCACAGCTTTTCCCATCCTCAGTATTAGGTTTTTTAGGAACAGCCAATTGGTTCAACAGAGAGGCCCCTAGGCCTCTGGTATTTTAATAAACCTGGCCAAAGGAATATTCCGGAAGCACTGACAGAATACACTGAGGGCGTGGACTGTGGTGACCCGGGTTTTGGCGCACTCTGGCAGCGCGCCCCAGGGCCAACAGTAAAATGGCAAAGCTAGAATTGGAGATTTCTGAGTCTTGTTCCATTGTGTGTGGAACACAAAGGCGGGGAATATGCCAATGGAAAACGTGCACTGTAATATTTACTTTGCAGTCGAAGGTGGCATCCGCCCTTGGAAGACGCTGCCTCATCAAGTCTGGCCTTGTTCATTCTTCCCAAGGCGCACTAAAGAAGAGGCAGGTTCTGGGACTGCCAGGTGCACATATAAGGAAGCACAGCTCTCAACTGTGCAGCTGTGTTGCCCCAACTTGTCCTCTGCTCCTGCCGCTGCCAATAGCAGTGTGTAAGCCTTTGCCTCTTCATAGATCTATTTTACAAACACTAACTTCATGTTGAAAAAAAATCAGTAATCCTGCAACTAAGAAAGAGGAGAAAAAGAGACTATGAGCGTCAGTCTGAGTTGTAGCTGTAGTCACTGGCTTCCCCTTTAGTACACTTGGCATTACCCTTTCAGAGGGTCATGATGACAGAAGCAGAAACAAAATATAAAGGGGGGCTCTAAAAGCCCTGTTTACTTTGTGTAGGTTTTATCTCTTGACAGGGCCTTTGCAGAAAATAGGTGTCCTTGAGTGTTTATGGACGGTACAAGGTGTCAACTGTGTGATGTGATCAGGAAACTATGGGTGAGTGATGTCACTTTTGCTTGCCCCAGCAGTTTGGTGACCAGATATCCATTAAAGGGAGCGAGTAAGGAGTACGTAAGTGTTTTAGGGAGTTAGGGAGCGAGTGGTCAGAAGTAAAGTCTCTTAAATTTTACACTGAAAAATACTGTTGGGTAGGGCTCCCGGTTATATATCATTTCCGTTTTTTCAAAATTTCTGCATTCGTGTTTTTTTCGCATCCTATCCGTATTTATCCAGATTTATTTGTGTTTTATGAATAAATTAAGTCAGACCTTGTATGTGTCCACATGTATTTACCCAAACAATATGCACTCATACATTGATGCCTGTCAGGTTTTAAAACATTAAACAGACTAATATAATAAAGTAACTAATCTATAGTATGAAACAAATATATATGGAGATCTGCACTGAGTTGAGGAAACCTCAACCAATTCTTTTAACTTCCCAAGTTGGCAATCTGTTCAGCTGTTTGCCTGGAATTCACCAATGACAGCATGGAAAGTCACTCAAAAGCACATTTTTGTATTTTTCTGCTTTTAAAAACAAACATAGAAAGGAAACGCCTTTTTCTGTCTCTATTTAGCAGTAAAATCAGTAAAGACGGAAAACCGGCAGCCTTATTAGTAACAGAAACAAATACTATTAGATTTAAACTTTTGGAACAGGGTAACTGTTCATACCAAAAACAGGAATTTATAAACTCCTAGAGGCAGTGAAGTTCAGTGCCTCTAAACCAGGGCCACTGGAATTATGTGCCGAGGACGACCAATTTATGTAGCAGGGTTGACTAAATTATGCTGAAATGAAAGGTAATTATGCAGTGTAGAGGTGCACATTTTGTAACAGTATTACTTCCTAATTTTGCAATTTTTACACACGTTATCACTGCCTAGGCTGGCAAATGTTTTTCTTTATTACTACCAGTTGAACACCCAAATACAGCAAAATGCAACATAAATAGGACCAGTCAATCTCTGCAAGGGGCCTGCCACTGCAAGGCAACACGTATCACCACATTTTAGCAACTTTTCATCCATTTGAGCAAAAAGCAATTGTTTGGTTAAAATCTGCAGATTAGCAGTGGATTATGGATTATGTGGTGAATGTGCAAATGCATAATTATGCAGAAAGTGTCATAGCCACAAAAAAAAAAAAAAAACTCATAATTCCAGTGGCCCTACTCAGGGCCAATCCCAGTCGCTTTTGCTACTGCTTAACATAAAGAGACCTGGAGGCGTGAAACACTCCAGATCACACACTAAAAGAAAAGGCCTCAGATGTTTCCCATCTCGTATTTTAACCCCCACATACCCAATTTTTCACACTTCAAAGAGGCACCCACAGGACTGAACATCTGTATTCAGATTTGGCGAGTCTGGGAACAATGCAGGTGGGGAACTTTGGAATACTCTTCTGACCTCTTGCCTTCAGGTATGCCTACCTACTTTTCCTCTGCCTACAATAGCTTCCTACTATAGCACTGCACTCAGCTGGTCTCCTTTAAAACTTTAAGATCCTGAATGTCTGCATTCAATGTATCCATACAGATCCAAAACACAGTCGAATTACCTCCTGGAGTCAAAAGAGCAGTGGGACTCCTCTACGGAAGTCAGCTAGATAGCCTACAAAGAGCCCTACGAGTTGGTAGCAAAGATCAAACCAAAATAAAGTAGGTCCTGACTAGGCCAGGGGCCTAGAGCCTCTTGAGGAGCATGCCTCCTCGAACTCTGGCACATCGTCTCGCCCAGAAAACAGCGCACCTAGGAGAAAAACGGGGGAGTGTGTCTACAAGCTGCAAAGCTAGCTCCCACCATATCTATCTTTAGCTTGTGCGCCCGACAGGGAAATGTATTGATGAGGGAGACAGCTGATGAGAGAGAGGGAGACAGCTGATGAGAGAGAGAGAGAGAGAGAGAGAGAGAGAGCTGACGAGAGAGAGAGACAGACAGCGAGAGAGAGAGACAGCTGACGAGAGAGAGAGAGAGAATATCAGCCTCAGACGTAATGAACTAGGTGAGCTCCACACAGTGATGAATCTGGCTACAATTGAGTATAAGGTTGCAGACAGCACGACCTGTGGTCTTACTGGAATACACTGAATTTGTGAGCATCTTGAAACAAATCGTTACTCGAATGCTCTGTGCAGAACTACCTGTACCAATAATCACCCTGCGCCAGATTGTGTTCATTCACTTTTGGATCTTGGCCAGGTGGTGGCTCATTCTCCACACCTTGTGGGAAGAACTCTGAACTTTATTTTTATAGATTATCTCAGTTACGCTCTACATTCTGGAGTCGCTCACAGTTCATGGCTTTTCTGAGTGTTGCACATCCACTCAACCTTAATGCCTGCTCATAAGTTACCGCATCCTCGACTAAACAGTTTTTTTCTCTAGCCACCTGCAAATAGTGTCCTGATCTGCTGAATCCATTGCTTTGTTATGGTGCCTGTGGAACAAAGTCTAATGCGCTACTCGAATAGTTTAACCGCGATACAATACCTTGTGTCTTATTTCTATGCGTATGCAGCTGTGGGCATGAAAGCGACACTTAGAACAAACTAGGCAGTAGGCATATTTTTTACACTGAGACGAGCCTGCGGCCGAGAAGGAGACAAAGTGGTTTGAACTCTCACTCCATACTTACTAGATACAGGCTAAGGTGCAATTACAGAAACAGTTTCTTAATACTAGATTTGCGGGAGTATGTGTCAGGAATCCATTGGATGACTTCCCATTCAAACAATGTAGTCTAGGAATTATATATGGAAGCAGAAGATTTCAGATCTGATCAATGTATATGTACCTTTAGAAGAAAGGGCTTTAGAATCTCAATACCTGTTTTTATAGAGTATCCTACATTGTTAGCACCTAGACATGTATATTTCTAGCAGTTGTTTCTATGTCTCGATTTTTATTCATCTTCTTATAGCATTAGACGTTTCAACGATTTAACATTTTTGAAGCTTTTCTAGGTTTGTTGTGAGCGATTAATTGTTGAGGTGTTTAAATTATGTACATTTGTCGCACCCTTGGCGAGAACAATATATTTTAAACGCATTGAACTAAACTGAAAAAAAGTGAAAAAAACGTCATCTAAATTTCCACAACTTGCCACTCAGTCATTAAATAAGGGGACAGCCTATTCAAAGGCTCGTGCATTAAAGGGTGTTCCAACCAGCAGAACGGTGTAATTTTTGGTGCCAAAATGTCATGCACAAGGAAGACCAGAGAAGAAACGACACACCCCTATCTAAGCACATGACCCTTCAACAGGTAGCGTGTCGTGGGTCGGTGCACTGTAAATCCGCTCTATAATTTTCAACGAATACAAAACACTCCCTCATTTCGAACAGCATATGTTCATTCACAATATCTCTGCTGTTAAGTCAAGTGCATACAGTGGCGGCCGGCAGCTTTGGGAAGGGGGGGGGGTGGGAAAGCGCGCGCGCACACACACACACACCTCATAACATTCAAACATGCATGCATGCACCAAACATACATTTTAAAACATAACACACACACACACACTTACCTTTGGCCTTGGAGGTCCCAGGAGGGTTGGGACTACTGCCTTCCCTCATTGGCTGACCTAGCCTCGTCCCAGAGTGGGATGGGGTCAGTGAGACTGCTGACCCCACCTCACTCTGTCACAAAGTGTCACTGATTGACACTTGCCATGGGCGCTTCAAGTCTTAAACCTGTAGAGCCCAGGTCGAAGTCAATGGGTGACGCTTTCCTCATCACCCAGGGGAGGGCCTCGAGGCACCTTTGCTGAGCCAAGGAGGTCACGCTCATAGGAGCTGTGACCTCCTCAGCCCAGCAAAGTTCAGCTCAGGCAGCCAGGTGTCTGCGCAAATTGCGCATGTCTGCTCCTGGCTGCCCGACCTGAACATGAAGAGTGTCTGTGAGGCTGACCTTTGTTCAGCCTGACAGACACTCTCCATGAGGGGCAAAAGGTGGGGGGGCATGGCCCCTCCGCCCTAAAGGACAGGCCGCGCCTGAGTGCAGACCAAGAATCAGACTAGACATAGGGTGCTCGTTAAGCAACGCTTTGCGAGGCCGCTGCCTTCACCACGCGGACTGACTGCATCGCGTCAAATCGCAGCGATTTCCTACAGCAAACGGTCCAACAAAAACATGCATCAGGGAGGCTGGGGCAAAGCAAGAAAGGTGAATTGTTGAGGAGCATGTGGTGGCTGTTTGCAACACAAGATAAGCCACGGAAAGCAAGGGGAAATAAAAATGCATTCCCCAGCTTTTCCGAAGGATGTCTGACTCACCTGGCATGGAATACCTTATTTAGCTGCTGGGATGTGCGTAAATGTCAGGGCAACCGAGCCATTTTCAATTACTGCAAGCAGATAATTATGGCTTTATTAAACAGCGTGAGGTTATGCTTCCAGGCTGAAAAAAACATGACCATGTGGTTGTCAGACACTATTAAGAAACTCGCCTCATCTCCTCGTCGTCTCACATGCTAGCCGGGCACAAAACGGGTTTAGACCCGCTGTAGCCAGCTTTAGCCTGGAGCTCGGATTAATCCTTAAAACAAGTCACATTTATTTAACATGCTTTCCGCTTTCTCAGCAGTCTCCAACCCTTGAGATGAGGACTTTTCTACTTCTGCTGCTTCTCACAAACCAGATGGCGCCAAGCACCCGCTGTCTGTGGTACCAAGCCAGTTCTTGAAGAGTTGTGAAACACCTAATGCTTCCACTGCAAAACACAGCTGCAAGCCAGAAAACAACTTCGCAAGCTCCTTGACGTGCCTTTGTGTTGAGGTCTCAGCATCTGGAGACATGATGAACTTGAAAAATGTTTGCTGCATTTCTTAATTCTACATTAATAATGTAATTGTTTTTATTTTTATAATTAAGGCAAGGACCACCTTCTCAGGCAGGATACTTAAAAAAAAAAAAGCTAGACCTGAATGCAATCTGCAGGAGGTAGGAGGCTCGGCGTGCATTAGTGGTGGAACAGCAGCCATACTTCTGGTGCCACAGTTGAGAATGTGCATCCATCCAGGATCCTCAAACCGTTGTTCTGGTGCTGGTCTCCCCACTCCCCAAAAGTGGAGGTTCACGTGCTGCGTAGTACCCTGATCTCAGGTTCATTCAAGATCTTTGAAAACCTGGGAGATATGATCAAACTTTTTAGTACCAGGGAGGAGTCTGGCATCAGGGTATATGGCTATTGAAATTGATGTCCTATAACGAAGGCAGTTTAGGAGCAACATTAAGGAGGTAATCTGCCCAAAGCACCTGCACTCTGCTCTAGTTGGAGACTCCTTCATCAGGCTGAAGGGAAGTTCATAGCATTAACAACAACTATTGCATCACACTACATGACCCATTTTGTAGCTATAGTAGTTGGCATTTCCTTCCCTCCTAATACTTTTACCCATTTAATTTCTATCCAGGTACTCGGTTTATCTTTTAATTATGGTCGCCGTTCCATGCCCATATGTTTTGGATTCCTACTGTGCGCTAGTTTTAACTAAGTATACTTTTTACTAGTCCTTCTTCTATGTCCATGACTGCAGCTGCTACCTAAACTCCACGTATGACGGGTGCTAACAGAACTATTTAGAATTGGAAGTGCATGCCCAGCACAACCTTGAGGTAAGAAAATATGTTCACTTTGATGAATTAAGTAAGTTTTAGCTGCTTTGTTACATATGTCCAGCACTGGCGTATCGCCAGATTCTCAAGCGATTTTGCAACACATGGAACTTTGGCGCTTACATGCCTACCTCTGAGGGGAACGGCTGGAGCCCATTAACTATTTATATAATTAAATATTTTAAATCTCTTACTTGGTTTACTCTGTTACGGCACTGCCGACTAACTAAGCTTTTCGGGACCCACCAACCAATTGGTTAGGAACCATTTGGGTTCTCCTTTAAGTTACGTTACGTTGAAACAATGCTTGGGAATCATCCAAATACTCTTTGGAATTATGAATGAAGTTTCTAGCTACCTCACTAAATGACCCCAGTTTTGGCTTTTCGCTATGTGTAGAAGCGTTTTGTACACACGTGTAACCTCGGCGCTTACATGCCTACTTCTGCGGGGAACAGCCTGAGTCCTTAATTCTATTCACAAGCTTAGCAACTCTAATTTTGCTTACTACGTTACGGCTTTGACAATAAACAAGGCTTCCTAGGACCCAATATCCAATAGGTAAGACCCATTTGGGCTCACCGGTGGGGTCACGGTACATCTTAATATTGTCGGAGAAAAATTCAAATCAGTTTTCTGATACCACAATTTTATCCTAAATTGAGTGGGTAATCACACTACTTGCTCAGGTTTTTGGTTATACAGTCCGGTACTCAAACTTATCACCCCCTTTTTTTGTAGGGCTTACCAAGGTCCCTTGACTCTTCGCTCATTTACGACTCTTCTCCTTTCTGTACATATGGTACATACTTTACCCATGGTGGCCTTATACTATATGATACCGGAACAACGTACTTCGTCACTCACTTAACTAGGATACAGGTACCTTTACCAGTAATTATTTTCCTTTATGTACCTTATCATAAGGTCTACATACCTTCTTCTCTTATTTGGCATTTGGGCTCTGTCTTTTCTCTTTTCTCGCTACAGCTCCCTTATTCCCTTCTTTTTTCTGGTTGGATACATTATCTACTCGTCTACAGTATAGATAGGTTCTTAACTTCAGAATTTTCTTTCACTTTCACGCGTGCCAACTATTTCAACACACTTGGCTTTTTTAAATTGTCCATATGTAACCTATGAAGCGCTTGTTATCTCTGACCACTTAGGGTGTCCATGACTGCAATACACGGAGATTTGGTATTAACTTATTCTCTTACTTTCTCTCACCTTATGACAACTCTTACTGTACTCACGGGTTTGCAACTACATCTGTCCACGATTATGCAATCGGTCACTTTAGTCATGTCTGTAACTTCGCATGTCTGTTATTATATTTACATATGCCGTTTCAATGTACAGATGTGAAATCAAAACCTCTGTACAATATGTCTTTTACAGCCTTGAAAAAGTCACTGTGTGACGAAACACGTGTTGGCTGTGCTTGATTGGCTGTGTTCAATTTAACACCAAACCGTTAAGAACTATCACTATACATGGCCTATGAACAATCCAACTACTGATCCAAATAAATATTTTTCTGGAACACAAAGAAGAGTATTGTACCATTCATCAACGGATCTGTCATACCAGTGTTCGCACTTGTATTGTACTACCATATATGTTCTGTATGCTGTGGTCTTATCTGTTCAACTATTGCATCAAAACTGATTGTTTTGGATTGGAGTGGGGCAGATAGTTTTGGGTTGGAGAGGGGCAGATAGTTTTGGATTAGAATGAGGCAGATTCTTTTGGATTGGAATGAGGCAGATTCTTTTAGAATGGGGTGGGGCAGATTGCTTGGAATGGAGTGAGGCGGACTGTGGTGGATTGGACTCGGGTGGAGTGGATTGTGATGGTTTGACCTGGGGTGGGGTGGGGTGGGTGGATTGGGGTGGACTGGATTGGGGTGAGGTGGACTGGAGTGGGATCAACTGGATTGAGCTGGATTGGTGTGGGGTGGTTTGGAGTGGGATGGATTGTGTTAGATTGGAGTGGGGATAGTTGGGATGAGTAGATGGATTGGGGTGAGGTAGATTGGACTGAAGCAGATTGGAGTGGGGCAGATTGTTTTGGACCGGAGTAGGGCAGATTGTTTTGGACTGGTATGTGGCAGAGTGGAGTGGGGAAGACTGGAGTCAGGCAGATTGTTATGGATTAGAGAGGGACAGATTGGAGTGGGGTGGATTAGAGTGGAAAAGACTGGGACTGTTTTGGGCTGGAATAGGGTGGGGATTTGAGTGGGCAGATTGTTTTGGATGGGAGTAGGGCAGATCGTTATGGATTGGAGTAGACTGGAGTAGGGAGGACCGTTTTGGAATGGAGTGGGGCAGACTGGATTGGAGTGGGGTGGGATGGATTGGGGAAAGGTGGACTGGATTGGGTTGGGGTAAATTGGATTGGAGAGAGCTGAACTGGGATGGAGTGGGTGGATTGGATCACGGCAGATTGAAGTGGGGCAGCTTGGAGTGGGACAGTTTATTTTGGATTGGAATAGGGTGGCTAAGTGGGGCATACTGGAGTGGGCAGATTGTTTTGGATTGAGTGAGACAGATTGTTTTAGATTGGAGTGGGGCAGACTGTTCTGGATTGGAATGAGACAGATTGAAGTGAGGTGGTTTGGGAGGACTGAAGTGGGGTGGGCTGGGAAGAGTGTGGTGAGTTCGAAGGACTGGAGAGCGGTAGAGTGGATAAGATTGGGGTGAGTGGTCTGGATTGGACTGGGGTGGATTGGTGTGGGGTGGGTGACTTAGTGTATACTGGAGTGGGGCGGACTGGGGTGTACTGTACAATTATTTATAAAAGCATAATTTCAGAAATGACACATAAGAAAGATACAATGTTGCTTTGCAATGTTTAGGACATAACAACCGTCATCTTTTGAGAACATCGCCCACAAGAAAAAAACAAAAGAAAACATAAGTGCAAAGTGAGAAAAACAGACTTGGCAAAATAAAAGAAAGTTAACTATAGAAAATGAATCTTTACAATTTTGTTTGTCCCGCTGGGCACAATTTTGCCAGTCACACATGTTCTGTTTGCATGGCTCTAAAAGTTAGTAAAACTAACAATATAGTATCTCAATCACATAATAAACAACGGACAGGTACAGATTAAGTTGAATCAATCTGTGATTGTATCCTGCTCCACTGTTAGGAATGGATGTGACCTATGCAATGCGCTGGTGAACTAGAAGGCTGCAAAGAAGAAGTGTGCTGATGCCAACAAACGGTAAACAAAGGGCAGGCTTCAAGCTGTTTTTTGTTTTGGCAGCAGAGCATGACTCTTTCATAATGGGGGTTAAATGAGAAGTAGGCACACCAGGCAATAGTGTTACCATAACTGAGTTTGGAAACTACCTGACAGAAGACGATTTCTGATGGGATACAATGTGGCCTAGGCTTTGATAGCAGTTTATACAGCATGAAAGGCTAAGGAGAGATTTGAGTCAATCCAGATTCCCAAGAATTTTACCTCAGTGGTGCTAACAAAGGAAAAACGCTATTGAGTTCATTGATCCACTCATTTATTCTGTTATTGTGTTGAAGTTTGATTAGAAGGAACTCTGTTTTCTCTGGATTCATCTTTAAAAAATTAGCAGACATCCAGCTTTTTTTTTTTTTAGGGTCGAGCCTGCGTAGCAAGCGCTTGTGCATGTGTATCACTTTTGAGACGCTATAGTATTTAGAAAAGGGCTCGGAGCCCCGCCCATGTCACGTCAGTGTCTTTCATTGGTTTGTGAGCTTGCCTTTTAAAATCTGCTTGCTTTCATTAGTGGAAGGCATGCATACGTCATGCCTTTTCCGGTGGTTAGCCCTCCTCGAGCGCAGCGACCAAGTACTGAAAACTACGAGGCTTGCGGTTTTCCATCCGGTTTGTGGACTACTTTTTCTCTTTTTTCGCAGCAAGATCTCACTTGTTTAGCAGCACGATGGTGCTAATTGTTTTCCATTTAATGAAGCAAGAAAAGTCCGGTTGGGAGTTTACAACTGCTAATAGCTCTAACTCTGAGAAATGCGAGACCTGTTGCATTGCAAATGCTTGTTGATATTTTGTCGACAAGACTTCAGGGGGGCATATCTTGAGTAAAGGAGATCTTCAGATAGATCCAAGTATCATCTTTGTACTGGTGAATGGTCGCGTCAACTGCCCTCATAGGATCCTAGTTGGCTTCCAGCAAATGTTAAACAACTCAGGAGCTAGGATCCAACACCGAGGGTCTCCCCGGGTCAGTAGTGCAGTGTTGGAGGTATGTCTCCCAAGTCAAACCAATAATATTCGATTTCCGAAAAAGAAAGCACACCATTTCAATACCACAACTCAGATGCACATGAAAGTGGTCAGAATCTGCAAAAACCTAGGTTGATAGTATTTAATGTTATTGGTTGTTCTTAAAAGTTAAGTACATAATGCAAAAAAGTGGATGTCATCAAGGATTTTAAGAGTGGCAGTCTCAGTGCTACACTTTTCCTGAAGCCAAGTTGATAAGGAGAGCATTTTCATCAATATGTTTACTAAGTTGGATAGCTGCACATTTCTCAAGAATCTTTCCAAGTTAGGGAAGGTTAGTCTCACTTGCACAAATTAGCTAGGCTGTTTGGATCTGCATGCATTTTTATGATACAGTAACTTGTATTATTGAGGGTCACAAAAGACACCATCTAAGGGAAATATTAGCTAAACATACATATAAGTTGGAGAGAAAATTAATTTTCCCTTTCAGAATATATGAAGGAATAGCATCATCATGGTAAAACGTTGGGTTTCATTCTCAACTGTATTTATTATATTATCCTTAGATATCACCAGGAGGATAATCCACCTAATGACATGAAGTGATGGCAGAGAAGTGCAGAAGAAGATGCTGCTTCAAAAGAAGATATGAATTCCATGATTCTGTTGGAAAACAAAGCTAGGTTGTTGTTACAATTATGAAGGATTGTATTTGTGTCCCATCGTGCACAGTTTGATTTCACCCTTGAGAGAGTTCTCAAGAGCGATACAGTACGTTACTTATTTTACCTTACACATAAACTGCTTCTGTCGCAGTGACATAATGTGGGTATTTTCTTCTTGCTATGAGGTTTGTTAGAGTACGGAGATCTCTTTGAACACTGAGTTCTCTCGAACTTCCAACGATTCTTCCTTGTTTGGAAGAGTTCAGAGAACTATGCATTTCCTTTTTAGCAGAGGACTTTATTTACCCTATGCAGAGGTGCAATTAAGTCCAATTCATTAGAGACTGCAACTTTCAAATTGTCAAATGTTCACATTGTCACATAAATCAAAGGTGATGCATATCTTAATGATCGCTCTTGACCACTTTGCCACAGAGATTTGTTTGAAGGAGTATTTTGCACCATTATCTTTGAACCTCTAAATATGTAGGCAGAGCACATTCAGGGATGCAAGTCTGGTCGATTACCATGATTTTGTTGTCTGCATGGTTAATGAAGAATGTGTGTCAGAAAGTGGTAAGGATCAACATTGTAAACGTTTTTATTCATGTAGAGAATAATGTACTCAAATGATTTCTAAAGTCTAGACAAGGAGGAATGTTGATAGGACAGGATACAAGCAGAACATCTTGGTCAATATACTGCCCACATCTAACAAACAGATTACACGGATCATCGATGAGCCTCATTTAGTCTTCAGTTCAAACTTCTGTGCAAGACTTTGTAGTTGGCCACTGATATAGAATTTGATGTGGGGGCCATGGAGACATCGAAAGCAAGAGAAAACAACTTTGCCTCACATATTTTGTGATGCTGTACTGTGTTGTATGAAAGAGACAGCATGTCATTCAGCTCTACTGATGTCTGTGTCACAGGCAGAGTGGCTTTGTATGTTAGGAAGGGATTATGAAGTGACACGTTTGTTCATAACATTCAACAATATCTTATTCAGGCTTAAGCTAGACAACCATAAACCAAACTTAAGTACTATGAGCTCTATATCTAAAAGTACTGCATGTTTCTAATGTGAGCTGTTGCATTTGTAGGCATAACAGGAGACCTTGTATAGCTCTCAGGGAGCTGTGACAGCTGTGAGAAGAACAGAGGAATTACGAGTGAGTATGCATGCGCTGCCACAGCAGAAGAGGCCAAGGATTTCACAGATATGTACCAAAGAGGCATACAATCTCGGAAGCTAGCACAACCAAGCCACGGTTTGACAGCGCAGTAGATTGTTTGTGTCCAAATCCAGATCTCATGGCAATGAAGGAAACATTTTGTTTGATGGAACTAACAGCAGGGTAGCAATTGTATTTTCGACTGAAACATAGTTTGACACCTCTAGTCATTAGACACTGCCCTCCGAAGTGACCCATGAGGTACTACAGAAAGGTTTCTGTTGGAGTCTTAAGGAGACCTACAGCAGTGCTGTTGAACAGCCTGGCTAGGGTCAGTAAGTATTCACTATTTAAATTATTCTTTGTGGTCATCTATTTCTGTTTATTAATATAGGTATATGTCACTATTGAAGTATCACTGAGCTACTTCATGTCTATAACCAACTCCCTGATTTGCAGACAACTGTATTTACTTCTTTGTGTTGGATTTTTTCAGAATGTCCATGCCATGAGAGTACTTCAAGGACATCAACTTAGTCATCATGTGTAAAATTAATCTTACCCTCTAGATTGCCTTTACAGATTTATTCTCTGATCCAAACCATCCTTCTCAAACTAGTACTGCTCCTGTAGTTATGAATCGTGAGCATGGCTCTGCTATTTGGGGCATAAGGATTACAGTGCCACATTTAACAGTTTTGTAGACAGAGAGAACTGTAAAACGCAGAATCCCTAATTCTCTAGTGTGGTCGTAAAATCTTGATTTTATTCCACAAGGTCACCAATGCTCGAGGAACACACCCAATATTTCAGAGACCCAAAAAAATACAAGTGCGTGTTTTTCTAGTACCATTGAATGACGCAGCATAACCTGGTAAAAAATAAGCAGGAAGAAAGTATTTAATTTCATAAGTTCTATTAGAAATAACTGATAACTGCTAGACACCAGCCACCTTCATTTCAGTAATGGCAGTCAGGCGTCATTTGCTTGACAGCCCCAAAACTAGGAACCCTGTCTCCCGACTCCCCCACCACACGCGGCTTTCTTTCAATTCCATGAAGCAATTCTAGTTTCTTGTCTTTAACCTTCGGTCTGGGGCGTCACACAATCCGCCTGCACAAAGCTGTTAAGACACCAGAATTCGGGAGCACGGAAGATCGGCCATCTGCACCCTACACTGAAGCTGACAACTGCTGAACATTGGGGTTTAGAAAACAGATCTATGAGAGAAAACGGTTTTCTCCAACTTCCTTAACTGAAATTATCAAAACCGATTAAAACCATAAAAGAACCCCTGCCCACATCTCTGCAGTGCACTTTATTGCATCACCAACACTTTATGAACTCTAGAAGTGGAGGCTAGTTTTAGAAAATACAAAGTGAAGATTCCACATCAAAGCTACGGACTGCGAGCTTGAACCTTTCTTGGGTCGATATGCTCTGTTCACACCTCCTGTAGGGACTAAAGATAAACACTTCACGAAGAACAGGACAGATGTGAAGGCCGACAGCTGGCCTATAATTTGTACACCAATCGTTGAAGTTTAAGGTGAGTAACGCTGTGCTGGGTAAAGGAGCTCTGGTGATTAAGGCTCTTAGAGGCTCAAACCCACCCATGAAAGTGCTACATAAAAGAGAGTAAACACTATTATTAAAATAAAAGATGAAAACTTGTTTAACATGTCACCGGGTAGGAGGAAGCATTCCAACATCAACCAAAAAGGGGAACTGAAACTAGGACTACTCTATCCTAAGAATCACTAAACACAAGTTTGACATGGATAAATGTCAGATTCAGGAAAACGTATTCATAAAAATATAGAGGGGGCCTCAATGAGGGGAGTGACGCAGGTTAGAGTGCATTGAAGCACGGTATTACTGGCCAACAGAGCAAAGCCTGCACATCTCCCGCACAGCAGCTTTGAGAGCCAGAAGACGGCTCTCCAGGCTCCCACAAGACGAGCCGGAACCCGTATAAAAGGAGTCCTGAACTGGTACGAGGCACAAACACGTATTAGTACTTTTCCGACCATGCCTCCAAACATTTAGAACTTGACTTTCAAACTCCAAATGTTCAGTGTATTCAATGAGAGCAACATCCTTCAAACGGTTACCGATTAACTTCTACTAACTTCCACTACTATAAACCCCTAACGTTCAAATGCCACAAAACTAGGGGTACTGATACCACCATAAAGGACACAACCGGTCATCAGAATGGTTTGTTTTTCAGTGCTCATGCCTTGAAGACAGCGGACTATACTCTCACAGGCCTGTCGATCTTTGCGTTTACCTGTCACAGTCGGCCCAAGAAGATTAAAATGACTCAACCTGTTAAAATAAATCATATAGGACAGACTGTAAAACAAGCATTTGGGAAATCAACACAATTCATGTCAGAAGGGCCTAGAGAAAGTGGTGTTTTAAAACCACTTAGCTGAATCATTGCTAAAACTGAAGGCTGAGTGAAGATGACGAGAAACATCAAGCTGTAAATAAACGGTAATGTGACATTTTGACGAATTTCTAATCTGAAGTCAGGCTGCATAAACTTAATTTTATAACAAATTGAAAAGAACGAGATACCTTTTCCAGATAAAGGTAAACGGTATTTCTAAGAACCTCATTATGAAGAGGTGAGCAGTGAAGGGGAGGCATGGATGTGAGATGAGGAAATAGAGGTTTGTTTAAAAAAAGAAAAAAGGAGTTAGGTGGGAGGCGGATTAAGTGGTTTGTAAAAAAAAAAAAAAAAAAAAAGTGAGTAATGCGGGAGTAAGAATTTTGTGAAAAAGTAGTTAAGTGTGATACAGAGTAATGTATTTGTAAAAAAGGAGTAAAGCAAGAGGGGGCATAGGAGGTCCCCCCCCCCAAAAAAAAATGAGTAAGCCATGAAGAAGAGTAACACGGTAGAGAAAATGGAGTAAAGCTGGAGTAAGCAGTTTGAAAAAAATAGTAGTAAAGCAGGAGAGGGAATAAGGGGTTTGTAAAAACAAAACTTGAGTAAAGCTAGAGGTGAAGCAGTGAGTTTGAAAAGGTATTAAACTAGGAGTAAAGGGGTTGTAAAAACTGGGATAAAGAAACGGGAAAAGGAAGGAGTTTGAAAAAAGGAAGTAAAGTGGGAATAAGGAGTTTGTAAAAAGGGAGTAAAGGGGGAAAATGGAGTGAGGGATTTATAAACAAAATTAGTTAAGTGGTAGAGCAGGATCTCAAGGGGCATGGAAGACAGGAAAACGAGTCTTGGACTAAAAAAAAATAATAATAAAAAAAAAAAAAAAAAACACAGACCGACTCCACCCACCCCCCCCCCCCCCCCCCCCCCCCCCCCCACTCCAGAACACATAAAATGAAAATCAAACATGAAGAAAGGAAGGGTTTTTCAAAAATGCCTTTCAGCAGGTTTGGTTAATCTGGCTAGAGCCATTATGAAAAATAATTGTCAACAGTGGTTCGATAAAATGTATTTGTCAACACAATTTTTGTTCATGTTTCATTTTCATCAATATCAAACATAACTAAACAAACACACACAACTGTTAGCTACCCTACGGATTCCTATGGGACAATATTAGCAGAGAGATGCCTAAAAGTTAAATTCGTGGGCAGGAATGTGATGCAGACTGAGCAAAGCACTGTCCCAGCTCGTAAAAAGAAGGGTCCCATAAAGGATGCAGTGGTGATTCAAACTGAACACAGGAAGTTGATGAACAATACTGTGGCTATTAATTGGATCTCCGAAAACATTATTGAAATAATCTGACCATTCACAACAACCACCCTGGGCGACTTAGGACGATTCATTGATGCACTAATTTGGCCTTGTAGCAAGGTATGACTAAAACCCATCCAGGGGACTTACTCCCTTGGAAAGGTGGGATTCGCTAAGCTATAAAATAGTTTTAAAAATGTAAGAAGTCGTTTATGTAACGGCTTAAACCATTTTAATAAAAAAAGAATACTCCGATATTTTGGATGTGCTGGCAAGCCACAAATATCCCTAAAGCATCAGGCTGAAAGTTCTATTTATCCAGCAAGACCTGACTAATGCAATAGGATTACATTCGTCATATACAGTAAAACGGCAGCACAATGAAAACGAGAACTGGCAAAGCCAGTAGGTCTGTGTTTAAAGTGCTAACAAAAGCAGCACTAGCTCATTAAAGCGAGACTCACGAGAGGCCAGTAGGAGCTAAAAACAGGGATATGGTTGTAAAGCAGACCTTCATGAAGTTCTATTCATGCACATGAGTGCAGGTGGAAGGATACAGCCAATAGGATTAAGGAACACATGACTTTTAAAGTCTCAAGTCAGTGGTTGAATAGGGGCTAGCTGAAGAAAGACAACTGTTGAAAAAGTTGGGCCCCAAGTCCACCTAATTTATGTAGCTAGGAATAGGCCTGTTTGACAACTGGGCTGTCAAACCCCAGATGTGAAAGTGCGATTGTAAACAATGTGCACACTGAAAAAATCTCTAAGCGAGCAGCTCCTTCTGAGCTAAACAAGACTAAACTGTCGTTGGAAGTCAGCGTTTTGGAGTAGAGTATAGAGAATTTTTATAAAAGACTGCTCAAACTATAGCACTCCCTCTGCTCTGTGGCTATTGAGACTGGGCAAAGGAACTCCAGACAGTGGTGCACACTCCTCGAGTCGCCCCGACAGCTAATACAATTGGTACCGCCTAGGAGAGGGTGGTAGTCTACTCATTATTTAGACAGGAGTGGCTACTATCTCATACTAGAATGACCCAGAAGAAAAGATTTGGTCAATTCTACACAAAGTCCTGGTCAAGAGGGTGGAGATAAGGAAGTCTGTATTTTTCGTGACGAAATAAATGAGGGTACAACTGAAGTGCATTTGTAATCTGGCAGCTGACCATCATTTTACGAGGAAAGAAGACGGAGGCATTGCACAGACACTGGCACTCCTTAATCACATTACTGTTTGCATACAGTGCAGTAGATTTAGTTTGCATTGGAGCATTACAATGTCTTAGCCACAGAAAACAGGTAAAGATAGAACAAAGAATGTCCTTGCCACAATCGGTTTAGGCATGAATTTCTAAATCCAGAGCGCAATCCCACTGGATCAGGAAAAAAGTATTTCTCTCTTGGCATTCTCCAACTGCACCGTCAGTAACTCATCTGGACGCTTTGCATTTCTGACAAATCTTTTTCCATTTGCTAATCTTTTTTTCTCACGAATTCTAATCTGCACAAACTATTTTTCCACTGAGGCACCGAGTTTGTCTTCATTCCCTTCTGACGTGCTGTATAATTTGACGTTTTCCATATTGTTCAGCATTTTTCCCCATTCAGGTTTGTCCAGCCTCAAACACTTGAAGCTCTTATGTCATAGATGATATGAAATACTGATGGAAAGATTACCCTCTCGCTCCCCCTCTGAGGACTTCGCTAAAACTGAGGAAAGGAGATGTGCATATCACTCTTAGTTTTCCTTTCAAGTAGAGTTTGATAAAAAACGTTTAAGCAGGCACTGTAATTTAGGAATGTACCAGTCTAGTCAGAAATAACGAGAAAGACAGCATACAGAAGCAGAGCTAATACAAGGTAAAACATTAAGCAAGCAACAAAGCACTATCTGTTCCTTTTGCATAGACTCTTGAGGCACCCTAAAGCTTTTTATTGTCTCCCCTAGTAACTGCCAGAGTGTATTGCACCCTCTTCCACCGAGTGCACAAGTCCATGCTTTTGTTCACAATGAATGAAGGTTGCACTTAAGATAATACTTATCCGATTGATCAGTCATATGCTTAACAGCAATATACTGTAGTAAAAGCTTGAAAAAACAAGATTGTGCAACACCTGATTGTAAAGTGCACAGAGGGCTATGACAACATTAGCCTCATCAAAGAAGTCAGGCCGTCAAGCCGGTCAGCTGAGGTGGAGGGCTATGGAACTGACATCCCATCCCACGAGAAACCACGCTTAGGGAGTGATGGGGCTGGTCCATCAGTTCTCTGTGAGAATTCCTAAACAAACCAATGCCCATTTCCTTTCCAAAACCCAAGTACCAGCTCTAAGCCTCAAGCTCCCACTTCGGCTGTGAGCCACAAGTGAATATATTTAAAGGTAGAAGCGTATAGGAGATGCTGATTGCGATTCGGCTGCAAGGGGATGATAAGGCGATCTTCCAGCAACACCCTCTTCCATTGTGGTGAGGGAAGGAGGTGTGTTTCCCACCACACACAGGCTGCTTTATGATGCACTGCACTGCTATAAAGGTAGGATGGGAATTCTTTAACACCCTGATTCTTTAGGTCATCCTACATTTCCACATCCTTACCTCTTATTCCCCCATTATTTTCTCCCATCCTGCCTTTCCTCTCTAGTTACCATCTTTCCCGGCACACCGGTGAGGTGGTATCTTTTGGGTTGCTAGCTATTTTTAGAGGAGCTGGTCCTCTACTGTAAGCATGGTGTGACCCTATATACAGTTGACAAACCAATGACCTAAACATACAACCCCAATACTCTCTCAGCAACAGCTCAGAGGGAAGAGAGAACATTCTATGTTTTCCCACACTCTGACAGCAGAGCATCACAGGCGTATATTTGACAAAGCAATGCTCCCCTCTACAATACTCTACATAGATATGATCAGATACATCAAATTCAGCCAAAGACATGTGCATAATGTAGGAAACATTTTTTTCTAAAAGCTAGCTTGTGTAGCCTAGAGCATCATCATCCCCCCATCACTTCTGTATCTCCCAACCACTCTAATTTTGATAATTTACTAGTCTTCTTGCTCCAGATTTTTCAACTGCACGGGATAAACTTACCTTGCGATTTCATTGGTTTGTGGTGTATGTTAGTGTCTTCTGCAGAGGGCTGCCTCTCTTCTAAAAATGTGTGTGCTGTGATGCTTGCAAAGCACAACACCTACATGATTACTGCAGGCCTGAGAAAGGTTTCTTGTGAATAACCTGTTCAATGGCTTCACAAATTGAGGCCTATCAGACTATCTTGCACACGTAGTTAGAATAGAGTTCAGCCAAATCATTAGACTTCTGTTCAGATCGATTTCTTAGCAGAAGTTCAGAGGTATGAGTGGGTCCATCTTTGGTAGCACGTGGACATCTAAATGGGAGGACCCAGATAAGCACTACCCTATGCTCCTAAAGCCTATGTGTTACAAAAACTGAGACAGGAGGAACTACATCTTGGTCAGGAGAGCCAGCAATGGATTGAGGTCCATGCTTATAACCAAAAGAAGTAACAAACCATCAAAACTAAAGTGGAATGCAAAGCTCCCATCTTATCCACTTGTGTGCTAATTCATATACCTCCACCAAATGTAAAGAACCACACCCTATTGTTTACTAATTTGTGAATAAGCACTCCTTAACAAATCACAAAACCATGAGAAGATAACATTTTTCCAGATCGGACATCAGGTGAATTCCAATGCCACTTGTGCAGTTTTATGGGGCTCCTAGAAGCTCAGCCCACAGTCCTCTTTCAACACCAAAGAAGATCATAAAAACGTTTTTACAGAACTAAGATTGTGCTTTCGTTTTTCTCCTGAAAAAGTGCAGAGGTTTCACAAAAGTATATACTCCTTGTACTGAAGGCACTCCCTTTTTTAACAACTTTTAGATTTATAAACACGGTTATAGCAATTCACTAATTTTATTTTGTAGCTGGACCGGATAAATGTTTTCAATATTGGGCCTAGTTGTGTTTTATTTAGCACCGTAATTAAATGTTGCCAGTCAAACCCTCAAAGGCATTCTGAGTATCAAGCGATCGAAGTGCCCCGGTCTTATTTTCTCTACTCTGCAGTTTCTATAATGTCCCATGTGTGCCGACCTTTTATGAATCCTGATTTTGGAATATCAGGGGCAGATAGTGTGCAATCTGGAACCCAAAATGGACGTAAAAGTTTGTCTTCCCAGTAAATGATCCCAATGCGCCTATAAAAACTCCAGGACATTTGGTCCTAGTCTTGTTTCAACATGAGAGTGAATAGGGATTCAAGCTCGGTGTTGGTCACTATGCCACGGGTTAAGATGTAATTGAAAACCTTTGAGAGTGTGTCAGCCAGTATATCAGTGTAGGAATGAGGTGGGAAGACTGTCAACTCTCGGTCCCTTCTCTCTCTGCGTTCTTTTTAAAGCGGCCGTGGGCCTCTACAGAAAGTTCATCTTCATGAGATTCTAATTCTTTCTGGTGTGTGAATGGGTTCTAATCGGCCAGATAGTCACGCTGGGTATATGGGTATAGTTGCTCTTTCCACGTTTGGTATAAAAGAGTGTTCTACCTGGATCTTTCATTAGTAGCTGTCACCATCAATTATTTTTTTAAGTCTCTGTAAATTCGCCTGGTGCCACTTATATGATGTAATCCCACAGCTCTTAAAGCTGCGTTTCTAAACCGAATTTCAGTTGTATGGCTATACGTTAAAAAGCGGGCATATGGGAGATCAATTCGTCATATTACAGATTTTGCTGTATGACACAGTTAACCTCGCCATCATTCTATTACTTGCTGTATCCTTTCCCTTAGCGCTGGATCCCATAAAGTGATTTCTTTAACTATCCAGTGTCTTGCATGCGGTTTCTGTGGTGCCTGAGCGAGGGGGTTTGAGGTTTATCCAAACCAGTGCATGATGTGACAGTGCAGTTACACCTATTGAAGCCTTCAATATCTTTAGGTTAGACCAATTAAAAGTAAGAGGAAATCTATTCACATATGATTTTTGTGCTCTGGAATAATGTGAAGCCTTTTTTTATCCACATGTTATTAACTTTAAACGTCTAGAAGGTTCAGAGCTTGGATGCCCTGCAGCAAATATGGTCGGGCCGTGGGAAAAGCCTAAATCGGAGAAAATCTTTCTGCCACTGAACGTAGCATAGCATAAAATTGAATTACCTTATGCGATCTGCGCTGTTTTGGGAAAGAATCTTATCTTCTTTGCATTGGGAGTTTATAATGAAATTAGTGTCATGTGGGTCTGGTCCACTATGTCTCTGGTTCCTACGGATCTGCCATCTATATCTGCGTATTTTGTATCTACAGTAGATTCAGGCCACATCAAAGAAGACCACCTACACCCACTGTGTTAGTATTGTTGATGGCATAAAATTTAGAGGAAATGTGGTATGCCTTTCATAAGTAGATGGATTTCTTGCAGGAAAGCTAGAGCCATCTGTAATTATCATTCACTGCAGCACCACTCTTCACTTGACAGGGGAGTTAAGTCCCTATACATTTAGGAATACTATTGTTCATGGGTTCAGTGGTTGTATTGCATTGGTGCTCTACATCTCTACCCACGCTGGTGGCTTTTCTGTACATTTTTACCTTTGGAAAATGTAATCTGCAATTTAATGTGTCATCTTCCAGACTCTTCCTTATTCTTTCAAAACATTCCCATTCATTCTCAAGCCACTCTCCATTCCCTGCTCCTTGTAGTTATTAGAACCAATGATCAAAACTCAAAGAAAACTACATAAAAACAAACGTAAATACTTTAGTTGTTGCATATAAAGCCTTAGCTAGATTACCAGTGTGACTGTGGCAATACAAACAGTCCTCATCTAAGTGAAGGAGCTCGCTCAAAGGTATAGTTCCATGGTTCCAGGTTCAAGACCACATCTCCACCAAAGTGTAATTCCTCATTTAGAGTCTCTGGTTTTCAGCCAATGTAATGTACCAGTTTTGTGCAGGCTATGAACCACGCAGGTAAACAAACTAATGCAGATATCACAGCACAGAAAGTCGTATCGGGGTGTGTTCCAATATAGCCTTAGAACCCGCCTTGGCGGGCTCTACCGGCCATTAAAGGCCTGAGCTGAAGCCACACAGGGCAGAATGTTCTATTAAATAAAACAAATCCTCACGAAGCCCGAGGGGGGCTCCGGGAGGCTTTGTTCAAAGCTCTTGCTGTGAACAAAGAACATTGGAATTTTGGCGCTCCAGGCTTTTACCGGCCAGTAAAAGCCCGGAGCACTCCATTGTTTTCAATGGAGCTGCCAACATTCCAATGTTCTAATAGTTCTTTCTGTTATGGAGATTCCATTTACCAGGGAATTTCAAAGCCATTAGTGCCAAAACCACAACAGTATGTTAATTGTCATCCAAAGTCATGGGTCGCTCTCTCTTTTCTTGTTAGCGTCACCATCATCGCTTTTCTTTACTTTTTCTTTCAGTCACTCGACACAAATGTCTCTGGCAAGAAATGGTTCTTTAACTGCTGGTGCTTGTATGTTGGTGGCAAGGTCTAGCATCTCTTTTGCTACTTTCGCTTCTCTCACAGTTGGTTGTTTCTCTTGAATCATAAATTGGAGGTGGAATAGACAGTCCTTTCTATTAAGAATTATCTAATTTCTCAGATGTGAGGCAAAAGCTTTAAATCCCTTCATCTAGCTAGAGTGAGGGAGGCAACATCTTGAAAAAATACAGATTCTGGTTTGCAGGCCGCCAACACGAGTTGTGTGCTCTCCTTCGCACATCTGGAACCAGTTTCTTCTGTAGTTGAAACATTGAGTACACCTTATAAGTGTATGAGTGTGATCTAGATCAATAGTTTAATATTCTGGAGTCTGAAGGAGGTGGGCAAAAAAAAGACACTATACATGAACCTTCTAGTCTACATTAGCAATTTCCTTGCTGATGCCCCGGAGTCTAACATTATTTCACCTAGAATAGTTTTCAGTGCCATCAATCTTATCTAGCATATCATCCAATCTCACCACTTGCTCATTCTCTTTTGTACAAGGCTATTCTTTATACGGTCCAGCCTTGTTTCCACTTTCTGAAGCGACTGATACACATCCGAGAGCACTTTGGTATTTGCCAGCCTTACCCCAGTAACCACAACGGATGATGCAAGTCCATGGAGGCCCTGCAGTGGATTCCTTACTATTTGTTATTAATTCTGGATGCAACCTGAATATTAACAAAACCCAAATACTTACTGTTGATCCCTCCCACCCCCAACTTCCTTTCTTCTCATTCTAGTCCGATACAACCTATCTAGGAATTTTTCACATTCATCACGTCTGACTTCCTCAGTTATAAAAACTACTCTACTCTAGAACATGACACATCTTTTCAAAACATGGAAAAAAACTTCCTTTTTCCTGTTGTAAATGGAAATCTTGGACAAAATGTCCATCTTTATTGTTTTAGTCTGCTTAGAGCCATTATTTGTTGAGAGGCTGTTCGAATTTTAAAACCAGTCAAACCTAATTTCTCCCATTTCATATCTGATGCATGAAAAATCCACATAGAGCTCATAAATGGCTACTGCTATTCATGGACAATGATGTATTAGGCCACCTGTAGAGCTCTTATTTTTTGGGTTTCAACGAGCAGAAGTATCAACCGGACATAACTTGTTTTCATTGGACACAGTAAGAAATTTATTTCGGATATCTCAGATAGGTGAAATCAGATCTTAAGCTACCATCATCTGCATTGTTACAAGAAGGTTGAGTATATTGTACGATATTGAGCATGGCACTTGTCAGCGTGGATCTCTTGGATTTTGCAGTTGCACTCCTATATTGAAAACGAACTGCTATCACAGACACTGCTCTCACTTCAAATGCTTGACCTTAATGACCATCCGTTTTGATGATCTCCTGTTCTCAGATGGCATTTCAAATATCACCTAGTAACATCCTGTGCAATGTCTCACCTATCTCTTGGTGAGCCTTTAGGGGCTCATGTAGAGACGGATGCCTTCATATTAAGCAACTCAATAAAAGGTCACGTCTCAATTTTACAGGCTAACGACCCAACCAAACTATAACTTCAATGAAATGTAGGCAACGGACTTGGGTGAAATAGTCTTGTCAATAGTGCTGGCTAAACTGTTAACATATGCAGGCTTGTCTTTAAATCGGTGACTCCAAAACTTCAGCATTTCCAAACAGATTCTAGAGAGCTCCTATAGGCTTAAGAAACACGTTTATCCCCTTGGGGTATCACAATATTCCACTAGTCATATATGCTGCTTCTAGAAGAGTGAATATGTATTGCATATTATTGTACTAAAGAAAAACAATAATTCTTCAACAATGACGCCACAAATATCACAAGCAGGTTTTTATTAATATGCATATTTTTCAAACGGGTAGCTAAATAGAAGGTGTGCATCACCTGCTTACATTACCTAGAAATACTAGCTATTCCCGAATCTCGGAATCTCTACTACTAGGTTCTGTAAGTAAGCCATACACATGCCATAGAATGAAAGACGATACAACAGGGATGTTCAACTTATTCTTTTAGTTTCAAAAGGGTACATTTATGAAAATATCCGGCTGATTAATATGTTTTTCTAGAAGACGTGTTTTTCTTTAACCCCTTCTGTTTGGTACAAACATACCTTTGGTTCATTTCAACTTCTTTACACCAGTTATGCTTTGCTGTATGTGTTCCTGCCTTACATCATACTTATTTTTCAATAAAATAAAAACGCTCCCATCCTGAAAGAGGCAACCTTATAGCATGCTATCGTTTGCAGAGCACATGCCCACAATTAAATGCCATTCCACATGCCACTCTGTACAGAAATATCCTTTGAAGTTACATTGTCAGAAACATTAGGGGAAGAGATCCTAGCTATCACGCATCGTTTCAATTCTAAATATATTTTGTTGAGCAGATCGCCATAGTACAGAATAAATGATATGTAAAATCATTTTCCAAACCACCCATCCTAAATATAGCAGAGAGCATATTTTGGCGATCCAGCATATACATTTCTTTGTGACCCGAATTTCAATATACACTAGTTCCGATACACCAAGCATGGCCACATTTTGACTAAATTACATTAAATCAGATTGGATCATTTTAACATGCTGTGGTGCTCACAGAAACATGGGCACAGACATTCCACTATGATATCGTGCAGGTGCAGATTCCTGATACAAAGTGCAAAAGAAAAACATGCAAAAAAGCATATCACAATCATTGCATTAGATCAGATTAGATTGCATTAGCATGCCATGGTGCTAACAAAAGAATTGATAAAAACAATCATCTCACTATGTTAAAGTGCAAGTGCAGATTCCTGATACCGAGTGCAATAGAAGAACATGTGCAAACAAGCATGTAAAAATCAATAGCAGCCCTCTTTTCACTCATTGTCACATAGCCAACAAAAGTGCATGTCAAAAGGCATATAATACCTCTTCTTCCCTTCCTTCACTATTAAAGTGCTATAGTGCTTTGCTAGAAGAATGCATCAATGGCTGAAGCTGCCAAAAATAGTGCATACACTATATTTTCAAAAGTGCTACCATGGTAAATCAACTTCATCATTGTAATAGGTCCCTTTATGCTGCAGGACAGCAGTCTTCACCAGCAATTGGCCAAGGAAGGACACCACTGGAACACCCCCCGTTAACATGTTGCTATTTGCAGTGTAGGTGCCCATACAGTAAGATATTCTTTTAAGCTGCCCATCCTCCTGGCATATGCTTCTTCAAACAGCCCTGTCCTTTGTAGCTTCACTAGTCACATCTTACAAGATGGTGCCACGATTGTTTGCCAGCATTGTAACATCAGCAATCTAGCTACAGCTAACAATGCCACTATAACATTCTGAGCATACTTTTCTAGCAGAAACGTTTGACTAGAGCCCCCAAACAGTACCAACTTTGGTTCTGGCTGTAGAGCTGCTTGGACACCCTAGCTTAGTTGAAGGAAGATCTCCTCCCATAATTGTGACAGCCTGGGGCACTCAAAAAAGGTATGTTACCAATCTCATTTTCCCTCTTGGGCGCATTTAAAACATTTGTTACGGATAGAAGATTACATTTCATAAATTGCTCTTACCGTATAATACACCATCCACTGTGCTAAAAACTCTTTCTCTTGGAATCAGATGCCCTAAGGGATTTATACCCTAGTATCGAAACATGTTCCCATTCTCTTACTGCCAGCTGGGATCCTGTCCCCTGTTCAATCTTTCTCAGATGATCTTCAATCAATGAGGAGTCCGTGTACTTCCGAAGGGAACTATATCAATTCCCTATCCCCATCAATTGAGCTTTATACCATAATTTCATTAATACCTCTGAGGAGTGGCTCATTTCCTGCAGACAGCTATTTATCAAACCTTTAGTCTGAACACAACTGTTCCACAGCTTCTCGTGTCCCATCCCTGCTTATAGCTGTATTTCCTCCCAATTTGCAATGAGCTCCTAAATAGAAATCTCCCAGTGACAAATACCCTCGAGAGTTCCATATCCTGCAAATTGCTGTTGATATCACCAGATCTAACCCCTGACAGTCCTGCAGCATTACCATACAATGGCACACCGGGACTTGTCTAGTTTTAAAAATACTTTTCACTATCCAATTCAATTAATTTTGCCTACCAGCTTATATCTGGTTCTTTTTTGACAACCTCGCCATCTTTAAAAACACCGGTAAGTTGCCTCCACTTTCCTGCACCATCCTCTTAATAAGAAAGAGATTGAGACCTCCTTCTACTTTATCCATTCTAACCAAAACATCCAACCATGTGGCCTGGTAGTGCAAAAAGAATTCAGGAAGAGCCAGACCACCTTGTTCCTTGTCCAGCTGGAGAATTGAGTATCTCACTCTTGATTTCTTTCCTTTACTTAGAAATGTAATTATGAGAGAATCTAGCTCTTTAACAAATATCCTATTAACCTTTGTCTGGAGATTTGAAAATCGAAATAAATACAAGGGCAGGATAGACATTTTTATCAACGACCCTGTCCCTATTAATCTGAGAGGACTATTCGTTCAGAAGGCCATTCACCTGCTCCATTGTTTTCTCGCAGTTCAACTTGAACAAGTCGGTATATTTATTTGTCACATAGATCCCGAGATAATGAGTACTATTATAATTTTTAATTATGTCCAAAGGCAGAGCTGATAGCTGAACATTAAAAAACAAAGTCTCAGGTTTATCTTGATTAACCTTGTATCCTCCCCCAAATGTGTACATTCTTGAATAACATTAAGAGCACCCTTGATATTAACCTAATCGGCTCTTAAATAGAAGACCATGTCCTCCGTGAACAACTTATGTTTGGACATCCTAGGCAGGGGGGTGGCAATATTAGTGACAATACATATTCTTTTCGCAATAAATAACGCCAAAAGCACAGGGGACATTGGGCGACCCTGTGAGTACCACATTTAATTTGCACAGTGCCTGCTAACTTTGCAATAATTATTACCAGTGCATCAGCCCCTTCATATAGTTTCTTAAGCATTTTCACCATTGTGCTGGGAATCCAAACCTCTCTAGTGCAAACAAACAAGGCATCCCAGATGACAAGGTCGAATAACTTTTTGCCATCGACCATTACAATTGCGGCTTTAACTTGGCCCCTAGGAAAAAAAATCTATTGCCTGAACCAGGTACTGCGTATTTGCTGGCCTTATTGGCTGTGGCAAAAACCTATGCTGCTCCTTGTGGACCGCAGACTGCCCAAACACAACTACATGTGATGCCTAAATCTTTGCAAATCACTTGTAATCAGCATTAAGAAAGCTTATTGGGGGGATGAGTTTGTGCTCACAGGATCATTATGGTTTGTAAGTAACTTGCCAAAACTGACTCTTTGTAAGTTGATGGAATGGCCAGCCCTCCGCCTGTTTCATTAAATAATTGTACCAGATGTGGTAGTAATCATTCCTGGAATACTTTAGATACCTCTGTTGGGATTCCATCGGTGCCTGTCACCTCGGCTTTCAGTATTACTTGTAATGCCCAAGCGGTTCCCCCAAGCCAGACAGCCTGCAGCAATATCTCTACCTGTGCCCGGTCAAGGGCGAGAGCCTAATCTACCCATAGAATTCCTCAAGACTCAATCTGGAAACATCATTGGCCTTCCCATGGATGTTTTTATAATGCTGTAGACATATCTGTGCTATTTTAAGGTCATTTTTTTGCCCTATATTGAAACGGGATCCTTCATTTTCCCAATACGCAATGCATCTTGTTTAAGATGCGTTTACCAGGCCAACAGCCTGCCCACCAGCTAGCTCTCTCCATACTGCCTCTGCTGAAACGTTTTTGCATATTGATCTCTTCAAGAATAAAAAAAGAAAATCCCTCAGTGTTTGCTTGGCCTGGTCCAATTTTTCTTTTAATTCTGTTCTTAGTTCTATCCTACCCCTGACTAATGCATTTTGCGCATGATCGAGAGCACTTTGTAGCTCCTTCACTCAAGCTTTCCAAACTCTATTCTGAGCTGACTTATATGCAATCACCTGACCTCTAAATGCGGCTTTAACTGATTCCCATATTGCAACGGGTGAGGCATTGCCTTGACTGATCTAAAAAAAACTCTTTATGAAATTACGCATGGTATCTAATCAGATCTGTCCACCAAAATGTTCCTGTCAAACTGCCATCATCCCTCAGGATTTTAAAATCTTAAATCTCTATTGTGACATCTACCACTGAATGATCCAAGAATGCATCAGCCTAAATCACCGTTCTGCTCCACTTCAAAAAGTTTGAGACAAAAAAGTCTAATCATGAAGCTATGTTATATAGACTATAAAAACACGGAAATTGTGTCTCCTCGGAATGATCTAAGTGCCACGGATCTACCAGAATTAAATGATATTTCATGGAGTCAAAAACATGAGCAGTTTTAGGCTTTAACTGTGTTTGTTTCCTATTAGAAGTGTCCCATTAGAGGTCTTAAATACAGTTTAAATTGCCTCTCCAAATTTAAGGCTCCTCATGCCCCATTTCAACTGCAAATATTTCCCTCAAGGGGAAACCTTCATCTTGCACTGGGCCAAATTAATTAAAGAGACTAAACAAGACTACTTGGACCCGAACTTTTAACCAGATCCATCTACCCCGTTTGTATCTTCTCACCTCCCTTACCTTCCAATCCACTGATCTGGAAGGTAGACATCCACTCCCCGAACAGACAACCTTGCTGACGCAAAAAAAAGTATGTGAAAAATTCCTAGGGATTTGAATTTTGGGGTTGTTCTCTTTGAGGTGGGTTCCTGCAAATACATAACTTCAAGATTAAATGTAGATAGCCAGTTCATTACAGCCCCATATTTTTGCCTATTTAGGATGCCATTTACATTGCATGACAAACCCCCAATCTTGCACATCTCCCTCACCCTTGCCTTAGTCTTACTACCTCCCTACATAAGGGCGGCTGAGGCTGGACCATTTTCCTCCCTTTCTCAACTTCTAAAAAATGTTCTCCTCCTCATATTATAACGAGACACACATTCCTGCTGGCATATCTGCTCTTTTTTAATTTTTATCTTTCATCCACCCCAAGTGCACCTCCCACCAGAATCTCAACCACCTCGTGCCCTACCCTCCTTGGAGGAGGACTAGCCCACACTACCACCAACCATCCCTTCCTAGCTTTGGTGCCCTGTAATAGCATTCTAGCACGCTCAGAAGAGAGAAACTACCTCCCACCCCTCCCCTTGCTCTAGATCTAATCATGATGGTCATCAACTATAGAACGCACAGAGAATTGAGCTATATACGCCCAAAAACATTTTCATCATTGTAACCAAACCTCAACCGGACTGAACCATCCTCAACAGGTTCTGGGCCTCTTCAAGCGATGAACAAAGAAACAATTGACCTTTAGATAATACTCTTAGTTTAAACTGGTGCGCTATGGAGGCCTAGGCCCCCGCCACCCTGAATTGGCTTATCAGTTTAATCAAATCTTTCTTTCTACGTGCTGATGCCATTGACATGTCAGAGAACACTGGAACCTGGTCCTTCTCCGATGGTCAGAAATTTTTCTTTTGACTTGCTTTTGTAAGAATCTGTTTCTGTATTCTGTAGTCCGCAAAGTTTACATTGATGGAATGCGGATACTTTGCATTTGTCTGCCTTTGAGCAGGAACAAGATGGGCTCTCATGATTGTTAAATCATCTAGCGGATTTTCCAAAAGGTACGTTTTGATCAATAATTCCATAAACTGTAATATATTCTGGTGGTTACTTCCAGTACTCCCACAAAGCGGAGATTTGACCTCCTGGCATAATTTCCCATGTCTTCAATTTTAGTCTGGGATTCAAGCAGCATCTTCTGCAAATTATTCAACTCTTTATCCAGGGAGCGATCTTCCAGATCTGACACTCTTCACTCTAGGTCTTGTAATCGCCTCCTCTATTTTGTCCAGCCTCTGATTAATTGCAGCAGTTTCCTTGCTTTGTGTATCCCTCAGGTCTTGCAATTCATGAAAGATAGTTTCAAGCCTGATCAGCCTTGATTTGCATTTGCAGTTGCAGAATTTTAGATCTCTCTACTGGGCTGGAGCTGAGCTCAATTCAAGAAGGGGCTTGATCTCCACCCTGTTCTCCTTGATGCTGACTTTGCTAAGGCTGTTACTCTGATAGTTGATTCTCTGACAATTGCTCATCCATTTGTTTTTCTGGGTTCCCAGGTCTCGTTGACTCCTCTAGTATTTTTTCTATTAGCATCTCTGTTAAGAGCTCCTGGCTCTTGCTATGTCCCGTCCCCTTAGCCATATCAACAACTGCATCCGACAACACCAGTACTTTTGTTAAAGTTTTGATGTTTTTTTGAGAACACAGGATAGTCTCTCCTATCAGGGCTTAAGGCATTCTCAACATTCAGCCCATCTTGCATCTGACTTAATGACTGAAGCTGGGGCTGAGAGCCTCCTCCCTCTTTCTCGATGGCCCCTGCCCTTGCCATGTTGGTGACCACTATTGGCACAAGAGAGCTAGCTGCTGCCTACCCCCAATCCAGTGCCCTATTCCCCTGATTGTCCTCCGAATCCAGCGTTGCATTAACCGGGCTGTCGCTATCCCATACTATCTGGGTCACTAAATCCATAGATGACGCTGCTTTAGACATTATCACTGACAGGATGTTGGTGGCTATTTTATCTTTAAACTGTACAGGCGGACACAAAAACTTCCTTTTGCCCTTCTGTAGGTGCGTGGGGTGAATCACAGTTGCACAGTTGGGCCCCTACCATGCGGCTGCCACATATTCCACACCAATTATCTCTCGCCAAGGAAAAATATTCACAAACAGAAGGGCTCTGTCGTGCTCTCCTGCAGCTTGTCAGAACTTGCACGTGAGGCACTCAACAGTATGAGAGAGAGCCCGAACCAGTGACCCTCAAAAGGCAAGAGACTGCACAAGACTAGCACTACGAGGAGTTCACTTAACATAGTGAGAATCTTGGTGGCACGCTTGTGAGCCTGGATCTTCAGCAGAGACGCCTTACCGTCACCATGCAAATCGCGTATATCCCCACGTAAGGAAAACAACAAATGAAGTGCAGAATTCTGTAAAAGCCTCTTTCCTCATGGGCCAGTCTGACCCAGAAGCGCTCTGTGCAGATGCAGCACGTAGCGAGGGGGAGGTCCTAGAGCGTGCCTACCAGCGGATCAGGTGGGATCCATCCGCCGGCCCCCATTTTTAATTCTCAAATTAATTCTACCCTCAACATCTCTTATGCCATCATATCTAGACATCAACATCTCACAAAAGACTGGCACCCCGCCGTTCTCCCTGAAAACAGGCCAACTTTACACGAAATACAAGAAGTATACAAAAAGAAAATGGCCGTTTGGGCTGCACTGCTTTCATTTGAACAGGATCAAGATTGATTTGCATATGGCTTGGTCCAAACTGCAGGGGCATGGTATGCCAAATAATGATGAGCTGGGAGGCGTTCCTAGTACAAGTTCCAAATGCCTCCATGCAGATCCGTAGTCTTCAAAACTTTACACGACAAGTCACCTCTTGAAAAATGCGTTTTTCTTTGGCGCACCAATCTATATAATAATTTTTCACAAGTATGATCGGAAATGGTAACTATTGCAAGCAAACTACAACATTGCCTTCTGAGGAAAAATATTCGCCACTCGATAATCAATTTGCCAAAGATTAATCTCTTAAACCACACAGGTGTCTAACGCAAGGTTTCAACACTTAACAGGGGGAGTCTGGAACCAGACAAGCATCAACCATCTGAAATTAAACAGAGAAAAGTGAGAGCATGAAAGAAGGTGTGGCAGGTATAGCAGGTATGCAAGAGGAGGTCTGCTCGTTCGATAATGGACGAACTTTACGAAAGCTAGTCTTGAGCACTCGCAAGTTCAACCATGAGCCTGCTACCTTGCACCGGCTTGCAACCGTAGCAAGAACACGCTTTAGGGACGGGTATATGGTGCTCACTGCCATGAGACGGTTTCTGAAACAAGGCTGATGCCATACCAGCTGTAGAGAGACAACTGTTGTGAAAAATCTGTCTTGTAACAGTTGCCCGGTGCAGCAGTGCTGGGATGGGTGGGGGAAAGAGTCGGAAGTGTGTTGGTCCCTTTTCTGTAGAACCATTTCCCCTTCTCCTTTAGGTTTAATGTTATTAGTCTGCCTTTCTCAAAGTCATTAAACTCGTGTTTTTATCATTGTGTAGTGTAAGCCCTTTAACATTTCAACTTTCAGCCAGTTAAATCATGTGGGGTATAAGAGAAGTAGAAATAAGCCTGCCTCCGCAGTCTCGTCGCAGCCCTTTGTGATAGTTGAGTAGATTTGTTTTTTCGTCTTTGGGCTTTCCCTACATTTCTCATGTTCTTCTTTACTCACACTGTGTGATACCCTGACTTTTGGGTCTGGTCCGACTGCCTTAGAAGCACTGACACCAATATAAATGATGTATACTGCTCGAAACTGGACGAGCACGCTAGGGGTCGATGTGTGCAGTTATTTATACAGCGCTATAACTACAGAAATAGCCTAGTGCTACACGGGTACGAACTTTCAAAGTCTCGAGTTACTACAGAGATCTCAGGGGTCTGCACTGAGGGTCGGGAGGTCGACCTCTTCGCTGAAGAGGGTTTGATGGTGCCAGACATTTGATAGAAAGCGTAGGTGGCGATTTTGGTTTGATAATTTGCTAGTCTTGTAAGAAGCACGTCGCAGTGTTCTCGTTCAGCTCCAGGGAAGAGCAAGGTGCTGTCACGAAGCTGTGCTTTGGCTGATGGCGTTAGAGTGTGGGGCTCGCCAGGTGCACAAATGTACATAGGGACGTCACCTCAGGGCGAAAGCATTTCTTTTGATCCCCTTAACAGTCGACCGCAAACGCTGTGTTTTTGTCTTCATTTTAGAGGTCCGGTTTCATCCTTACCTTTGAAAGTAAAAAAAAAAAAAAAAAAAAAAAAAAAAAAAAAAAAAAAACACACACAACACACGTCGTGAGGACACAGCCTCGCTCCCTTTCCAGTCTCATTCCTCACGAGTCCAGACACGAGACTCCCCGAGCATGTTTGCGGAGCCCAGCTGTTCCAAGCGTGGGACGGGAAACCGGTCCGGGCAGCGTGGCAGGAAGGGACCGCTGCCCACACGCTTCTTTCATCCCTCAGGGAGGGCGAGGGGGGTTAGAGAGGAGAAGCTGCCGCTCAGCCCACATTCTTATGGCAAACCCTCGATAAACCGCGCTAAAGAAACGAAGTAACTGGATTACACAAAGCTCTGGAGCTGGAGAGGATAAAAAAATAGCCCGTGAAGTATAGCTTGTGAGAAGAGAGGACCAACGGCGCGAAAAACGCCCATATTACTGAAAAGAGGGCGCGCAAACAATGGGTAAACTGTAAACCTCTTTCAAACAATACCTAGAAACAAAAATAGGTATTTATCTTGCAGATGAGTCATGCCGCCAGTCACCTGACAAAATGATTGTCAAAGTCTAGGACTAGAAATGTGAGGCCCTGCCTAAATGCACCAATTTGACAACTCTACCATCAAGGCTTATCAAGCGTGCAATAAAAATGCATTCATAATAAGTAATCACAGGGCAGGGACTCCAGCTAGTCATGTTGTACATGACAGTACTCATGAGTTCCCAAGAAGAACTATCAGGCCCATGGGGAAGAGGCAAGGACCTACGTTTAGCAGAGTTTTTGGGTGGTAGGACATCCCCCAAATGGATTCTGGCTTGGTAGTTGGGTCTGGGGCCCTGCGCTGGGTTTTCTATGTCAGCGTCATTTTTTCTCATCTTTATCATTACCCCAAGTGCTTTCAACTTGTCCGTTTTATTATTATAGAGCGAAAACTTAGATGTACTGGTTTACCCCCCCCCCAAAAAAAAAAAAAAAAAAAAGTAAATATGCACCCATAGAGGTAATCCTTGAATGGGTGGAAATGTACTACTTTTAGGAATTCACAAACATTGGCAGTAAAAGACTTGGGAAGCTTTACCAGTTTCAGGTATCCAGGCATACTACTGCGTTTGGTTTTAGAAATCCGACAACTCCTGGATGTTCAGAAACTTGAAAATCGCGTGGGTGGGACTCACTTAAGACATTATGTACAAAACATGCCACTGCTTTTCACTCATAACTGCTTATGCTTTATTTGGATTTTTTAAGCACACATCACCCAAGCTGACAGTCTCACCCGCTTGTTTACAGAGGTATAGTAATGACTAAGAGTTAGAACAACTAGGTTCTGAGTTTTTACATGAAATTTAAAAAGCTGCTGGTGAAGCGTGGTATAAAAGGGAACTATTGGCAGGCTTTCGCAGCCTGGCACGAGGATGAAAGTCCATCAGCTCTTGAGCGAAAGGTGCGTGATGTGTCGGCTAGATAAGAACGTTTATGTTTGAGGAAGTCAACTTACTTACAAAAAGTGATTCTTTTGTTGAGGTAGTGAGGGCCAGTGTTATGGAGAGCTCTGTAAGTATACGACAAGAGCTTGAAAGGAGTGCAGCTATGCCCGAGGAGCCAGTGAAGAGTGTGAAGATAGTTGGAGAACAAGAAGAGTTTGAGAAGGTTCCAGATCAGCCAGACTGCCATGTTTTACATAACAAAGCCTACTGAATAAGTGTGCAGAAATGCCTACTTTAAGGGGCACCTCTGTAATCTGAACTGCTGGTGATGAGGGCCTAAGTGATCACTTTGTGGGTGTAGATGGGTAACCAGGTAAATACTTTTCTAAGCATTTTTAGAATGGCGAAGCAATATGTTGAAACCACAGTTACCTGACTGAATCAAGAGATGTATGTATATGTAGGATGGTCCTCAGATTTCTGGCAGAGTTCACAAGCCGAGATGTAGGATCAAGCTCCTTGGCCACCAAACATTTGACCAGTACACTGTGTTTTGCCAAACAGGAATAACCCTGTCTTATCACCACTGAGTTTGAGACAATTTTGGCTCATCTTGCTCTGGACTCCAAGCATGCCGGCACTGAAATCGGATTGGGTTATTTGGATGTCTTATGATATTTGCATATAAGACTACATCAAAACCAAAATATCTCATAATACCAACTAGAGGATCCAGGTAAGTATTAAAAAGAGTGGGATACATGCCAGATGAGGTTTTCGAAAAGTTGGTTTGAAACAGAGAAAGGAGAATTGATTGAGAGTGGTGAGAAGGGAAAGACTGAAACCACTGAAGGGCATTCAGACATGTGAAAGTGGTGAAGGCAATGGATCAGAATGCCATATGACACTGTACTTCACGCTGCTGAGAAATCTTGTAGGATCAGGGTCACCAATGTTTCCTGATCTACATTGCATCACAGGTTGTCAGTGGCTGCAAAGAAGACCATTTCGGTGATGGGAACATATCAGAAACAAACTAGGATGTTTCCAGCAGTTGGATGGTCTCAAGCTAGTGTGATATATCTGTCCCATTAAGGAGCTTCTCTTAACACATTCCATGGGAAAGGCTGTGGAGAGATATGCAAGAGGTTGGACAGAAGGTTTTTTTCAGGAAGGGGGAATCTTGGCATGGTTCCAATCTTTATGGTAGGTAGGAATAAAGGGAGAGGTTGAAGAGGATGGTGAGGGAAGGGGCTTTGAAATCAGGGACTAACGGAAAGCATTGTTTTAATGAGATGTGGCTTACTTTTTATCAGCCCCCTAAAGTGACAAGGAGTGCACAACAGGAATGACAAATGTTGGTGCTTTAGAAACCCTAACCAAAGAACTCCTCTAGTGGTACAAAAGTGTACACACACAAGTACTGAACATAAGGCCTCCTTGCAGGCAAGATGAGCAAATGGAATTTGCGTCTGCTTTCCATAGAAGATCATTTCACAGGAGTGTTTCTCCTTCTGCATCATTGGCAGTAAGGTTACAACAATGCAATGTCGAGCCACGCAAACAAAATATTCTGAGTAATGTCATCTTAGTTCAACAATACTATTCAAATTAATGGCAGTTAAAAAAGTAGGTTAATCTTAAAAAGGAGAACAGCGATAAAACACTTGGAATGTAAAGGGAAGTACAAACATTTTTTTCTATTTTTGCCAACAGGTCAGATTCCATGCAAATGAAAACTTTCACTGCTGAAATGAATTGCAGAAAATGGCCCTCAAATACTATCTGTTTTGGGAAGACATAATTTCTCCACCCCTGTAGGTCAGCCTGTCCCAGGTATAAAACCAGCAGCAGCCCAAAACATTCTTGCAAGACGCGTTCACCGCCTGACTAACCAAAGTGAAGACTCGCGTTGGCCCTCTCTTGCCATCCATTCCATTCCACCACAGTTATCATTTATATAGGGGATATTTTCAGGGCTGAGGACGAGCCCACAGTCCCCAATTGACCGGCCTGACCCTTTGGGCCATGATCATTAAGAAACATCAAGCAGGTGTCGAGTCAGTATGAAAGAACGCCCCCAGGCACCCAGTATCACAACCATGCCACCATATGGAGTTACCGATTTGTGATATAGTAATAAACAAGATAAATATTAATGAGAAGACAACTGGAACTGACATCATAAATAAAAAACAGAAAAAGCTCACAATCACTCTGCACGTTGGCTTACGTCTTTGGGCAGCTCCCCCAGCAGACTTTGTCCATTCTACTGGCAGCCTGCTAAAGCCATGGCCGCCATAAGGTTGGACCAGAATAACTCTAGCCGTGTGTCAGATTGTGTAAGTTACACTCAGTCCTTTGAGAAATATTCTGGGCGACTCAAGAAGATTAGGCTGTGTCTGATAGTAGACCAACCATTCACACTAAAGAACCATGTCACTGCCACATTGAGCTTTTTTCTGGATTTCGCTAGGGTGCTGGCGGACCAGGCCCCCCTCCATCTCTGCCTGGGTACAATCTCACACCCTAGTAAGCCAGCGCTGCCTAGAAGCCTGACCGCTCTAATTAGCCCATGCCTGTTCTCAAGCAGCTCCTTCCTACCCAGTTAAACCAGATTGTTCCCCCCTAGGTGCACCACCAACAAATCAGGCTCCCCCGGGTATTCCCATCGCAGTGTGCTCAACACATATTCCAACTGGTCCCACTGCATGTCAGGGGACCCTGCCCACCTTATTCTCATGTTGACCGTCTTTGGGAGCCGTGTGCTTATGGCCCATCAACTCTCAGTTCTCCGCACAAAGGAATGTCCAACCATTTAAACAGTTTTTTTGGTCACAAGCACTCCCTGTTCTTTTGCTTGAACAGTGGGCTTCCCCTGTTGGGCGCACTGCCCAGATTTCTCCATCCGGTGCACTGGGCAGACGTCCATTCTCAACAAGCTCCACAGCTTTACCAATGTTCCACTTCCTTGCTGATCAGTTTTTGACCTTCTCAAGATCAATTCCATGTTTCCCGGGCTAAGTTGCACGTCTCGTGCCTGGAAATAAGCTCCGGCTTCGATGAGGCCACCAGCTCGCTCATCCTGAAGGCCCGAAGAAGGCGAGAGTGAAGCCTGCCCTGAACAGAGCAACCTAAGAGGCATCTTTACATATCTTCGGCAGGACCTCCAAGAATCATGCCAGGGTGTCAAACTCGATGGGCTTCCGCTTACCCACCTTAACCCTTTCTAAGAGCCGCAAACCTTTTATCGTTATCTTCATGTAGTGAGATGCGGTGTGGCCAGCTTAGGGAGGTGGGCTATTGCTGCCAACTGCGCCCGAGACCAGGATCTGGATTTGTGTTGGTCAAACACCTACCTCCCGAAATGTTCTGCAGCGCCTGTGTCCTGTGCGTTGAAGAAAGAGTGCAACCCAGTAACTTCCTGTACTGTTTTTCTGTATGAGGCGTACCTCTTAGCTGTCCTGGTTGCCAATGTGTCCTCTCCTAGTAGGGACAAGTCACATCCGCCAGGGACCACAGCTCCACTGGGAAAAGGGGCATGACTCTCTCCGCTGTGAGGGACAGCTCCCTGAATTTCTCCATCGGGAAGCGAGAGAGCACATCTGCTTGATCGTTTCTGATCCCCTGAACGTGCCTTACCCTCACCTCCAGGCTGTTTGCTAATTGCAGCTGTACCAGTCTCCTCAGCATTCTCAGGACTAGTGGGCATTTGGCCGCGCCCGTATTGATTGCGTGCACCACTGCTTCATTATCCAACCACAGGCGCAGTTTCATATTACCCAACCTTGCTCTCCAGACTGTAAGCGCAACTATCATTGGAAACAGTTCCAGAAACAATATGTTCAGGTTTTTTTCCAATAAACTTTATAAAATTTTATGAATAACAGAATGACAATGAAGTTGATCTTTAAATTGGCATCCAGTATTACAGCGTAAATAGCAACAGTAAGATAGCACACACTTATGCATATTAGTGTTTGTAACAGAATCTCCTACATATGCTTCAAAGACAAGCCTATATCCCAAGAGGGATTTGTTTTATATCCCCTCCATTCTCTTGGACCCTCCCCAAAAACTATAGAGAACCCACCCCCTCTTCCTGTGTCTGTTTCATGTAGATAGCCTAGTCATTACAATAACAGAGTATGTGCGTACCTGGGGAGTTTCCAGAGTCCTCTGGGAAGCCAGCAGGGACCGGATCACATACGATCTGTCCTTCCGTCAGGGTGGATAATATCATCTGCAGCCCCTATCCCACTCCCATTTACTGCCTCCTGTAGGTCAGTTAGCATTGCCGCCCATGCCTTTAGATCATCTTCTAATTTTTCCATCTGTACGAACGTGTCGCATGCTGCTCCAGCCCATTCTTGGTGATCAAGCAGCCAGGTCATGATACTAGGGAGGGGTTTACCGGAGCCATCCTATGGCAATGCGTTTTTTGCCAATACCATTCCTAGAAGAAGTAGTTCAATTAGAGATTTCTTAGCGGGGAGGGATGCTGGGTGCCCCCCACACCCGCAGGTTGAGCACCCGTGTTTAAATTTGCAAGCCGTGCCTCAGCGGGATTCGTCCCTGTTGTATTTGTAACATACCGCTGTGTAGCTCTTCCCTAATGCCCCCCCTTTCCAGCTTTGAAAATGCATATGCTTACAGAAGGACTTCTGCTTCTCCTTCTGCCCTTTGAATTGACCCTTCCGAAAGTGGTGATCCTCCTTTTCCGACCTTCCTTTTATGCATGTAGCTTGATAAGATCTTCATCCGACTGCATGTCTGGGTGAGCCTGCATCTTCATTCTAAAGCTCTTGTTGTAGTCCAAGCATGCTCCTCCCGCAAACTCTCTATAGGCCTCGTGAATGTTTGACTCACATAACCATAGATCTTTTGCACAATGTGGGAATTTCTCAACTATCATGCAGGCCACAATTCTGAAGGCGTACAGTCAGATATCGGAGTCCTCTCCTCTCTCACTGGTGCCCTCTCTATCCTATCTCCCTCTTTCTTGCCACGAGATAAAGACCCTCTATCTAAATTTATAGCAGCGTGACGATGTCTATAAACTCCTCTCACCAGACACGCTCTTTTATTGCCAGAGGTATCAGGCTTGCTAGTGGCCCTCGTTATCATGTACAGGTGACCCAATGAGCCCCTCCTATCGGCCTCTGGCACTAAACTGCCCCCATCCTGGCCTTGGTCTCTACCCCTTGATCTACTACTCCATGCTTCTGTAGGTACTGGTTGTGCAGTGCTTGTGGATGGAGCTTCTTCACTAGCACCTGCTCTGCCCGAGGCCTGTGTGGATGTAAGAGCATCGCTTGCCTTTACCCTGTCACCCCTAGTGCGTCTGCCATACTCCCTTCTTGTTGGCAAACAGCAATAGTGCAAAAGATTTTAAACAAGCCTGCACAATCGCGCTCATCTGCTCACCGATGGCAGATTTTGCCTCCTTGCCAGCGCTGGGTGCAGCCCCCTTGGGAGCCCTTGCGAACTATGAATGCCACTGCCCAATGAAGCTTTGGACCAGAGTCTGAATTCCAATGACTTCTGCCTCTTTAGTGCAGTGTTTTGTCCAGAGCTACACTCTGTTCATTGCCAATAAGCAGCAGTCTTTGCCCCACGGGTGGTCCCCGTTTGTGATCAATTAAATGTGTGCGCTCAGCTGCTTCTCCACACAAGCAAGCTTGAACCTGCCCCTGGGCTCACGCTAAAGCGCTACGTGGCCTCAACAAAAACTCTTCAGCGTTCACTTTGTGATTACACCTTGCACAAGTTCTCTTGTTTGCTCTTAATCGCTAGTCTTGCCCAGGTCTGATCACCGCTTGAACTTGTGCGTACCAACTCCTTATTTTATTTATTTATTTATTTTTGTGGCTTGGTGTGCAAAGTAGTGAAACGTAAGTTAACTCATTCTGCTCAGGGCCGTTCCCCCATGCCTGCATGTGCTTTAGGGTCATGCAGCATGCTCCGGCAACCGAGACAAGATGGCATTGTCTCCAGATGAGCACCGTATCACTGGCTGGTTTTCCCCACTTTGGCTCACCTTCTTAGATGCCTATCCCTCGAAGCGATGCCCTGCAGAAGGCTGCTTGCTCTGGGCTCCTTCACTTTAAGAGCATCCGGAGGGAGGTTCTCGGTATCCGATGCTCCTCCTAGCTGATCCTCACGCTGCACGGATCTGTGTTGCTACCGGTGTAGAAGTCCACCCAGGGCCTTGCTTTCTGGTGGATTACTCCGGCTGCTCCCTTCGCCATGCAGAGTTGTGTCGCTCCTAAAGTAGCAGCCCTCTACACACTAGCGACCAGCCGTTTCTCCGCTGACGATGGCCGCTGATCCTCCGCCTCTGGATCCTTCAGTAGATGCTGCTTCTTCCTTCAGCAGATAACTTGTCGCGCAGTGTTGTGGAGATGTACCGCAGGGCCGCCCCTGTTGCAACAATGACCATGCCCTTTGCTGCACCCCCTTTTAAAATGGGCATGGTGCCCCACTAGCATATGACAAAAACGCTGGTCCTCCTACTGGCTGGCTGTTTCGCTCCACTCTGTTGCCTTTGGCACCCTTTACCACCTCTCCTCTACCTGTCCCCATTGTCCCTCGTCCCCTGCAGGACGATGATTCCAGGCCTTCGTGTAGTTTTTATTGCGTCGGCCCCTAATGACCCCTCTGGGTGCAGGCCTCTGTCATATCAGTAAAATGAAAATAGCTGATGGGCTATGAAGAAAAGGAAGCGTGATGGGGACAAAACGATTAGAACCAAATGCCATAAAAATACAGCGGTTAAAAAAAAAAAAATACCATCCAACTGGTATTAACGCAGATGAATTTCCTAGTGAAACGTACAAACTTCCCCTATAGTACTTTGAATATATATATATATATATATATATATATATATATATATATATATATATATATATAAATAAAATAATGCTTCAATAACCAACCGAGCAAAACGAATGAAATGCAGTTCTGCGGGATGAGATTTGGAGGTTATGAAGTTAGGGAAACCATATAAACCTTCATGTATATCACTTTCAGTAAGAAAGTCTTCTATTTTTATGTGGCATGACAATGTGAACATCACAGATCTAGGTTTCCAACCAACTGCCGGTAATTCTGAGAACCAAGTGATAGCATGTACAAATACCAGGGGATTACCTGCTCAGTGAACCTTAGCTGGGATAAGCACACCGCCGCTGTGGCAAGTAGCCTACGCCTGCATTAGAGGGAATTAGACGGCGCGGCCAAGGGGCCACTATCAGCGAACTTTCAAAAGGTCTGATGCTAACACTGGTACTATTATAAAATGTGAAACGGGAATATAAAATACGGATTCACGAACGTACGAGAAAGCAGATTTGTAAAACACATATTAAGTGCGGCTACGTGCACACGAAACACAATCACTATACCCCCCCATCAGCAAAAATACTGTGCCAGTAGGAGCAAAGAAAAAATCCTGCCTTATTCATTGTTTAAAAAAAAAAAAAAAAAAAAAAAAATCAAGGATCGAAATGGCCACGCACAACATATTATCTACTGTAAGAACACAATAACTGCACATTGCGAGATTAAATTACAATACCAATGAAGTGATGTTAAATTAATTTAGGGGCCTTCTACAATGCACGGTATAGCTTCCTTAGAGAAAATTAAACAGGACTCGCATATTCTCGAAACAAATCAGTTACACAACGTACAAATAAGACACTGGCTCGCTCAACCTATGATTAAACCTCGGATTTTAAAAAGCTGCTAGCAGGACACCACTGCCAACTGAAAAATGGTTCATCACAAAACATGACCCTTAACGTTCTATCTAACATCTACAACCTCCTGAGAACGCAGGCTACCCCTAATACCTCAAATGTGCAGAGCTGGTGGAAGGGTGAACTGGGCGCCCCATACCAGTCAAGGAATGGAGATATATGTATGTTCCAGAGAAGATATGCACTAAGATTATCCTTACTGGGCTCTATTAAAAGAGATAGTATTTTGTTTTGCCAACTGCAATTTTGTGTAATTTGTAATTTTATAACTGAATGCTGCTTAGTTGCCTGTTGAGATGGTAATGGTGACAAGCCAATGATACAGCTATTAGTCTGATTGATGAGCAGGAGAAACATGCCAGAAGCCATATGTTTGGTCAGTTTATTAAAAAAGCTTATGATAAAGACAGTAGGCATGTCTTTTTTGTGAAAAGCATTTGTTGAAGTCACTAGGCCTCCAACAGTGAATTGTTATCCCACTGTGTTACAGGCGGTAGATAGGCATTTTGTTGCACATAATCTCAGATTACTGTAGTAAGCAAAGGTATGGATGTTTGTCATCATCTGACAAACTGAGGTAGTAGCCGATTTTTACTGCGAGGATTCTTGTTAAGCCCTATTGACAGAAGTTCTCATTGTTTTGCCAACTGTAATTCTGCATGTATTTGCAATTTTAAAACTGTATGCTTGAGGGTTATCTTCTGAGCCCTTCAGTAGATCTGTGATGCACATAGTGTCAAACTAATGGTAAAGGATATAGGTCTTTATTCATAGAGAAACATTATATCAGTTTCCTTGAAAATGATATGTTTATAATCAAAAGTTATGATGATACAAGTAGACCTGACTTACTTATCACAAAAAGCATATGTACAATGGAATAAGCTTTGAAGAGTGGATTGTTATTACACCGTGCAGAATCCAGTAGGCGGGTATTGTGCTACACAGAATCTCCCTTACATTAGAAGGCAAGTGTTTTGGTGCAGGTGACCTATCGATTGAGACAGAAGATGTACAATTTAGTAATCCGTATTGGGTCTGTGAGCGCGGATTTTATGTTGTTTTTAAAACTGCAATTTAGTACATATTTTAAGGTTATTACTATATCATATTACTACTTTCCTGATGCCCGTCTTGTGGAAAAGCTTATACCTACCAACGTAGGTCTGAGTTGGTTATGGTGATAAGTCAATGATAAAGGTTTACAGGTCTGTTTATAAAAAGTTACGATAAAGGCAGATGGTCTGACATACTGATTGTGAAAGCGTTATGTTAAAGTCAATAGGAATGTAAAGATGGACCCTCTAAATTACAGCCTATAGATGTTTTTTTTTTATTACATGGAAACTCACGGGTTATTGTGGTAGGCAAGAGATTTGGTGTTGATTACCTCCTCTGATAAAAAGTGTGTATAGAACTTTTTGCACTGTCAAAATCCTTGTTTGGACCTCTTAGGTGGGATAGTATTTTGTTTTGCCAACTGCAATTTTGTGTGGAAAGCTTACACTCAGTAGAGAAAGGCCGAGTTGGTTATAATAACAAAGCAATGATATCAGCTACAGGCCTGATTGGTGCACTAGGAAAAGGTATTTCATATACTATAGGTCTGATCTCTTTATAATCAAAAGGTATGGGAAAACGGTAGGCATGACATACTGAATGTGAAAAACATAGGAAACATATGTTGAAGTTAATAGACATTAAGGATAGATGGTTATATTTTTGTATTACAGCCTACGGATAGGTATTTTGTCACATGAAATGTCACAAATTACCTGTATAGGGAAGGTTTTTGGTGTTGGTTAAAGCCTCTGAGATATATAATTGTGTGTATACACACACACACACACACACACACACACACACACACCCCTCCCCCCAGTATACTGCTCTTGGGAGTCAAGTTCAATAATGATTTGTCTTTTTACTTCCATGTAAATACTGTGTGAGCAGTATGTTTTTACTGTGATTAAGTCTCTAAAAAAAAGTATGACACCTTTCTTTCTCATCAAGGAAGTCGGTTGTTCATGCCCTGTTCACCGCAAGGCTCAACAATTCAAATAGTCTACTATTGAGTTTGCCTAATTATCTGAAGCAAAAGCTATGGCTGGTACAAGAGGCTGCAACAATACTGGTACTTCAACTCCCTCGTCAAAGCTTCATCACAGAGGGGCTGCGGTTGCCCCATTGGTTACCAGTTGGAAAAGTGATTCTTTTTAAAGTTTTAACTATTGTTCACAGCAGCGGTTATCAAACTGGTCACAAATACCTCTCTGAACATTTTGCTGCCCAACAGCCACCGAGAAGATGGACATCTGCCCATGTTAATTTTGAAGATATCTCGAAGTTCAGGTTACAAACTGGGGGAGCAGATCTGTATCTGTTCTTGGGGCAAAAGCAAGGAACAATCTTCTGCTCGCTCTAAGCAAGCTGCCAACCTTGCTACTTTCAGAAAGCTTCTGAAAACATGGCTGTTCACTCAGTTTTAAGTATTTATTTTCTGGAGGGACAGGTTTCTTTCTTTTGTTTCGGTGTTGTTAGTGATTGTTGCGCTTAGAATGCCACGTTCATTAATTCATTCATGGGGCAATGGTTCAATCCACATCAGTCATTGACTCTCAAGACCTGGGAATGATGGCATTTTCTGATCACAGGTGCACATTGACCTGAAAATTAGTGCTTTTCAATGACAGTTCGCCAGTCCTTTTGTTTTCAATTTTCTCCTTTAGTATTTCCCATTCCATTTCTTTGCTTCTTATTTATTAATTCTTACAAGGGCAGTACAGCTTAAAAGGCAGATGGATAGTGGGAGTCATGGTAGCAGCACTGCGAGGGTGGGTCACTGAATCAACAAGAGGAAGACGGAGGAAATGGAAGCAGCAAGGGGGAGGGCAGGAGGCAAAGAAGCAACACAGGTAGAGTAGGGGGGCATGGAAGCAGCAAGGTAGAAGCTAGGGGGCAGATGAAACACAGAAAAGCACAGGGCGAGCAGAACAAGGAGGAAGGTGGGGAGAAGCGCTAGGGGACAGGCAGCATCACAAGGAGGGGAAAAATACATGAGGAAGATGTTTAAAAAACACATGCACTCTCCGCGAGTGCTTACACAAAAAGAAAATATCAGTTCCCCTACATCAAGCACTAACACAAGGCAAAACACACGTTAAAGAAGCACTACTCTATGGGGCGAAAAACACAAGACTGACAAGCTGGGGCACGAATAGAATGAAGGCAAGTGAGAGTAACAAGGAATGTCACAATATGTCTCACAACAGACAGCACATTTGCTGCCCAAGAGGCTCGGGCTAAAAATAAAAAAACACAGAAGCCTCGGCACACACATGTAGAGATGTCTTTTTTAAGTCTTTGTGAAAAACTGTACAAAAAAAAGATAACTGTATAAAAAAGATAGCTGTGTGTATCCATGTACACAAGCAGGCTGATGTCTTTATATGTTTCTGTAAATAAAGTGGAACAAAAACATGCAAAGCTAGTTGGCCACACGTGTGTGTGTGTGTGTGTATGCACATGTGTAAGGAAATGCCTCCTTGGCATGGTTACCGCCTGACGTTTTGCCTTTGCTGATGCCAAGTTATGATTTGAAAGTGTGCTGGAACCCTGCTAACCAGGCCCTAGCACCAGTGTTCTTTCCCTAAACTGTACCTTTGTCTCCACAATTGGCACAACCCTGGCACCCAGGTAAGTCCCTTGTAACTGGTACCCCTGGTACCAAGGGCCCTGATGCCAGGGAAGGTCTATAAGGGCTGCAGCATGTCTTATGCCATCCTCGGGACCCCTCACTCAGCACATGCACACTGCTTGCCAGCTTGTGTGTGCTGGTGGGGAATAAATGAATAAGTCGACATGGCACTCCCCTCAGGGTGCCATGCCAACCTCACACTGCCTATGGCATAGATAAGTCACCCCTCTAGCAGGCCTTACAGCCCTAAGGCAGGGTGCACTATACCACAGGTGAGGGCATAGGTGCATGAGCACTATGCCCCTACAGTGTCTAAGCAAAACCTTAGACATTGTAAGTGCAGGGTAGCCATAAGAGTATATGGTCTGGTAGTCTGTCAAACACGAACTCCACAGCACCATAATGGCTTCACTGAAAACTGTGAAGTTTGGTATCAAACTTCTCAGCACAATAAATGCACACTGATGCCAGTGTACATTTTATTGTGAAATACACCCAGAGGGCATCTTAGAGATGCCCCCTGAAAACATACCCAACTTCCAGTGTGGGCTGACTAGTTTTACTAGCCTGCCACACACCAGACATGTTGCTGCCCACATGGGGAGAGTGACTTTGTCTCTCTGTGGCCAGGAACAAAGCCTGTACTGGGTGGAGGTGCTTCTCACCTCCCCCTGCAGGAACTGTAACACCTGGCAGTGAGCCTCAAAGGCTCACCCCCTTTGTTACAGCGCCACAGGGCATCCCAGCTAGTGGAGATGCCCGCCCCTCTGGCCACTGCCCCCACTTTTGGTGGCAAGGCCAGAGGAGATAATGAGAAAAACAAGGAGGAGTCACTGGCCAGTCAGGACAACCCCTAAGGTGTCCTGAGCTGAGGTCACTCTGACTTTTAGAAATCCTCCATCTTGCAGATGGAAGATTCCCCCAATAGGATTAGGGATGTGACCCCCTCCCCACCTGGAGGAGGCACAAAGAGGGTGTAGCCACCCTCAGGGCTAGTAGCCATTGGCTACTAACCTCCAAGACCTAAACACCCCCCTAAATTGAGTATTTAGGGGCTCCCAGAACCGAGGAAAATAGATTCCTGCAACCTGAAGACGAAGAAGGACTGCTGACCTGAAGCCCTGCAGAGAAGACGGAGACACTAACTGCTTTTGCCCCAGCCCTACCGACCTGTCTCCCTACTTCGAACAGTGACGCGTCCCCCAGGGTCCATCGACCTCTGAAGCCTCAGAGGACTACCCTGCATCTAAAAGGACCAAGAAGCTCCAGATGACAGCAGCCCTGTTCACCAAGACTGCAACTTTGCAACAAAGAAGCAACTTTTAAAGACCACACGTTTTCCGCCGGAAGCGTGAGACTTTCCACTCTGAACCCGATGCCCCCGGCTCGACCTGCGGAAAACTAACTCTACAGGGAGGACTCCCTGGCAGCTGCGAGCCCGTGAGTAGCCAGAGTTGACCCCCCTGAGCCCACACAGCGACGCCTGCAGAGGGAATCCAGAGGCTCCCCTGACCGCGACTGCATGCTTCAAGGAACGCGACGCCTGGAAAACACACTGCACCCGCAGCCCCCAGGACCTGAAGGAACCAAACCCCAGTGCAGGAGCGGCCCTCTTCCTAGCCCAGGTGGTGGCTACCCCGAGGAGTCCCCCCCCCTTGCCTGCATCGTTGAAGAGACCCCCGGGTCTCCCCATTGAATCCTATAACAAACCCGACGCCTGTTTGCACTCTGCACCAGGCCACCCCTGTGCCGCTGAGGGTGTACATTCTGTGACTGCTTGTGTCCCCCCGGTGCCCTACAAAACCCTCCTGGCCTTCCCTCCGAAGTCGCGGGTACTTACCTGCTGGCAGACTGGAACCGGGGCACCCCTATTTCCATTAAAGCCTATGGGGGTTATTCTAACTTTGGAGGAGTGTTAATCCGTCCCAAAAGTGATGGTAAAGTGACGGATATACCACCAGCCGTATTACGAGTTCCATAGGATATAATGGACTCGTAATACGGCTGGTGGTAAATCCGTCACTTTTGGGACGGATTAACACCTCCTCCAAAGTTAGAATAACCCCCTATGCGTTTTGGGCACCACTTTGACCTCTGCACCTGATCGGCCCTGAGCTGCTGGTGTGGTAACTTTGGGGTTGCCTTGAACCCCCAACGGTGGGCTACCTTGGACCCAATTTTGAATCCTGTAAGTGTTGTACTTACCTGTGAAACTAACATTTACTTACCTCCCCCAGGAACTGTTGATTTTTGCACTGTGTCCATTTTCAAAATAGCTTATTGCCATTTTTGCCAAAACTCTACATGCTATTGTGATGATTCAAAGTTCCTAAGATACCTGAGTGAAATACCTTTCATTTAAAGTATTGTCTTTAAATCTTGCACCTGTGGTTCTTAAAATAAACTAAGAAAATATATTTTTCTATATAAAAACCTATTGGCCTGGAATTGTCTTTGAGTGTGTGTTCCTCATTTATTGCCTGTGTGTGTACAACAAATGCTTCACACTACCCTCTGATAAGCCTACTGCTCGACCACACTACCACAAACTAGAGCATTAGAATCTCTCTTTTTTTGCCACTATCTTACCTATAAGGGGAACCCTTAGACTCTGTGCATGCTATTTCTTACTTTGAAATAGTACCTACAGAGCCAACTTCCTACAACATGCATGAGGAAATGAGAGTGGGCATGCTGGAATGGGTGAAAAAAACCTATTTTAAAACATAGCCACAGCAACAAGTGTGCAAGGCATGCAACACACTGCAAATGGCAGCAAGGGACCTGTAGCAGTGTATAGAGTGGTGCCAGGCCACCAGAAAGATTATTATAAGATAAAAAAATAAAAATAAAAAAAAGTCCACACTCGCCCACAAGATCCTGGCTCTGATAGGGAATACTTTCTAAGTGGATGATGACATTGTGCATGGGCAAAATGCTTGCAAAATGAAAAGAACCAAGGATTCAAGTGGACTGACCACCTAGCATTGTGTAACCTGTGGTGGATGGTCTTAAAATGTAATGACTATTGAAAAGAACAATGGACGAAGAAGGCTGGTTGAAAATTAAATAAATAAAACAACCCACATACTAAACAGATAGTGACTACAACATGTTTGCTACCGTGTTCTGCTATGTAATAAGGTCCCTCATCCCCTAAAGCACTACTGTTGCTAGGGCAAATGTCCTCAATTCTACAATGATCGGCGAATAGCTCAGTAGAGGGCTCCCCAACCCACAATAATTAGGGATTGATTGGTTCACTACTGCAGGGCTTCCCACCTAATTACCACCCAATTACCAAGATTCTTGCTATCCCACCAAAACAAACCAAAGCAATTGACAAAAGTAAGCCTAGATAACAGAGAGCAAGGGCTAACAGTGGTACCATTATGCTGTTCCTTTAAAGCTGATTAAGTAAACTATTGTTTACAAGAATGTCCCGTAAGCACAGGGGTGTGGAATTTATTCAAATATCTACTTGTCCACGGGACAGGCTGCTTCTCAAATCTACTTGTCCTGTAAAAAAATCTACTTGTCCCCCTGGTGCCATGTAGTGTGGCGCCAAATTATGGCAGCAATCTCATTATGTAAGAGCTCTGATAATAGCCTCTCTGATTATGCCAGGGCTACTACCATAGTAGGGCTTGAATACTTGCAGTTTCAATCCCTACTGTAGCAATTTCCTTATTTTTCCAACTTTCTGCAGATCTGCATACTGGGGCTGGAGGAAGCAGTAAGCAATAGTTCCAGGGCTGGAATGCCTTTGAGTCTGCAAACCTACTAACCTGCATGTTTTAAAGATTTTCACCAGCTTCTCTCTAATATTATCCCATAATAAGAAATGTTGGACATTTACTCCTGACAATGTCAGAATTAGAACTTCTTCCAGGGTTGGGAAGAAAGTGGCTGGAGGGAAAATTAACTTGCAAATGCTCAATAGATTTTCACATGAGAAAATCTACACATGCGTATTTACCCGTGCTAAAATACAGTTCACAAATATTTTATAGGGGTACGACATATACCATGGGTGCACTTTTGTGACTTTCTTTAAGAATTTGGGGCCACATGTAGGTAGGTTCAGATTTGCGAGTCGCAAATCCGAATGTAGGATGGTGTCCCTGACACCATCTGTGATTCGCAAGGGCTTCGCAAATGCACACCTCATGAAAAATCATGAGGTGGGTCGCAATTTGCAACCCCCTTGCGAATGGCGGCCTCACAGGGATGGTGGCCTGCTGGAGACAGCAGACCACCATGTCTGTGACTGCTTTTCAATAAAGCAGTTTTTTTTGTTTTTTTTCTAATGCAGCCCGTTTTCCTTAAAGGAAAACGAGATGCATTACAAAAACGAAAAATGAAACTTTTTAGTTTCATTTTTTCAGAGCAGGCAGTGGTCCACAGGACCACTGCCTGCTCTGAAAAAATGTTTACAGTGACATTCACAATGGGGAAGGGGTCCCAGGGGAACCCCTTCCCTTTTGTGAAAGTGTTAGCACCCATTTGAAATGGGTGCAAACTGCGATTGGCTTGCGCCCGCTTTCGCAAAACAATCCTACATTGCACTGCGAGTCGCAATTAGGAAGGGAACACCCCTTCCTAATTGCGAGTCGCAAACCCGTTTTGCGATTCGGTAACCAGGTTACCGAATCGCAAAACTGGGTTTGTGCATCGCAATGTGCTTTTTGCACGTCACAAACAGCGAAAGTCGCTGTTTGCGACATGCAAAAAGCTACCTACATGTGGGTCTTGGTCCCTAATTAGGTCTGGTGTTAACAAAGACATTTTGTTATTATTAAACTTCTATTTCTCTCTCTTTCGGCTGGCTTTACTGTGAGTGATCGCATTCTTCTCTTCCACAAGGAGCATATTGGCACACAAAGTAGTTTTGTTCAGTGTCAGGAACAACAGTGGCAATCAGTGACGTAACGAAACTGGAGGGTGCCCCTTTGCAAAGAACATGGAGGAGCCCCCTCTCCAGACTCACTCAGGGCAGGTGCTGTGCTGAAGGGGCCCCCTGGAGGGCGGCTGCGGGGCCTTTGTTATGCCACTGGTGGCAACGTGTGCTTTTAGAGTTCAAAAACGTTTTTTTTTTTTTTTGCCAGTGTTTGTTACAATGTTGAGGGCCTGGTAGCTCCCACAACAATAAAGTGTTACAAAAGCCATGTCAAAACAAGACACGCATTGATGAAACTAAAAGACTTATAAAAATATGTCAGATCAGTTGGCTTTGTCAGTGTTTGTTTATTTTCATGCTTCCCATAATCGTGTTTAAAATGGTTACACTGATTTTCCATTCGAAATATTTTTGGGAAATACTAGCATGCATCAAAACATTTTACTAAATGACACTTCATTTGCATCTAATCAGAGAGCATTCTGGGAGCATTATACTTAGCCTCATAGCCTAAACTTTTCAAACATGTGTATACACGTTTTGTTTTTTTTGTACTGGAACCAACGTCAGTAGTGAAGTGTGACCTTAAAACATTTATTTACAGCACTCACCCTAATAATGAAGGTTTTCAAATAATGAACCATAAATACAAGTTCGAACAGCATTATCTTTTGGAAACACATTACCTCAACTGCAGAGAGTTCCACTCTCTGTAAACAGGCAGCCAAAGGGTTTGTGCTGCAGAGGGTTGGGCCTACTTGTCCCAAGGACAAAGTGAACATAAAAACTTGTTGCCCTTGACCCCAAACAAGATGTCCCGGGCGTCGGGCGGGCGGCGATAGGAATTCCACATCCCTGAAGCAGATGCAAGATTTTCTCTCTAACTATGGGCCCAACATACTTTTGTACTGTCACAAAAATGGTGTGGGTTAAGAGTATTCCATATTTTTACCATACACAAAGCCAAGAGGTTAAGGAATACTGCGGTGACAGTACTGGTACCGCCAGTACGGGGGAGGGATAATGTTTCGTCCTGACTGAGTTTAAAAAATGTCTTTATTCAGGAGTACGTGCATGCTTAATTATGGAACTAACACCAAGATTTTCAATCAGGGTATAAAAGCGATACTAGATGGTTTTCTACCTTCTAACACTATGGGGCCTCACCATTGTAGGAAAGTAACTGATCTGTGCCGCAGCCATTTTCAGAATACTGTTTTTGCTCCACTATATGGACAATAGCACAACAGGTTATTCCCAAACCGTTTAGCAGCAAACATCACCAACTCAGACAACACATCCTTCAGTGGTACCTAAAATGGCTACTAATCAGTAGCATATTCATTACACCTCTTAGTCAGGTGCATTTAGATATATCAGTTTGTAGTGTGTTTTATCAATAACTGTAATCAAAAGGAGGAATGAAGACTTAAAGTGGGCCACTTCCACCGCCCCATTACATAACATCAATTAATCAACAGAGAGGTAACCCAATACAATGACCAATCCCTCCTTCCCTATCCTAGAAAGGTATCCCCTATGTTTTTAAAGGGCTCTCATCCACTAGGGTTACTAGTAACATGCTTCTTCATGGAATTCTCGTCCCGATAACTATTTTATTGGAAAGGGCTCAACCTTGATTGTCAAGGGAGCTCTTTGTGTTTCCAGGGGTCGAGGAATAAAGTTTTCTAGTGGTACACGCAAGGAGGAGGCAGAGCACAAGCAGCTGAGCACAAGCAGGCAGGCAGTCTCCGGGCTTCATACAGGCTCCAGGAAGAGCAAAGCGGTGCTGCAGCACCGTGAAAGGACGCTGCGAGTCGCCGCGGGAAGGACGCTGCGAGTCGCCGCGGGAAGGACACTCGCCCCTTTCTCCTGCTCCAGGAAAAGCAAAGCGGTAACAGCGGCAGTGCCGGAAAAAGACGCTGCGAGTCACCACAGGGTGCCAAAGGAAGGACACTCACCCCTTCCTCCCGCTCTAGGAAAAGCAAAGCTGCAGCAGCGGCAGTGCCGCGAAAAAGACGCCGCGGGAAGGACAGTCATCCTCTTCTCCTGCTCCAGGAAGTGGTAGCAGCAGTGGCATGAAAAAAAGACGCCGCGAGTCACAGCAGGAAGGACACTCGCCCCTTTCTCCCACTCCTACTCTTGAGACGGGGAGAATTTGTGAGTTTTGGCGGGCAGAAGATAGCAAAGACGGTGCCCGGGGAGAGGCTCCTGCTAGGTCCCGCGTCTTGTGGAACCGGGGAGCCCTGGGATACAGAGACAGAACGAGTGAACGCACTCCTCCCCTGAGGCTGGGCTGCCCAAAGTGCCAGAATTAGGCTGATTAAGCCAGTTTGCCTAAGGAAGACAAGGAAAGTCTTTGCCAACAGAGGAAAATGTCGGCGGGAGCCAGGGAGACAATCTGCAGCATTCCCCTGGAGATAAATCCCAATTTCGCCCAAAAGACATCAAAAGATAACAACAGGCAGAGAGGGGAAAGAAGAAAAGAGACCCCCTCTGAATACACAAGGGAAAGCACCTGAACAGCACTAAGAAGGTATCAAGGAGCCAGCTGCACAGAGGTTACAGGTCAGAGGGTCGTGGAGAATGGTGGGCGGAAGAGAGCTTGGTGAGCCGGGAATTGAAGGGAGCTTTCTGACATTAAGGTACTGTGGTTTGTTGCTGGTTCCACTTTCTTCCTTTACTCCTTTCCTTCTGGCCTGGCTCCGCTCTGCTCTGCCCTGCTTTGTTGAGCCACAGCCTGTCTGAATTGTTACAGAACAGTTGCCTGAGATCTGTGGAATGTCTGTGGATTTAGACTCTTCGAGACCCAGAGGGCGTCCTTAATTTAGAGTGCAACAGAAGGGCACAGCAGGAAAAATTGTATCCAGTATCATACTAGGTCCTGGTGGATCACTGAACAATTTTCTTGATAGAAAAATTGGTTTGCTTGGAGGGTGGACTCAGGAATAAGGTAAAAAAAAGGAGTAAAAGGATCAGAATGAATAAAAATGACTTCTAAACGCTTGAGAAGGAGCAGGTCATTTCTTAGTCGGGCCTGTAAAAAAAACAAATTGAACCCCTTAAGAAATAAGGGTGTCTAGCATTGAAATGCAAAAAGTTTGAACTCTATTCTTCCATTTCTCCAAAAGGACCCATTTGAGAAATTGATGGACAAGGCGGGAAATCTTTTCGGTACCAACAATAATATCTCCCAAGGTTCCGCCCAGGGTAATGACTTAAATTACATTGTGGACGAGGGCACTACTGACAGGGGGGTTTAGTTGTCTCCGCCTCCCCCTCCTGAGTAGGGCCAATCAAGCTAAAATTATGGAATTTACCCTCCCCGACATTGACCCAGATGAGGTGCGCGGCCCCAGAATTGTCCCTCCATCCATCCCAATAATGCCCATAGTAGGGCAATCTAATCCGGTTTCCCCTATGCTAAAACTTTTTAGTAGTACTCCCTCGGACCACTTCCTTTCGGATATAAGGTCTTCAGAAACTGGATTTGGTCTGTGCGGGGAACTTTTCCAATTGCCCACTAGATCAACACATTGGGGGTGATTCCGAGACCGGCGGAGGCCGCCCGCCAGTCTACCCCCGACAAAATACCGCTCCGCGGTCGCAAGACCGCGGAGGGTATTTTGAGATTTGCCCTGGGCTGGCGGGCGGCCGCCAAAAGGCCGCCCGCCAGCCCAGGGCAAATCTACCTTCCCACGAGGACGCCGGCTCCGAATGGAGCCGGCGTAGTGGGAAGGTGCGACGGGTGCTGTTGCACCCGTCGCGTATTTCAGTGTCTGCTTTGCAGACACTGAAATACTTTGTGGGGCCCTCTTATGGGGGCCCCTGCAGTGCCCATGCCATTGGCATGGGCACTGCATGGGCCCCCAGGGGCCCCGCGGCACCCCCTACCGCCATCCTGTTCCTGGCGGGAGACCCGCCAGGAACAGGATGGCGGTAGGGGGTGTCAGAATCCCCATGGCTGCGGAGCGCGCTCCGCAGCCATGGAGGATTCACCCGAGCAGCGGAAAGTCGGCGGGAGACCGCCGACTTTCCGTTTCTGACCGCGGCTGAACCGCCGCGGTCAGAATGCTCGAGGGAGCACCGCCAGCCTGTTGGCGGTGCTCCCGTGGTCGGTGACCCTGGTGGTCACCGGCCGCCAGGGTCAGAATGACCCCCATAGTCTTTTCTGAATCCTTTAAGTGCCTTTAAATAATTATTTTGTCTATTCTGGAACTCCTAAAAAATGCATTAAAAAATTCTGATCACACTCAAGATATTCTTGTTTCCATTTTGAAGGTTCCATTAGTAAAACAAAATGCAAGCCACCCTCCTGATGAGACAGCCAAGACGACCGTAAAGGATGTATGTCAAAGATTGGGGCTAAACATAAATGGTACCCGTTTGCAGTCCTCAACTGATGGAGATTTGACGAACATAGGTGATATGTCCACCCACTCCAATAAAGGAACCCAAGCAGGAAAATCACAACTGGGTAAAGCAGTTTCAATGCTAGTGAATCCGGCTTCCCAAGAGAGTGAGGTATAATCTTTGGACAACCTCTTTTCCAGCATGAGTTGAGCGTGTAGTACTCCACCATTGGTCCAAGATGTTCAGAAAAAGGAACCCGCTCAAAACCCTGAGCGGCTCCATTCCCAAAGATCACTTCTCCTCAAATTTGATGGAACGGAATGAAATTGAGATGGAAAAGGCCAGTAAACCAACTGAAATAAGAGGTAAAAATGCGGGGGGAAAAGGAACCGGCGAATCTCTAAAAAGAAGGCAAGGAAGGTTAAGTTTGAGGAAAAGGAGCAGGTGGAATTTACGGATGCGTTGAAACAGGTCCCCTTAATGGAGAACTTCCAGAACGGGACTGAGGAGGCGTTTCCTGTTTTACAGCAAATGCTCGATATGGGTTTATCGCGAGACCACCGACAGACAGACTGTATCAGTGATCCCTAGTGCCACATTTGATTCAATCTATGTAATCTCACCTGGCACCGCACCATTGAGAGCTTTGGACACCTGCCCTAGATTAGTCACTCAGAATGTGGGACAAAAATCCAGAAGGGATAATGTCCTTATTAGGCATATGGAGTTACCAGATAGCTTGGAGTTTTTGACTATATTTGACTCTAATATAAGTCTAAATCGTTCCTTTCTACTGTCGTGGTTTTTGGAAACAGAGGAACTCAAATTAATTGAGAGTAGCGATATTGAGCGGGCCTTTCTTGACCACAGTATAGGGGGTGTAAGGCAAAGGTATGGTTTACCTCTAAAACCGTTTTGAAATTAATTTTGGTCAACTGTGCCCAACTCCAACGCAGAGGTATAGACGTTTTCCCAGTTTGGGATAAGTTAATGCACCTTGGCGGGCAGTATCCTACTCATGGTCTAGACTCCACAAATAGTATTGGTGGGAAATGTTCTTCATCCTCTGGTGAAATTGTACAAGTTTCTTTATTTCAGGGTGCAAGGGCAGTGAAGGTTTTGGAAGGGCCCATACATCAGGGCTCCAGTCCTAAATATGAAAATTGGAATTGGTTAGCGAGGGCACTTAACAGGTCTCAGTCGAAGGGCAAGCTGATACAGTCAAGTTACTAACACTGACCTCTCATTGGTCTCTTGGAATGCTGCAGGATTAGGGAAACATATAGGAAAATTAAATGTAATTTGTTTATTGAAGATTGACCCGATATGCATTCAAGAGACCTGGTGTTTAAATGACTTCTCATGCCCTGGTTATACGGTTTTAAGTAAAAAAGCACTCCCTTCAAAAAAACAAAAAAACAAAAAAAAGGCACGCTAAAGGGAGTATAGCTATGCTGTTAAGTGATAGAAATAACTGAGAATCTGATAGCCTCCCACATGACTACAATTTGTTTCCAAATAGTACGAGTACATGTTAGTGGGGAGAAGGGTGGGAAATTCCCCTTGATTATTGTAAATGCATATATCCCCCCTGAAAAGGAATTCAACACTATTCTTCAACAGTTGCTTAACCAAGTCTTTGCCTTAAGAAATTCTGTTGATTTAATTATAATGGGGGATTTAAATTGCAAAATCTCAAATTCTTCGCTCCACATCTATTGTGACCCAGAGAGGGACAAAGCACTGAATATTCCACCTAACTTATTTCCTCCCAGAATTAGGGCAGACAAAAGAGGACTAATCTTATTGAACGGTCTGAGGTCCTGTAGCGGTATTATACTGAATAGGAGTTTCTGTTCGGACTCGCCCGCAGCCTACACTCATAAGTCTCTTATGAGTAATTCCATTAAAGACTATATTGGCACCTCGTACAATATCGCTCAAAGAATTGAGGATATGGAAATAATAAATACCTCGTATAGTGACCATATGATTCTAAAACTTACCCTAAAAATGCAGCTAGGGGCAATAGATCCTTGGTCTATAAAATATGTACACCTTAGAATTAATGGGAAAAATAGGAGAATGTTTTGGTCGACAGCTAAAATAACATTGATAAAGCCACTGTTGGAAAATATTGTGGGAAACATGGAGGTTTGGGTGAAGGATGCCTTAATATATTTTCCCAAATTAATGAGACACATTATTAAGTGTAATGAGCCTGAGCGTAGTATAACTGGAATAAAAAAAGCTCAGCTGCCCATTGTAAATCTGAATAGAGAAATTAACAAGTTAATAAGGCGACAGTTGGAGTGTAAGACTATGGAAAGGAGTATGAAAATATCACTACTACAAGAGAAGATCGCGGGTGAAGCTGGCCATCTGAAGGAAAGAAGCGGATCACAGGTGGATCGCACTGAGGGAAGCAGCTGCTAAGAGAAACACCAGTAAATTTTGGGCTATTATCTCTGAGGGGTGCGGAAACAGAAAACCCTTCCCTCCTCACCCCCGATAGCAGAGGAAGACTGGAGGCTGTATATCCAGGTCCTTTATGCTGAAAATCAGGTCATGGACCCTGGGAGAGAGGTGATAGTATTAAACAGAGGGGGAGAAATGGATAAGATGGGTGCACCTACCGTGGCTGAATTAGAGGGGATTATAAATTAAATGCACTCATCGGGAGCCATGGGCCCCGATGAGGTTCTGATGACTCTAATTGAAAGGGAGCCTTCGCTTTGGGCAAGACTTCTTCACCCACTATTTTGCGCCTGCTATTCTCAAGGCAATATCTCAGAATCTTGGACGGCTAGTATAATACTCCCCTTATATAAAAAGGGAGATAGACGTTCACAGTTAAATTATTGACAAATTGCTTTATTAGATGCAACGGGAAAGATTTTTGTGAAAAGCATCTTAATGCAATTAACTAAATGGGTTGAGGAAAATTGTATCCTTCCAATGAAACAGGCAGGCTTTAGAAAGGCCCACAATACCTTAGATAATATTTTAATAATGCAAACAATAATTAATAAATATGTCCAGACTTAGGGGAATAGTGCATGCTGCATTTATTGATTACTCCACAGCACTTGACAGGGTGGCCAGGAAACTCCTGAGGATGAAACTTCAGGAAATAGGGGTTCCGCCTTGCCTCCTGCGATTGGTGATTGCCCTGCACTCTTCGACTTAGTGTAAAATCCTCATGGGTGGAGAGCAGGGATTGTCCTCAAAATTTTTAACCAAAAATGTCCTGAAACAGGGCTGTTTATTGGCCCCACTGCTATTTTCCCTATACATCTATGACCTCCCCAAAATCCTTAAGAATACTAATGGCTATGCCCCCGATGTGGGTGGCCAACCAATGGCCTGCCTGCTATAAGCGGATGACATAGTTGTGTTCGATCTCACCCCAAAGCGCCAAAATCAACGTCTGGCCGCTCTAAATCTTTACTCAGTGAAGCACTACTTGAGCATTAATACAGCAAAGTCTCAGGCTGTATGCTTCACGGGCAAAAAAAAAAAAACAGAAGGAAAAACTGTTCCTCCTGGGTCAACATAAATTGGAGCAGATAGATACATATCGATTTTTGGGTAAGATCTTTTCCGCCACAATAAATGATCAAGATCATATTCGTAATAATATTAGCAAGGCTATCTCACACACTCAAGGTTTGGCGGCTTTCTTCAACGCAAATGGTAAACGCCACTTTTCGCATCTATTGTCTGCCTATCAGGTTAAGATACCAGCTACTCTTTTATATGCGATAGAATGTGTAGACATAAATAAATGGGGTTTCCTCATCAAGACAGAAGACCGGATCCTAAGACGCTTGGCTTCCTGTAACAACTCAGGCTTCATGGGCAGATCTAAGACTTGAATTTGGCATCAAGAATATCTTTGTGCAATGCCTTGCGGCCGTGATTAAAAGGGCACATTGCCTTATCCACAGTGAGGAATTTACTCTGAGAAACCTGGTTTTTAATTACATTTTGTATAATTTGAGAGAAAAATGCAGGTTTTCTAGATATTACACCTATTCTACTCAGCTCTTAGAGCTGGACCCGGACCTCACTCCTTCAATACCCTTTATAATCCTAAAACAAATCTTGAAGGAAGTGACATGGTCCAAAGGCTTTTCAATGGATCCTTATGCGTGCCGCCCTAAAAGAGGTCTTGAGAAGCTAATCAAGTCTGTGTCTATGCAAGTGGTGCAACCTTACCTGACTTGGAATCTTCCACATGGTGTGAGGTGATTTTTTTTATACTGATCAGACTAGATAGAATACCTCACAGGGATCTAATTTCTAAACTGGATAGCGCTACTAATTCTTGTGACTTGAGCCAAGGTGGGGTACAGAATATTTAACACATTTTATTTGTCAGTCCAGCTTTAGCCGTTCAGAGGAAATTATGGTTGAAATCCATCTACTTACAGTTAAATATTAGCTCTTATAGAGAGGCCATGGATTTATGGTATAACCCTCCTAATCAAAGATTTTGTTATAGGATTTTTACATTTTTTCAAACCTTCTTGCAATTATATTGATCTTCTGTGATTAGATCGCCCCTCAGCCCCTTGCATGGAAATCAAATTTAATATTGCAGGGACTGTAGGGGTCTTCACGTTTTAAAAGACAAATTCTACGGATGAAGGAAGGGAGGGGTATGTCCTTCAATTTCGTTGGGCAAGGACTCTTTGAATTTAAGAATTGGTGTCTGTAGTGGGTGGTTAAATGTATGTTATTTTTAGATTAAATATTGCCACTTATTGGTAGTTCTTGTAATGTGTGAAGTATGTAGGAATTAATTGATGGTTTGGAGTTTTATTTATTTTTTAGAAAGTATTAATTTATTATGTATTTATATGGTTTTGTATTGTTATTCATGTGGATCTCTTTGGAGTTCCAAATCATGATAATAAAAATTGAATTGATATACTAATGTTAATTTAATTACAGGTACCCCAGACAATGGCTAAACATATATATATTTTTTTTTAAAGTGTGACAATTCAGTTGAAGAATGCCGTTATTTTTGGCTCGAGGCAGAGGTCATCAGGTTTCAGCGGTCAGTTGGCTTTTGTCAGTACCCAAATGAGATCCCCGAAAAGATCTGAAAATGTTAAAATGCTGAGACCCATGCCAACCTTTGTGTGAGCTCTACAAGGTATGGCATTCACTTATGTATGCCATACATGCGAACCAATTGGTTGCAAAATTCAATGTGGTATGAGCAAGATGTAATGATCCTACCCCATAGGATAATTGGGGGGGGGGGAAGGGGGAGCTCATTATCACACGTTCTTCAAAGGTCAGCGCTCCTTCGAGACCTATTCAGCTCCTCCTTACCTAGCACGTTGAGGCAAAGTTTTATGAATAGTCATTATTATTGCTGGCAATATTTTAACCTTTATGATTAGGCCAAAGTTTTAAAGCAGGCAAGTTATCTCAGCAAGTTACACTCTGGTTAATTTTATCAGATTGTATCTAGAGATCCGAAGTTTGAATCCTTGAAGAGTAATTCTGCCTTTACTCTTCCAAGGTTGTTAAAGCATGCAACATTAAATTGGCAGGGTTAGCACCGGTTATAAACAGCACTCTGAAACTGCAGAGATGCTGTTAGGAGGCTGCACCAGAAGCAGGCTATTAGGTCGTGCGCGCAAGCGCTTTGACCTGTTGTTAGTATTGTGGGATTTTAACCACGCCCATCTCACAAACATCACTTTCACTCGTTGGTGGGCTTGCCTTTCAAAGATGCTTTGTTCTCATTGGTAAATGTTTTAGGTTTGTTCCTCCTTGGCGGGGGGGGGGGGGGGTTGTTACCGCCTTGCAGTCGGACCCTGTTAAATGAATTATTGCATGATTGCTGATGTGTTTGACTGTGGGCAAACTTATTTTTACTTTTGTGTGTCTCGTTCATGCTTATGGCGGCCATGGCCCTTTGAATCGGCTAGCTTTTGTCAAATGATGTTCTACTTTTCATTTTCAATTTATGTGGAAAGAAAGTCCAGTTAGAAATTTACAAAGCCAATAGTTCTAACTGTAGCAAATGCGAGACCGATTGCATTGCAAATGCTTGTTTTTATAATTACCTTGTAAGGGACACATCGATACCACGGGCGTACAGAAAAGAAATACAGCATTCCTATCACTTTTTTAGACATACAAGTTGACTAAAAGCCTTGTTCGCAGATGCCTCACTCTTGCTGGTGTGTGTTAATTAAACCTCCACACTGGAATCTCTTGCAATATTGCCTGCCTTGGGTCTGCTGCCTAAGGGTGTTACGCTTCGATGGTTTACAGGTATGTGAACTCTAGACCTCGGCGGCTAATCAGTCAGCAGTGAGCGAGGCTCTCGATCGCCTTTCCCTTGTCAGCAGCGTGCTGCTCCATCCCCTGGACTTCGTCTGCACGAGGATATCCTCCGTGGTCACCTGACTAACGCATCCACGAGCTCGCCGTTTGCTGCTTGCGTTCCCTTCCTGGCCGTACAAAACGTGCAGCGCCCATTTCCTGAAACGAACAAATCCAGGAATTGGCCCCGCAGTTCAAAATACGGGGCTGGTTCCACCATCAAAGTCTAAAGGTTTCCGCTGTGCAGGAGGTCTGGAGAAGCATTGCACTAATTTAATATGGCAGAAGTACATTCAACTTACACCACCTGCCTGACCCTCCGACATGTTTAACTTGTCCTTAAGTTCGTTCCATGCAGCACATACAGAATGGCTTCATCCAGTATTTATTCCCCTTCCCACGGTGTTCTTCGGCGGCTTGGCGCGGGCCGTGTCTAAAGGGGAGGTGGGGGCCTTTCTCTTTTGTACCTTCTATTTCGCACCCGTGGGACTTGCTGTGTCAATGCTCGCCCTTTAAACATAGGGTGCGGGTAGAGTAGATTGGATTTGAGTGGGGTGAAGTGGGGTGGGGGGGGTTGGACTGGACTGGAGTAGATTTCAGTGGCATGTGGTAAATTAGAGTGGGGTAAAATGAGTAGAGTGGAGTGGATTTGGGGTACAGTGGAGTGGGTTGCACTGGGGTACATTGGAGTGGGGTGGGATATACTGGAGTGGGGGAGGAGGGGTGTTCGACTGGGTAGATAGGAGCAGAGTGGGGTAGATTTGAGTGGGGTAGGTTGGTTTTGACTGGGTTAGACTGAGTGGAGTAGATTGGCGTGGAGTAGACTGGCGTGGAGTGTGGTAGACTGGAGTGAGGTAGATTGGATCATAGTGGAGTGGATCGGGATAGATTGAGTTTGAGCAGGTGAGATGGGATTAGAGTAGGGGAGACCGCGTTAGAGCGGTGGAGACCATGAGACCAGGAAAGAGCCGGGGAGACCAGAGTAGTGTGGGGTAGATCAGGGTGGGTGGGTAAATTGGGCTGGGATATATTGGAATGGAGTGGGGTAGAGTGGAGTACATTTGGTTAGATTGTAGAGAAATGGAGTGGTGTAGACTGGGGTACTTTTGAGTGTAGTGGGATAGACTGGAGTGGAGTGGGGTAAGTAATGTGGAGCAGCGGGCATGAAGTGGCGCATTGTGTCATGGAGTGAGTGGAGTAGATTGGAGATGCGTGGATTCAAGTGGCACGGCACAGAGTGTCTTAGAGTAGAGAGGCATAGAGTGGAGTACACATGGTGTGGTAGCACCTGCCATTACAGAAACACATTTCAATTGAAATGACCATTACATTTGCACGGAAATACTGTTTTTTGCTGCACATAAACGATAATGTAAACAAATGTCATCAGCGAATGTAATGATGTGTTTTTATCGTATTCAAATATTTGTGTCCACCACACTTCAGAATTACCAATAAAAAAAAATGTACTTCATGCGTACTAATTCTGATATATTCTGAAACAGCAACACAGTTCCTTTTTTTGTTGTGTGCTAGAAAACACATGGATGCACAGCAGGATTGTCATATATATTCTCTCACTTTAATGTCATAAAAATAAAAATAAATACAAGCTCCCTGGCAGAGAGAGCATGACGTTTGACCTCTGTCTTTGAATGCACAGCAACTGTAACAAGACAAGAACAAGATTTACAGAAAGTGAGTTTCTGGAAGAATACAGGAGGCTCAGGCATGGGAGGGATGCACTCAAGCAGGACAGCCTAAACCAAATAAAGCCGGCAAACAGAAAGCCAGAAAGTGTGAGCTAAAGACCACAAAGCCAATGGTAAGCAAAGGGGAAAATGTATTTTTAGGTCTGATTTCTGAATATCCTCAAGATGTCTTTAGCAAACAGACAAGAGGAGCACAAATACACAATGTGCAGCTGAACCAGTATCAAAACTGCACTGGACAAGCAAGCCAGTTTGGCTTAGTTGTATTCAGTGTGAGGGTTGAATTGAGTTCAAACAATTAGAGACAGATCCAATAAGTGCTCAGTGGGTAGGGCATACAAAAACACACTGTAATCAGGATCCCATCTATACGACAGAAGTGAAACTGCACAAAGCACTGCTCAAGTGAAGTAGCATTGCAGGCAGTGCTGGAATTGAAAAGAAAAAAAAATACTCCTGCAACCCATTAATTGGGGGTCAAGGAGTGGTTGAGGAAAGGTGATGGAGTCACAAGGGTTTGAGAATCAAAAACAGAGTTTGACAGACATTCATTTTTTTTAAAACTACGGCAAAGAAATTGGTAATAATGACATATGTGACAGTTAACCTGTTATAGATTACTTAACAAAAATCTGCTCATTATTAAAAAGAAATATCATACCTAACATAAAGCTAGATAGAAATGTGCTGATACTAGACCCAGATGGATAAGAATGGCCTACCCAGATGTCACCACCTTAACATGATGACTGCTAGTAGAAAAACCTCTTAGTTAATACTTAATCAGATTGGAGCATAGGGTCACACGGCTTTGAGAATCAGTAATAGTTAAGTGCAAGTGCTATTGGAGATCAACAATGTGGACTGTGATACTGTACTACAAATCCTCACATAAAAAAGGCAATAATAAGGTGCAAATTCTATTTTAAGAAAGAGTTCCACCACCTAGGGGCAGTAACGCAAGATGTAAATAGGATGTGATATATATCTCCAAGTGGTGGTTGCCACTAGGGGCCAGATGCAGGAAAATTGCAAATTGCAAGTCGCAATTTGCAATGCAGAACGGTGTCTCAGACACCGTCAGCGACTCGCTATGGGGTCGCAATGACCCACCTCATTAATATTCATGAGGTGGGTCGCAAATTGCGGTCCCATAGCGAGTCTAGGCACTCGCAAACATGGAGGCCTGCTGTAGTCAGCAGACCTCCATGTTCGCGACTGCTTGTAAATAAAGCAGTTTATTTTTTTAAGTGTAGCCCGTTTTCCTTAAAGGAAAACGAGCTGCACTTTAAAAAAAAAAAAACGAAACCTTTAGTTTCGGTATTTTTTCAGGGCAGGCAGTGGTCCCTTGGACCACTACCTGCCCTGAAAAAATTGTTTTGGGTCCATTCACAAACTGGAAGGGGTCCCATGGGGACCCCTTCCAATTTGCGACTGGGTTACCATCCACTTGAAGTGGATGGTAACTGCGACACCATTTGCGACCGCATATGCGGTCGCAAATGGTATTGCATACCACTCCGAATCGCAAATAGGAAGGGAACACCCCTTCCTATTTGCGATTCTGAAATGTATATTGCGAGTCGGTCCCGACTCGCAATATGCATTTCTGCATGGCAAAGAGGCATTTGCGCCTCGCAAACGGCGATTCTCGCAGTTTGCGACGCGCAAATCCTTTGCTACATCTGGCCCTAAGTATTTATAGTTAGGGCCGTATTTCCATAGAAAAAGCGGGGGACCCTCCCAGAGCAAAAAAAGCATTTTTTAAATTATTATTTTTTGCCATTAATTAGCGATATTCACAGAAAAAAAACAAGCGCAGGCTCCCACACTTGTCTTTTGATAGGCCCATGTGTGGGCCAGGTACCGGGGGCATTGCTTATTTTGTGTGTGGTGGGCCTCCCAGCCCCCCCACATCCCCGGGGACCACAATCTCCCAAGGCTTTCAATCTAATATATGAGGGGGTCTGCAGCCCCCCCCCCCCCCATGCCCTGGGGACCACGGCTCCGCCATGCCCCGGGGACAACCACCTCCCTGGGGCTTCCTTGTAAATATATGTAGAGCGCCCGACCCCACCCGCGCGCCCTGGGGACCATGCCCCCTAACCTCCCCCCCCCCCCCCCCCCACCCCCAGGCAAAGCATAAAAATAGTCAAGGGACTCAGTTTCTGACACCCATCTACCCGGGAATATCTTCATGTTGGAGGGTGTCCACTTGACCCCCCCCCCTCCCAAGAAGCCACTGATGGCCCAAGGGAACGCCACCCCCCCAGGCCCGGCTCCTGCTATGTCCCGGGGTGCCCAGACCCGGAACATAGCTGTTTGCTGAGGCTGGACTGCAGCTCTGCAGCCAAGCCACAGCAAACACTCCGCTGTTTGGCAGCGGGACCTGTAAAGCAGCTCCTCCTGTCAAACAGTGGAGCTTTCATCTCTGTCCCCTGCACGCATGCATGAACAGAGGTCAAATGCTTCAGCAAGCAGGGAGCTGCTGTGAAAGCAGCTTCCAGCTTGCTGAAGCAATTACATCATAGTGCCAGATAGCCCAAAAGGGCATTTTGTGTAAAATAAAAATAAATAAATAGGGACACACAGGGAAGCCTTTGAGGGCTCCCTCGCGGTCCTAGATAGCCCATGAGGGCAAACAAAACAAAAAAGAAGGAGATTTTTTTTTTTAATTCTTCTTCTTCTTTTGTTGTAAAAAAAAAAAAAAAAAAGGAAATAGCTCAGTGTGAAGGTCATAGACCTTCACACTGAGGGTTCGAGTACACCTGGACCCATTTCCCTTTTTTTTTATATTTAAACTAGAAATCTTTAAGGCTCATACTGAAAAGTATTCTTACTCTTTAAATAACAGATACATTTTATTTTTAATTTGTCCAGAAATACCTCATTCTAAGTACGTCATATATCAAAGTCTAAAAAGCTCTCTCTCTCTCTCTTTCTTTCAATATTACACCCACTGACACAACAACTCAGACACTTACGCACCCACTCAGACACTCATGCACCCACTCACAGACCCGTTGTCAGTTAAGCACCTACTCAAACTGTCACACGCCCACTCACAGACTCACTGACACCCTCATGCACCCACACATAAATTCACGCACATAGTGACGCACCCATTACAACTATGATGTATGCACTCTCACACTCAGACAGACACTCTAACAGCCACTCTCACCCCAGATACACCTTCTCAAACCTATTTTCACACCCAAAAAGAGGCTGCAGCAAACTTTGTCGCACAGCCAAAGGACAGTGCACAGCAAGGGGATGGGTGCCTAGGGGGGGTTGGCTGCAGGATCTGGCTCCAGGCCAGCTCTTGTGGGCAACCCCTACAGCCCACGGGTGAAGGCCGTGCATGGTTCGGGGCTTATAGGGAGTTGGTTTCAGGGCCTGTGGCCAACCGCCGCCACGCATGGCCAAAGGCCGTGTGCGGTGGTGGTTAGTATAACGTATAGTGGTGAAAGTTACTACAGGGGGTTGGCCTCAGGGCCTGGTCGAACTGCTGCTGTGAACGGCCGAAGGCCATGCGCAGGGATGGTTGGAATAATGTATATTAATGAAAATTAATATATGTAAAAAATAAATTAAAAAAAACAGAAATTCATTGGAAAAAAAAAAAGTTACAGGGACGTTATAGTTAGGTTCTGAATTTAATTGTACAAAACCACAGAAATTCAGCTGTCATAGTTTGAGTCCTTTTAAGTAACTATAACTCGCGCCCTAAGGTAACTATATCTTGCGCCTTTGCCATGCACAGCTAAATACTCCACATGTTATATTATTGATGACATCTTCTGTCCCATGTTTCATATTATCACAGCAACATTTGCAATAAAATTACTGATGAGACAACTGTGCATGGCGAAGGCGCAAATTATAGTTACCTTGGGGCCTGAGTTATAGTTACTTGAAAGAAAAACGATAACGTCCCTGTAACCTTCACACACATATTATTTTATATATATATATATATATAGGCATAAGGCCAAAGCCATGCGCGCAAAGCACCCTTACAATATAAAGGTGTTATGGCTAATGAAGAGGTGGTGGGATAATGTCTTCTGCAGAGATTATGGCCCTCATAATGAACACGGCGGTCGAAACCACTGTGTTCATGCTGGCAGTCTTACAAGTGACCGCAAGCTCCCCCGGAACCCCACCGGACGTATTAAGAACATTCCTCTAAACCGGCGGACGGCCCAGAGGAATGACTGGCCGGGACATTGACGGCGGCTCCACATGGAGCCGCCACCAATGCCTCTGTGCGGCAGGTGCAGGTGCAGGTGCAGCTGCACCCATCGCGCAGATCACTGCCTGTAAATCGGGCAGTGACCTGCGCGATAGGGCACTGCAAAGGGGCCCCTGCAATGCCCATGCCAAGTGCATGGGCAGTGCAGGGGCCCCCAGGGGTGCCCTGGTGCACCCCTTCCGCTAGCCTTTCTCTGGCTGGGGAAACCCGCCAGGGAAAGGCTGGGGACTGCGGGATCATTATCCGAGGGGCCCTGTCGGATGATGATGTCGACTGCCGCCAGGCTGCCTGACGGAGGCAGCCTGGTGGTGAGTTAGGGCCACCTCTGGCGGCCCTCCAAGGGTTCAGTATGTGGCAGTGTGGGCCGCTATGCCGGCTGGCGGGTTTTCCCACCACCGACAGCATGGCGGCCCACACCGCCAAGATCATAATGACCACCTATGTGTTCTGATCCGCAAAGTTAGAGAATAAAGCCACATAAAATGTGTGATTGATTGGTCTCCCTCACCCCTCCAATTCACAGCTGCATGATGGATCGGCTGCTTTCCCTGTTAGTAGTCTAAGGTCTGGTACACAAATTCACAGGCAAAGCTCCTGCTCTGAATCACATGTATAGAGCTCTTTATTTCTGGACAGAGCTTGTCTAGGCAGCATTCATAAACAGAAAGCAGTTTAAAAACTGGAAGACTTGCTAACAATTTCCCATTAAGGCGTGTAATGCTGTAGTTCTGGATCTTCCCTTTTACCAGCTGCCTACTCCCTGTAGTCAGGCTCTCTGGATTGGACCAGAGCTTCGAGCAGTCTATAGAATTCAGTGTGAGGGCTAAATAGTTGTACCAAGGTAATTTGCCTGGCTCTGCATATGATCATACCTTGCATAAGATTTTCAGGTACGCAGCTCAGACTTGGTCCATATTGTTACCCAATATAAAAGGGGTTGGAATGCTATGGGCTGCTTGACTGAGTTAAGACTCAGCTCAAACCTGAGCATATCCATTAGGGTCCCTGGGCCAAGATAGAGATGACACAGAAACTGGTTCTCTGATCTTGGCCTTCTCGTGACCCCATAACTCCACCCCATAGGTCCCAGCTGCCACAGTTTGTGCTCAGTATGCCTCAAAAGCAGATCTGATAAGTCTGCAGCCACAACTGTTGGGAACACTTATTGGTAAACTGACAGTGTGGCGTCGCATATTGGTAAGTGGGCAGGCCAGGACAGGTCACTCTGCTTAAAGAACCCTCTACAAACAAAGGCCACAGGGTATGGAATAACTAAGCACCCAAGGTTCCAGTGCTACACCTCGCAATGTATGTCATCACTATATACATGGTTGTGTTTACACAAATACCGAAGCACACATATAGTTCACGTCGAAAAGATGGTAAATCCAAGGATGAGTTCTAAGGTGTATGGGTAATTGGAATTCGTTTTTATTTTCCAAATGTCTTCATTTCGAATTACACATCAAAAAGGAATGGCAGCCGACATGTGTTTTATCACTTGGACATTTTCAAGGCTGATAGTTTGTGATAGGTACTACGCTCCAAAGAAAGAGTACTTCAAAAGTCTGGACCGCAATCTGTAGGCAAATCTTTTTTTCCGAAGAGATGTAATATGTAGTCTGTCCCACAAATCAGCATAAATGTTGGACAACAGTCCAGACGAGTGCTGGCGTGTGAATGGACTGGTGCGTTCTTCGTCAATTTAGTAAAAGGGCCATGTTAAACCTAGCATGTCGTATTCTCACTTATGGTAAACCAAAACGATATACATGGTTGTTAAAGATCTTTACTGCCCGCGCTCAATGTCCATAAGTGTACTTCTAAGAATTTAGAATGGGGCTAGAATTTAAATTGATCAAATCATTACAGCTCATAAATAACAGAGAAATCACGGGTGAAGCCAGTGGGATATGGAATTACAAAGCATGGCTACGAGTTTAATTGGGTGAATCTCTAATGTTCTGTCTACCAATGCACGGGAAACAAAGCTGTGCAGTCGCAACAGCATAGCACAACCACATTACATTTAAAACTATCAAGCTAATCAAAACAAGTCTGAAAGCAAAAAAAGTATCTGACAAGATTATCACAAAAAAGGGAAAACAATTAACCCCTAGCAAATACTTAAAAAATAACTTCACAGAAATGTGGTAGGATATGTTGGCACCGTGCCTGTAGGTTCCTTAGGCACCCGACAAGCTATTTTACTGATTCGCTGTAATGATATTCCTTCAACCAGAAATATCTTACTACGTTCCATATAATAAATACAAAGTGTATACAGTATGAGTCAATCACCAGATCATAGGCTTAGGTGTTATTTTTATGGCACTAGCAGAGCAAAATAAAGGCATTACAGTAAAATAAATCATTTTTCTCTATTTTAGATTTGATATTGTACAAACGAAGTATGGGTTGTAACGCCAGAATTAAAATGAATACATTGTAAGTGGGATGCTGCAGAAGCTGAGTGGTCTATCCGAAACGCAAATGGAGGAAAAGGGGTCGCGCTTTTTGCAAAAAGTGACTAAGTCTCGCAGAGAGAAGCTGAGATCTACAGTTGCTACAGTCATGCTTTCCAGAAAAATACTGACCGGCAGAGCGCTGTAAAAACGATAATAAAAATTATGCAGCGCATTGATCCTTCAATCCATGTTGCCTAAAACACGAGGGTGTTCGACAGTGTGGCATTATACATGAGTGAGTTACTGATTGAACTGAGCGAGCGCCACACACCACGCAGGGATATTTTTGAGCCAGTATCGCATGCTTTAAGGGCCCTCTGGAGAACCATCTGATTTCAAGCGGCTGCCTAGTATGAGGCAAACATTTATGGTAGCAAAGGGGTTGCCTTAGACTGATTTATTACAAAACGACGCTCTAACCACAGTACGCGTGACACCTCAAGATGGCTGGTTATTCCCTGCCACTCCCACACGGGAGGGGTTTGGCAACTGGCGGGTTGGTGTATACACATCCAGACTCTCCCGGCCATTGCCCCGAGCAGCTGTGCTTAGTGTACAGGTGTGTAACTTGAGCCTGGAGGGGGAGGTAGGCTGAAAATCTCGCCCTGGAATCCCGGGGAAGCTCTGAGAAAGAAGAACAAGCAGAGAAAGGAGGGGTGGAAACATAGCCCAGGGGACGGTGTCTCTCCCTATGCTCTATGAGTGCAGCCATAACAAGGAGCCCCCTTCTCACAGCTGGAGAAAGTAAACTCGGCCGGGCAGCACTGTTCAACAAGTGCATAGCGCTAAAATCAGCACGTGATTTGGTCAGAAACCATTACATGATCTGCGAACTCTACGGGGAATACACTGAATGGCTCAGTTCATACATATAAATGCAGAAGACAGCGAATTTCGCTGAGAAAGCCCGTGAACCACCAATTCTAACAACGTTCTCTCTACTCGTGAGGGCAGACACGTCACAAGATTACACGACCTTCCTTGACTCCAAACCAGTCACTCAAACACCCTATCCCAGGGCCAGACTGACTCGAGAGAATACCCTGATCTCGACGGTTTCCAGAGAGCCCCCAATAACCCCAGAGAAACTCTACCTCCTACTACCCAATCCACACAGGGTTTCCCGAACAAGAAGCACTCATCTAGAGGCTCTCCACGTCCAGTGACGCTCCTTCAAATATCCTCCGGCGGACTCACGTATGTAGGGGGCTTCTAAAATGGTATCCTAGCTACAAAGCAACGAGGTGCTGCACACGATAGGGATATAAACGAGTGCAAGGGGGTGAGAAGCCAGAGATGAGGTGAAGCTAGGGGGCTTGTTAGAGCTGTACGAATGGCCAGAGGATGGAGGTAAACTCCGCAAGGTGCACCTTGGCTAACGGAGGAACATGGGAAACACGTCATTTGGTTTCGCGTAAAAGGAGGGTGAAGGTGTAGACTTGCGCGGGGATTCGAAAAGTAAGGACCTCTTACACTGATACACACGGGCCTTCAAACCCCAAACTCTCCTAAAGAGATGCCCAAGAGACCCCTCTTTCACAGACCTCCTAGCACCCAGCCAATGAACCCTCAATCCTAAACTCTCCTTAGGGCGTCCTCCCCTTCTTACAGGTGACTACCAATAGGGATTTCCTATCCCCACACTTCCCAAACCCTCCTCTTGGAACCACCTAGATGCTCTCTTCCAGGACGATGTATCCCCTGAGACTTCAAAGACCCAAAGTAGACTAAGCTTTCCGCTGGAACTTTCCTTCAAAAGATTTCCCAGAGACCAAACCTCTTCACATAGATCTTCTCCTCCAGGAGACTGCCCTAGAGACAAAACCTCTTCCCATAAATACTGGTTGGTAGAAAACTCCGCTACCAGAGACACAGGTGGTCATCGGTCTTAACCACTCTCTTCTATAAACATTATAACACAAACTGCCATCCAGAGAGAGACCATGTAACCTTGATACTCTCCTTCGGCACTCCCACCGCTATTGGGCCCCAGGGATACACAAGCACCATGTCTCATGCAGGAACACTAACTCCAGCTACAATCCTCCGTGGGGGCTCTATCCTCACAGTGTCTCCCACGGCGACAATCTACCACCATGTACATTGCTCCATGGACCTCTGCCCCAGGTGATCCCATTGAGGGATCTCGCTACCCAGAAACCCCACGTCCTCCTACCAGTAACGCTCTCGCCCACAACTACTCCCAAAACTGCCCCAGGAGACTCTAACCAGTCACACCCTATACCCCACGACACTATCTCTTAAGATCAGCCTCCGGGGACCATCTACCGTCCATTACTTCCCTTAAGGGACCCTCTGTCCAGGACAACGCTCGCTGGGAACCCTCATCCCGGAGACCGACCCTCCACGGACGCCGCCTCACCTCACAGACCTCAATAAACTAAAGATACATACAATTCACCGAGGACAGTCTCCTTCTAAATAACAGCCCCCAACCCCCACGGATTCTGCATTAAGGAAGGGACCTTTGATTATATGGCCCATTCCCCACACCAGCTCCAGTATAAGTGGGGTCGTGGAGAAGGAGTGTTCGTCCAACAGCGGAGTGGGCCACTTACAAAAAGCACTTCCTTGCATCCCGTCCCCGGAGAGGCGCCCTTCCCCCACTGACCCCTTTCGATACAAGCAGGAGCCCCTCTTACCTTCATGTCGCTGATGATGGTTTGAAAGAGCCCCCCGAGGGCGCTGCATTCCTTCTCCATGCCTGCATCCATATTTCGGCGCTCTCGGTACACAGTGACTCAGAGCCGGTGCAAAACTCCAATGCAGCTCCCCGCAACCCTAAGCATGCTGCCCGCTCGGGCTTAGCTCCCTTCAAAAATACGTTCCGCTCCTCTTCTGTCTCCCACCGGCCCGAGATATCGTCTAATGTCCGCTGGGCCCGGCTTCCCCAATTCCGGACCCTGGTCCCACCGGTCTCTTGTGCCACCGTTTCCTGGCTCGAGTCTTCTCCCAGCTCTCCAGCTGCACAGGCTGACACCGCTCCCAATGTTGACGAATCCTCGCTTTCTCCAGAGGGAGGAGCCTCTGCGGCCGGAAATTACCGAAGAGCTTCGGCTGAGGGCAGAGCCCAGGGGGAATTGAAGAGGGCTAAACAGCGATTGTCTGGGAGAAGCGAGTGTGCCTGATAGAGAAAAGAGCATTGGTTCATAGATCGCCCCGGGAGGGTAGAGGGGCGGGGAATGTCTGCTAAAAACAAACTCAGTGGGATCATACAGAGAGCCTAACTGAGTATAATGCCGGCGGGGGTATACGGTAAGAGTGAACTTTAGGAGTGACAAGAGTTATCCCAGATCTCTGTTGTTTCCCGATTCATCGAGTGAATAACTCACCCAATCCTCGTTTTTTTGTGTGCATTTTGGTGCTTGCCTACTTGCCAGCATTTTAGAAGAGAAACGTTGGAGAGTTAAAAAAAAAAAAAGTAATCGAAGAATGTTTTTCCCTCATTGACTTTTATTGAAGGAAAGGCAATTTCAGGAAGGAGACTGCCAAAATAAAGCCCTTTGTTGGCATCACTATTCAGGAGTCTCCCTCCGGAATCGGGTCTATTGGCATGTATGTACAGAACAAGCACTAGAAAAAATCTGGTTTAAAGAGATACCTACACATGCAACCTGGAAAATTTGAAACCTGAGTCTCTAAACTAAAGCTGTCAAGTTCTTTTGTCCTAACCAGTGAGAACCCAGGTCAGCTCATATTTAAGCTTTGCCTTCTAGCATGCATTTATCCTGTATAAAAAAAACAGAGCTGAAAGCAGTGCTTAATTTGGGCTTGTTGTTTCCGGTGCGGAGCACCAGCACTTATTTTTGAGGGTCAGCACTTAATTTTCTGCCTCAAGCATTAACCACAAGCAAAAGACACATATGGGAAAGACGAAGGAAGAGAAAAACAAAAAAGCATCCCAATGGGAGAAAGCAGAAAGCTACAAGAGTGAGCTGAAGGGGCAGAGAGTGGCTGTAAATGGATTGAAGAGGCCCCAGATGGCTTCAGGATTACGCTGCCTCAGTATTCCGTGTTTGCACATTCAATTGCAGCAGTCCCATGTTTAAGAGGAGGGCTTTGGACACCAGCACCTTTTTATTTACAAATTAAGTACTGGCTGAAAGTATCAAAACGTAACCGAAAAACTGTTCTGGCCAATCTTCTTGGTTCAGGGACTTCGGAAAACTTCAAAGGTCTCTGAAATTCCAGAGGGGATGGGCGCATCAGATCCACATGTGGATTAGAGAAGATGTTAAGCTGCATAAATTAGATGAATAAGAACCACAACAAAAAAGCCTTTCCCAACACCCAGCATGCTACATTATGAGTTATGCGCAATTATCTACTTTTTTAGACCTGACAGCGTTTGGGGTGGTTCCCCCCCAAACATTTTGCCTTCTCCACTCATGTTTGCTGAAATTTGTTTTTGTTGGCCTTAGGACTCTGTGCACTTTACCGTTGATAGCCTGTGCTTATGTTCACTTCTCTAAAAATGTTAAAATTGGCTTACATCCAGTTGGCACACTTACTTTACCCATAACTGCCTCTAAAGTGGTAGAACCTGTACCCAAGACATGTAAATTAAATGCTTCTAGTGAACCTGCAGAACTTGTGGTGCCACCCACTTAAGTAACCTTTTAAAATATGTCTCAGGCCTGCCATTGCAGCCTGTGTGCAGTATTAAACTGCCAATTTGACCTGCCTGAATAAACGTTTTGTCAGGCCTAACCTCCCTTTTTAATTCTTATAAATCACCCCTAGGGCTGGTCCTAAACAGCTCAATGGATATGGCACATTGTATTTAAAAAGTTGAATGTGTACCTTTTAAGTTTTACCTGTGCTGGTAGTGAAAAACCCATCCATTCGTTTTTTCACTACTTTGAGGCCTACCTTTCCTATAGGATAACTTTGGGTTGCCTTACAACATTTAATAAGTGTTAATGTTTGATTGCAAACAAATAGAAGCATCATTTTTTAACTCAAATTAATTGTAATTTAAAATCCTCTTTAATGGCAAGTCAGATTTTAGATTGCAATTTTGAAAATGCACCGTTTATAAAGTTGGCATTTTTCTGTCCCGGACTATCTGAGACCTTATAGGAGGAGTTTTCAGCTGCTCTAGCTTGTTAATTGCTCTTGCATCAGAAATGCCTATTGGGCCAAGACAGTGAACAATAAGACCAGGATGTAGCTGGGAGAGCGCAATCCTGCCAGGATGGGAGGGGTCGAGGTGTTCTCTGCCCCACCTACATTTCAAAGGAGCTGCCTAAGCACACTCACAAAGAATTTGATGCCAATCTAATGTCACCCTAATCTCATTGGATCCTTGGCAGGGAAGATGGAAATTCCAGAACCAACGGGGGGGGGACTCTTCAAGATTCTTCCACTTCAATATCAAGAACCAGATATAAAAATAGGACACCCAGACCCATTCTTCAGTACACCCTTGGACCTGCGGAAGACTACAGAAGGACTGCCTTGTGTCTAAGAGGACTGCCCTGCTACTTGAGGCCTGCCTTGCTGCTTGAAGAAGAGAGATCACCTCCTTGAATCCAGGACTACCAGAGTGACTCCAAGGGTCAGATGGCTGACCTCCTGTCATGAGCTACAAGGACACAACAAGCTCCAGCAGACTCCCTGCAACTGCCCACCTGGCCTGTTGCATCTGACCCTGACTGGACCTGCAACTGGACCTGCTGGCTCAGCTGGAGTGGGTTTCTGATACCCAAGGGGTGTCCTCCAGGACTCGAACCTTTGGCTGGCATCATTTGAGCTCCCCCTGTGAATTCCTGAAGTTAAGAACTCTGTACGCTAGACTCTGACAAGATAACGTTTTCAGCAGGACTAACCTGGTCCCTGTATCCAGTGCACACTCCATCGCCGTCGGCCTGAACTTGTGACTTTGTCCTTGTCTAGCCCAACCAGATACCCACAGTTAGCATGTTCTGCTTCCTTGTGCTAATTTCAATCAAACCTTTAAATTTAAAATTGCATAGCTCTCTATTGGAAAAGTCTTCTGCCTGGGAATGGACATGCAACCCTGCTATGAGTGCCCAACTGTACTGATGTGTGACTCCCCAATGCTGATTTTTTGTTGTCGTAGGCAAAAATGAATCATGCATGTGCGGCATGACATAGGCCTGTTTGATGAATTTCATGAATTGCCATCTTTTTGGACCGGGAAGGGCACCCAAAGCTCTACCCTCATAGTGGCGGAAGGCTACTGCCTTCACAAGGAGTGTAGACACTGGAAAAGAAGCTTGCCCAGCTGCCTTCAAGAATTCTTTAAAGTCAAAATAGGGGAAGCTAAAGTCAGTAAGCCTCAACAAAATAAACTGCATAGCACTTTTCAATCACCAATTTTTAAACCACTTTTTGTGATTCTACTAAAGAAACCAAAGTATTAAATTTGTTTACAAATATTTCACATTGGATATCCTTCTTTAACATGAAAATAGCGTGCTCTCGCCCAAATAAGTGCTGAGATACCTATCCCCAAAAGTGAAAAAATATTTAGAATAAATTAAAAACAATCATCACGATAGGTAACAATACCTGCCCAGATAATTCCATTCATGCTCGAGGTGAAAGCAAATTCCATCAATGTTAGTGAGAACCATGAATGTGGGTATTGGCCTAGAAATAGACAGTGCAGTCAGGGATGGTCCAGCTTTTCAAGTCTCTTACCCTTCTGTACAAAGTTTTTTTGGGGCATGTTTCAAGTCCAGAGTTCTTACCCAAATACGCTGTCAATACATTTTAACCTCAGGGATTTGGAGGTCTCCTCAGGACCACGGCTGGTGAGACAGTTCTGTAAAAGCATGTGAACACTTCTTTCAATATAAGTAAATACTGAAAATAGGAGGACATGAAAAAGCAGCACTTTACTATCCTTGATCGGGTTATTACTCATGTGGTTCCCGGAGGACCATGTGTAAGTGTTCAGAATGTTTAGATCTGAGCTTTTAACCACTAAATGTGAAGAGACAGAGAGACAAAGGGACAAAATTCAATTTCATACTGTGGAAAGCGTTATTTAGTCAACACACACTTGTGCTCCTCAAAGAATTGCTGATCTTAATGCACAGGGAGATGGTCCTATCTCATCAGTTGGGGGAGGGATACATAAAGAACACTGTTACCCACAGCTTATACCCAAAGTGAAAACTGTCCCCCTAAAAAAAAAAAGGAGCCGTTATGTACCTTATTTTTAATTTGTGGATTTCAATTTCTACAGCGTCTAAGCACAACTCCATCATGCAGGGTGTCTGGAAGCTCGCGTCTCCAACTCTACATTGAAAAAAACGCTTATGCATCAACCATGAATCTGTAGTGTCCACGTTGTGTGTACCCTGTCATGTGATTGAAACCATGCAGAGGGTGAGATTGGCTTCAAAAAATCTTAGGGTTAACTGAGATCTGAGTATATATGTACACTTTACGGGGACACAATTTCCACAGACTTTAAGGAGAACAGTATTCACAACACAGACATTTCCTGTGACACCAGACTTGCAGGGATGTACATAACTACAATTGTCTCTTACAACAAAGTGATACTGAGTTGTTAGGTACTTTGGATTTCAGGTGTTTCATGAAAGCCAGAATAAATTATGTTATCCTTCAAAATGAATGTGGCTTCTTTATTAAGTAGCGGCCTTTCTAGCTCTCTTCCACTGGGAGCCCGTTGCTGTACAAATAAGCAGACCATTTTAGTTCTTGCTCATTGTGCTGGTATTCAATAAAATGTTTGACCAATGGCGCTGTCACCACCTTGCACCGAATTCTAGATTTATGTTGACCAATCCGCTTGTGAACTTCCTGGACAGTTTGGCTTATATATTGTTTGTTACTAGGACAGATGATCCCATTCAACACAGTTTTGGATTTACAATTAGAAAAGACAAACTGTGTTGTTTTAATCCCACAGTGCTCAATTGCTGGGCATTCAATTGTTTATCCACAACATGAGCACTCTCCACAATGATGACGACCTGTGGTGGGTGTAGTTTCCAAATATTTCTAGTGGTGTATTGTAATGGTTCTTTTGGTGCGGTGTGGGGGTTAGATAATATGATCCTTGATGTTACCAGGGGCAGCTGGTGTTCAAGGGCTAAGGGGCTGCGCCCCTAGCCTTTTCTGGCCTCTCTAGTGAAGCATATATTTAATTACATGATGAAAGTAAAACATTTTCTGCACAACATTTTCCGAGTGAAAGTTGTGCACTTTGAAAGCCCCACTGCGCCTGCGTCAGTATGTGGCTGAAAGCTGCACAGTAGGGCTGACAGGGCTTGCCCACGCAAAGCCCTTACGTTTTCTCTGAACGCAGTGATGTCCCTGGCTTATCTCCTCCTCCACCAGAAGCCCTGATAGTGAACAGCCTGGAGTGTTTTTTGTTCAGCCCGGGGTTCTGAAAACTTCATGTCACTCCGATATTATTATCCACCCTTTCCTATTTACTCAAATGGTGGGGTGTGATCAGAATGGTCTACGTACCAGAGGTCACATTATATTAAAAGAATGTGGCATTGCGCAAAGAAAATCCCCTTTTCCTGCATTACAAGCAGTCTGTGGCAGAGAAATTGAATAAATACAATAAATAACTCCATCCAGGGCTCTCTGGGAGACAGGAGTGTGACCTGAAGACCTCAAATCATAGATATGCCAAAGACAACCCTGCACACAAGTAAGTTGGAGCTCTATCTTTTTAACAGACAATAAGAAAAAAATCTGTTCTCTCAGCTCTCCTCTCCTTTCACTGCCTCTGTAGGTGATCTCCTCTCTCAAAGGCAGTAATGGTTCCAGTAATTTATCATGGCTAGTTATGCTCGTTTTATTTCTTCTGCAGTCTAATGATGTGATATGTCATATTAAACATGTAATCCGAAGCTCAAATAAACGTGTACCTTTTATCACTGAAACTTCTTCATCCCAGACGTCTAACATTCACTGACATAGAGCCCACTCTTTCCCCCATTCCTCACGCAGTAGAAGTGTATGCAAGCATGAGTAACTTGGTGTCTTGTCTTGGGTAATGGTAAGTGTTATAATGCTAATCTTATGTTATCCTTACGGTACTGACACCCCTTGCCACACTAACCTCCCCCACTGTGACGCCCCAGGCCCTGGCTGCAAATCGCTGGCTCCTTTAGAAGTGGAGGTGCTGCATTTTTTTCCTCATGAAATTGATCCAAAAGACACGCATGGTTCTTGTTCCCTTGCAAAATTGATCCAAATATTGGATTCAAGCACAAAGGGAGAAATATGTGCTTACAGTTAAGGCATTTATGCGCTGTATGGCCTTAAAACTGTCCCTATCATCATGCCCTTAGCATTAATGCCAAAAACATGAATTGATATGCAAACAATGAATATTAAAAAGTGATTTAGTTACTCTTATTTCACATGTTTTAATTAATGTTGCTTTCACCAAGAGAGTTAGCTGTTTCTTCATGATCTGTTTCTGTCTTGCCTAATGCACACTTTGATTCATGCCAGGTGTTTATGAGGGGCTTTCATTGAGAGGGCTGGTGCTGAGGCTGAAGGTAAAGCAAAGTGCCTGTCAGTGTATTGGCGTCTTCACAAAGCACACAGAGCAATGGTCACGTTTTCCAGTTAGATTTGACATTTAGGACCAGATGTATCATGAAGGCCTTTTGCGATTCGGAAATAGCGATTTTTAAGAATTCGCTATTTATGACTCGCAAAATGGCATGTATCACATTTGCGAATCGGTAATAGCGATTTCTTAAAAATCGCAAATGCTATTACCGAATCGCAAATTGCTATACTGGCCCCATTCGCACCTATGGGCCTGTTGGCCCAAATCTGCGAATTTTTTGCATTTCCAAAATTGCGATTTCTTAACCAGAAATCACAATTTTGGAAATGCAAAACCCCAGGGTGCTGGGGGCCTTAGGCCCCCTCTGCTGCACCCCATAATTATTTTTTGGGACATGTAAGGTGCACACATGCCAAAAGGGCATGTGTGCTTTACATGTACATTTTAAAAATGCATTTTTAAATTTTGCACATGGTTACCACCAGGTTCAACCTGGTGGTAAATAGCGATTCCTAAATGCCCAAATCGCATTTAGGAATGGCTTCATTCATGTGCTAAGAAATCACAAATATGGAATCCTTATTTGCGATTTCTTATTTAGAGAGTCACAATTTGCGACTCTCTAAACAGGGCGCAATTTTAGGGAATCGCTATTTTAGCGATTCCTTAAAATTGCATTCAGAATGTCTTTCTTACATTCTGGGGGTTTCAGGTGTGCAGCTAACGGCGTTAGGCATTGTACCACCTGGGCTGGTGACTAGCATTGTAACTGGTAGTGCATGGCCTAGTGCATAGGGCTGTTCCCTGTGAGTTGTGTACGCCAACAGTAGTGTTGTCGCTGGCATTGACCAAGTGTATCCTCTGTCTCTCCCCCCCTTTTTGTTTTGTCACCCTATTCTTGTGTACATTAGCATCATCTAGCGGAGGAGCAGAGGCACCGGCGACAGAGGGAGCTACATCCCACATGGGCCTGGAGGCCAAATCCACCAACGGTGAGGGCACCAATGGGACGGAGGGCGAGGGGAGCACCACGACGGAGACAGGAGGGGACAGTACCGACAGTGACTCCTGGCTGTGGCGGACACCTCTGTGCCCACCCCAACTACAGGTACAGCTGCCTCCCCCGTACCAGCATCGCCCTCCCAGCAGCCCCTCAACGTGTTTCCAGTGCCCGCTCACCCAGGAGTGTGGGCTTCTCCTTCGCCCCAGGCACCTCAGGCCCTGCCCCAGTCAGCCCTTCTGCCCTCAGTGAGGAGGCTATTGACCTCCTGAGATCCCTCTCTGTTGGGCAGTTAACCATACTGAATGCCATCCAGGGTCTAGCAGGGCATTTGCAACAAACAAATGCATACCTGGAGGACATTCACTCTGGCATGGCGGCCCAACAGAGAGCATTCCAGGCTCTGGACAACTCACTGATGGCAGCCATTGTCCTTGACACCAGCCTCCCCTCAACCCCAGCCTATCCCAAGCACACCTTCAGACCAGCAATCACCCAAATCAACACATAGAAGTGGCTCAGGCAAACAAAAGCACCACACTTCAACTCACACAAGCACCATCCACATGCAGACACAACAACATCCACTGCCTCCACTGTGTCCCCCTCCTCCTCCTCGTCCACCTCCCTCCCAGTAGTGTCTCCACTCACACCTGCATGCACTACATCCTCATCCACTACCTCCATCACCAGCATTCCTATCACTACACACCCATTACTGGCAGTCACCACCCCAACATCCATGCACACGTCCCCTGTGTCCTCTCCCTCTGTGTCTGTGACCCCTCCTCCCAAAGTACACAAACGCAAGCACACAGAAACCCAAAAGCCATCTACCTCACAACAGCATCCAGGCCATACACCTGCACCCAAACACAGCAGACTGACACCTCCTACAACCACTCCCAAACCTTCACCCTCTTCCCGCCCCAGTGTCCCTAAGAGGCTTTTCCTCGCCACTACTGACCTATTCCCTACCCCTCCCCCCGTCCTTCACTTTGGGCCAGGGTGGCCAGAACCCAGCCCAGCACCTCAGCCACCCAGTGCACGGCCACTGTGGTTTCTGCAGCTACTGCAGGTGTGAGAGGCTCCAAGGAGGCACCCGTCAGCACAGCCAGTGTGCCAGCACCACCTGCCAAGGCCAAGAATGGTCTGCCACATAGCATGGGCAAGAAGGGGACACCAGCCAGCAAGGGGAAGGAGGCACCACCAGCCAGCAAGGGGAAGGAGGCACCACCATCCAGCAAGGGCAAGAAAACAAATACCAGCTGGCAGAAGCAAGGAGGCACCACCATGTGCCAATGGCAGGAAGGGGCACACAACAGCAGCCATGGCACTTCAGCCGTCCGAGGCTGCAGGTGAAGGCCTAGAGCCTACCGCTACCGCGGCCAGCACCGTTACCTGCACTGCGGCCAGCACCACCACCTGCCCCACCGCCAGCAGCACCGCTGCCAGCAGCAGCAGCCCTAGTGGGCAGCCGTCCGAGCCTGCAGGTGAAGGGCTGGAGCCTACCACCACCGCGGCCAGCACTGCCACCTGCCCCGCCACCAGCAGCACCACTGCCAGGCCAGCAGCAGCAGCCCCAGTGGGCAGCCGTCTGAGGCTGCAGGTGAAGGGCTGGAGCCTACCACCACCGCGGCCAGCACCGCTACCCGCACCATGGCCAACACCGCCACCTGCCCCACCGCCAGCAGCACCACTGCCAGCAGCAGCATCCCTAGTGGGCAGCCGTCCGAGCCTGCAGGTGAAGGACTAGAGCCTACCACCACCACGGCCAGCACCGCTACTCGCACCACGGCCAACACCGCCACCTGCCCCGCCACCAGCAGCACCACTGCCAGCAGCAGCAGCCCCAGTGGGCAGCCGTCCAAGGCTGCAGGCGAAGGGCTGGAGCCCACCACCACCGCGGCCAGCACTGCCACCTGCCCCGCCACCAGCAGCACCACTGCCAGGCCAGCAGCAGCAGCCCCAGTGGGCAGCCGTCTGAGGCTGCAGGTGAAGGGCTGGAGCCTACCACAACCACTGACAGCACCGCCACCTGCAGCGCAACTGCCATCCAATGAGAAGTCTACACCGCCAGTGAGCAGTGTGTAGTAGTGACTACATGGGCTGCAGTGCGTCCTGGCCCCTGCAACACCTGTCGGTGTGACACCCAGGTGAGAGACTGTGACCTTGCCCCATCCAGGATGAAGCACACTGGGCACAAAGCCCCCTCCACAACCAATGGAAGAAGCCATCCACTCACCCCCTCCTTGTCAGGATGAAGCACACTGGGCACAAGGCCCCCTCCAGAACCAGTGGAAGAAGGCATCCACTTACCCCCTCCTTGGAAGGATGAAGCACACTGGGCACAAAGCCCTCTCCAGAACCAGTGGAAGAAGGCATTCATTCATCCCCTCCTTGGCAGGATGAAGCACAATGGGCACAAGGCCCCCTCCAGAACCAGTGTGCAAACCACCCACTTGAGAGACTGTGGCTTTGCACTCCCCAGGACCAAGCAGTGGGCAAACCACCCATTTGACAGACTGTGGCTTTGCACTCCCCAGGACCAAGCAGTGGGCATGGAGCCCCTTCCAGGCCAGTGGCGTTGTACCATCTTCCGGCTGAGGTGCCCCCCCCATTCCCTGTCCCCCTGAGGTGCCTGTGCATTTTTTACCTGATGCCCCTGCAGTGTTCTCTCCGTATTGAGGCAGGAGTCAAGTGTGGCCTTGGCCTATGTGTTATGGCCCTGTGTGCCACGGACATTTTGGAGTGGGCATTGTCCCTCCTTTTGTATATATTGTACAAACTGTTTATTGTTTAAGGACGTATTTATCTAAAACTGTACTATTACACTCATTTTAATCCATTCATTTTGTCCTTGCATTATTCCTGAGGGTTATGGGTGTACATGTTATGTTGTTGCATCTGTTTGTGTGTATGGTGTTGGGGGTGGGGGTATTGCGTGCTGCGTGTGTGTGTCACTCTCTTTTTCCTCCCCCCCCTTGTGTGCTAGGTGCAGTGCTCACTGTGGTTGTCTTCGCCGGCGTTCCTGTTCCTGGTGTATGAGAAGGTACACCAGCATTGGAAAAAAGTGCAGCTCGGGCTCCTTGGCGTTGTGGTTCTTCCAGTGTCGAGAGGTGAGTCGTTTCCCTTCGGTGTACTGTTTCCTCCGTGCTTTTGATGGCGTTGGTACCGCCCCGGAAAAGGTGGCGGATAGGCTGTTGTAATGCTGAACGCAGTACATTGTCTGCCGCGGTGTTTGTTGCTACCTCTGTGGCGGTCGGTATGGTAAAGTGGCTGTATGTGTTGGCGGTTTCCACCGTGGTCATGATTTCATTTTTTTTACCGCTGGCCTGTTGGCGGTGTTACCGCCGCTATTTCACTGACCGCCAGGGTTGTAATGAGGGCCATAATGTCTTTGTTCATCAATTGGCAAAGTCAGAGTTCATCTCCAAAGCAATTTAATTCTCAAGAATGTTGGACGGCATTTGAATTGTTAGCACAAAAGGTAACAAATTCCTGTTACCAGTCCTCAGCAGAGTAATATGCCCATTCAGGTGCTAAGCATTTTCTTCTTGGCACTCTTTTCGCCTTTGACCTTCTGTTTAAACGACCCTCAGTATCACTGTCACTTTGACTAGGCTCTTCAGTTTCTTCAGCAATAGTCAATGGCACTTGTAATGCAGGCACAGGTTTCTCTTTAGGTGAATTGACTCCAGGTACAACTCTTTTATTTAACATTGATCCTTCCCCGGCATCTGAGCTGGCATGAGTCAACTGATTCTGCCTCGACCCTTCTGTACCATCCTCTGTTGTTGACTCGCTCAGAACCCCAGGAGACCAAATCTGTGCTGCAGCAGCCATTTTATAACTGACCCTTTAGGAGTAGGTGACGTTTCATCAAGGGGACCTGGAACTTTGTAAGTGTGGCTCACGTGCACCCAGTTGAGGAGACCAGCACACTTCACAGTTGTAGTTGCCACGAGGACCACTTGTTGAGGGCCTTTTCTTACGCGCTTCCAAACATGTCTTTCTTACATGCTTTTTTACCATGACACAGTCGCCGGGCTATAGGTCATGACACAGTTCCTGCTGTGGCTGTATAGTAGCCGAGACAAAGAGTGCATCACACCAGCCAGTCCTTTGCAATAATCCAGCACCAAGTCATCCATAACATTCACAAGCACATTTGCAGGCTCTGATGGCAATCTCATAGCTCACCCCAAGATGATTTAATTAGGTGAAAAGTCTGTCTTCTTGTCAGGTGTGTTTCGCGCATACTCATCAAAACAAGGGGCAAAGCATCCGGCCATTTCAGTGTTGTGGAGGCACCTTTTCGCCAATCTGGACTTCACAGTTCCATTTATCTGTTCTACCAGTCCTGAGGACTCTGGTCTATAACTGCAGTGCAGTCTTTGCTCAACTTGTTATGCTGCACGCAACATTTTAAGGACCTCAATGTTGAAATGCATTCCTCAATCCGATTGTAAAAAAGTTGGTAATCTAAATCATGGTATCAACGCTTTAGGTAACAGTTTTGCAACTGTGAGACTATCATTTCTCCTAGTGGGGTAGACCCAGTGTGAGAAAATGCATATAATGACTAAGACATACCTCAGTCCATTGCCTACCGGCAGCTCAATTAAATCCAACTGTATTCTGTTAGAAGCCCACAACATATTGTGTGGGGTCAAGGACAGCAAGTTTTCATGTTTATTTTGTCCTTGGGACAAGTAGGCACAACTGCCTGTCGCACAAACCCTTTGGCTGACAGTTTACAGGGAAGGGACTGTCTGCAGTGGAGGTAATATTTGCGTCCATATGTTAATGCTGTTCAAACTTGTATTAATGCTTACTAATAAAAAAAAAGCCTTTATTATTAAGGTTTGACAATCTGGGTCTATGTATAATGCTCCCAGAATGCTCTCTGATTAGAATGCAGAAGCTTGTAAGCAAGATTGATGATTCTATGCTTTTAAAATAAAATGTTCACAAAAAATGCAAGTAGGAAAAAAATGTTTTGCTAAATTACAGTGAAATATTAGGTACTATTTCTTTGAGGCATCATTCAGTAAACTGTATTGATGCATGCTAGTATATCCCAAAATATTCATAATGAAAAACCAGTGTATGATCTTCAACAGGATTATGAGAAACATGAGTGATAAACAAGCACTGGCAAAGCCAACCAAATCGACATTGGTGGTTAGTGTTTTTGTGTTGTCAATGTGTGTCTTGTTCTGACATGGCTTTTGTAAGACTTTATTGTTGTGGGAGCTGTGAGGCCCTCACCATTGTAACAAACATTGACAAAAAGCAAAACAAAAAATTGGTCTCAAAAAGCACACTGCCACCGTAGTTTCTGAACAAACCTACTTTGTGGGGCCAATATGCTCCTTGTGGAACAGCAGAATGCTATCACTCACTGTAAAGCCAGCAGATAGATGGATAGAGAGAGAAATTTAATTTCAATAAAAACAAACTGTCTAGGTTAATGCCAGACCTAATTGGGGGCCCAGTTCTTAAAGAAAGTCACAAAAGTGCACCCATGGTATATGTCTTTGTATTAGTGGCCTTCATAAATTCACAAGAATTTACAGAAGTAGACTAGTACATCCTATTCCTAAAACCTATTTGTGAACTTTATTTTAGTATGAACAAATATGCCTGTGTAGATTTACTTATGCAAAAATCTATTGAGCGTTTACAAGTTTACTTTCTTTCCAACCACTTTTCTCCCAGTCCTGGAAGAACTTCTACTTTTGCCCTTGTCAAGAGTAAATTTCTTGTCTAATCTTTCTCAACATGGGAAAATATAACAGAAGTGCCAGTGAAAATCCATAAAGCATGCATTTTAGTAGGTTTGCACAGACTCAAAGGCATTATAGCCATGGGACGTTTGCTTACTGCTTCCTCCAGCCCTAGTAAGTAGATCTGTGGAAGGTGAAAAAATAAGGAAATTGCTATAGTATGGCTAGAAATTGGTAGTATTCAGCGCCTACTATATTATTACCCCTGGCTTAATCAGAAAGGCTATTATCAGCGCTCTTACATAATGAGATTGTTGCCATAATTTGTTGCCGCACTACATGGCACCAAAGGGACAAGTATTTTTTTTTTTACAGGACAAGTAGATTTATGAAGCAACCTGTTCCATCGATTAGTAGATATTTTATTAAATTCAACACCCCTGTTCCTGACCTACCTATGTGACTCAGTATAACAACTATGCGTTTCCCTACGTTCATTTGTTGACAGGTGATGCACCTGTGACATGTAGCTTCAGCAGTTACTCTAAACCTAGGATTGAGCCATGTTTGCCTGAATGTTCTTATCATTGCGTCTCTGCCTATATGTGCCTGCCCATGGTAATGTCTTGCCATTGGGGACAGCATACTATTTGGCAACACTGCTCTTCCATCACTTGAAACCCAAACATAGGGGGTCATTCTGACCCTGGCAGCCGGTGACCGCCAAGGTCACCGACCACGGGAGCACCGCCAACAGGCTGGCGGTGCTCCCAAGGGCATTCTGACCGCGGCGGTTCAGCCGCGGTCAGAAAGGGTAAACCGGCAGTCTCCCGCCGGTTTACCGCTGCCCCATTGAATCCTCCATGGCGGCGGAGCGCGCTCCGCCGCCATGGGGATTCAGACACCCCCTACCGCCATCCTGTTCATTGGGGGAAACCCTGGGGGCCCCTGCAGTGCCCATGCCAATGGCATGGGCACTGCAGGGGCCCCCGTAAGAGGGCCCCACAAAGTATTTCAGTGTCAGCTTTGCAGACACTGAAATACGCGACGGGTGCAACTGCACCCGTCGCACCCCTGCAACTACGCCGGCTCAATTCTGAGCCGGCGTCCTCGTTGCAGGGGCATTTCCGCTGGGCCGGCGGGCGCTCTTTTGGAGAGCGCCCGCCGGCCCAGCGGAAATGTTTGAATGGCCGCCGCGGTCTTTTGACCGCGGTGCGGTCATTTGTCGGCGGTACCTTGGCGGACGGCTTCCGCCGTCCGCCAAGGTCTGAATGACCCCCATAATCTTCATTTCTTTTGACACATTCTGCTCTAACCCAGCTTTGCTGTTCTTCCTCTGACATTTCTTCCTGCTATTTTTTCGCTTCCTCCCATGTGACAACAACAGCCAGTAGGACATTTTGACTTGTTTCATCATATCACTGTTTCACTTTCCATTAAAAGAAGTACATCTAAGGCTGCAATATCTAGTGACTTCATCAGCATAAGTATTGCCCAAGGTTACATAATCAGTTCAATATAGATCTGGTTTCAAAACCTACTGGGTTGCAGCACGTAAGGCAACCTCTGGGAGACCCTTGGGCGGGCTGCTCATATGGCTAAGTTGCTCTCTCAAGTGCCAGTTTGAAGTAGTAGATATGGGTTGTCCTGATCTACAGGCCTTAAGAGTACCAACACTTAAGGAGAGACCCCTCCTAATAATCAACATCTATAATAGGAGTGCGGGCAGTATTTATGAGTCTAACGCTCTGACCATATTGGACAGCTTCCTTCACAGCAACACTTCCTCTCATTTCATCTTAATTGCAGGGGATTTTAACGTTACCTTCAAGCCCTATCCTCTGGCCCAAGAATTATACAAAGAAGAGGATGCCTACTGGGGCATCCCCCAACTAGTGTCGAGTAAAAGACCTAGGATGAATAGAATAGCCCATCAAGTTGTAGACATTACACCGACACATGGTCTTCGAGCTTGTAATGGTCGCTCCCGCTCTGATGCTAACTCTCACCATACTTTCAGGCGTGGAGCTCACAGGAGTCAGATTGATTACATCTTTTTTGACATCCGTTTGTGGGGGCACACGATTGACATGAGGGTGTTAGATCACAAAGAAAGTGACCACGATCCACTGATTTTATCGACCAGGGGTTTGCTGCCTTTGCTCGAAGTTTCCCACCCTAAGGCACATGCTCAACAGCTTGCTATGACGGATAACAGATGTAATGTTAAATTGGAGTCTGTCAACACCTCTCTTGGTTCCCTCACATCAATATACAGCTTATTAGAAGATCAAATGGAGCATATGCTTTGGTATTTGGAGGACAGTGATGGGCTTCTAGCAACGCATACCGAACTGTTTAACTCTTTAAAGCATTTTTTTACTAAAGAGATTGTTAGCAAACCTAGAAAGAAGCGCAGCGCAGGGTGGTTTAGCAACTCATGTAGGGAATCCCAGCATAAGTTACTGAGAACCCTGCTAGGGGGTCACGCAGAGCATATAAAACAAGGAAGGAAGGATTACAAACAGGAATGTTGTAGGGCGCGTAGGAGTTGGGAGGAGTCTAGATGGGCAGCCATCCTGGGGTCTGCAAAAGTAAATGATATTTCCAGGTTCTGGAAATTGATAGCAGACGACAGTGGGGACTCATCCTCCCAGCCTGTTACCTCAATCCTCCCCGTCGTGTGGGCTGAGCACTTTGGTCGATTATATGAAGGAACATCCGTAGCCACCTTTAGGAATCCCCATGACAGTTTGACTGCCGTGGCCACCCCTATTAAATTTACTTTAGCTGAAACTAAAGCTGCAATAATTTCTTTGAACTGGGGAAAGGGCCCAGGTCTGACAAGATTCCTGGGGACCTATACAAGACAAGACCTGACATATGGGCCCCTTACTTAAACCTAGTCTGTAACGCAGTCGCGGCAGGAGCCCCCGTCCTGCGCTCTTGGAAAGGTGCTGAGATAGTCCCCCTTTTAAAAAAAGGTAGTCCCAGTGATCCTGCCAACTACCGTCCGATATGCTTACTTGACAACTCCCAAAAAATGTTTGTGAAGCAAGTCCTGTTCCATCTGGATGAATGGATCTCAGAGTCTGAAGCTATCTCTGATCTACAGGCAGGGTTCAGACCCGCAGTTAGCACCATAGATCAAGCCCTGAGGTTCCTAGCAGTCAAATGGAAGAATGTGGACCTGGGGGGGGGGGAACCTGTATGCAGTTTGTATTGACCTCAGCGCTGCATTTGATTTGGTGCCCAGAAATTTGCTGTGGTCGACACTATCCAATATGGGTGTTCCAAAAGGTCTTTTGAAACTCATTGTTCGACTGCACGAGAATACTTATGCACAAATTAGGTGTGGTAAGGATGGTGAGTTGACAGACCTAATAGCCATTAAAAGAGGAGTCAGACAAGGATGTGTTCTAGCCCCTACCCTCTTCCTCCTATTCATAAACAATTGCATACAATATTTAGAGAATTGCACCAACGATTCGCCCAAGCTGGCTGGGAAGAAATTACCGTGCCTGCTTTATGCGGACGACACTATCCTGTTAGCTAAATCACCGATGGGAATCCAAAATTTGGTCAATCAATTCTGTGTTTTCTGTAGAGATTATGGGCTGGATGTTAATGTCAAGAAAACAAAATTTATGTTATTCAGTGCCTCGAGAAAGAGATCATGTGCAAAAATAGTAATTAATTCAACCCCACTGGAAAGAGTCTCAGAGTTTGATTATCTAGGCATTAGGCTAACGGATTCTGGCAGATGGGAGGAAGCCATTCGAAAAGGGGCACTCATTATAAGCCAAAGAGGCGGGGCACTAGAACGCAAGGCTAGAGCTGTAGTGAGTCCCCCGTTGAACTCAATCTCCGAGATTTACAAAGTCCAAATCCATGCTGCGGCCCTGTACGGAGCAGAACTCTGGGGCTCCTACAGACAACTGGATATTTTACAAACCAAAGAAAATCATTTTCTCAGACATGTATCCCGGTTAGGGAAGGGCACACCAATGATCCCTCTCAGATTCGGTCTAGGTCTAAATAGTATCAAAGACACAGCGGGTCTGAGACCGCTTTTATATTGGATTCGAAAATGGAAAACAGATGAAGTTGAACCATTTAGGGTGGCAATAAGAGATCTCATAACATCCCCGCAGGGTTGGGGAAAAAAATCCTATGGTTGAGGGAGATGAAATCCGCCTCGGATAAGTTACGTCTCTCTCGCTATTGGATGTACCCCGAGTTGATCCCTCCCAATGCTAGACAATTGGTTAAAGGGAGGTTCTGGGGGAAAACCAACGATGAGCTTTCCCACCGCAATGGGGTAGGCTGGTTAACTGCAGAGTTTCTGCAGGTTAAACATGAACCCCGGCAGGAGAATTTCATGGACCTCCCCATACCTGCATGTGCCTGCGCCTTATTCCTCCAGCTAAGATATGGTATCTTACCTGTTAACAGTTTTATGGCCCAGTGGTCGACAAGCAATCCCACGACTGATAGATGCATAAACTGTCATTGATGCAAGGAATCACCCGAGCACGTGCTGTTCTTTTGCCCCCTTTATAAGAGCCCCAGAGGGAGGTGGATCATCCCTTTGTGCAAGATTTTACTTTTGCAGGACCGAGCTAATGCTTTCAGAATATGCAAATATGACCCATCTACGCTGGTAGTAAGCACAGTCACCAAATATCTGTCTGCAGCTTGGTCCATCCATTATAGGTTCACCCTAGCATCGGGGCTCTGAGTTGATTTGGTATATTTTTTAGCTTATGGATGGGGACTCTAACTAGATTCCCTTGGACAAACCTAGCAGATTTGTAGGCTTGTGAGGTGTCATGTATTTCAGTTCTGATGGGAAATTTTACCTAACCAGTGTATGGATTTTAAATATCTCAGGCTCCCTGGGGGGCTTTAGGATATGGATTCCGGATTGCATATTTTATTCTTAACTATCATTAATCAAGGCTTCTGGTGATTTTATTTTTATTTTTATTTGTTTTCTATTTAAAGTGCAGTTTAATTGATATCGAATGCAGCCCAAAATTGTGGATTAATTTATATTCTTATAGTACATCATATTGTATATTGTTGGTGTTTGAATTTCTCTTCTTCCTTTTACTAGGATTGTTTTTATGTGTGAAATTATGGTTTTAACAGTTTTTACAGATGCATTTTTAACTTAAATTGTATGGCATTTTTGAATGATGGTCATGAGTTTTATCTTTGCTATGTATGATTGTTTTATTGTATTGCAATGGTCTAAATTTAGACCGAATAAATAATAATAAAAAAAAAAAAACATAATCAGTTGATGTTCTGCACACCATACATTTTACAACTGCAATTTTTGCTGGTAACTGTAATGCATTCAACAGTTGATACATTTTGTCACTGTTTTCAATTGAGGAACCAGAAGAGGTCATAAAATCTCTCTGGGACCATAACTGTCCGAAATTATGAGCAACACCAAAACCATATTGACTATCAGTGAAAAATGCCACTTTAAGCTGTTCAGAAAGACAGCATTCTCTAGTAAGAGCAACCCATTTGGCTGCTTGGGCTGAAGAGACTCTGTGATGCCAAGACTCTTATATCACACCTGAGATTGTACATACTGCATAACCTGTTTTCAGAGTACCATTTTATCTTTTAAAAATGGTGTCAAAACTGACAGTGCGCATCCATCTCTTTTACAAAAGAAGAAAGAAAAACATTTTTTATAATCAGGCATTCCCAGATCTGGGGCTGGGCGCAAAGGCTTTCTCTCAGCTCAGTGACGGCATGTATACAGTTGTCATCCAGTGGTACCAGATCAGTCACATCTTTGTGTGTTGGCCTCTGTAAAGGCTTGGCCAAAAAGTAAAGGTTTTGGAACCCACTGACAACAGTAGCCAATTAATCCCAAAAAACATTCAGGCTTCTTTCTGTGTTACAGAAAGATCTATTCTCATGATTGTTGAGATTCTTTCTTGTGACACTTTCCTCACACCTTTCTCAATGTGGTTACCCAAATACAGGACATTCTTCTTGTAATACTGTAATTTGGCAGGGGAACGCTCATGGTCATTTTCTCCTAAATTATTCAAAAGGGCACTAGTATCTCTTCTCTTCTGCATGCTTCTGGGGTGTTTGATGCAACTAACAGTGTGTGAATGTACTGCACTAAGGGCCAGATGTAGAAAGCCTTTTGCACGTCGCAAACTGCGAAAAACGCAGTTTGCGATGCGCAAAAGGCTTAACGCAATGCACAACCGCAAATTGCGAGTCAGTACCAACTCGCAATTTGAGGCTGCGACTCGCAAATAGGAAGGGGTGTTCCCTTCCTATTTGCGACCGCATCGCCATGCTGAGTTGGTTTGTGACAGCAAATGCGGTCGCAAACCAACTCGCAGTTACCATCCACTTGAAGTGGATGGTAACACATTCGCAAAAGGAAAAGGGTCCCCATTGGACCCCTTCCTCTTTGTGAATGCCCAAAAAAATATTTTTTCAGAGCAGGCAGTGGTCCACAGGACCACTGCCTACTCTGAAAAAACCGAAACCAAATGGTTTCGGAAGTTTTTCGTTTTGCAGCTCGTTTTCCTTTAAGGAAAACGGGCTGCAAAAAGAAAAAAATAACTGCTTTATTTAAAAGCAGTCACAGACATGGTGGTCTGCTGTCTCCAGCAGGCCACCATCCCTGTGAGTGCATTGATTCGCTATGGGGTTGCAAACTGCGACCCACCTCATTAATATTCATGAGGTGGGTCTTTGCGACCCCATAGCGAGTCGCAGAAGGTGTCTCAGACACCTTTCTGCATAATATTTTGCGAGTTGCAAATTGCGAGTCACTACGACTCACAATTTGCAAGTCGCAAAATATTTTTTTGCTACATCTGGCCCTAAGACCGAATGATAGGGCATTTTAAGGGTCTCTAGATTCTTTTTCAAGATCTGATTGAAAATGGATGGTGACTCTGTATACCCCTGAGGAGTTTGGCACCATGCCAAAACACAACTGCCAAATGTAAAAGTGAATAGATACTGGCTTCCCATGTGCAATGTTATAGAGAAAAACGCTTGACAAAGATCAATCAGAGTAAACCATTCAGCTTCACAGGAAATTTGGAACATAATCACTACAGGATTCGGTACCATGGGACAACATCGAATGACAATCTTATTCACCTTTCTCAAATCTTGAACTATGCAGTACTTTCCGTTGGGCTTCTGCAATCCTAAAATGGGAGAGTTACATGGACTTCCCATGATTTCTTTTAAGATACCCAGCTCAATTAGACAATTAATCAAAGGGGTAATTCCAGCAATTGCCTCTGGGGATATATTATATGGAATGTTTTTAGATACACTTCATTATGCTTCACTGTTATTCTAATAGACTTAACTCCTTTAACGAGTCCTATTTATTTTTCTAAGAAATCCCAAACTTCAGGTGTTACTGTTTCTTTTGAATCTTTGGGCAAGTCATTGCGTGTCAACATTGGGTACAATGTGACACTTGGGTACTGCTCTACAATTTTGCAGGGCACATCTCCCCCATTTGTCTGAAATGCTATTTCTTTGGGTGTGCAGCTAATGGAACAACTCAGCTTACACAACAGATCACGTCTCAACAAACGTACGGAAATTGAATAACAGACCACAAATTGGTGTTCATCTAAAGATTAACCTATTTTTACTGAGACATATTCTGTTACAGGGTTTGACACTTGCTTATTTGCTACTCCTACCACCTGGATTCTTTTTTGCTTAAAGGGGAAAATTTTGTACTTCAACTGTTCGGACAGTGGAACGTATAGTTTCAGTGTCAATCAAGAATGACACATCATGGCCCATAACATTTGCCTTTACATAGGGGCCACGTTGATCTACTCTTGAGGATGCAACTAACACTCAAATCTCATCATCCAATCTATCATTGTTAAATGTTTCTATGAATTCCACATCTTTCAGGTCAATTAAGGGAAATTGTGATGCTACCTGATTTACGTTTGCCTTCGCCATTTGATACATGTTTTTCTGAGGAACAGTCACTTGCTGCTGTGTAATTGGGGCTTGTGGTATCTGCTGTCCTAGGGACACATTTACAATTTGAACTCGGGGCTTTGAACTCTTTGAATTTTAATCTGACATTACCTTGACTCTGAGCAACTCCAGAATTTTGCACTTGAACATTCACAATATGATATGGACATTCCTGTCGCTAATGACCCAACTTTCCACACGCATGACACAGATTAGTTTTCTTCAGAGCCTGGACATCAAGAACACCTCCACTCTGAACTATCCGAACAACACATCATCTACTTCAAGATTGGACAACATTTGTTATCTGTGGTGGTAGTCCTTGCATCACACTAGTGTTAACCATCGTCACAGATTCAGCTTTGCTTTCTGTGCAGCTTTCAATTGCCAAACCATGACCTTTTCTTTTAACTTTTTCTGTTTCAACTCTATTTCATCACTACAGGATTTTGCATAACACAGAATTTCCTCAATCGGTTTATTCTGCCAACAAATCAGATGCTGCTGAATCATCTCACTTATGTCTGGCTTCAATCCCTATATAAAACTGAAAGCAAAATGACCCATATCTCATGAATTGATTATTTTGTTTCTTGAGCTGTTCTGTAAATTTTCTGCCAATCAATAATTTTCGGGGGCACAATATTTTTCAATAACTCAATCACCTTGTAATACTTTTTCATTGACTCCTTAGATGGTGCGCCTGCTACTGGATCTCTCCAAGGCTCACTTTCAGGCCAATCAACATGTACTTTACATGCTGTCCACAAATCAGTCGTAACCACAATGGCAAACAATGTGTTCAAATCTTCCCACCGGCATTTTGAAAGTTTCACAAATATCTCTGTCTGCTTATACCATTCCATAGGTTTTTCTTTCAAACTTGGGTAATCATTTGTGAATGACAATATATCACTCCTACTCCAAGATACATGGACATAACCTCCACCCGGCATTTCTCTTATTAGCATCATTTTCACATTGTCCCCTGCTTGATTCTCTCTTGCTGGAGGCACACTTAACTTTGCTTTCCTCTGATCTCTTTTCTTCACCCACCTGCCTTCCCACTTATCAAAAGCTACCCATGTTTGACTGTATGTGATCCATTCCTTAATATGCAATATCATTCCCGGAAATCTCTTGTTAACTATATCTTTTGAACTGAACTCTAATCTGTAACTACTCTTCAAGGGCTGTGATTTTAATAAATCCACATCATATCTTGCGGCTACTTAAGGTAGTCTCTCATAAACCTGTCCTTCACGTTGAGTAACATCCTTCCACATGAACCGCAGTTTGTCTTCTGTGTAAGTTTCCGTTTGAGCTGTAACTGGCATTCTTAAAATCATTTTGTTTAATTCTAATTTCAATCTGGACACATTTACTGATCTATCTCTCTCTGGCGTCCCTTCTATTCTGGCATTGCCATTTGTCAATCCTGTTGCACCTTGTGGACTCAAACTATTTAACCAATCTGTCAATTGTTGTGCTGTGAAAGCTTGCCAACTAATATTATTTCTCTGGTGTACTTCTTGTGGGGTACTGCAATGTACATTCAAGATCTGATCTGGGGTTCTCTGCGGAAAACTTGCATCTGGAATAAGTTCAGTTCATCTTGATCTGCGAAGTTACTTAAAACCATTGCAATAAAACAACCAAAAGGTAGGAGCAAAATATAAAAAGTCCATTGGCTGGGACATAAAAAACACCATGCACCCTTTGGCCATAAATTGTACATTATTTTCTATCTATTTAGTATTTCCTTCAGCACAGTGCATCTGTGGAATGCCCGTTCTAAGCAGGATGGTGGTCCTTACTACACGTGCTTAGGATCAAGATTGCCTAGAAATAACAGACCAAGGGTGCATGATTACATACTGCCTAGTTCAGGCTAATTGCACCAAAATGTTATGACAGCTCATGTAGGTTCTTACTTGCCAAAGTAACAAATTTTACCAGCTGTGGGCCATCGAGGGCAAAACAGGCCAGCGCACTTATGCGTACTCCCTTTTCATTAAGTACATTTTTCAAAAGTGATTTTCTTTCCATAGAAAGCTTTTCACAGGTGCACACCAGATGCAATATGTCTTCAATCCCACTGCCGCACAGGTGACAAACTGTGTTTGTTGTGTCTCTCAGCCAGGGAGGAAAATTTAAGGCAGAAGGTAGTAGCCCCAAGCTGTAGTGCAAAAACTGCTCTTTGCTATGTCTTGAGAAATTTAATAACATCCAGGCTGGGCCCTCTCTGAAAAGGATGGCTTATTTTCTATCAAAGACTGAACCTTGATGGATATCTGGACCACTTTTTCAAAAGGAGGTGGCTGGTGGAAATATTCTGTAGTTGGATCAACCCTGTCACACCCAGGACTCGTTAAAGTATACTCTAGCGAGGGAGGACGCCTCCTGCTGGAACTCCTGCCACAAGTAATAATTAATGGTTTTAGGGGCTGCTGCCTTGATTTAACTCCAGAGATTGATGTAGGTGTCTTGTTGTGCCAAAGATTGTTTTAGCAAGCCATACTCCAGTCTGATTGGGTTGGCGTGTCCCTTCCTCTTAAGATCTGAATGCTGTACGTTATTGCGGGTAGGAGCTTAGCTTGTTTTACCTGTAGTAGTGGAATGAATGATGGCTTGTTCAGTTGGGTCTTCAGCCTTTTTATGGTTACTGCTATAGCTGGACCTTTACCTACAATTGTTTTCCTTTGTTGCACAAGGTTGCCTGACTTATCAACAATCACTCCAAGTAATTTATATTCAGTAGTTTGCTGGAGCCTTGTCTCGCCCCAGTACCATACCAGAGGACTCTTGTTCCTGTTACTGATCGTCATTGTACGAGTTTTATCAGAGTTGATACTCAGAATTTTATCTTTCAAGTATTCCTGTGTTACGTTAATAAGCCGCTGGAGGCCTATCTTGGTATTAATTGATTAGTACTAGATCATCTGCGTACATGAGGCTTGACAGTGACTGGCTCCCAAGTCTCATCGCATGTGGATTGCAAGCGTCAAGGCCCCTGCTAAGTCAGCCAGGCACAGGTTGAACAATGTTGGGGCCAGGACACACCCCTGCTTCAGCCTATTGCTGGTTGGTATCCTCCTAGACAGGTGTGTACCTGCTCTCAGCTTTACCTGTACCCATGTGTCCATGTGGAAGGCTATTATCAACTCAAGGAGGGCTGTGGGATCCCCCAGAATTATAGTTTCTTCTAGAGCCTAGTCCTCTCCACGTGGTCGAAGGCCGCCTTAAGGTCATAAAAGCCCAGATGCATTGGTTGCTTTTGTGCCTTTGCCTTATCAATGAGGCATGAGATGGCCATGATGTTCGTTCAGGTGCTGGATTTTTTGAGAACCTAGTTTGGGTAAAGGGTATCATACCCTTTTCAACAGCCCATGCTGACAAGTGTTCCAGCAGGATTCCTGCAAAGTACTTTTCCTTGTTTTCTATGAGGGCAATTAATCTGTAATTTGTGGCAGTGATCTGTCCCTGCTTTTGAAGATAGGTGATATAATAGATCCCTTTCAGGAGGAAGGAATTTTGCAGGTGAGACCAATTTCGATTTAGAGGTGCTCCAGTGCATCAGCCCAGAAAGCACTGTTGTATTTTGAAAATATCAGGAGGCATGCTGTTTGGTCATGGTGCTCCTTCTCTCCTATCTTTGGCAATCTGACGTGATTAAATTTGTTCTACTGGGGCTCAGCTTAGTTGTTGCTGTCAAAAGAAGTGGATGGTGCTGGAAGATCTCAAAAAGGGGAGTTGAGCAAGAGCATGTCAATCCCATGGATCGTAATGCTTGACCAGCTTGTACCTGGTGGGAGTGGTTGAAGTGATCTCCGAGACGTCTTGCCTTCCAGTATATGAGAGGCGATTTCACCATTCGTTAGGCGTATGAGTTTGCTTATTGTTCCCCAGAATCATGCGCTATTACAGCTTTTGACATCTGCAAATAACTTTGACCATGTCTCATTTTCACGCAACTTATTCCTTGACGTCTTCAGCTTCTTTAATGTTTATTTTTGGCCTAGGGCATCCTGCAAAGCAAGGTGGTCTGGAGTACGCTGAAGCAACCTTAGGACCCTATTTATTGATCTTTTGAACTGCTGTAACTTTGTCCTTTGTGTCTTTGAGATGGGTGTTATTCTGATAGGTGGGGCAGGGGTGATAACCGGCTCTTTCCGAAGATTTCCCCTACTCTTGTACTACTTTGCTGCTGGTATCACCCACCGAGTCACATGCAAGTGCATTGCTGACTGGGATAAGTGTTCAACGCCAGTTTGAGCACATTTGATCCATTTATAGTTGATGGTGAAGGTGCTGTTCATAGGGTCCCTTGCTCTATTGAATTTGGGAGCTGTGAGTAAAAAAACTTTCTTTTGGGGGCAGCGATCATTTCCGCTTCTATCCTCAAGTTTGTAGGAACAAATTTGTTCGAACAGTGGGAGGGAGACGAAAGTGTAATCTATTGTGGTACTGTAGGTCGTTGAATAATAGGAGGCCACTGGTGGGAAATCTTCCCAGAACGGCCCCTTCAAAGCCCTTAAGTGTAGTTGTCCCACGTCGTTGAGTAGCACTGCACTGATTTTGGTTGCTCGTCCCGGATAGTTTATCCCTTGCACTGGTATATTCCAGATCAAAGACAGCACTGCCACAGGAGCACAAAGCAGGTGGAGGTTTAAGTTATCAGAGATAAAGACATTTGCCATGTCTGCTGTGTCTCCCTTGCATAAGAATTCCACAATTTGTTCAACCAGCAGGGAGGCAGCCTCGGATTTATGTTTTGGATGAATGTACGCATTTACAATTAACAGCTCAGTTCTCTGCAGCTATGGTGAGTGTAATAGCGTTAACAAAATAGAGTGTAGAAACTAAGGGCCTGACTGTAGCAGAGTGAGCTGATGAGATGTACGTAACTAGACCACCCTGCAGGTGGGCGAACTTTGCCCCTCTGACTGCTGGCGTTGAAAAGCATGAGTATCCTTGCAGATGGTAAGGTTCATCCAGCTACATTTCCTGCATCAAAATGATGTCAAAGGATGTGATGTACTGGGTAAAGTCTTGATCTAACGTTTTGCCAATGAGGCAATTAACATTCCATGAGCAGAGCCACAGAGATTCATCGCCTGCCGGCGCATCTGCTGCTTTATCCAGAGATTGGATTGGGCCCTGTTTTGGTTGTTGATAGTTCTGGAGATCCACCTGTAGTCAGTGACCAGGTGTTGCAGGTCTGTAGCGTTCCAGCTTTTCGTGTTGGTATCTAGAGTAGTATTGGCCCTTGTTTTCGTTCTCCTAAGTGAGTGCCCCTGTGCACCCTTAAGAACAGAGCATGTGCGATTGTTCGAATGCCCTGGCTTGGTGCCATGGTCCAAAGGTAAAAAAGGAAGGGAATACCAAGGCTTGGGGTATGGAGTAATGCTTATGCCCCAGCTCTCAAAGGTGGCTTTTTAGGAAAGAATTGTATGTGCAATTAAGTTAGTTCATCTTGTAGCCTTCGTGCCTTTGTTTAGGGGTGACATTTCTGGACGGATGATCCCTACTGCAAGGAGATCTGTCAGATATTTGCCCTATTTAAGATGTCTCCCATGCCTCGTGATTTATAGTTTCACATGAACGTAAGGACATTCGTATCCAGGTGCCAATCTGGTACCTCTTCACTTTGAGTAGGCCAAGCTCCTGTGTTGTCTTGATTGGGCCTTATTGTTTCACTATTGCATCTGGAATAAATCCAGCTTGATTTAACATCTGGTTCAGTTTTGCAATTTGTGTAGGGGTCAAAGGTGGAACAAGAGAAGCTGTTCTCTCCATCTCTGAATTGTTTGAATTCACTGAACTCTGCATACCAGTTGGTGATATCCCAGCAGATGTACCTGGTGTTTCAGAAACAGTCGGACATTTATTGAATGCGCGTTACTTCCGGAATTGCCTGAAGCATACAAGGGAAGAACTGGACCGAAGGGCACAGAAACTGTTAATGCATCGGGACCTTTAAGATTCGTCTGACTCCCGAGGTGACTAGGGTGGTCTTACTGGGGTGGCGGGAGGCCCAAAAGGTGTCGGGTTGGTGGGGCCGTCTCACTCAACAGACCTCACTGTAGTGGGGGAGATGGCTGGCGGAGACGTCAGTGTTGGAAGGATTTCGGAAATGGGACAACATAGAAATTTCCCTGCTTGGGGACGTCTGGGGAGGGTTACATATGCGATCCTTTGAGGAGCTTCAGCAACTCTTCTCTCTGAACAAAACTCAATTTCACAGATATCTACACCTCCGCCATGCATTACTGGTACACGTCCAAGTACGTGAGACTATACCTGAGCACAGTCCCATAGAGGCAAAGGTGCTGATGGGGAGCCTGGGCGGGGGTTCACAGATTTACAGCTCCTTGATTGCTAACACGGCCCGTCCTCTGGATGGGCTTCACCAGAGGTGGGAGGACTGGGTGGGACACATAGAAGAAGAGGACTGGAGGAAGCACTAATGGCCCCTCGAACCCTGACCATGGCCATCCGATTTCGACTACTACAGTCCCTCTATCTCTACACAGCTTAACTTAAGCCTGTTAGATTACACATAGCAAGCCTCCGGCCCCGGGCTGACTGTCCCCGATGCTCTGGCCATGACGCCAACTTCTTCCATATGGTGTGGTCCTGTCCATCCATAGTGACTTATTGGAGGGCGGTTCTGAGGGAGATCTCAGGGGTCCTAGGGGGCGAGGTGGAAATGGCTCCGAAACGGGATTGAGGAGAGCAGATCAAACCTTTCTGGGAATGGCATGCCTGGTGGCAAAAGGAGACATAATTGCGAATTGGAAGGCCAGAGTGGCACCAGCATTGACCAGATGGAGACGAGGTGTGGACTGGTGTGCCCGGCGTGAAAAACTTGTGTATGAAGCCAGGAGTTGCCCTAACAAGTACTATAAGGTGTGGGGGAAATGGGAGGCCTCGTGGTGCACCTGAACTGTTTGTGAATTGCATGATCTACTGGGGGACCCCCTCTGACACCCACCTCCGGGGAGGGGCTGTCCTCTACTTTCCCACCTCCCCTCCTCCCCCTCTTCCCCTCCGCCTTTCTCTCTCTTCTCTCTCTGTTTCTTCTTTCCCCCTTCCCTTCCCCCCAGCACGAGTTCGTACAAGTGCATAATGTATTTTGACCGTAATAATTGTCTATGAAGGCTTTTTTGGGGCTGGTGAGATGTCCGTCTCCAGGTGCCAATTGGTGCCATGTGATGTTTATTTCATTATAATTTACCTTTTCAATTCGTCGTCTGACTTTGAGGAATTGTCCTTCCTGTAATTTGTCCGGTTAGGACAGTACTGAATCTTTGTTCTGTTTGACTTGGGATGGCATTCAGCATTGACTGAACTGGACTAAACATTGGTACTGACTTATGCAGGCACAATTTTGAATGGGCTGATGCACATAAGGTGTCTGCACCATTTGACTCACATTGGGACCTGGATCAATTTGATTTACAACTGCCTTTGCACAGGCTGAACTTTATAAACAGTTGAAACTGGTGGATAAACCACAGGCACTTGTGACACTGAACTTACAGGTGTACGTACCTGAAACAATCCGGTCTGTGTAACTGCAGCGGTTGGCACATTCAAGACTACATTTTGTACTGCTTGTCTTCTCGTTTCTGTCTCAACTGATAGGTATGGTGGTGGACGATTCATCAATAACAAATGTATAAACTAATCATCTGAATCACTGTCATATGTTACTGTCTTTTTAAACTCAGCTTCTGCTGTCAGTCATGCTTTTTCTGCTTTCTTTTGAGTCTTTGGTTTTGTACTCTCATGACCTTCCTCTGAAATAGCTGGAAATGTTCTGACTCCATCTAATATATGTGCTCTCCACATTTTCGGCTCCAAATCCCATCTTGCTTCTGAAAGTGTCTTAATCGATCTCTGCATTCTTTTCTCATATTTTGTTGACATTCGTTCACGGACAAGAAGTTCCCAAATACTAAGGGCTTTAAATTATGCGGCTCTTGGAGGTGGTTTTATTTTACACATTATTCACCTCAAAATGTCTAAAATTCTCAAATTAAATGTTCCATATTAGGAAAAAGCAAAGGCACCTTCTTTCTCAGTAATCTTACACTATTGTTCAAACCATGTACATGCATTAAAAACCTTTAGTAGATGGCACAATATAATCTGGAGTTCCTTCTGGTGGTGTTTTTATACCATCTCTAACCTGGATATACATAGCTCCTCTTAATGCACTGTTATATGCCTTGAAAAACTTACTTTTCGGTCCATTTCAATCAATCACAATAACTTTTCAATTGAACCAGAAAGTAACTTAAATTCAGCAATTCTTTGCTCTCGTTGTTCTCAACCAATAGCAATGTGGCACTGTTCACCAATATCAGAGCGACTTCACACCAACCAACCTATACAAACGGAGCACAATGACATCACCCGCACCTCGTTCAGCAATACAGTCGCTTCGCAATTGTCTCTCACACAATCCCTCACACACTTAATGCAAAATATTGTGAGCAAAAATCAACAACCTGCCTGCACACTATCAGTAGGATCTCAAACACTTCAAAGCTGTACGGGCTTACACTTCTCCAACTGTAGCTTTCAAAATTACACAATGAGTGAAACTTGACCAGCAATTCTCACTCCAGTTGATACAGATCTTCTATGTGCACTCAGGATTCACTAGATACCAACCAATAACTCACACTAACTCAAGAAAAACTATTGGCACTGTCAACAATGTCTCATGACAAGTACCTCACTGCAGACAATAAATTAACCGAGTGTCTTCTACATTTGTGCATTATCCCCGGATCTAAGGCCACAGCGGGCGCGTCAACAACAACTGCAGACATTATTGAGCAAAAAGGGCTACAATCACTTTGAGTACAACAACCCCCCAAAACACTTCACAACATCACAGTTCACCGCAATCTTCAAGCCAAAAGCAATGCAAGCTCAAAACCCTAAACTTACGCATCTGTCACTTGTAGGCACAACGCTGGAATTTCATCAGTCTTCGGAATGAACCATGGGTCAAAATTCAGTGCGAACAACATTTGGACTAGGCAATCGCATAAGGTCAATCATATCTACCTAACACTAGACATAATGGTTCTCACTCATTATAGGGTAAACCATCCTCTGCTACAAGACCTGTTGTAGCATTTTCATCCCTCCCAGGAATCAGTGCTCATCGAGGTGGATGGATCTTTGGACCCAGTAAGTAGTGTGGTAGAACCACTAACACATTTTCAAGACAAACCCAATCAATTAAACACCAATGTCAGATGTACAACCATTTCCTTTTGCGACTCGCAAAATGTGAATTTTTGTGACTCGCAAATTGCAAGCCGCAAAAGGAAATGTACTAATGTGTCACAGACAAAATTAGCAATTCCCAATGGGGTTGCAATTGACCTACCTCATCAATAGTAATGATGCAGGTCGCAATTTGCGACCCGTTGGGAATGGGCAATAACACAGGGATGGTGGCCTTCTGGGGATAGCAGACCACCATGTCTGTGTTTGCTTTTCAATAAATCAACATTTAAAAAAAAATGCAGCCTGATTTCCTTAAAGAAAAATGGGATGCACTTCAAAAAGAACAATGAAAGTTTTATTTCTTAACCCCTTCGCTGCCAGGCCTTTTCCCCCCCTCAGGTGCCAAGCCTTTTTTTGGCTGTTTGCGCTTAGGTCCTCATAACATTTTGTCCAGATAAGCTACCCGTGCCAAATTTGCGTCCTTTTTGTCCAACATCCTCGGGATTCTAGAGGTACCCAGACTTTGTGGGTTCCCCTGAAGGAGACCAAGAATTTAGCTCAAATACAGCAATTTTGTTTGTGGCATCAACAAAGGGTTTGCAGTGCTAAAATCACCATCTTCCCAGCTTTCAGGATCAGGCAGACTTGAATCAGAAAACCCAATCTTTTAACACAACTGTTGCATTTTACAGGGACATACCCCATTTTTACTATTTTTGGTGCTTTAAGCCTCCTTCCACTTAGTGACAGAAATGTATGTGAAACCAATGCTGGATCCCAGACAGCTAAACATTTCTGAAAAGTAGACAAAATTCTGAATTCAGCAAGAGGTAATTTGCGTAGATCATACAAGGGTTTCCTACAGAAAATAACAGCTAAAATAAAAAAATATTGAAATTGAGGTGAAAAAACCCAGCCATTCTTCTCCACTTTATACTCTGTAACTTTTTCCTGAGATGTCAGATTTTTGAAAGCAATATACTGTTAGTCTGCTGGACTCTTCTGGTTGTGGGGATATATAGTGCTTGTAGGTTCATCAAGAACCCTAGGTACCCACCTTGCAATAGGTTTTCATTTTGTACCGGGTATACAGCAATTCATTTGCTGAATTATAAAGAGTGAAAAATATGTATAAAAAAAACCTTTGTATTTCCAAAATGGGTACAAGATAAGGTGTTGAGAAGCAATGGTTATTTGCACATCTCTGAATTCCGGAGTGCTCATACTAGCATGGGAATTACAGGGCATTTCTCAAATAGATGTCAATTTTACCCACTGTCTTACATTTGGATGGAAAAATGTAAAGAAAATCAAGGGGCAATAACACTTGTTTTGCTATTCTGTGTTCCCCCAAGTCGCCTGCTAAAAATGGTACCTCACTTTCATGGGTAGGCCTAATGACCGCAACAAGAAACGCAACATGGACACATCCCATTTTTACATTGAAATCTGACGTGTTTTTTGCAAAGTGCCTAGCTGTAGATTTTGGCCTCTAGCTTAGCCGGCTCCTAGGGAAACCTACCAAACCTGCGCATTTTTTAAAACTAGACTCGTAGGTGAATCCAAAATGGGGTGCCTTGTGGGGCTCTCATCAGGTTCTGTTACCCGGAATCATTTGCAAACCTCAACATTTGGCCAAAAAACACTTTTTCCTCAAATTTCGGTGACAGAAAGTTCTGGAATCTGAGAGGAGCCACAAATTTCCTCCCACCCAGCATTCCCCCAAGTCTCCTGATAAAAATGGGGTAGGCCTAGCGCCCACAACAGGAAATGTCCTAAAACACAACGTGGGCACATCACATTTTGCCAAAGAAAACAGAGCTGTTTTTTGCAAAGTGCCTAGATGTGGATTTTGGTCTCTAGCTCAGCCGGCACCTAGGCAAATCTACAAAACCTGCACATTTGTGAAAACTAGACTCCTAGGGGAATCCATGATGGGGTGACTTGTGGGGCTCTTACCAGGTTCTGTTACCTAGAATCCTTTGCAAACCTCAAAATGTGGCCAGAAAAATCACTTTTTCCTCTCATTTTGGTGACAGAAAGTTCTGGAATCTGAAAGGAGCCACAAATTTCCTTCCACCCAGCCTTCCCCCAAGTCTCCCAATAAAAATGGTACCTCACTTGTGTGGGTAGTCTAGCACCCGTGACAGGAAATGCAGTAAAAACAAGACCTGGACACATCACATTTTCCCAATGAAAACAGACCTGTTTTTTGCAAAGTGCCTAGCTGTGGATTTTGGCCTCTAGCTCAGCCGGCACCTAGGGAAACCTCCCAAACCTGCACATTTGTGAAAACTAGACACCTAGGGGAATCCAAGATGGGGTGACTTGTGGGGCTCTCACCAGGTTCAGTTATCCAGAATCCTTTGCAAACCTCAAAATCTGGAATCTGAGAGGAGCCACACATTTCCATCCACCCAGCATTCCCCCAAGTCTCCCAATAAAAATGGTACCTCACTTGTGTGGGTAGGCCTAGTGCCCGTGAAATGAAATGCCCCAAAACACTATCTGGACACATCAAAATTATCAAATACAAAACTACTTGTTTTTGTGGCGGGGGCACTTGCGTTTTTGGTCCTGGGCTCAGCAGCCATCTAGGGAAACCTACCAAACCGAGACATTACTGAAAACTAGACACCCAAGGGAGACCAGGGAGGTATGACTTGCATGGATCCCCTAATGTTTTCTTCCCCAGAATCCTCAGCAAATCTCAAATTTAGCTACAAAATCACATTTTTCCCACATTTCTGTATGGGATCACCGTACCGGGACAAATTTCCTACCACCCAACGTTCCTCTCAGTCTCCCGGTAAAAATTATACCTCACTTGTGTAGGTGGGCCAAGTGCCTGTGACAGGGAAGATCCAAAAACACATTGAAATTGAGGGAGAACCAAAGCAGGTCCAAAAGGGCATTTTGAAAACAAAATCATTTTGAGGCTGACAAGTGCAGCAGAAATTTTATCAGTATAGATGAGACAATGCTGGGTGGTAGGAATTTTGGGGATTCCTGCAGATCCCGGAAGGTTCCATCACAAAAATGTGGGAAAAATGTGTGATTTCCAGCTAAGCTGGAGGTTTGCAGGGCATTGTGGGTAAGAAAGTGGTGCAGGGTTCATGTGAAGCACACCACCCTGGATGTGTCTAGGTCTTGTGAATTTTTCTACATGGCAGCGTCCCAAAGTCCAAAAAGTGCAGCCCTCACCATTCCAAGTGGGACAATTTTGAGAGTTAGCCAAGCTCTCATGGCCTAAATGTAAAACCGAAACCCAAAATAATCAAATGTTCTCTTGCTTGCCAAGGGCTAAGATGTTTTAGTGTGCGGGGGAGAGCTGTAAGACTGTTACCCGTTTCAGTTGGTGTGGGGGCATAACAAGGCCCATACTGGTTGGTAGCCACCACCCAACTATTTTTTTTAAAAAAATTCCCTGGCATCTAGTAGACTTCCTGCCCCCCCGGGGTGTGGATCGGGGCTAATTGCCCCGTCTGACCACTGATGGGCAGAACAACTTTAGACCCATTTATTTGGGCCATACCCCCACCCTCTTATTTTGAAACAAAAATCTTCCCTGGTCTCTGGTGGGCTGTCTGCCCCCAAGGGCCTTCCAAAAATAGGCTGATCTGCCCCCAAGTGGGGCAGATATGGCCAACAGTAATGTGCCCCCATGGGGAGCGACCCTTGCCCAAGGGGCTGCCCCCCAAACAAAACACACACATACACACACACCAATCCCTGGTGCCTAAGTGGTTTCTGCCCCCCCCTGGGGGCAGATTGGCCTTATAGAAATAGGCTGATCTGCCCCAAGGGGAGCAGAAATGGCCTAAAATAAATGTACCCCCCCAGGGGCGCGAGCCTTGCCTAAGGGGTCGCTCCCCTTGCGTGAAATTGGCGCAAAAAAAAAAATACCCAGTGCTTAGTGGTTTCTGCCCCCCTTGGGGGCAGATCGGCCTAATAAAAATAGGCCTATCTGCCCCAAAGGGGGCAGAAATGGGAAATGGCCTAAAATAAATGTGCAACCCTGGGGAGCGGCCCTTGCCAAGGGGCCCGCTCCCTTTATGCGCAAGTATAAGAAAAATAAATCCCTGGTGTCTAGTGGTTTCTGTCCCCCTTGGGGGGCAGATCAGCCTAATTATAATAGGCCGATCTGCCCTCAGGGGGGCAGAAAAGGCGTACAAATATTTTGCCCGCCTGGGAAGCACTCCCCTTATGCGTAAATATATATAAGAAAACAATTCCTTGGTGTCTAGTGGTTTTTGCCCCCGAGGGGGAAGAGGGTAGGGCAGAAATGGCCTAAAACTAATTTGCTCCCGGGAAGAAATGGGCTAAAAATACTTTGCACCCGCCCCACCCCTGGGGAGCGACCCTTGCCTAAAGGGGCGCTCCCCACATATAAAAAAAAAAATTAAAATGGCCTTAACATATTTTACGTCCCAGGGGAGCGGACCTTGCCCAAGGTGTCGCTCCCCAATTATAAAAAAAAAAAAACAAAAAAAAAATCATCCTTGGCATCTAGGGGGTTTCTGCCGCTAGGGGGCCAGAAATGGCATAAAAATAATATGGTCTACTGGGGAGCGACCCTTACCCAAATGCCCGTTCCCCTTATGTGTCAGTATCATGAAAAAAAATTCCCTTGTGTCTAGTGGGCATTTCTGCTGCCTGATTGCATTGTGTTCGGGCAGCAGAAATGCTTGCAGAGACATGATAGGAAAGGAAAGGCCTTTCCTTTCCTTTCATGCCTCTGCCGGCCCCCTCCTCCCGAGCAGAAAAGAAATGCTGAGCCTTTCTCTTCTGCATCGCGCTGGGTGGGTCGGAGGGTCGAGGTGGGAGTGGATTCCTCTTCCATCCCTGACTGGGGGTTGTGGGAGGGAGGCCCATGGGGGAGCACTAGCACTCCCCTGTGGGCTGGGTGCAGGACGAGCTGGTCTCGTCCCCGGCACACAGGAACCGTATTCGAGGATGAGACCAGCTCGCCCCAGGCACCCGAGGGGTTAAGGGTTATCAATGGTCCATCGGGCCACAGCCTGCTCTTAAAAACATTTTCCCTACCATTCTCAAACGGGAATGGGTCCCCTGTGGACCCCTTCCTGTTTGCGACTGGCTTATCACCTACGTGAAGTAGGTGGTAAACTGCAATTGTTTTGTGACTGCATTCTGGTTGCAAAACAATTGTACATCCCCCTGTGACTCGCTATTAGTGAGGGATGCCCTTGATACATCCCTTCCTAATAGCGAATTCCAAACTGAATTTTGCGAGTCAGTAACAGGTTACAGAATCACAAAATAGGGTTTGTACATGCCAGAGCCCTTTTTAGCTGTCTCAAACAGGCCAAGTCTCTGTTTGCGACTGCTAAATGCAGTCGTAGATCTGGCACCCCGACCAATGTACCCCGGAAGTAAAACTCTAGTTGTAAATAAAATTAAGAGACTTATTACAAGCACAAGCTCAGAGTTATGTAGACTATTCGCAATACCAAATTATAAAGATACATAATCACCAAGGGTTGTCCAAGGCGACAAAATAAGTTAAAGTGAACTAACATCAACAAAACTAAGCATTCAAGAAAAACAAGGTATAATATTAGAAGAAATATCTGAGATACATAAATCAAACGATGTTCAGGGTTATCAATCATCAATCAATTCAAATTCAGCAGAGTTATAATTTAGGCTGAGCAGTGAAAAATGCTCGCAGATTGTAATCTACTAACTAAAATAGGCAAAAGATAGTTAAAAAGGGAAAGCATCAGCATGTCAGAAGCTCAATCAAGAGTCTTCTGAAGGGGATTAGGTAAAGATTTCTAAGTCTCAAAGGGCATCTCAAAGTCCAAAGCAGAGAAGAAGATACCTCTCCAAGGGGCAGAGTATTCAGGGACTCTTCATCAACAAAGCATCTGAAATCAGAAGAACATCTGCAAGCATGAGGGCAGCATATGGAAACTGCTAGGAACTGCCCAAAATCCAACTGGCCACTGTCATTTCAAAAGTCACAAAGCATTCTGAGTCACCAAAAGTATCAGTTCATGTCATGTTGAAGGGGCATCATCCAGTAATAATCGATCACACGACTCCAAGTTGAAACACGCTTTTCCTTCCCAAGCTTTCCTTGAGAAAATCTTCCATCCTTGAGAAACCACACAAGTTTGGAACAATTGTATACAGTGTCAGCCCATGTTCCACAATGCCCTTTTTTCTAGGGCACTACACTTCATTCTCTCTATGCCTAAACAATAGGATCTATTACCAACGTCTAGTCTTCTCATGGGAATACAGTCTGAAAGAAAACTCACCTCATGAAATTAAAACAGCATTTCCTGCACATTCATGAAATAGGCCTCACTCATGCTAACACAAGAGGATTATGACAATGCACTTAATTAACATGTTTTACCAAAACACATGTAATCTGCAAACTTAGGAATTCAGCATTATTGATACTTCATTAATATGAGTAACACATTTCATTTTAAACAGGAAGGCTTTTTTAACACATATCACTAGATGTGGCAGGGGAGTACGTTTTTCTCATGATTGCAAGCATTTTTAATTAATTAATCATTAGAAATTCAGTACGCTTTCAATATGCACTTAGTCTAGAGTCTAAATTACATTATAACATCAGTTTTATCCCTCTAACATGAGATTTAATTCAAATACGACCTAAGTTGGACTCTGCAATACAAACAAATGCACATTTAAATGTTGCGTCAGTGCAGCTTCTACGTTTAACTGTTAATACTTTGATTAACATAAGACATAAACTGTCACATTCTGGTGACTTTTGTGACACAAGAGGCTCCACTAAAGTTTAGCCTACATCACTGATGTTGTATATGTTGTGTATTCTAAATAGTCATAAATTTACAATCATACTGTTTGATGATTGTGTCAAAATATAGTTTAGTCAAGCTTGTACATTTACCATAAAATGTCATGACTTAAAAAAATATATATTAAAAAAACACAGCCATCTGGAATCAAATCTTAAAATAGTTTCAATGCATAATTCAATTAGATATTTTGCAAACTTAATGTGAAGATATTGGGTGATGTAAGTAATTAATAGCAGGTCACAGTATTGAGGTTTTCCCTAAGAAGAACCAATCACCATAGCATGATTAAGTAAAGAAAGCACATTTTTAATTTTCTCCCCTAAAAAATGTGAGATATTAATTTGAAATGATTAAGAATGATTAATGTGCCACAATACTGAGTTTTAATTAGTAAAATAGAAGCATTCTAGTTTATGCAATGAACGAAGGCACTCAATAAGATATTTTAGAATAATATTTTGAAAGTATACATGAATGTTAGAATCCAGAATCCAGAGATAGCCTTGATGTGTGAAAGTGTGAGTAAAATGGGAGTTTTTATCCTTTTTGTGTGATTGGGTTCCGAATGTTTGTGTTATTTTCAAATATAATAATGTTTTTAAATTATGACATTTTTAGGTAATTTTCTTAACTACCAAAAAATATATTTTTCATACAAATATTAAAGAATTTTGTTTTTGATTTCTGTGCTTATATACTATGCAATATCCCAAAGGAAAATAATGATAGTGGTTTACGTAAGCTTATTTTGTTGAATTGGTGTTATTATCATGTCCAATGACATTTAGAGGGGTAGCTCTTTTCCGTCTTGTTATTAATTGGAATTAAGGGTAAGACAATAGCACAGAAGTATGAGTGCATGTCAATCCTGTTAAAGGAGGTTGTAAAGTGGATTGCAGTGGTGGATCTAATTGACACATGGAGGATGCAGAATCCCAGCATGTAGGTTACACACATCCCTCCAGGACACAAAAATCATATGCACATCTTGAAACTGTACTTATAGACCATACGTTCATACATGTACTGACAGAGGCAGAAGATGAAGTAATGGCCATACAAGATAAAGCGCCAGTGATGTGCCGCTTTACATAGAGAGCTGGTAAGGTAACATGGTGTCACACATGGAGGTTTAACAATACACTCATGGACAGCTCAGTAGTGAAGGCATCAACTGCACCATTGAGCACTACATCACTCAGTCAGTGTGGGGACCTCAAGAGGTCTGACCACATTTTGAAAAAGTCCTACAAACAGATACAAGGACAACACTGGATGTCAAAATTATGCTATATTTTAAGGTCAGTAGAACATGCTCCTAAATGGAACTTTAAGTGTGCCTGGGTGAGGTAATTGGGTACTTTGTGACATGGAATTTGCCAATGTGGTACACAGTACCGCAAGGGAAGCTACAGCTGTAGATAGAATAGCCTTTGTGCAGATGTTAGTATATTCACATCAGACTACATTAACGTAATTGTACTAGATTTTACTCTTGCTGGAGAGGTTGTGTGGTGCGGGCTTCAATAACCCACATTGAATGTCAGCCCCCCAAGATTAGTGGATTAAAGTGGTAGATCATAGATGAAATTGCTCTAATTTCTAACATTCAAATTCTTCACTCAGCTCCTGGAGTTTTGCTGGGTTGGATACTTGAAATGTTTTGGGGACTACCAAGTGATACCAGGAGAGTATTATCATTAGTACTGCTGGTGGCCAAACAAACACTTTTGGGTAAATGGGGTGAGGCAGACCCGTCAGAGACAGTGGAATTGTACCATTTGTTGTGGCCATTACTGGGCATGGACAAAGTATATTTTAATATTTCTAGGAATGGAAAGAACTTTGATCAATTCTGGAGTCTGCTGTTGCCTTTCCTCTCAATAGGTGATAAATTCCCACCTGCGAGATCCTTGAAAGTGCTCCGGAACATGCCATCAACAGAACTGTGAGACAAAAGCAAAAATACCATGGTAAGGCATCATTTGGAAACAACACAATACATCTTCTCACCTCCAATCCCAAATTAGACAATGCACTTGTAGGTAAAGCTCTGGATTGTGTCTTTATGAGGGACAGAGAATAGGGAGGGGAATGTACTAATTTTGTATCTTTGTGGTAAGTAAAATACATTAAAGTATTTTAAACCATAAATAGAGGTTATTCTCACCCTTGCACCTAGAGAAGGGTGCAAGAGCAAAGTGGGGTAACAGAGTGAAGGAAAGTGTAACAAACCCAGTCAAAAAAAATGAAGTATAAAACATACACTTTCTTCAGATCCTGCAGCTATATGCAGGCCAAAAATCACTAGGTCAAAGCGAACACTCATCAAGCAAGTGCTTGTGTGTGGCAGCCCTCTGTTCAGAATTCCTACTGTCCAGAAAGCCTTGAACAGAACGTATCTGTCTTCAACAAGCATGCAAAGTGTTGCAGGGAACTCAAGTGGTGCTCCAGTCCTTCAGCAAACACCTTCTCCTTGATAACTTTAAACTCTTACCACCATCTAAGCGTTGCTTTAGTCAACACTGGGAAAATGTGAATCCTGCTGCTCCAAAAAATAAAATCTTTCCTCTTGGGAGCTGCCCTCAACACAGCCTCACTCTGCAAAAAATTTGCAAAATCCACAATGCTTGTTACTGAATCTTTAATTTTAAGTCCTGCAACCTTTTAAGAAGGATAGACAACATAGAGAAAATTAAAAAATAAACCAGGTTCACCCCCGAGGACATCCTCCGTCTCGATCTGCACTGTAGCATTAGGATTTTTGTATTGGATGCCTCTCTCAGTTGTTGCCCTCCCACTGTTCTGATTTTTATAGCACTGGACTCATTGTCCAAACCCCCCCACCTCTTGACCCAGACCTTCCACCAAGGTAATTGTACAATCCTTGATATAGTGGAAGTGATGCACATTGTTTTCTTGAGAAACTAGAGACTTACTTACTAGCCCCTTGCACCACCGAAGCGTCCATTTTTGCGATGCTCCAGTGACGCAATGCTCTGGGCCATATTGACAAGGCAGCATTAAGCCACTTCTGTAAAGACAGCCGCTCACTTAGCTTGAAAGGGGTGTGCAGTGGGGGTTGCTGTGGAATTGTAAACCCAAGGCGGTGTCCCTTCCTGCACAAAAACAATCACCTCCGCAACACAGGCACCCTTGCACTGTTGGCTGATTTAGGATTTAGTACCAGTGTAGGGGAGAACACAGGAATGCGCCATATTCTTGTGAATAAGGCACATCCCTGTGATCTGGAAAAGAAGCAACTCAGCGCAGCAAGATTGCTTGCGGCATCGCACTGCGCCATTTCTTTGAAAATAAGCCCCTTAATTGGCCCTTCTACAACGGCATCCTCGAGTCCATAACTGTAACTGTCCCTCCTTTTCGTCCACTTTAGACTTACATACCTCTAATGTGCCCTCCACTTGTGAGAACTTGAAGTCTATGCCATTAATACAGATTCTTTCTTTTTTTAGTTTAGGAACACCTACAGCCTTGTACATTTGTGGGCATTTCCCAGCTCCGAACCAAAGTTTTCCCACTATTGAACTAGTCAGAAATGTTATTCTCGTTCCAGAATGAGAAAGGCATTGAATTACCCCAGATTTAGTTGATGTGGAGGGAAATAGCTAAGGCCCCCCTGCACCCATTCTCCTCCAGATTTTTCATGGCAGTGAAAGCACCATGAAATCGCTGGTGGAGAACTAGGTCGTAATCCCCAGGGCAGTGCTGGGTGTGCTGGTGGTCTGACCGCGGCATGACCGCGGTGGTCATAACGTGGCAGTCGGACTGTGGCTTTAGCAGCGGTCTGACCACCACTGCAAGAGTGGCAGTCTGGAGACCACCACACTCTTAATGAGGCCCATAATCTCTGCACGTACTGTTGCATTTTTTCATGAATCTGTCAAATTATAATTATGTATTATTATTATCTGTCTTTGAGCTTAATCTTGCAAACTAGAAAGAACTTGAAAAAGCATGTTGAAAGATTACAGATTCACACCTTGAAGCATAGCACATCTGCAGTGCTGATTTTGAAACCAGCCTTGCTGGGAAGCATACACTGCAGAATGAGCCATCAGTTTTGATAATGGACAGACATATACCTAATCCAACACAGTGGGTAAATGGGCAGATAAAAGAGGAATACTCTAGCACCTATTATCGAGCCTAAATTTGAGCTGCTTCAATGGAAGAATTCACAAAGATTAGACTATTCAGCCTTATGGGACGTCTTTCTCAATAACTTATTGCAGCTTTCTCTCTGTACATTACCTCCAAAATTGCATTAAGTTTTCTTTGAAACCAGATTAGAGTTCACTTCTACCACACTCTAGATCTTCCTGCTCAGCTTTAGAGTGCAACCAGCAAAATTTAAACAATTTGAAAAATTTATAAACGCTAAACAAATAGGGAGATTTGAAACGACTACAGGTGGAAAATAGTGCTACCATTGAAAGACAGGTAAATCGGAGGGACCCCTTCAGGTCTTGTCTACCTGGTTGTGAAAGACGTCTTGTGGGTTTAGAAAAAACCTACAGTGTACTTACAGCCCACCCATTGCTTACCATTGGTTGGCTTTATTATCAGTCCAATTTGCTTGCTTCTTATTCGGTGGTTTGCCTTTTTCCTTTGATGTTTGTCCCTCCTCTGAAGCAAAGCCTAGTTACCATTCTTTTGATTAGCTGCCTTTCATCCTTACGCTGCTTACTTTTGGGGAACTACCTTTTTCATTTTGGTTAAGCACTCCATGAGATTGCATGTATTTTCCAACTCTCTCACTCTTCTGCTTTTTGCCCCTCACAAATACCCACTCACATGCTCCATATTTATCTATCCCTTGTGTGCTTTGCGCTGTCACTCTCAAGTGCTTTTTCCCTACCAGACTTTCCCATGCCCTGTGTTGTTCTCTCCCGCATGCGCTTCTCTCTCACCCCATGTTTATCTCGCCCTTGTATGCTACTTGTATGCTACTCACTCTTTTATGTGCTTCTTCATCACCAGACTCTTCCATGTTCTATGTTGCTCTTTCTCTCATGTACTTCTCTCCCACCCTCATGTCTCCCTCTCTCTTGTGTGCTGCTCACTCTCTCATGTACTTCTTCCTTTCCAAAATCCACCACCCTCTGTGTTTCTCGCTCCCTAATGTGATTCTCTCTACGCACCTGTGTTGCTCTGTTCCCCAAGTGCTACTTTCCCCCACCTCCCCTGCACGCTCCCCATAGCTTCCCCCACTTGGTTCTGAGCAGGTGCTTTTATTATTCGCTGCTTCATTTGACAAATCCATGGCAGAGTAAACCAAGGAAGAGATTACTTCAGCAGCCTCTGCTTCATCCCAGAATGTGCCACAAAGATGCTGCAGAATGAGGAGGAAACCAATCTCCACCTGGGAATCTTTGCCTTCTATTACATGTAATGTGGTGAGCAGAATTCCAGAATTGTGAACTAGAGGCTGGAGGAGCATTATCGGAAATACCATAAAAAACATTATAAGGGGAGTCGACCGCCTACAGAGGGTGGGGCACAGGCCCTGCGGCCCACCTCCACTGCCATGGCCGAAGCCATTACATTGCCGGGGTTGCATGTCACCAGAGTGGGGCAAGGGCCTGGCCAGGCCCTGCACCTAAATCCACTTCGGGTGTCTAAAGACTGTGAGCGATAGGTTGGACATCCATGGCGCATTGACTTGCTTGAGGTCAGTTCTTGCACTCCATTTCTGTTACCTGGGAAGGGTGGGGTGCTGGGCCAAGCCAGGCTCCGAGCCCCAGCTCCATTACACATGGCAGAAAGCCATGCATTGGGAGGGTCTCAGATGCAACCAAAGACCAGGCCCTGTGCTGATTATCAGATTAGTGACCAATGTTCTCTCTAATAACTTTTCCCCTTGTACATCAAGAATGTTTGAGATTGCACTTTTCCCAACATTGTGCAGCACAATGAATAGCAGTGAGTGAGTGAACCACTGGAATGAAGGATGAAGGGAAAAAGAAGAGAGAGATCCATCAAGATTTTTTTTTTTAACTTCCAGAAGCACATTTTAGTATTTCCTGGCGGCTCAGGTGAAACTGTTATTTTGCTTTTTGTGTTTTTGGACAGATCCTGACTATACTTACTGCAAACCATGTTCAGCTTGAAATTCAGGTCTTTAAGTAAGCTTATGGAGCAAAACAACCAAACTGATATCTGAAGGTCCGGTATTGTGAATCTTTAATAGGACCCCCAAACAGGTATGTAATATACGCTGATGCAACTCATGTGCTGTGGAGTGCACCACCTTCCCAAATATGAAGGGAAATTACAAATGCAATACCTACTACCACAGGTTTAGAAAGACACTAAACCTCGAAAAACCCTAAACAACCTTGACGTAAAACAAAAAATGCAAATAAAGCAAGAGTAAACAAGACTGGTTTGTAGAACTTAAGTGCAATATATGAAAAGATCTACACTGCCTATTTCAAAATTATCTGGAAGTGGGAATGCATTTTATACTTTGTTACTGCCAGCATACTTTCAGTATGAGGGCAAACATCATTACTGCCCATCAACCAGGAGAAAGCACTTATAAAACTAAAAAAGGAAAACTTTTCTTCTGCACAAAGCCTAAAAACAATTATATTGCCTTTGATTTACTGAATTTACTTCATCGTTTATAATAATATATCTAAAATTAACCTTTCACAGCTTGCACTGAAAAAATATTAATGCTGACAATAAAACCATCGTCATTAACTTTTTGGAACGAGTGTGGGAGCGCTCCAAATGTTTCTGTGTGCGGCATTAAGAATAAAACTGCATCTCGTGCATCCTAGAAGGAACATTGTTAGTGACTGTACATTTTATTGCCATTTGTGTGATCTGTAGATCCTCTACAAAAGCCGTCTCTATACGGAACCGCAGATGATCTGTGGACACTATAAAAAGCACAAAAAAACGCTTTTATAAAATTAAGGTGCGTCTAAAAGGAGCCTGTGTTCATGATGTGTTAGATAAATTCCTAAGGATTGCTAAGACCCTACTTCCTTCTACTTGGAAATGTACTCCATCTCTTTGGAAAATTCCAGGCTGGTTTAGCCAGATGTTTAGCCGGATGTTGTTGGTTTAGATAGGCCCCATACTATGCCCCTAGAGCTATTCAGAAATCACTTTGTTGGCACTTTGAGGGAGTTACCTAATTGCTGACCAAACTTGTGAAGCCGTTTCCACTTTTGCCTTTGACAGAGGTTAGAATATACAAAGGCTGTGTGAGGAAACAGATGCATTAACCTTCCAAGGTGTCTTTCTTATCATAAGATAAAACAACACCGATAGCAATGCGTGTAGGAAAGTACCATCTTGCCTGGCATGTTACCCCCATATTTCACTGTATATATGTTGTTTTAGTGTATGTGTCACTGGGACCCTGCCAGCCAGGGCCCCAGTGCTCATAAGTGTGCCCTGTATGTGTTACCTGTGTTATGACTAACTGTCTCACTGAGGCTCTGCTAACCAGAACCTCAGTGGTTATGCTCTCTCATTTCTTTCCAAATTGTCACTAACAGGCTAGTGACCAATTTACATTGGCATACTGGAACACCCTTATAATTCCCTAGTATATGGTACTGAGGTACCCAGGGTATTGGGGTTCCAGGAGATCCCTATGGGCTGCAGCATTTCTTGTGCCACCCATAGGGAGCTCTGACAATTCTTACACAGGCCTGCCATTGCAGCCTGAGTGAAATAACGTCCACGTTATTTCACAGCCATTTACCACTGCACTTAAGTAACTTATAAGTCACCTATATGTCTAACCTTTACCTGGTAAAGGTTGGGTGCTAAGTTACTTAGTGTGTGGGCACCCTGGCACTAGCCAAGGTGCCCCCACATTGTTCAGGGCAAATTCCCCGGACTTTGTGAGTGCGGGGACACCATTACACGCGTTCACTATACCTATGTCACGACATATGTATAGTGTCACAATGGTAACTCCGAACATGGCCATGTAACATGTCTAAGATCATGGAATTGTCACCCCAATGCCATTCTGGCATTGGGGAGACAATTCCATGATCCCCCGAGTCTCTAGCACAGTCCCGGGTACTGCCAAACCACCTTTCCCGGGGTTTCACTGCAGCTGCTGCTGCTGCCAACCCCTCAGACAGGTTTCTGCCTTCCTGGGGTCCAGCCAGGCTTGGCCCAGGAAGGCAGAACAAAGGACTTCCTCAGAGAGAGGGTGTTACACCCTCTCCCTTTTGAAAAAGGTGTCAGGGCTGGGGAGGAGTAGCCTCCCCCAGCCTCTGGAAATGCTTTCATGGGCACAGATGGTGCCCATTTCTGCATAAGCCAGTCTACACCGGTTCAGGGATCCCCCAGCCCTGCTCTGGTGCGAAACTGGACAAAGGAAAGGGGAGTGACCACTACCCTGACCTGCACCTCCTCTGTGAGGTGCCCAGAGCTCCTCCAGTGTGCTCCAGACATCTGCCATCTTGGAAACAGAGGTGCTGCTGGCACACTGGACTGCTCTGAGTGGCCAGTGCCAGCAGGTGACGTCAGAGATACTTCTGATAGGCTCTTACCTGTGTTGCTAGCCTATCCTCCTTCCTAAGTAGCCAAACCTCCTTTTCTGGCTATTTAGGGTCTCTGCTTTGGGGAATTCTTTAGATAACGAATCCAAGAGCTCATCAGAGTTCCTCTGCATCTCTCTCTTCACCTTCTGCCAAGTAATCAACCGCTGACTGCTCTGGAAGCCTGCAAAACTGCAACAAAGTAGCAAAGACGACTACGGCGACCTTGTAACGCTGATCCGGCCGCCTTCTCGACTGTTTTCCTGGTGGTGCATGCTGTGGGGGTAGTCTGCCTCCTCTCTGCACTAGAAGCTCAGAAGAAATCTCCCGTGGGTCGACGGAATCTTCCCCCTGCAACCGCAGGCACCAAAAGACTGCATCACCGGTCCTCTGGGTCCCCTCTCAGCATGACGAGCGTGGTCCCTGGAACTCAGCAACTCTGTCCAAGTGACTCCCACAGTCCAGTGACTCTTCAGTCCAAGTTTGGTGGAGGTAAGTCCTTGCCTCCCCACGCTAGACTGCATTGCCGGGTACCGCGTGATTTGCAGCTGCTCCGGCTCCTGTGTACTCTTCCAGGATTTCCTTTGTGCACAGCCAAGCCTGGGTCCCCGACACTCAAACCTGCAGTGCACGACCTCCTGAGTTGTCCTCCGGCGTCGTGGGACCTTCCTTTGTGACTTCGGGTGAGCTCCGGTTCACTCTTCTTCGTAGTGCCTGTTCCGGCACTTCTGCGGGTCCTGCTTGCTTCTGAGTGGGCTCTTTGTCTTGCTGGACGCCCCCTCTGTCTCCTCACGCAATTAGCGACATCCTGGTCCCTCCTGGGCCACAGCAGCATCCAAAAACCCTAACCGCGACCCTTGCAGCTAGCAAGGCTTGTTTGCGGTTTTTCTGCACGGAAACACCTCTGCAAGCTTCTTCACAACGTGGGACATCCATCCTCCAAAGGGGAAGTTCCTAGTTCTCTTCGTTCTTGCAGAATCCATAGCTTCTACCATCCAGTGGCAGCTTCTTTGCACCCACAGCTGGCATTTCCTGGGCATCTGCCCACTCCCGACTTGATCGTGACTTTTGGACTTGGTTCCCTTGTTCCACAGGTACTCTCGCCCGGAAATCCATTGTTGTTGCATTGCTGGTGTTGGTCTTCCTTGCAGAATTCCCCCTATCACGACTTCTGTGCTCTCTGGGGAACTTAGGTGCACTTTGCACCCACTTTTCAGGGTCTTGGGGTGGGCTATTTTTCTAACCCTTACTGTTTTCTTACAGTCCCAGCGACCCTCTACAAGCTCACATAGGTTTGGGGTCCATTCGTGGTTCGCATTCCACTTCTAGAGTATATGGTTTGTGTTGCCCCTATACCTATGTGCTCTCATTGCAACCTATTGTGACTATACATTGCTTGCACTGTTTTCTATTGCTATTACTGCATAATTTTGATATTGTGTACATATATCTTGTGTATATTTGCTATCCTCATACTGAGGGTACTCACTGAGATACTTTTGGCATATTGTCATAAAAATAAAGTACCTTTATTTTTAGTATATCTGTGTATTGTGTTTTCTTATGATATTGTGCATATGACACCAGTGGTATAGTAGGAGCTTTACATGTCTCCTAGTTCAGCCTAAGCTGCTCCACTAAGCTACCCTTTTCTATCAGCCTAAGCTGCTAGACACCTCTTCTACACTAATAAGGGATAACTGGACCTGGTGCAGAGTGTAAGTACCCCTTGGTACTCACTACAAACCAGGCTAGCCTCCTACATTGGTTGTGCAGCAGTGGGATAAGTACTTGCAACTACTTACCACTTTGTCATTTTGTACTTTTCATAAGAGAAAAATATACAAAACAAGTTCAGTGTATGTACACCTAACCAAAAAGTTTTGCTTTTCTTCTCTTACTCCTTTGCTAAGTGCTGAAAAGTACCTCTAAAACTTTCAAAAAGTTCTTAAAAGTTGAAAAAGTTTTTTTTCCCTGTTCTTTAAAAAGTCCTGAAACTTTTTCTTTCTTTTTCTGTCCCTTAAACCTTTTCTATCATGTCTGGTACAGGTCAAACTCTGGATCTGGCCAGAAATGCTTATGACCACCTTAGCTGGAAAGGAGCAAGGAGTCTCTGCATTGAAAGAGGTTTAGGGGTAGGGAAGAATCCCTCAAGAGAATTGTTAGTTAATATGCTCATTGAACAGGATAAGACCTTAGTTGGCACCTCTGGTGAGAGATTAGCTGATGGTTCACACTCTGATTCTGGGGTAGCCCCAGTTAAAGGGTTAGAAGGGAACCTTCCCAACCTGCCCCTTAGCAGGCCACCTAGCAGGGCTGGTACTGATGTGAGTTCTCATCATAGTATAGAGGTTGCTCCTTTAGGCCAGGTTGTTAGAGTGCCATCTGTTAGGGACAGGTCTCCCTCTGTTCATTCACACCATTCTTCTGTGGCAAGGCATGCCCAACCCACCCACCCTGAAGACAGAGTGTTAGAAAGGGAGCTCAATAGATTGAGAGTGGAAGAATCCAGGCTGAAGCTCAAGAAGCAACAGCTGGATTTAGACAGGCAAGCATTTGACTTAGAGAAAGAAAGACAGAGGTTGGGGTTTGGACCCCATGGTGGCAGCAGCAGTATTACAGATAGTAATCCTGTAAAAGAGCATGATTCTAGGAATCTGCACAAGATAGTTCCCCCTTACAAGGAGGGGGATGACATTAACAAGTGGTTTGCTGCTCTTGAGTGGGCCTGTGTTGTACAGGGGGTCCCTCAAAGGCAGTGGGCCGCTATCCTATGGCTATCTTTCAGTGGAAAGGGTAGGGATAGGCTCCTTACTGTTAAGGAAAGTGATGCCAATGATTTTACAGTTCTTAAGAATGCACTCCTAGATGGTTATGGCTTAACCACTGAACAGTACAGGATCAAGTTCAGAGAAACCAAAAAGGAGTCTTCACAAGACTGGGTAGACTTTGTTGACCATTCAGTGAAGGCCTTGGAGAAGTAGTTACATGGCAGTAAAGTTTCTGACTATGAAAGCCTGTATAACTTAATCCTGAGAGAGCATATTCTTAATAATTGTGTGTCTGATTTGTTACACCAGTATCTAGTGGACTCAGATCTGACCTCTCCCCAAGAATTAGGAAAGAAGGCAGACAAATGGGTCAGAACAAGGGTGAACAGAAACGTTCATACAGGGGGTGACAAGGATGGCAAGAAGAAGGATGGTAAGTCTTCTGACAAGGGTGGGGACAAATCTAAAAATGAGTCTTCATCAGGCCCACAAAAACACTCTGGTGGGGGTGGTGGGCCCAAATCCTCTTCAAATCAAGTAAAGAAACCATGGTGCTATTTATGTAAAGTAAAAGGCCATTGGACAACTGATGCCAGTTGTCCAAAGAAAAGCACCAAGCCTCCTACCTCTACAACCCCTGCTGCTACACCTAGTGCCCCTAGTAATAGCAGTGGTGGTGGGAGCAAACCTACTAATAGCCAATCCAAGGGAGTAGCTGGGCTCACTTTTGGTAATTTAGTTGGGGTTGGTCTTGTTAGGGAGACCACAGAGGCTGTGTTAGTCTCTGAAGGTGCCATTGATTTGGCCACCTTGGTTGCTTGTCCCCTTAATATGGATAAGTACAAGCAACTTCCCCTAATAAATGGTGTTGAGGTTCAGGCCTACAGGGACACAGGTGCCAGTGTTACCATGGTAATAGAGAAACTGGTCCTCCCTGAACAACACCTACTTGGTCACCAGTACCAAGTGACTGATGCTCATAACAACACTCTTAGCCACCCCATGGCTGTTGTGAATCTCAACTGGGGGGTGGGTTATTGGTCCAAAGAAAGTTGTGGTTGCCTCAGATTTACCTGTAGACTGTCTACTAGGGAACGATTTAGAGACATCAGCTTGGGCAGAAGTGGAGTTGGAGGCTCATGCAGCAATGCTGGGCATTCCTGGGCATATCTTTGCTTTAACAAGGGCTCAGGCCAAAAAACAAAAAGGACAGGGTGACTTGGATCCTGGAACAATGGACCAAGTGCTCCCTAAAGCTAGGGTTAGTAAAGGTAAAACACTACCTACTATCCCTCCCTCTACAGTGGATTCAACTTCTGAGGAAGAAGAATTTCCACCCTGTGCAGAACCTACACCAGAGGAGCTTGAAGCAGACACTGCTGAGCTTTTGGGTGGAGGGGGGCCTGCCAGGGAGGAGCTGAGTGTGGCACAGCAGACCTGTCCCACACTAGAGGGTCTAAGACAGCAAGCTGTCAAACAGCAAAATGGGGATGTCAGTGACTCTCACAGAGTTTACTGGGAGGACAACCTCTTGTATACTGAAGCAAGGGATCCAAAACCTGGAGCAGCCAGGAGATTGGTGATTCCTCAGCAATACAGAGAGTTCCTCCTAACTCTAGCCCACGACATTCCCTTGGCTGGACATTTAGGGCAAATGAAAACTTGGGACAGGCTTGTCCCCTTGTTTCATTGGCCTAGAATGTCAGAGGACACAAAGGAATTTAGCAAGTCCTGTGAAACCTGTCAAGCCAGTGGCAAAACAGGTGGCACTCCAAAGGCACCCCTTATTCCACTGCCTGTGGTTGGGGTTCCCTTTGAAAGGGTAGGGGTTGACATAGTTGGCCCCCTTGACACTCCTACTGCTTCAGGCAATAGGTTTATCTTGGTGGTAGTGGACCATGCCACCAGATATCCTGAAGCAATTCCTCTAAGGAGCACTACAGCTCCTTCAGTGGCAAAGGCCCTCCTGGGAATCTTTTCCAGGGTGGGCTTCCCAAAAGAGGTGGTATCAGACAGGGGAAGCAATTTCATGTCTGCTTACTTAAAGGCCATGTGGAAGGAATGTGGTGTGACATACAAGTTCACCACACCCTATCATCCACAAACAAATGGACTGGTGGAGAGATTTAACAAAACTCTCAAAGGAATGATAATGGGACTCCCTGAAAAACTCCTGAGGAGATGGGATGTCCTGTTACCTTGCGTCCTTTTTGCTTACAGGGAGGTACCCCAGAAAGGAGTGGGCTTCAGCCCCTTTGAACTCCTATTTGGACACCCTGTAAGAGGTCCTCTAACACTTGTGAAGGAGGGTTGGGAACAACCTTTAAAAGCGCCAAAGCAAGACATAGTGGACTATGTACTTGGCCTTAGATCCGGAATGGCTGAGTACATGAAAAAGGCCAGTAAAAACCTTCAGGCCAGCCAAGAGCTCCAAAAGCAATGGCATGACCAGAAGGCTGTTCTGATTCAGTACCAAACAGGGCAGAAAGTGTGGGTCTTGGAGCCTGTGGCCCCAAGAGCACTCCAAGACAAATGGAGTGGACCCCACCTTATTGTTGAAAAGAAGGGAGAAGTCACCTACTTAGTTGACTTAGGCCCTGCCAGGAGTCCCCTTAGGGTGCTCCATGTCAATCGCCTGAAACCCTACTATGACAGGGCTGATCTCACCCTGCTCATGGCAACAGATGAAGGACAGGAAGAAGAGAGTGACCCTCTCCCTGATCTCTTTTCTTCCACAGAACAAGATGCTCTAGTGGAAGGTGTAGTTCTGGCAGATTGTCTTACTGCTGAGCAGAAAGACCACTGCATAAATCTCCTGGGTCAATTTTCTGAACTCTTTTCTACTGTGCCAGGCACCACTTCTTGTTTTGAGCACACTATAGATACTGGAGACAGCTTGCCTGTCAAAAGTAAGATCTATAGGCAGCCTGACCATGTCAGAGACTGCATAAAACAAGAGGTTCAGAAAATGCTTGAACTGGGAGTGTTTGAGCACTCTGAAAGTCCATGGGCCTCTCCTGTGGTACTTCTACCAAAACCTCATTCCAAAGATGGAAAGAAGGAAATGAGATTTTGTGTAGATTATAGAGGGCTCAACCAGGTAACTAAAACTGATGCTCACCCTATACCCAGGGCAGATGAGCTAATAGATACACTGGCATCTGCCAAGTATCTAAGCACATTTGATTTGACTGCAGGGTATTGGCAGATCAAGTTATCAGAGGCTGCTAAAGCAAAAACTGCATTTTCAACCATTGGAGGGCACTACCAATTCACAGTAATGCCTTTTGGGTTGAAAAATGCACCTGCCACTTTTCAGAGGTTGGTGAATACAGTCCTGCAAGGGTTGGAGGCTTTTAGTGCAGCATATCTAGATGATATAGCTGTCTTTAGCTCCACCTGGGATGATCACCTGGTCCACCTATGGAAAGTTTTGGAGGCCCTGCAACAGGCAGGCCTCACTATCAAGGCTTCAAAGTGCCAGATAGGGCAGGGGAAAGTGGTTTATCTGGGACACCTGGTAGGTGGAGAACAGAATGCACCACTTCAGGGGAAAATCCAAACTATTATAGATTGGGTTCCCACTACAACTCAGACTCAGGTGAGAGCCTTCTTAGGCCTCACTGGGTACTACAGGAGGTTCATAAAGAACTATGGCTCCATAGCAGCCCCTCTTAATGACCTCACATCTAAGAAAATGCCTAAAAAGGTATTGTGGACAGCTAACTGTCAGAAAGCTTTTGAGGAGCTGAAGCAGGCCATGTGCTCTGCACCTGTCCTGAAAAGCCCCTGTTACTCCAAACAATTCATTGTCCAAACTGATGCATCTGAATTAGGGGTAGGGGCAGTCTTATCACAACTTAATTCTGAGGTCCAGGATCAACCTGTTGCTTTTATCAGCAGGAGGTTGACCCCTAGAGAAAAGCGTTGGTCTGCCATAGAGAGGGAGGCCTTTGCTGTGGTCTGGGCACTGATGAAGTTGAGGCCATACCTGTTTGGCACTCACTTCATTGTTCAGACAGACCACAAACCTCTACTTTGGCTAAAACAAATGAAAGGTGAAAACCCTAAATTGTTGAGGTGGTCCATATCCCTACAGGGAATGGACTATACAGTGGAACATAGACCTGGGAGTACCCACTCCAATGCAGATGAACTCTCCAGATATTTCCAATTAGACAATGAAGACTCATCAGGTCATGGCTAGTCTTATTGTCCTTCGTTTGGGGGGGGGTTGTGTAGGAAAGTACCATCTTGCCTGGCACGTTACCCCCATATTTCACTGTATATATGTTGTTTTAGTGTATGTGTCACTGGGACCCTGCCAGCCAGGGCCCCAGTGCTCATAAGTGTGCCCTGTATGTGTTACCTGTGTTATGACTAACTGTCTCACTGAGGCTCTGCTAACCAGAACCTCAGTGGTTATGCTCTCTCATTTCTTTCCAAATTGTCACTAACAGGCTAGCGACCAATTTCACCACTTTACATTGGCATACTGGAACACCCTTATAATTCCCTAGTATATGGTACTGAGGCACCCAGGGTATTGGGGTTCCAGGAGATCCCTATGGGCTGCAGCATTTCTTGTGCCACCCATAGGGAGCTCTGACAATTCTTACACAGGCCTGCCATTGCAGCCTGAGTGAAATAACGTCCACGTTATTTCACAGCCATTTACCACTGCACTTAAGTAACTTATAAGTCACCTATATGTCTAACCTTTACCTGGTAAAGGTTGAGTGCTAAGTTACTTAGTGTGTGGGCACCCTGGCACTAGCCAAGGTGCCCCCACATTGTTCAGGGCAAATTCCCCGGACTTTGTGAGTGCGGGGACACCATTACACGCGTGCACTATACATATGTCACGACATATGTATAGCGTCACAATGGTAACTCCGAACATGGCCATGTAACATGTCTAAGATCATGGAATTGTCAGAGACAATTCCATGATCCCCCGAGTCTCTAGCACAGACCCGGGTACTGCCAAACCACCTTTCCCGGGGTGTCACTGCAGCTGCTGCTGCTGCCAACCCCTCAGACAGGTTTCTGCCCTCCTGGGGTCCAGCCAGGCTTGTCCCAGGAAGGCAGAACAAAGGACTTCCTCAGAGAGAGGGTGTTACACCCTCTCCGTTTGGAAAAAGGTGTCAGGGCTGGGGAGGAGTAGCCTCCCCCAGCCTCTTGAAATGCTTTCATGGGCACAGTTGGTGCCCATTTCTGCATAAGCCAGTCTACACCAGTTCAGGGATCCCCCAGCCCTGCTCTGGCGGGAAACTGGACAAAGGAAAGGGGAGTGACCACTCCCCTGACCTGCACCTCCCCTGGGAGGTGCCCAGAGCTCCTCCAGTGTGCTCCAGACCTCTGCCATCTTGGAAACAGAGGTGCTGCTGGCACACTGGACTGCTCTGAGTGGCCAGTGCCAGCAGGTGACATCAGAGACTCCTTCTGATAGGCTCTTACCTGTGTTGCTAGCCTATCCTCCTTCCTGAGTAGCCAAACCTCCTTTTCTGGCTATTTAGGGTCTCTGCTTTGGGGAATTCTTTAGATAACGAATGCAAGAGCTCATCAGAGTTCCTCTGCATCTCTCTCTTCACCTTCTGTCAAGGAATCAACCGCTGACTGCTCTGGAAGCCTGCAAAACTGCAACAAAGTAGCAAAGACGACTACTGCGACCTTGTAATGCTGATCCGGCCGCCTTCTCGACTGTTTTCCTGGTGGTGCATGCTATGGGGGTAGCCTGCCTCCTCTCTGCACTAGAAGCTCCGAAGAAATCTCCCGTGGGTCGATGGAATCTTCCCCCTGCAACCGCAGGCACCAAAAGACTGCATCACTGGTCCTCTGGATCCCCTCTCAGCACAACGAGCGTGGTCCCTGGAACTCAGCAACTCTGTCCAAGTGACTCCCACAGTCCAGTGACTCTTCAGTCCAAGTTTGGTGGAGGTAAGTCCTTGCCTCCCCACGCTAGACTGCATTGCTGGGTACCATGTGATTTGCAGCTGCTCCGGCTCCTGTGCACTCTTCCAGGATTTCCTTTGTGCACAGCCAAGCCTGGGTCCCTGACACTCAAACCTGCAGTGCACGACCTCCTGATTTGTCCTCCGGCGTCGTGGGACCTTCCTTTGTGACTTCGGGTGAGCTCCGGTTCACTCTTCTTCGTAGTGCCTGTTCCGGCACTTCTGCGGGTGCTGCTTGCTTCTGAGTGGGCTCTTTGTCTTGCTGGACGCCCCCTCTGTCTCCTCACACAATTGGCGACATCCTGGTCCCTCCTGGGCCACAGCAGCATCCAAAAACCCTAACCGCGACCCTTGCAGCTAGCAAGGCTTGTTTGCGGTTTTTCTGCTCGGAAACACCTCTGCAAGCTTCTTCATGACGTGGAACATCCATCCTTCAAAGGGGAAGTTCCTAGTCCTCTTCGTTCTTGCAGAATCCACAGCTTCTACCATCCAGTGGCAGCTTCTTTGCACCCACAGCTGGCATTTCCTGGGCATCTGCCCACTCCCGACTTGATCGTGACTTTTGGACTTGGTCCCCTTGTTCCACAGGTACTCTCGTCTGGAAATCCATTGTTGTTGCATTGCTGGTGTTGGTCTTCCTTGCAGAATTCCCCTATCACGACTTCTGTGCTCTCTGGGGAACTTAGGTGCACTTTGCACCCACTTTTCAGGGCCTTGGGTGGGCTATTTTTCTAACCCTCACTGTTTTCTTACAGTCCCAGCGACCCTCTACAAGCTCACATAGGTTTGGGGTCCATTCGTGGTTCGCATTCCACTTCTAGAGTATATGGTTTGTGTTGCCCCTATACCTATGTGCTCTCATTGCAACCTATTGTGACTATACATTGCTTGCACTGTTTTCTATTGCTATTACTGCATAATTTTGGTATTGTGTACATATATCTTGTGTATATTTGCTATCCTCATACTGAGGGTACTCACTGAGATACTTTTGGCATATTGTCATAAAAATAAAGTACCTTTATTTTTAGTATATCTGTGTATTGTGTTTTCTTATGATATTGTGCATATGACACCAGTGGTATAGTAGGAGCTTTACACGTCTCCTAGTTCAGCCTAAGCTGCTCTGCTAAGCTACCCTTTTCTATCAGCCTAAGCTGCTAGACACCTCTTCTACACTAATAAGGGATAACTGGACCTGGTGCAGAGTGTAAGTACCCCTTGGTACTCACTACAAACCAGGCCAGCCTCCTACAATGCCTAACTCATTCCCTCTGTTATTCACAATAATTACATCTTGTTGCTCACCTGTTGAATCGTATTCCACCAAAGGCAGTAGTTAATGCCTTTTCATTCCACAGATGCCAGTCAATGTAATGTCTGCATTTGTACAGTTCCATATAACTTTCAATGCCCCAAGACCTAGCATGCGTTTGAGCATAGAAAGCAAGGGAGTGATAAACTATCCAGACACAAATCATGCCGCTGAAGTTCTTGTGAACTTCTGAATGAGAAGATTCCACCAAGAGGCAGTCATTTGAATACAAAAAGGTGATTACTTTCCGGTTATTACGTTGTGATTGGCTTCTGCTTGTGAAACCATATCTTTAAAAAACGCAGATCCAAACCTACTAACTATAGATCAATCTCTGCACTGCCAGCTCCAATACAAATATTGGAAAATATGTTAAATCTCAGTTGACAGACTACCTCAAATCCATTTGGATGCCTCCAGTATGGGTTCTGGACTGACTCATAGAACTGAGTCTATTTTCCTATCAGTGTCCGAACATCTGAAGAACATCTTGGATAATGGTGGCTCAGCTGTCTTTATGCTATTAGACCTATCAGCAGCCTTCCACACCATGTCTCATTCCATCAGGATCCAAACACTGGCTGGTATCGTTGTTGTAGGTCCAGCAAAGTCATGTTTCACCAACTTCCTTGGCACTACATTTCAGACCATTCGTCTGTCACCTTACATTTCATCACCTACACAATTATCCTGGGGGTGCCACAAGGGTCATCAATGAGTCACACTCTATTTAATGTATATATTACTCCTCTGGCACCAATAATCTGCAGTTTAGGATTTAAGGTGTTTTCCTGTGTGGTAAATAGATTGTTGCCCTCCTTTCCAGAAAAGCACAGCTTAATCTTAGCTTTTCCAGTGGGCACCGTGTGGAGCAAAGCATGGAGTGTGCAGTAATTGTTTTAAACTTGTATGGTGCCATCAAGAACTACCAATGGTTTTCAAGAAGCAATGTGCTTTGGAACACGCTATGCACTGTCAACTTTTGATCTTTCTAAAAAGTGGGAACATGCTCTGAGCAGGTAACTTGGAATGTAGACAAAAGGAACTTTTTATTCAATGAAGATACACAGGATATGCCAAGTTCAACCACTGTCATTATTTGCAACACATAATTTAAAAAAAGTTAACTCTATTATTACTGCCTGACCCTGGAGATGAATATGAGGGTAGCATTTCATAATAAAGATGAGCTCAGTACACAGACGGGATGTGGTTGAATGTGCATGAAAAGGTTTTCATTCGATTACTTAACACATTTTCCACAAAACATTAGAGAATCTGTAATTTGAGTACTACCTATTCTTTGTGCAGGTGATCCACTTCCTTGTATTACTGTTGAGGATACATAGTGTATTACTGAGATAACAAATGAGTAAAAGTAATTAAGGGAAATTGAGAAATGTATTTTCACTGCAAAAACTACAGTGATGCCCTTTGGTTTACTGTAATAGTGAGAAATACAGCAGCAGGAGCTTTAACCATATAAGTACATCTTTCTTTATTATTACTTTCTTCGATTCGTAAATACAGAATCATAAAAGCACACACACTTAAAAACCTATGAAAGTATTATAAAACAAAGACATTCCAAATCACATAATAGCTTCCAAAAACTTCCTGCAGCATTCCAGGACAAAGCCTGAGAGCTGAGGTAATCAAATCAACTGCAAGATGCAAACTAAAATGGTAAAACCAAACCTCATGTTAACAAGAACAACTTGCCTAATATACAATTTAAATTCCAAACACCTACGGCGACAAGGACAATCTATGCCAGTGGTTCCCAACCTTTTGACTTCTGTGGACCCCCACTTTATCATTAATTGAACCCAGTGACCGCCACTGAATCATCATTGGAATCCGGGGACCCCCCAATGAGTCATTACTGGAGGTTTGGGACCTAATTTGTCAATATTTGTCAATATTTATTAATATTTTTAAATTTTCTAAGCAGTCGCGAACACCCAGGGGTCCCCGGACCACAGGTTGGGAACCACTGATCTATGCCGAATCTATGGCACATGGGTGGGACTATCCAGAGCCATACCATTTTGACCTGGTCGTTCCACTATCTTCCGTGCTAGCTTTGCCTACTGTGCTTGTGCCTGCCCCCGATTTCAATGCACGCTGAAACGCCAGAACCCTCGTCAGTCATTGGACATTAGATTACTCAGTCATGCGACTGAGTAGACACTCGGCCGTCGGAGCAGAAACGGAGATTGGAAGTGGGGATCATGGAGTTTCGTAGTTGAGCGCTTGTGTTTGGTTGGTAGCACATTTTTGTTACACCTCGTTATGGAGGGGCCCGCGGGAAGCAAGAGCAACGCTCTAGTCTTCCCGCGGGTCAATTCGGGAAAGGAAGTGACGGCGAGGGACAGGGATTGGGAAAGGTAAGTGGGGGCGGGTCTAGGGGGAGGAAATAAAAGGGGTTGGGGGTGGAGGGACCGGCCTCTTTTCCGCGCTTACATCGCACGTTTTAATTTGGAGTGGCCGGTCCCTGGGGATCCTTCATAGTGGGAGTTTGTGGTGCAGGTAGGCTGGGGTTTAGGGCAGGGAAGCGGTATATGGGAGTTTTGGTGTCCTTTGGTTTTAATACTAGGGGGCCGGGGCACGCTTGCAGCCCGCGCGGCCCCCTTTCACAATTACTGGGGGTGGCCATGCGCTCCTTTCGAGCACGCCCCCCCCCACCCCCATTTCAGGAACAAGACACGCGTTTGCTGGCCAGCAGGCCTGCATTCGCAGCTCCACCACCGCAGTAGCAAGTGGCTGTTTTGAGCCACTGCGGCCCCCTGGGGGCCCCGACAGCAGGCCCCCTCCCCCTTTTTTCCGGGGGGCCCAACATTTTCAATTCATTCAGCGGCGGTCCAGATTGCCTGGCTCCGACCGCGTGGGGGCTCTCAAAAAAAAAAAAAAAATTATTATCAGTAAGTAGACAAGGGTAAGTTTAAATTAGAGCATTATGTTTTCAGGCACAGGCTGGTTAACTATAATTAATAGGTGGGGGGAGATCACACATTAAGGCGTGGGGCCCTCGCCACAGGCTTTCAGGGCCCAATTAAGCGAGTTAGGGCCAATACAGGCGCCCCCCCCCAAAAAGAAATTAAAAAAAATAATAAAAAAAAAAATATATATATATATATATATATTATGAAAAGTAATAGATACAATTTTATACAGGGAGGCTATTGCGCAGGGAAAAATTAACGCGCTCACAGTCCCCCTCCCCTTTGTCCAGGCCCCACGGCAAGACCCTGGGAGGCGGCAGGTTACGCAAAGGCCACGTATCCCTTATCAACACTCCCTCTGTGGGCCGCAGCAAGGGGGCACAGGCAGGCAAGTGTAGGAGGGACCCCCGCCCCGGACATGTCCGTGCCATGCGGCCGGCAGCCGGAGAGGCCAGCAGACAGTACAGGCAACGTAGGAACCATGCCCCAAGACAGAGGAAGGGGCAGATGGGTACGGGTCCCGAGCGGAAGGGGACAGGAAGTCGGGGAGGATAGTGTTTTAGGTAGCAAGATGGGAGCCAGTGGCGCATACGGCCATGTGGCGCGCGGAAGGTCAATGCCAACGCAAGAGGTTGGTAGAAAGAAGGCGATACCAACGGGGCGCAATACGGCCCCGGCACGTTGGTCAGAAGCGCTAGAGGGGTTTTCGGCGGCCTTCTCTACATCGCAGGATCGGGGACAACACAGAATGGCGGACGCCATGTGGGGCAAGATGACATGTCTAATAAATGCATGAGGATGAGTGGGAGTGTTTGACAAACGGATGTGTGCGAATAGGAAGTGCTAGAACTGGACTATGAATAGGTTTCTGGAAGAATGGGAAAAGGGGGAGATCTGGGAAACAGAGGTACACAGCATAAGGGGGAGGGGAAGAGGACGCAGGAGCGGCGCAACCCCTCTCTCTGTTTCTATTTTTAGGAGCGGGACAAAAGCATGGGTCCACAGGAAAGAAGGCAGGACCAAGCACGGGGCCGAGGGGCCCGGAAAGTTTTCGCGGCTTTCGACCACACGTGGAAGAGGTAAAGGGCAATGGTGGTAGGTTTGGGGGACGGCGAAAAGGGGATGTCATTTCAACTTACAAGTCCGTTGGGGTGGGGGAAGTTTCGACAGTTGACACACTGCTGCGAGCCAGAGCTACAACTGAGGGAGAGGGCGGGGACAAGATAGCAGGAGAGAAGTCAGGCACAGGAGAGTAGGAAGGGGGAGGACACAAGAAGAGGCTACCCTATATGGGTCTGGCTATGCCATTGTGCTCACACGTAGCGGAAAAAGCGAAGGCAAGAATATGGAGACCTGATTATGTAGACGTTTTTAAACTCTTTCATACGGACATACAAGCCAAAGGAGGGTCTAAGGAAGAAGAGTAGGAGTTGGCCCGTAGGCCGAGGGTGCCAATTAATATGGATGGCAGCGTTTTTAATTTTGCAAGCATTTATTGTGAGAAATACCCTGACATAGGCTATAGCGCTATTTAAATACATGGACATCATTAAGCCATGGGGGGGATGTAGACCCAGAATCATGGATGCAGGGGATGACATCATCACAATCCGCAGTAGCGACACATACGGCCAGTGGGTTACCGGTGGTATATAAGCCTTTTCAGGCACATCCAGCCCGGGGGGGGGGGAGACAAAGAACAACATTTAACACGACAGGAGCGTGCAGGATTTTCACCAAAGGTTTCTGATCCAGACATCCTTGTAAAAAGGAAACAGGACTGCTCCAAGTGCGGGGCCGTCATCAGGTTACTCAATGTTTTTCACCTTCAGTCCCTCCGTACAATGGAGGGCGGCAAAAGGCAGAGGGACACAGGGCGCTATCTGCTCCAAAAGGGGGCCTACGCCAGTTAGGTTAGTCTTTATCTTACCAGGGCTGCGTATATACACGGATAGGGCAGCTGCTTTGAGTTAGCAGAAGGGATTCAAGAAGGTTTGAGGGTCAGTGACCACGGCTCACGGGTGAGACACTGGGCAGACAAAGTGCGGTCTGCAAGGGAATTACCACAGGTGGTAAGGAAAAGCTGGACAAGGAACGGGCATTGGGCAGAATTGCGGGCCCATTTTTTATGGGCGGCCAAGTCAGATTTTGATGATATCCCCGCTGGGAGTCGTGCCGAAGAAGGCCCCGGGTGAAATCAGGTTGATACATCACCTCTCATGGCCGGAGGGCACATCTGTTAACGATTTCATGGCAGCAGAAGACACCAGACTGGTGTATGCATATGTGGATGATGCCGTAAAATTGGTCAGGGCGTGCGGCCATGGGGCAGAACTGGAAAAATGCAATATACAATCAGCTTTCAGGTTATTGCCGATACACACAAGGGATTTTTGAATTGCTGGGGAATGCAGCTTGAAGGGGCAATCTATGTGGACAGGGTCCTGCCCAGGGGTCGCGCGATTTCATGCGCGTTGTTCGAAGCTTTTAGCACCTTCATGCAGTGGGTCTTTGTCAAGAGTAGTGGGCATTATGCGGTGACCCATTATTTGGATGACTTCTTTTGTAGGAAGGAAGGGTTCGCGGGGAGTGCCGGACGGCTCTGGAAGGTTTTCAGGATATGGCACAGCAGATGGGAGTGCCGTTGGCACCCAGAAAGACCAAAGGCCCCTCATAGTTTCTTACCTTTCTGGGTAGGGATTTAAGACTCCAGTATAATGACGGACAGATTACCGGCACAGACAGTAACGGAGATGCTGTTTTTCTTGGACACGGTGATAGGAAGCACGGAAAATCGATTCGAGACAGCCCAGAAGCGGTTGGGGTACCTTAACCCTGCGTGTAGGACAGTTAAAGGGGGGAGGATGTTTTTGCAGGTGATTAGGGTCGTGCATGTCAGGCGCAGTTTTGCCACACCAAAGAATAAGAGGGTCAAGGGGACTCAGAAGATGTTAAGGTGGGAAATATTTCTGGAACAATTAATTGGGGTACCCAGGTGGTTCTGGGAAGAAGAGACAGCATGGCAGGTGCAGATATTTTCGGATGCGGCAGGAGCGCATGGTTTTAGAGATTTTCGGGGATGGCAGATGGTGCTCGGAGGCGAGGCCAGCATTTTGGTGACAACTTAGGAGGAGCATTGCTGTTCTGGAAATTATTTTCCTTGCTGGTGGCCATGGCAGTATGGGGGCGCGAGTTAGCATATAGGGCAGTTTTCTTCAGAACCAACAACATGGCTGTCGTGGATTGAGGAACAGACAGGAAGCGAGGGATGTGAAGTTTTTTTGCGCTGGTTGCGCCGATTCATGTTGCAGGGCTTATCTCGGAATTGTGATCTTTAAAGCTGTCCATATACCAGGAGTTCTCAACGAGATTGCGGTTTCCCTGTCCCTTTCACAGGGGCAGCGTTTCAGCAACCTGGGGTCAGGAACGGAGCGGACCAAGACAGCGGTCACGGCAGACAATTGGGAATGGGGGGTATGATGATCACGGGTGGGTGGTGATGTTTTTAGCGGACTCCAATCGGCGAAGTTACCGGCTGGCCTGGTTGGGGTTTTTTTCAGTTTTTGAGCGGTTACAGGAAAGTTTGGGGGCAGAGTAACAAACAGTTAGAGCATCAGGAGTTTTGAGTTCTTGTACGGTGCATGTTTCAGAGAGGGTATCAGCGGCCACTATTTGGGGGTAAACTGGCAGGTGGACCTTTTTTATGGCAATTGTTTTTGATCACGACCCAGCAAGAAAGGATCGGTGGGAAGAATGTTAAAAGGTTGGGGCAGAATTAGAGCGGTGGGGGGTAGAACGGCCAGGGAACCCAATTTTTGAGTCGTTACTAGATTTGTTACACGAATTGCCGGTATGTTGCGCAGATGAATACGAGCTAGCAATTTTTCCGCTTAGGCAGGGTGGATGTTTTTTGGAGCTTTCAGCCAATCCTCACGGTTGTCAAACAAGGAAGCCGGGGTTTTTGTGCACAGATCAAGGTCCAAGCTCACTAGTTTTCAGCTCTCACGAGTGTTGAGGATGGCGTTGGGTCGTGTGGGCCGCCGGGCCATGGTTTTTTCGGTACACCTTAGTTTAGGTTTGGGGCAGCTACGGCCGCAGCGCATTTGGGTTGGGACTGGGCAAAAGGTCAAGGCGAGAGTCCGCTAGCGATCAAGGTGTTGTGAACTTTAAGTTAAGACCCTGAAAGGTGGGGCGATACAGTTGGAGGGGGTTTTAAAAGGGGGGGGTTTGTTCTGTTAAAAAAAAAAAAAAAAAAAAAAAAAAACAACAGAAAAAACAACACAGGTTACAGTTATTTTTCCATTGCAGGAGATGCGTTTGGTCCATCACAGAGCAAGATGGTTACATGGCTGGTCGGCCATTCATTTGTCCACTGGGCAGCGAAGTTCGTGGAGAAAACAGATATATGGTCGGGGCCTGGGACTATCCAGCAGGCGGCACGAGGTGCTATGGTGGGGAAAGAGCAGAAGGCGGTGGGGTAACCTGCTTCTTTTCATCACTGCTAATTTATGGAATTGGGGATGTGGCGGAATTGTTAATCATACATTTGGGAGAGGATGGCCTTGTGAAATTGTCAGAACTCACGTTACTGCAACACGTGCAGAGGGATTTGGAGATTCTCAAGCAAAAAATGGCATGGTACATACTTGGGTGGACAGAATTTGTTCCGCATAGAGGGTGGAGAGGGGCAGTTAAGTATGGAGCCATGGAGCGGGCTCGAAGGAGTAAAGGTTTTGCTGGGCGCAAGGGCAAAAAATTAATGAAACACGAGAACATTACAGAGCAGGAGGTGGCACTGTTCAGAAACGATGGTGTTCACCTGTACACAATGGGAAACGCATAATATCTGACAAATCTGAGACTGCTGGTGGAAGATTTGTGGGGAGAAAATTGGTGGATTACAAACAAGAAATGAGAAGTACTGGGTCGCAGTAACGTGGCCTTTGGGGGGGTGGGGCAGCAAAACGCCAAATGGGTTTGTGCTGGTTGGCAGTAGATGGGGGAGGGTGGTGAGTCAGATGCGGGCTTGGCCACCCTTCTAGGGAATAAACAAGCAGGTGAAGGCTCTGAGTGGGGGTACGCACGAACCAAATGGGGCATGAAAGGAAAAGGGGAGTGCGTAGGGGAATGGAAACGAGATAAGGGTTTGAAGAAGAAGGATGAGCGAGGAGATGTTAATAGGAGGGCGTTATTAAAGTTACGGTTACCTTTGAAAGTTAATGGTTATGTTATTTATGCAATCCTGTCCTAATAAATGACCTTTTACACTAAAACAGCTGTCACTGAATTATTTCCCGATGGAGGGGCCCGCGGGAAGCAAGAGCAACGCTCTAGTCTTCCCGCGGGTCAATTCGGGAAAGGAAGTGACGGCGAGGGACAGGGATTGGGAAAGGTAAGTGGGGGCGGGTCTAGGGGGAGGAAATAAAAGGGGTTGGGGGTGGAGGGACCGGCCTCTTTTCCGCGCTTACATCGCGCGTTTTAATTTGGCCTCCCACCCACCCGGCAATTGGAAGAGCGATTGGAGGGACGGAAGTTAGAGTCGAATAGCAAGGAGGGGAGGGAAATTGTCAGTTAGGGCAGGTTGCAGGGGTGAGCGAGCAGTAGATGGGGGAGGGTGGTGAGTCAGATGCGGGCTTGGCCACCCTTCTAGGGAATAAACAAGCAGGTGAAGGCTCTGAGTGGGGGTACGCACGAACCAAATGGGGCATGAAAGGAAAAGGGGAGTGCGTAGGGGAATGGAAACGAGATAAGGGTTTGAAGAAGAAGGATGAGCGAGGAGATGTTAATAGGAGGGCGTTATTAAAGTTACGGTTACCTTTGAAAGTTAATGGTTATGTTATTTATGCAATCCTGTCCTAATAAATGACCTTTTACACTAAAACAGCTGTCACTGAATTATTTCCCGAGTTACACCAACCCACTATGCACTGCTCTTGTCAACAGTGAGCTGTTTCTTATCGCAGCTAGTGCGTAGCTGCCAGGCTTGCAGCTTTTTACATTGCCTTCCACTTTACCACAGCATATCCAGGTGAGCTGGGGTGAGGGTGTTGTGACCGCATTGGCCTGCATCGGGGAGCCGTGGCAGTATGCAACATGCGGTGGTGCGACCAGACTCTTTCGGGGTTGCCTGGTTTTGCTGGTCGCGGCTGTGGTTGTGGTTCTCTGGTGCTGTTTGTAATCTCTATAGTGTGATGAATGATTTCTATCAGCGTTTCCATGCAGCAGGAGTGGTAATTATACCTGGTGCCTTTTTCTTAGTGCTCAAACAGCATTTGGCTGACAGTAAGATCCTTTAAAAGACTGGGTAAAAACTTTACTTATCCTACAGCAAACTGTGTGTTGATAATTACTACAGTTAACACTTGGCTCTTGTTTTTTTTGGACTTGGTGGTGACCTAGGGGGTGGAGGCAGCAGTCAGGTAAGTGTAATCTGCTTTTCAATCTGTTTTTCTGGAGGATTTGTGAAGCTATATTCTATACCTAATGGCGCCTGGTAAGGCCATAAGGGCTGTAGGAGCAAAGAAGGAGAGGAAAATTAGCATCCAGGTAAACTTCCTAAGTGCAATAAGTAAAAAGGACAGTGAGGAAGCTATTGCATTGGATGGTCAGTTAGGGCTAGTAGCTATATTGGAGGAGGACAATATCGAGCCACAAGGGGCATCTCTGGATCGATCAGGGAGTTTGTGGGGAAACATTTTAAAGGCATGCCATCTAGAAAGGGGTCCAAAATAATGTCTTACGCCCCAGTGTCACCTCCCAGACTTTAGATAAGGAAAAGACAGGGGGCTCCATGTCCCAGGCCCCAGTGGATGAGGAACCAAGATTATCCTCATCACTCTGTCATCAATTGAGAGGCTTTGAGAGTGTTCATTCTCATGAGGGTCTGCAAGAATTATGGGTCCATGAAATATTGGATATGGAGGAATCTGTTGTAAGTGGAGCCTCACAAAACTCAGGACATCAGCCCCAGTGTAATTGGGTAGCTAGGGGAGTTGCCTCCTAGTCAAATTCACCTGGGGGGTGAAAATCTCGATTCTTTGTTTCCATCGGTCTTCATGGTTGGCCCATGCTCTTCAGCATCAATGTTAGAAATGATGGTTTTGATGCAAAAAAACCTTACTGGGTATTCTTGAAGCTGTGGTATTAAATTCAGAAACGCTGAAGTCACAGAAGATTTACTTGAAGTGCTTAGCCTCGGAGTTATTGCAAGTAGATTTGAGCAGTAGACATAAGAAAGGATAACTAATGCGTAAAGATGGGCAGAGGGAGGCACCCTGCGGTGAACATGGATTTCAGGGTCAGGCGAAGGGGTGTAGAAAAGTACACAACAGTAAGATAAGAAGCATATATTTACAAGAGCAAAGTTTTAGTGGGACTGTCAAGGAGGGTGTTCCAATCCTGATTAGATCTGAAGGTAAGGAGATGGAGGAAAACTCTTTATGGGTTTATCTTGAGCCAATATCAGGCAGACATCGAGGGAAAAGGGTAAGGAAGTTATATCCCTTAAATAGGTCACGGCTCCTCTAAGTATTTTCCCTATACCCCAATTTAAATTCAGTCTCAACAACTGGTTTTCTGCAGGAAAGAGATGGCAGGGACTTTACAAAGCTCCTGTTGTATTCAGGATTAGTGAGAGATGTCATTCTTAACACAGAAAGTGAGTTACAGGTCCATGGTGTGAAAATATCTGGGTAATTGGCTGGCGAAATAGATGAGGAGTATCTCTCAATTCACAATCTCGGCTTCTTGAATCATCAAACTGGAATCAAGTAAAATGGGGGCCGCAGGAAGATTCTATTAGTAACAGATTAGTTATGGAAAATAGAGTAGGTAGGATTAAAGTTACTATCCCTCTAGAGGATAAACATGAATACAGGGGGACTCCGTCCGAACCAAATAGGTATGATTGCCTGGAGGTGGAAAAGGTAGAACACTATTTAAGTGAGGTGGATTAGGGGCAGGCTTCCCTGTACAGCATTAATCTGTTCTGGAATTTACATGGGTTTAGTACCACCAGGAAACAGCAGGTAATTAATGGAATTACAAGGCAGCATTCTATTCTATGTTTCCAGGAGACATGGCTGTGCAGAAAATCCCCACTGATAGATGGTTTCTTGGGGATTCATCATGAGACTGTAGAAAATAACACAGGTCAGCCCTTGAGGGGATTGCTAACTCTGGGCTCTACCCAAATTGCCTCCAGGGTAAGGCAGATTGAAACTCAGTGTAACTGCTTATTGGCCTGTGGCATACAATTGTTGGATATAGGTAGGAAAAATAAAAATATCAGCTTTTTAAATGTATATATGAATGTGCGTGGTACCTCTGATTATGCGGGACAGATCAAATTGTTTAAGGATGAAGTTATTGCCATAGGCCAGCCCAAACCCTGACTATTATGATAGGAGATTTCAATCACAAATTGCTTTCCGAGTCCGTGGTTGAAACATATGGGGAGTGCTTAGCTGCTTTTAATATACAACATGTCTGAATGCCATATAGCGTGGCACCCGGGAAGGATATTGCTCTATTAGATTTCCTTTTGTCAAGCAGACTAGTGACTTTATATGGTCGTGTGCCTACAGATATCCTGGGTAGAAAAACTTTCAAAGAAGGCAATCAGATGTGCCTAATTGATAATGTGTTTGTACCGTTATGGGCATTTGAGCTGGTTATGAACTTTGAGGTCCTGCGGGTGGAAGGGAGTGATCAGTATCCGCTAAGAACTATCATTAAAATGGACATTGCCCCAAGAAAGATGAGGGATTTAACACTGAATATTGATTGCCCAAAGCGGTAATGAACAAGACTTTCAGAAAAGCACCTAAGCTTATTAAAGGAATTGCAGTATAATTAGAGTGATCTAGATTATGGGGTGCTTCCCTCAGATCCTTTAGCTGGGTATATAAATGTAATAAACAAGGTGTTTGCATGCCTTTAAACCAAAGTTATGATTTTTAATGCTAGACAAAATAACAATAAAGCTGGGAAGCATGACATAAATAATTGTTTTGATAAAGAATGTAGGATATTAAAATGTAATATTAGTTAAAGTTAGAAAGGTACCAAGGCGCTCAAGAAACATAGGCGGGGGATGGCAGCTCCTTAGTTTTAAAAGGGAACTCAGAATTTTGGTAGATCAAGAGAAACGGGAATCAAATGCAAAATGTTGGGATGTGATGATAAAAAACACAGAGTCTAAAGATGTTAGGAAATTTTGGAGGTTGATACAGTGTGGGGCAGCTTACTCACAAAAGTGGGTTCTGGGGCAGATGGGCGAGGATGTGTGGGTAACATTTTTAGAGGAGGCCTATAATCATGGTGACTGAACAGAACAGAGCCCCGCTACTTTTAGTATTGGTAAGGAAACAAAGATGGGATCCTCAGAACCAATAGTCACATAAACCTTTAAGAGGATAAAGCTTACAAGGGCTGTTGGACCAGATAATGTGCCGGCAGTGGTAATAAAAAACAACATTGTATGGTGTTCAGGTTATTCTACCCCCTCTTCCAGGAATTCCTGGCAACAGGAAGATTTCTGTACAGTTGAAAGGAGGCAGTGATTAAACCAATCCATAAAAAAGGTGACTATACACTCCAGGAAAACTACAGTTGTAGGAAGTTGGCTCTGTATATACTATTTCAAAGTAAGAAATAGTGTGCACTGAGTCCAAGGGTTCCCCTTAGAGGTAAGATAGTGGCAACATTAGATAATTCTAATGCTCTATTTTGTGGTAGTGTGGTCGAGCAGTAGGCTTATCAGAGGGTAGTGTTAAGCATTTGTTGTACACACACAGGCAATAAATGAGGAACACACACTCAAAGACTTACTCCAAGCCAAGAGGTTTTTATATTGAAAAATATATTTTCTTAGTTTATTTTAAGAACCACAGGTTCAAGATTTACATTAAACACTTTAAATGTAAGGTACTTCACTTAGATACTTTAGGAACTTTGAATAAAAGCAAAATCATATCCAGTCTTTGTAAAAATGGCAATAAGCTATTTTCAAAGTGGACACTGCAAAAATCAACAGTTCCTGGGGGAGGTAAGTAAAGGTTAGATTAGGAGGTAAGTAAAACACTTACAAGTTTCACTTCGGGGGCATAGGCAGCCCACTGTTGGGGGTTCAAGGCAACCTCCAAGTTACCACACCAGCAGCTCAGGGCCAGTCAGGTGCAGAGGTAAAAGAGGTGCTCAAAACACATAGGCACCTATGGAGAACAGGGGTTCTCCCGTTCCAGTCTGCCAGCAGGTAAGTACCTATGTCCTTGGGGGGCAGACCAGGGGGGTTTTGTAGAACACTGGGGGGGACACAAGTAGACACACAAAACACACCCTCAGCGGCACAGGGGCGGCCGGGTGCAGTGTGCAAAGCAGGTGTCGGGTTTCAGGTAGGAAACAATGGAGGGACCCGGGGGTCACTCTAGCGGTGCATGCAGGCACAGGGGGGGGCTTCTCTGGACAGCCACCACCTGGGCAAGCCAGAGGGTCGCCTGGGGGTCACTCCAGCATTGAAGTTCGGTTCCTTCAGGTCCTTGGGGCTGCGGGTGCAGCGCCGGGTCCCTTGTTACAGGCAGTCACGGTCAGGGGAAGCCTCTGGATTCTCTCTGCAGGCGTCACTGTGGGGGCTCATGGGGGTTGTCTCTGGTTACTCATGGGCTTGCAGTCGCCGGGGAGTCTTCCCTGATGTGTTTGTTCTCTGGATCTCGAGCCGGGGGCGTCGGGTGCAGAGTGTGAAGTCTCACGCTTCCGGCGGGAAACGTGCAGTCTTTGAAAGTTGCTTCTTTGTTGCAAAGAAGTGCTGGTTTTGAACAGGGCCGCTGTTCACAGGAGTTTCTTGGGCTTTTAGTCCAGGGCAGTCCTCTGAGGCTTCAGAGGTCTCTGATCCCTGTCGGATGCGTCGCTGGAGCAGGCTTTCGAAGTTGGAGACAGGCCGGTAGGGCTGGGGCCAAAGCAGTTGTCGTCTTCCTCCTTCTCTGCAGGCTTGTAGGTCAGCTGTTTCTTCAGGTTGCAGGAATCTAATTTCCTGGGATCTGGGGAGCCCCTATATACTGAATTTAGGGGTGTGTTTGGGTTTGGGAGGGCAGTAACCAATGGCTACTGTCCTTGAGGGTGGCTACACCCTCTTTGTGTCTCCTCCCTGTGGGGAGGGGGGCACATCCCTAATCCTATTGGGGGAATCCCCCAAACTTAAGATTGAGGATTTCTCAAGGCAGGGGTCACCTCAGCTCAGGACACCTTAGGGACTGTCCTTACTGGTGGGTGACTCCTCCTTGTTTTTCTCATTATCTCCTCCAGCATTGCCGCCAAAAGTGGGGGCAGTGGCCGGAGGGGCGGGCATCTCCACTAGCTGGGATGCCCTGGGGCGCTGTAACAAAAGGGGTGATCCTATGAGGCTCACCGCCAGGTGTTACAGTTCCTACAGGGGGAGGTGATAAGCACCTCCACCCAGTACAGGCTTTGTTCTTGGCCACAGAATGACAAAGGCACTCTCCCCATGTGGCCAGCAACATGTCTGGTGTGTGGCAGAAATTGGTCAGCCTACACTAGAAGTCGGGTAGGTATTCAGGGGGCATCTCTAAGATGGCCTCTGGGTGTATGTTACAATAAATTGCACACTGGCATCAGTGTGCATTTATTGTGCTGAAAAGTTTGATACCAAACTTCCTAGTTTTCTGTGTAGCCATTATGGAACTGTGGAGTTCGTGTTTGACAAACTCCCAGACCATATACTATTATGGCTGCCCTGCACTTACAATGTCTAAGGTTTTGCTTACACACTATAGGGACATAGTGCTCATATGTCCTCACCTGTGGTATAGTGCACCCTGCCTTAGGGCTGTAAGGCCTGCTAGAGGGGTGACTTACCTATGCCACAGGCAGTGTGAGGTTGGCATGGCACTCTGAGGGGAGTGCCATGTCGACTTAGTCATTTTCTCACCACCAGCACACACAAGCTGTGAGGCAGTGTGCCTGTGCTGAGGGAGGGGTCCCCAAGGTGGCATAAGACAGGCTGCAGCCCTTAGAGACCTTCCCTGGCATAAGGGCCCTTGGACCAGGGGCACCAGTTACAAGGGACTTACCTGAGTGCCAGGGTTGTAACAATTGTGGAGGCAATGGTACAGTTTAGGGAAAGAACACTGGTGCTGGGGCCTGGTTAGCAGGGTCCCAGCACACTTTCAAATCATAACTTAGCATCAGCAAAGGCAAAAAGTTAGGGGGTAACCATGCCAAGGAGGCATTTCCTTATAATAGGCAAATTAACTTGTTGGACGTAGGTCTTAACATTTTTTCCAAAATTGTATCAGAGATGATTGAGGAGTGGGTGGATGTAACCTCTATCATACCCCAGGAACAGGGTGGCATCAAGGAGAGTCACTCAACAATTGATTACTGTTTTAGTTTGTGGGCCATTAGCAAGAAATACCTAGAGCAGGGCGGGGCACTTTATTGTTGCTTTATTGATTTTAGCTACGCCTTTGCCTCGGTTGACTGTGTATTGCTGTGGGGGGTATTAAAAGGATCTGGGATACCAAAAGACCTGCTTTTAATTCTGCAGGAACTCCACAGGGACAACTAGGCCCAAGTGGAGCTGGATAGTGAGGGCTCACTCTCAAAGGAAAATCAATTAAAGAAATGGCCTTAGGCAAGGGTGCATATTGGCCCCAACGCTGTTTTCTCTGTTCTTGGCTGATCTTCTCAAGGTTTTAAGCCTGCCAATTTCTTTTAGCCCTGAAATGGATGGCAGACATACTAGTTGTCTTTTATATGTGATGTACTGATTTTTGATTGGACAGGAATCAGACTACAACGAAAATGTAATATATTCGGGGATTACTGTATTAGGAAACATTGAAAATAAATATGGAAAAAAACAAAGTGCTCCAAGCAGGGAACCACGGTAAGAGTATGAGATGGGTGATTAATAAAGCTAAAATAGAGAGAGTAAATAAATATCAATACCTAGGGTTATGGTTTTCGCACAATTTAGGTTAGAAAGACCACCTCGCCTCTTCACAATATAAGGCATTGGTATCAATATAGGGACTAAGGAAATCGACAAACGTTTTGGGGAGGCCTTCTCTTTGACTGGTACTGCAGGTTTATCAAGCTATGGCAAGACTGCGGTTCAAGTATGGGGAGGAGGAGTGGGTGCAGGGGATAAAAAGAGCTGGGACCTGAAAGAAGGAAGGTGCTTGAAAAAGGTACTCTGCCTCCAGTTGCTGTAGCACAACGGAATCCTAGCTATTATTTTCACTGAATAGTGGATTCTGCGCTAGAGGAAGATGGGTCGAAGCAACATAGGTTTTGAGGGGATGTCATCAATGAGCATTATGAGCATCAACAAAAGTCAACATAATCAATATTACTAAACCTTACTCAATAACCACACCAATTTATTAAGAAGAATTAATGAATTTATTACCCTAGATTAACAATGCTAATGTCACGAAAATAACTCTCAAACACAAATGATAAGCATATAGGATCAGTAGCGTTTGATTAAAGAGTCTTATATCTCAATCTGATTAAAACAACCAAACAAATTATCTCCAAAAGTATCACGCTGAATAATAATACAAAAACCGGTAATAATGGCAAAATATACATTAGTTCAGCATTAAAAAGATTTCAAGATAAGTCATGAGCATTTCAAATTAGTTCCCTCAGTAACCACAAATTAGCATCAACATATTGGGCTTTATGTGAAAAGAATTTAGAAACACAAATTTAGAAAAACTCTTTAACTTGATTAATAAAAAATATTATTAATGTGCAGCAATTTAATCATTAGTTGCAGCTGGTACCTGAAAAGCAAAAGAGACACATCATACAATATAATGGCTTACATTACCAATATTGAACAGTTAATAGCTTGCTTCGGCCAGGGGACACCATCAGTTGTATCATCAGAAGATTTGGGCCTAACGACAGCTGAACCCACTCAGCTAAACTCAAACCATCGTAATCCTTCTCTCAAGTCTCTAACATGGAATCCTTCTTCATTTCTATCATAGGATCTCTAGTCTTCTTCTGCCCACCATTAGTTGTTATACTAAATCCTAATAAGTTTATGATTGGTCAATCTATGGGGTGATTACGTTTCAGCCAATCAACAACTAAATTGATGACCTAAAACACAACAATTCTACATTAACTAGAACAGTTTCTTCAACAATAACGCTTCCTCTTCCGTCTCGTCTGTAGCTCCATTGTTTCATTGCCTCTCAAATGCCTCACCTCAGGAAGAAACTTTTACAGTTTCTCTTTACTTCCATCCTCGAGGAAAGACCAAATATTAGTAACATTCTTAAACAATAGGACATTTCAACTTATGCAATGCTCGGTTAAAATATGACCTTGTAGGACATAATGCAGCAACCCACTAGGGTAGCTGTGGGCACATCTACACGAACTTCGAAAACAATTTTATGTAAGCTTTGAATTATGGAAAATAACCATCACATTTAGTTAGAATCTTGCTCAGTTAGGGACAGAAAACAACTATTAACAATCATTTTTCAAAAGTTTTACACGTTAATTCATTACACATCTTAATATGAAAATCATTAATAAACATAGTAGAAAATTCATACTCTCACACCGTCCTCTACCATGGTGCAGTCTGTTAGAGTAGAGACAGGTTTGTTAGGGTGGACAAAGCTTGCTTGTGTAGAGATATTAAAATTTTTAACAAGAATTGATAGTACGGGAATATTGAAAATCTCCCTGTTATGTAAAAAAAGAGATACTACAAAGCTAACTATCTTGGGCACGGGGGTAAGAGGAAGAATTCAGGCTTGCACCAGAACATTAAAAATACAGGTAACAAAGGGTATTGATGAGGTGGGAGTAAATAAGGCAGAGTTTAAAAGATTATTTAAATAGGTCTCTAGGGAAGAGGATCTTTTGTATTTAAGTAATAAATGTTCAGTCTCACATTTACTAAATTCCTGGGAGAACAATGACATTTTTCCCTATTCGGAAAAGATTCTGAATATTAAGATGCATCAAAATATATTAAGGTTTCAGTGTATAAAAAAACCTAGTTTTTATGTCAGGGAATCAGGTGATTCTGCAAGATGAAAGGAAAATCTGCCAACGTGGTCCTAATGTAAAAACGAACTCTCTTGATATCCTGGTAGATTGTTTGTGGTTTGTACACCAATGGGTGAAGGGCCTAAAGCCTATTTTATAAAAATATGCTATTAGAAATAGGGGACAAGCAATTGACCTACTGATAAACATGAGATTCTTAGATGTGATGTGTTATGGGTCGATTTTTAATTTATGTTGGTTCAATTTGAAAGATAATAATGTGATTTATTTACCAGATTGAGGGGGTAAAATTATTTTATATAAGAAGGGTTTTGTGTATCGTGTTTTATATGTTTGGGATATGTTTTATTGTATTTTATGGAACAGTTTTTACTTATGCATACTGCAGTTTTTATGTGATAAAGGCCATCATTATGTCATTGGCAGTAAATACCACCTGCAGCCGCAGCGACAGCAGCCAAAAGATTGTCGCCGCGGCTACCAGCCACCTGCCGTATTATGACCACAGACGGATTTCCGCCAAAAGGATGGTGGAAATCTGACTGTGGCCATGCCGGCGATTGACGGTAAGGTGGCGCTGTTGCCAGCAGCAGCCCCATGCCAGTAGACCGCCGCCAGCTGGATTATGAGAAATAATACGGCCTTGCCGTGTTCTGCTGGCAGACGCTGCTGGTGGCAGCAACGCCCTGTCCCATCTCCTGCCGGAGGACCCCCTAAGCACAGGTAAGTGGGTGTTTCGACAGGGGAGGGGGTAGGGGTGCTGTGTGTGTGGGGGTGTGTGTAAATATTTGTGCGTGTATGCAGGTGTGTGTTCTGTGTCGAATGTGTGCATGTAAAGATGTGTGAGCGCATGTATGTTGTGTTCTGTGAATGCGTGTCTGCGTGTATGTATGAAGGTGTGTGCAGATGTTTGTGTGAATGGATGTATGCATGCGTGGATGTATGTTTGAATGGGTTTGTATGCGTGTGTGAAGAGAGGGACATGAATGTAGGGCGGGGTTTGGAGAGGAAGAGGGGGTAGGGGGAATCTGGGGAGGGGGGTGGGGGTAGAGAAGACCTCTATCAGTGACAGGGAAGGGATTCCCTGTCACTGATAGTGCCTACCGCCATGGTTTTCATGGTGGTAAGGGAGCCACGGAAACCATGGCGGTAGGCGGGGTCATTATTTCGCAGGTGGTACATTGACGGATGCTGGGCTGGAGATTGATATTGCCAGACTGGCGGCCGTTACCGCTGTGGCGGTCGGTGTGGTACATTGGCTGTTTGGCTTCACCAAAACCACCAATGTCATAATATGGTGGAAAGTACCACCAGCCTGTTGGCAGTACTTTCTACCATATTACCGCCGACCGCCAGGGTCATAATGATGGCCAAAGTGTTTTAGAAGTGTTTTAAAGGATAAGGTCTAAATAAACATATGTTTTTGACTGACTGACAGACTAAGCCGGATAGCATACTTCAGGAATGTGGCCACACCTAAGCAGACTTCCAAAGAAGGAAGCCTGTTTAAAAATAAGAGGGCCACAGCGTGCTTGTGAATCGAAGCACCTCTAAGGAGTGGAATTATAAAACTCTTGGTAAAGCAGCAATAAAATCAGCACAAAAAATACAAAATGCACCAGAGTTTGCAACGAGTGTTCATCACAGGGGCATACCAAGATAAAGATGGGGTGGTACTGACCCAGGGAAATGAGAGCTGACTCCCTATCAGGCCCAGCCTGAATCTGGTCAGTAGGGTCCCTTCTGGTGATTTTGGAACCCACTCCAAATATGTTCCAGCCCTGTTGTAGTTTGGATCAGCACATAATACCTGTTGTCCAATTTCTTCAGCTTTAATTGTTCTCTATTTCTGAGATGCTGTGCTGAGGACTGACCTCTGAAAGGACCTTACTAAGGTCTCTAATTTAATACTGGTTGACACCTTGACTGCCACACCTACATATGGTTCTCTAGGAATTTCAGCAAGCTTTCCCACCACTTCTACTTGATGTTAGTGTCCTCGCATTATGCTGATATTTTTTAGTGGCAATATATATGCTTCTGGGATATGGCTCTTTGACAGGACACACTCTTTGTAATAAGTATCCATCATACTACTCAATGAATTTCACTTACTAGCGGCTAGAAAAAGTACTTCTAGATCTCTCAGTGCTGGAGACAGAATTTTGTCCTAGGATACAATAATTCACGGGTGGCATGACTGCCTTAAGAATTAGATATGTCACTGCCCTTAGGCCAATACATTAGGACTGATTTTGCGATCTAGTATAATTTCCTATCGGCCTAATCATTGATACATTTTTACAAATGGGTTCTGCTGCCATTGGAGAATTCATCCTCAAATATTTCATCCTACCTCTTACATTCATTTTGACTTCCTGTAGAGTGCTGTGGTATCTCATTTTTGTTTGTTGTACACAGTGGATCTTGTGATTCAGTGTGAATCTGCACCTCTGGCAGTAGGGTGTTTTGATACCAATGAAGCACCACACTTTAAATAATTCTTAGTGCTCAGAAAGATTATATTATACACGCGTACTTATGAATCTGCAGATGCTCGATTGTAAACCACCACTACCAAGTCAAATGATATTTAATCCAGGTTTTGGCACAACTTTGAATGTTGGCGGGCTGGTGGAATAAATCTGGTCCGCCTAACTTAACACAAGTGTTCTTAGTGTATGAGAACCATGGGATCCAGAGGCCCCTGTCACATGACTAATAATCTAATATAATCTTCTTATTCAAGCAGACTTCAGGGTTTTTCCAAATTGAGCATCATAACATCAGTGGCGCTAAACAGATCTTATCCACTAAATGGGGTATACCAAGCGTCTTTTGTACAGAGTACGTAGTTGAGCCTGGTGAAATGCCAAGGATTTGTCTGCACATTCTGTTCTCCTCTACCTGTAAGAACTCGGGTTCCTTATAGCCCCATAGGCCAGCTCCATAAGTTAGGTATGGCAACCACGTTTATAGATCAATACCAAGGGGGCAACAGGTTCATACTGCCTCATTTGGAAGCGATGCTGAAAAGAAAACCAACTGAAGCACAAAGCTTGAGTCTCCTTTGTTTCAGGCATGGACCCCAAGTCTCCTGGGAATCAAATGTGACACCCAGGTATGAGAATTTATGTGCTCTAGAAATGGGAACCCCATGCAACAGAAGAGTTGTTAACATCATATTTTTACGGCCACAAGCCAAAGGACTTAGCAGAGTTTGTGACCAGGCCAAGGTTGTCCATAAAATTTACAAAAAATAACTGGAAACTATTATGTATTTTGGACATTATAACAGCATCATCAGTGTAGAAGAGGTCAGGGGTACTCCACCCTCCCACAACTGACTTGTCCTTTACCATGGTAACTAAAATAAAATTCAGTTCATTAGTATATGATAAGAATACAATTGGTGCTAAAACGCAGCCTATTAGTACAGATGTTTAGAAAGCATACTAAGGATAATTTGGCATCTGCAGATTTCAGATGAATTCATTTATTATGCTTTCAGACATTAGTCTTTGCTTTTGCAAAGTTCCCCTACATGTCCATTAACAATGCTAATGTAACTTCCATACATACATGGCCAGGTTTACTGAAGGTTTGTGGCAGTGCAAAGTCATTAAAAGTGGCGCAAAGTGGCTCAAAACCTTGTGCGGGTATTTACTTTTCAGCACAAAGGGTATTTTGCACTGGAAAGATGCTCTTCTCTCTACACAAACAGTACTTTGCACTGCTAAGCACCACTTTGGATCAAAGGTGGATTCCTTAGGAGAATCAGCATGAGCACCCATAGTTTATGACACAAAGCTTAACTACTAAGGCAGACAGAATGGGCTTTGTATAAAAAATAACATTACCTTTATGCATGCACTAACATGAGAGATGTTTTAATTTCCTCAAACATTCCAAACATCACATGTATACTACAATTGTGATGCTATTAATTGTGTTTGACCAATGACTTTGTGTTTCACCACTGCACATGTTAGTTGCTCAATGTTCACCAGTAGCACATTATGGCCCTCATTCTGACCCTGGCGGTCGGCGGAGAGACGGCGGTCGGACCGCGAACAGACCGGCGGTATTAAAAATGGCATTCTGACCGCGGCGGTCCCCGCCGCGACCGACCGCTACTTCTCCACTCCGACCGCCACGGCGGTCATGACCGCGGGGCTGGAGTTTGCGCACTCCGGCCCGGCGGTCATCCCAAGACCGCCAAGGGTATTATGACCCTGCCTACCGCCGCGGTTTCTTGCGGGCGGGAACCGCCGTGCGAACCATGGCGGTAAGCACTATCGGGGCCAGGGAATTCCTTCCCTGGCACTGATAGGGGTCTCCCCCACCCCCCACTACCCACCGAGTCCTCCCCCCACACCCTCCACCCCCGTGCGACCCCCCAGAGGTGGTACGAACCCCCTCCCCACCCCCACCCCGACATGCACATACATGTACCCCGACATGCACACACCCCGAACATGCACATATACACACCCCCTACACACACATACACAACGGGGACACATACCCGCACACATACATGCCGACATGCGCACCTGCCGAACAGCACACATTACCCATAGACACAGCAGCACCCCCCGCCCGCATACACGCACTCACACACCCCCTCTACACACTCACACGCACACCCCCATGCACGCCCACATCACACAACACCCCCCCACCCCCTCCCCTCACGGACGATCAACTTACCTTGTGCGTTGGTCCTCCGGGAGGCGACGGGAGCCATAGGGACGTGACCGCCAACAGAAGACCGCCAACAGAAGACCGCCACACAGAAATGTGGGTCGTAATTCTGTGGGCGGTGTTCTGCTGGCGTGGCGGTGGAGGTTGACCAGTCTCCACTTTCCCGCCGACCGCCAGTGTGGCTGCTGGCGGTTTTCCAGCGGAACGCTCCCAGCGGTCAGAATGCGCACAGCGGCACACCGCTGCGGTCGGCGGTCTTCACCGCGGCGGTAACTCAGCGGTCTTGCGAAAAGACCGCCAAGGTCAGAATGAGGGCCTCTATGTTTTGTTCAGTTTAGCTGCCTATTGGCTTTGACTTGGCATTAGCCATTACATTCTGTATTCAGTTTAGCTGCCTATTGGCTTTGACGTGGCATTAGCCATTACATTCTGTATTCAATTTAGTTGCCTATTGGCTTTGACATGACATGCAGTTGAGACATTGTAGATGAGCTGTGTTTTTCCAAGCTGTGTTTTTCCACAAGATGGACCAAGCTGTTTTCTTCACACCAGACCTTAGCTGATAAGAGCACGTAGATTTTGTGTTTACCTCGCAATCCAGTAAGAGAACTCGGGGGCTCGGGAGAATTGGCCACTCTCTAGGGTCCTTCGGTTCTCACACTGAGTTTTCTTTTAATGATGACTCTGGGCTACAGCAGGGTAGATTGAATCTGCTTGACTTCAGACAGGAGCTAGATGTCAGTTGCCTGTCTCCCGTTTGGGTAGAGAATCTCTTTCTCGCAGTTGACCGGAGTCATCAATTTGCAGACCCCAGAAATATGAAGCTGAGCTATAGGCCCTACGGTGATGAATTTAGACTTTTATGCTTTGCTTTGAAGTAATGCTATAATATAATCATATGTATTTTGCTGTGTGCATTGCAACTGAGAAGTACTTTGATATATTTTGCTTTCATTGCTGAGACTACTTTTGAATGTGTGCTTCCAATCTACTAATTTCGTCTCTCAGGAACCTCGTGGTGGAGAATTACTAACAATAAATGTCTTCTTTAAACTCAGAAGTGCATTCCAGAGAGGTTCTGTAAGCTCGGTTATGAGATAAGAGGGCAAGCAGAACAACAATGTACAGCACAAGTTCAATGTGTGGTATGTTTTAGAATTTACCAAGGGATAGGATAGTTTACTGGAAGGGCATGCTCCCATACAAGTCATATGCTATACAGCATGCGCACACTTCCGTACCATGATACAAGTTTTGTGCATCATGCAAGACAGCCCTTCAGAGCGCCAAGGAAGGGAATGACAATAGCACCAGGCTAATTTGAGTAAGTATGGTTCTGCATTGCTTTCTCCCCTTACAGTGACGCAAGCTTGGTTGGTGAGCTGTGTTGCACCAACAAATAATACATTTGGGCATAGTGTCACACAATAATATGGTAAATACGCACTAAGGGTCATATGTCAGAAGCATATTTTCCTTTGATTTCCAAAATCGGGCCATTTATGGTGGCAAAAAATGCTTTTCCAAATGTACAAACACCCACCCTGCGATTCTCCAGAATCACAGTTTGAGTGCAGAAATTGCTATTTGGAAGGGACGTGTTTAGGATGTCCCTTCGAACAGTGATTTCCAGTGTCAAGGTTTTGAGACTGAAATGCGGTTGCAAAACCTTGATATTTTACCACCAACTCAAAGTTGGTGGAAATTGATTCTCAAATTGGAAGGGGCCACCATGGGACCCCTTCACCTTTGTGAATGTTGGGAAAATAATTTTTAAGAGCAGGCAGTGGTCCAAGAACCTACAGCCTACTCTTAAAAAATTGAACTTCAAAGTTTCATTGCTTTATTTGTAAACGCATCCTGTTTTGCTTTAAGGAAAAAACTCACTAGTCAATTGTTTACCTTAATTTATTGGAATTGGAATAGTGAATCTTCTGTGAATTCGCAAAACAGTGGAGAATCCACAACTTAATGGTCCTCATAGCTCTAAAACTTAACATCTTCATGGCCAGGCCAGAACACTTATTAAACACTACATTTTGTATAACTATTGACCAGATTTCCACAAGATTAAGTGAAGGCACATGCTTGAGTTCTATTTACTTGCCATGTTTGGAGTATTTCTGTTCGGCTGTTTTCTTCTCTATCAAGAATATAAGAATCGTGTGTGAGTTAAAATGGGAAATGTTACTTTTGCCCCCTCCTATTTTGAGGCCTTAGTTTAATGGGTCATCACAAAGCGTGTCACAAAGAATCTGAAGTTGAAAGTTTAGTGCAGATTCCTCCAATGGCACCAAAGTTATTAAGACAACAAAAAAATGACCCTTCAGTGGAAAGTCTGACTTAACATGTGCCAAGTTGTTTAGCCAGAACATAAGGTATTAAATCCATGAAGTGAGAAAATCACTATAGTTAGGCCTTGTGATTATGGCTATAGTTGATGCCTTCTTTAAAGTGATTTTAATATTGAATCCATGAAGCATTAAATAGTTATTTTCTGAAGTTATTTACTCACTATTAGAGTAACAAGTATGCAAATCTCTGTTTATCATTACTGTTGTCCTTAATCTTGATGGAGCATTACAGGCATGCTCTAAACAAAGTCAACAATTTTTTTTCCTACCACAAGGGATAGAAATGTTAGGTATCAAAACTTTAAAAACAATCTAAGATTACAGTATGACCCTTACAGCCATACAAGGAAAACTTCAGTCAGGAATACATTTACGGGTTTATGACTAGTTTAGGCTCAGATTAACGTAGACAGTTTTCAAGAAAAAGCTTTAAAGATACCTGATCACAATGGGTTGACCGAGGAGCTCAGAAAAAAGTTTAGGTGAAGTAACATCAAAAGGACTAAACACTCAATTATAGCAATACAAAACAGCAACAGAATTTTCGGATGCTTGGTGAACAAGCGCTTTCCAATTCTTTTAAGCATGAAAGAAATTTAAGAATCATCTAAATTTCTCTACGGCAGAGGGAATTTCTACCATTAGGCAAATCGCAAGTTTGCATGTGCTGGGCTAAATCACGTAAGGACAAAAAGGAGAAAAGAATACAAAAAAACAACATCTGAGTCAAAAGGTGACTAATCAAGGCTGACAAAAAGGAAGTAAAAAGGGAAGGCTTCAGCATTTCAGAAGCTCGGTGAAGAGTCTTCTTCTGGGATAAGGGGAATAATTATCAGCAAAGCATTGAAAATACGGGGTAAGGGCAGAGAGGTCTGTACCCCTCAGAGTCCAGATGGGGTCTCGTAGAAAGTGGAAAAGTGTACTGCCAACAATTCAACTGAGAAGTGGTAAATCAAAGTCCACAGTGATAGATGGTTTGTTCATAGGCAATTGGACAAGTTGGAAGACTTCACTGTCCAATCAAAGTCCATCATACAACATGGAACTGCAACATAGGGACATATTCCCAAGTCCATCATGAGAAAAGCATCCATCTTTGCTCATATGTATGATTTAATTGCTGGGCTAAAGCACATGAGGACAAAAAGTAAAAAAGAAAGAAAGGACTAAAAGAGTTTGGAAAATTGCCATCTGGGGCAAAAGGTAACTATCTAAGGTTGGCAAAAATTAAGCAAAAAGGGAAGGCTTCAGCATTTCAGAAGTTCGGTCAAGAGTCTTCTTCTGGGGTCAGGGGAAAAATTCTAAGTCTCAGCAAAGCATTGAAAATACGGGGTAAGGGCAGAGAGGTTTGTACCTCTCAGAGTCCAAATCAGGTCTCCTAGAAAGTGTAAAAGAAGACTGCCAACAATTCAACTGGGGAACGGTAAATTAAAGTCCACAATGATTGATGATTTGTCCATCAGCAGTGTGACATAAGTCAGAAGACTTCACTGTCCAATCAAAGTCCATCATACAACATGGAACCCGAACCTAGGGACATATTCCCAAGTCCATCATAACAAAAGCATCCATCTTAGCTCATCTGTATGATTTGAAACAAAACTGTAAGCTCAGACAGTTTTCTGTATGTACCAACTCAACGTTCGTTACTTTCTCAGGCTCACTAGGGATAAAAGAATAGGACATCTATTTCTAAGCTAGCATTTCATGGAAACTATGGTGGTCATTACAACCTCGGCGGTCTTTTTACAAGACCGCCGAGGGACCGCCGTGCGGAAGACCGCCAGTAGTGGCTGTTTGCCGCTCGGCGTATTATGACTGTTGGCTGCCCTCCGTCCTTTTACAGACGGAGAGCCGCCAACAGCCATACTGGCGGGCGGAGGGGAAGTGGAGGTTGCTCCACCTCCACCGCCACGCCAACAGAACACCGCCCAGCGAATCACGTCCTGTGAGTCGGTGCAGCGGTGTTCTGTTGGCGGTGTGGTGTCGGCGGAGCAGCCACCATGGCTCCCGTCCCCTCCCGGACGATCGACGGAACAGGTAAGTCGATCGTCCGTTAGGGGAGGGGGGTGGGGGGGTGTTGTGTGTTGTGTGGGTGCATGGGGGTGTGCGTGTGTGTATGTAGAGGGGGTGTGTGAGTGCGTGTATGCTTGCGGGGGTGTTGTGTGTTTTGGGAATGAGTGCGTGTATGTCTGTCTGTATGGATGTGTGCGTGTCTGACTGAGTGTGTGGATGTAGGCATGTATGTCGGTGTGTGTGCGTGTGTGTGTTGGTGGTGTCTGCGTACGTGTCGTGTGTGTGTGTGAGTTTTGTGAAGTTGGGGGACGGGGTGGGGAGGGGGCCCCTGCCACCTTTTGGGGGTGGCAGGGGTGGTGGGGGGGGGGGGAGACCCCTATTAGTGCCAGGGAAGGAATTCCCTGGCACTGATAGTGCTTACCGCAATGGATTTCATGGCGGTTCCTACCGCAGGAAATCCACGGCGGTAAGCCGGGTCAAAATACCAGCGGCAGTATAGTGACGGCCGCCGGGCTGGAGACCCAGGTCTCCAGCCCGGCGGTCATCTCCGCCCTGGCGGGCGGAACGGAGAAGCGGCGGATGACCATGGCGGTTACACCGCCATGGTCATAATACAAAAAAAAAGACCGCCAGCCTGTTGGCGGTCATACAACCGCTTCTCCGCCTTCCGCCAGGGTCGTAATGACCCCCAAAGTCTAAAAAGAATGTCACATTAAACAAGAACGACTAAACATTTTTCTTCACATTTAGGAATTAGGGCTTTACAGGCCTCACACAGGCTAACTAAAGTGAATTCAATGAGTGATTTATGCAATATAATGCACATATAACATTTAAAAGTATAAATTCATCATTAATAATCTTTGTCAGTGTTCCTGTTACAGTAGATTTAAAATGAAATATCTCTGCTAATACATTCCAATAGCTATAATGCACAACTGCATTTTCAACATTTTCATGTAACATTTAAAACATTTGCTTCTTTAAAATCAATATTGTTTTAGTGCAAATTATTAATTAACATGATCTGTCTTTTGTAACGCTTTCAAATCCCTTTTCAAGTCAGTCATATTCGCAATGTACTTCTTCAGCTCCTTAATATTATCAGGAATATAGGTACAACATTGTTGAACCTGTAACATTTTGCAGACTCTGCCCTCTTTCGAAAGAAGGATGTCTAATGCAAGTCTATTTTGCAAAACAATTTATCTCACAACAACCATTTCAGTGTCTATCAACAAGAAGGCACCTGCTGTATCGATAGACAGCTTATCTACAATTGTTGACAACTAACTTATCTTGTGGTCATTCAGGATCATTCCCACAGATTCGCACTGGCACCTCTTGTGACCCTTGTGTTTGACTTCTCATCCCAAACAACATCATTGAAATTCTCAACATGAAAAATCTTCTGAAGGACTACTCCTAGATAACATGTACCATACCATCCTTAAGGTAGCTTATAATAGGCATTTTTCCCACAGATTAAATAAACCACTGGTATGGCAAGGTCTTGTCTAGCTAACATGAATTTCCAAACACTTTTAAAGAAAGACACATGTCTATATTCACTAGTCTCTACAAATTGTGTGTCAGGTTTTGATTTAGGTCTGTATACACACAACTTCCCTACATGCTGCCAATCTAGGGCAAGGGATCCTTGAATTCTTGCTAATGCATGAGCTTCTTCTTCTTTACCCAAACCATATAGTGCTACTCCCTTTTCTACTTTAGCTTTCATTGCTCTTCTTCTCTCTTCAACTTGCCCTAAAACTCATTTTCTACTAGGGTGAGAATACAGGTCATATTGTTTTGATAGGCATAAACTGTACCAAATTTCAATGTAGGTTCAAAGAAACTTCCCACTGTCAATGTTTTTAGCGTTGGCAACATGGCTCAAATGTTTCATGATGGGAACAAAAACTGTGTCAATGTTTTTAGCTTTGGCAACATTGCTCAAGTGTTTCATGATGGAACAATTGAGAAAACGAAGTCATAATTCAGGTAAAAAATTATCTTGCTGATTCAAAAAAGTCAGCAAAAAACCATAGGAAATTCCACAAAGCAAAGGGACAACAAGAGAATCACCTTCAAACTCCTCACCCACGCTCACAAGGCAATGCACAACACCGGACCAGAATACCTCAACAGACGTCTCTCCTTCTACACCCCGACCTGACAGCTCCGCTCCACCAACATTGACCTCACCACCGTCCCACGCATCTGCAGAACAACCACCGGTGGCAGATAATTCTCGCACCTCACCGCCAAGAAGTGGAACACTCTTCCCACCCACCTGCGTCAGACCAAGGACCTCCTTACCTTCAGGAGACATCTCAAGACATGGCTGTTCGAGCAATAGCAGCCTCCCCCTCCCCTTCAGCACCTTGATACCCTCACAGGTGAGTAGTGCGCTTTACAAATTCCCTGATTGATTGATACTATGATAAGTAATTCCCTCACTAACTAATGAATGCAATTGGGTGCAGCCATAGCAATTTCTAACTTCCATGGTAGCACCATATTCATACAACAGTTTATAATATATGTATGCAGACAAATCACCTCTGGGGCCATCGACATGTAAACCTTTCTCATTAAAAAAGGGCTTTGCATTTGCTATAGACCTTGTAGAACTTGTGGATTTGACATTTTCTAACTCAGTAGGTGTGGGCAAACTCAATCCAATAAGCAATGATACTTTCATTATAACTGCAAAAACTAACACTCCTTTACATAAGTACTTACGTTTACTACTCTTGTTTCTATTAAGCTCCATGAGTTCTCTAATTTCAGACCAAAAAGAAAAAATGAAAAATGCAAAAATGCAAAGTGCAGTAACAAAAATATCAACTGTCTCTTTCAGTCTTTTTTTTATTTGTGAGCAAAGCAAATACAAAAAAATTGGCTCTTCAGTTAAAATCCAATATTCATTGAAAAAATCTTTTTGATCGTCTAGAAAGCTCATCAAGTTCTTCAAGCAAATGTTCAAAAAGCCTGTAATGAATGCGTAGATCAAAATCACCAATAAACACATCCAGGATATAATGTCTCAGTCTGTCAAGTGGCAATGAGATTTCAAAGTTCGGTGTGCCACAAAAAAGAAAATCAAGGATGCTCAACAGGATACATATTATTAAAGCAAAAGGTTGCAAATTCATTCTCCCGGTCTCTTTAGGTGCTGCTTACTTTTGACAAAGAACTAACATTCTCTTTAATCTCCGAGCTACTGGTTGATCTATATCACTATCACTCTTTGGATCCTTCTGTAACAATTGGAGGCACTCGAACTAAAGGCACAGTTTGCTCACTTGGCCATTTGTCTCTGGGTACAACTCTTTTTGCTACAGCACTAGGGGCCAGATGTATCAAACGTTTTTGCATTCGCAAACTGTGTGATTCGCAGAAATCGTCCGTTTGCGAATGCAAAAACGTGATTTGCAATGTATGAAAGGCATTCGCAGGCCAAAAACAAGGAATCGCAAACATTGCGATTTTTTGCGAAGCGACATGGTTTTGTGTGTCGCAATGTGCGTAATGCATTTTGCGACATGAAATACCGAATCGCTATTTGCATCTCGCAAATTGCGAGTCTGAATAGCGACTCACAAATACAGATTCTGTATTTCTCATCGCAATTTGCGATACGCACTTTGCGACACACAAAACCATGTCGCAATGCGATGCATCAAAAAATGGCCTTTTGCACATGCAAATTACCACAAATTGAAACCAGGTGGTAACCAGGTGCAACCTATATAAAGAGGCCCAGAATGCCTCAGCCTCTTTTCCACAATGGCTGCACTCTACGACATGGCGAGAAGAATGAGGATCTTGGTAGGTTTGAGGAGAGGGAGGAGGAGACAGGAGCGCATTTTCAAAGAGCGCATTACCCTTTTTGACCAGACTGAGGAGGAAATATTTGAAAAATACAGGTTGAGCTCAGCCATGATACTTGACCTGATAGCTGAGCTACAACCCATACTGCAGCGCACAACACACAGGACCAATAGCATACCCACCCATGTGCAGGTATTATGCTTCCTGCACCTACTTGCCTCAGGGAGCTATCAAGGGGTCATAGCAGCAGCTGGAGGGGTATCACAGAGTGCCCTCTCTAGATTTTTCAATGCATTCCTAAATGCCATGCTAAGCAGGATACACCAGTACATCAGATTCCCCCACACCCCACAGGAAATACAGCAGACAAAAATAGATTTCTACCAGATAGCACAGTTCCCCCACGTCCTAGGTGCCATAGATGGGACGCATGTTGCAATCTGTCCACCATCGGTCACAAGGTATGTGTACCGCAACCGTAAATACCAACATTTAATGAACATACAGGTGATATGCAATGCCTCCTACATCATAACTGATCTCGTGGCCAGGTACCCAGGGAGCACACATGATTCGTACATCTTTCACCACAGCGGGATTCACACATGACTGCTAGCTGGGGAATTTGGTGAAGAATATCTACTAGGTAATTTCCCTGTTTACAATGGTGCATTGATGGCAGTGTGACGTCAGATGCCACAGCTACTCATTATACCCTCTGTTCCTTCCAGGAGACAGTGCCTACGCAGTGCGCACCTACATGATGACGCCCTACCTAAATCCTGCAACACCAGCAGAGCGGAGATACAATTCAGCACACAAGGCAACCCGCAATGTTGTGGAGCGCACCTTTGGCCTGCTGAAGAGTCGCTTCCAATGCATCCACAAAAGTGGAGGGGCACTACAGTTCAGCCCGGACACGACCTGTAGAATAGTGGCCACATGTGCAATTTTGCACAATATAGCTACCACGAGGGGCATACCTGTGGAAATATCAGAGCCAGACTCAGATGAGGATGATGATCCCATACCACCCCTACAGCCAGCAGACAGGACCAATGCAGCAGAGGGCAGGCAAAGACGTGCTGACATCACGCACAACCATTTCAGATGTAAGTTATGACAACACAACCTCACTGATATGTATTCCGGTAGTTAGCACCTTTATTACCTTGACTTCAGGTAACATACGTGTCACTAGGACAAAGCAATACACATGAGTCTGAAATGAGCCCTTAACAGTGTCGCACTATTGTCATCATAGTTTACTGTATTGCTACATGTGAAGGTAGTCCCCTGTGGCCCTTAATGTCACTTCTTACGACCACGCATTCCACTTGAGTGCGCAGTGGCCTCTCCGGCACCTTCTTGTATCAGGCTCACAGGCAGTACTGAGCCTGGCACTGTGACGCCTAGGATCCATCACGGGCACTGCAAGACTGCTGAGGCTAGATGACTCCTCAGTATCCCCAACTTCCAGTTTGCTGGGTGTAGCACTGCATGCTGTCAGCATAGCATCCAGAATGTTGGTAATTTGCATCAATCCCTGGGCAACATCCCGACTGCTATGTGCTGCCTCCACCTGTGCGGCCACAGCACGCCATGATATCAGGGCAGTAGATGTAGCTAGATGATTTACAGATCTGCAAAAGCCATTGAACATTCCCATGAATTGTCTTTCGCGCCTGCGGTGGCTAACTCGCTCATGCCTGATCTCAGTACAGAGTTCCTTAATGGCAGTTGTCAGTTCCTTGGTGTTCTCCGCAGCTGTTTGCTGTCCCTATTGCAGCTTGCAGATGTTAGCATTCAGATACTCCAACTGCTTGTGCAGCCCCCACATATTGGCATTGTGTGACTGCATCTGCCTGTGCATTGCCTTCATGTTTTTGTTTTGCAGGCGCTGCACTTTGAGCATGGGCGCTTCAAGGCCACCAAAGAATGATGGGCCCTCACCTCCATCTCTGTGCTGTGAGCCTGCATCGTGAGGCCTCCTGCGGGGAGTTGAGTGATGCTGGGGCACGGACTGCTGCCTTCCTGTGGATCTAGCTTCTGGGGGTGGTGTGTGGCCTTCATCCGGCATTTCGTCAGAGTCCAGGTTTGAATCGTGGAAAGGTAACACCCTTGCCCTGCGTCTGATTGGTGGTATACACAATGACTCGCTGGTGTTGGAGTCGGACAGAGGCTGTGTTTCTGCATCCCCCACATTGGCACATTCTGCTGCTTCTGGGCCTGAGCCATCTGCAACGAAAATGTGCAGCATGTCATTTATGTATGTATATGTGGCACAATGTTAATAAATGTACACTTACATCGTATCACTATGAACTGGGTGTTTTGTTCTTCTGGGTGTCGCTCTACTTAATTGCATTATATGTGCTATTTACAGCTCTGGGTTGTGGACTACCACTCCCATAAGGCATTGTTGTGCCGCATGTAAGATGTGGCATGGACTACTTATCACAATGCTTTGCACTACTTGCTATTTCCAAAGGGGCATTTGTACATGCACATATGGGGTTACATATCATTTTTGGACTTACCTTTACTGGCTGTGCCGGACGTGTCAATTTCAGTGACCATACTGACAGTTTCTGGAAGCAGTGTGGACTCCACCAGGTCTTCCATCGGGGTGGATGGTGTCTGGGTGGATGGTCTGCCTCCTGTGCTCCTTGCCTCCTTTAGCCTGCTGGCCACCGTCTCCTTGGCATGGGAATGCAGGTCATACCACCTCTTGCGTATCTCTTCCACTGAGCGCTGCGCAACCCCCATTCCGCAGATTTTGGTCTGGATGTCAGCCCAAAGTTTTCACTTCTCACTCTCTGGTACCTGGGGAGAGCTCTTCCAAAATAGGCGGTCATGGCTCCTGACAACCTCCTCAGTGAGCACCTCCAATTCTTGCTCAATGAATTACAGCTTCCTCTTCCTCTCTCCCTTCTCCTTCCCATTACCAGCATTGGCCATGTTGATGTCAGGTCCTGGCTTGCTCACAGACTTGCTCCCTGGGGCTGGTCTGTGACTCTCTGACTGCTCCTGTGGGTGTGGTACCTGGAAACAGCATGGGCTGACTCACTTCCTGCTTGTGATGTCATCAGGCTGTGCCAGGTGACAGTTTTCGCAATTTGAGATTTTCAAATACAGAATCGCCAATATTTTTGCGGTTCGGTATTTGGACCTCGCAAATTGCATTAGCGATTTTTAAGAAATGGCTATTTCCGACTCGCAAATTTGTTACATAGCATTTTGCGACTCAGAAATAGCAAATTCTTAAAGGTCCTGTGTCAGAATCTGAGCTTTTAGGAGTCAACAGTCTCAACCCTCTGTACCAGCCATTGCTGTTGACTCACTCAGACCCCCCTCAGACCCCAATTGTGCTGTAACACTTACTACTTGAGCATCCCCAGCAGCTTGACTAATCTGATCGCTCAGATGCACTGTAACCAACTCTTCAGGGATAGGTGCTGTATCATCAAGGGGACCTGGAACTTTCCGAGGATGACTTGCATGTACCCAATTAGGGAAACCAGCACACTTCACAGCCATTGTAGTGACCTGTACTACCTGGTGTGGCCCCTTCCAACGTGGTTCCGAGCAGGACTTCCGACCCATGCTTTTTCACCATGACATCATCACCTCCGAATTGCTGACATTCTTTCTTGTGATACCGTCCTTGCACCATTCTCAATGTGGTGACCTAAGTACAAGACTTCTAACTTACAGTACTGTAATTTTGCTGGGAAAACTTGATGTCCATTCTCACCTAGGTGATTCAACAGGGCAATTGTATCTCTCCTGCAAGCTTCCTGAGTATTTGATGTTACCAGTAGTTCATCATTATACCAAACCAGGACTGAACGGTAGGGCATTTTAAGTGACTCCAGATTCTTTTTCAAGATCTTTTTAAAGATTGCGGGGCTTTCTGTATACCCTTGTGGAACTCAGCAGCATGCCAAAACATGACTGCCAAACCGAAACCCAAAGAGAAACTGGCTGTCCTCATGCAACGGTATGGAAAATAACTCTTGGCACAAGTCAATCACGGTAAACCACTCTGCTTCACATGGAATTTGGAACAAAATCACTGCTGGATTCGGAACCTCAGGACAAAATGGAACAACTATCTCATTTATTCTTCTCAGGTCCTTTTCATTCTAGTATTTTCACCTGGGCTTCCGCAGTTCCATAATGGGAGAGTTACATGGACTTCCGATTATCTCTCTAAGAATTCCCTGTGCTATCAATGGCTCTGTCATTGGGGTAATTCCTGCAATTGTTTCAGGTGTCATGTTACACAGAGGAATTCTAGGTTTCACAGTTATCTTGATAGGCTCAACTCCTTTAATGAGTCCTATCTCTTTTCTTGAAAAGTCCCAAACTTCAGGGGACACAGTATCTTTTAAATCTTGGGTACGTCATTACAGGTCACATTGTGTACAATGTGACACTCAGGTTTTGATTCACAATTTTAAATACTGCATCTTCATCATTCGTATGAATTTCAAAACTACTTGGAGTACAACTGAGGGAACAGTTCAGCTTGCACAGCAGGTCGCACCCAAGCAGACTCAAGGGACTAGAATCACACACCACAAATTGGTTCTTATCCTCAAAGGAATCTATTTTTACGGGGACAGCTTCTGTTAATGGGTTAGACTATTACTTATTTGCAACTCCTACCATTTGAATTCTCTTTCCTGAAAGGGGCAGGTTTGGTACCTATGCTGATCTCACTGACTGTCGACTAAAATGACACATGGTGAACGTTTACATCACTATATACATATAGACCACATTGATCCACATCTAAGGAAGCACCAAGCATGCACTCCTCTTCTTCTTTGGGGAATCTTAACTGAAAAAAGTCTGAACAATCTTCATCACTTAGATCAATTATATGAAACTGTGATGTCAACAGATTTGCATCTATGTTTGTAACCTGATTTAAATTTTGTCGGGAAACATTTGTTGGGGCATCAGAGCTTGTGGAACTTGCATTTGCTATCTTTGGGACACATCTGAATTTGGCACTCAGGGGTCTTTGCAATCTCTGCATCTAAACCTGATTATTGCCTTGCATTTGAACAAATCCATCATTCTGCATCAGATTACTATCCACATTAAAGGGCCACCCCCTTACCAATGGCCCATTATTACACAGAGATAACACAGATTCGTTCTCTCAGAAGTAATCAAGTCCAGAACTCCATTGTGATCTGCAGGAACACCACATCCTCTACCTTGCTGCTGATAACCATTACCTCCCTGTTGATGTATTCCTTGCATACCACTAGCATTCTCTACAAACTGTGAATTCTGACTAGTTCTCTTTGCAGCTTTTTAATTTGTATCACCATTACCTTCTGTTTAAACTTTTTCTGCTTTAATTCCAGTTCATCACTATAGTATTCTGCATACCGCAGGATCTCATACATCGGTTTATTATGCCAACAAATTAAATGCTGCTGAATCATATAACTTATATCTGGCTTCAGTCCTTGAACAAATCTGAACACAAAATTACCCATATCTTTCACCTCAATGCTCTCAGTACCACTGAAATGCTTGAAAGCCTGTAACAATCTTTCATAATAGGAAAGTATTGACTCCTTAGACTCTTTAGTTGTTCGGTCAATCCTCAGCTAATCAATATCTATGGGGGGCACCTTGTTTTTCGAATAGCCAATTAACTTATGATACTTTTTCATCACCTCTTGAAATGGCACATTTGTCACTGGATCTCTTGGAGGTTCAAAATCAGGCCAATCAACAGCAACCTTACACTCAGTCAACAACTCACACAGAACCACAATGTCAAACAATGTGTTCAAATCTTCCCACAGACATTTTGAAAGCTTCACAATCGTTCTGTCTGCTTATATCATTCTACTGGTTTCCCTTTCAATTTGGGGTAATCATTTGTGAATGCCGAAATATCACTTTTACTCCAAGGTACGTGAACATATCCTCCACAAGGAATTTCTCTCATAGGAAGCATCTTCCCTTTTTCTTCACTCTGGCCTGCTTCTGATGGAGGCAGTTCTGTTCTTGTTTTCTTCTATTCTCTTTTCTTTGCCCATCTTCCTTCCACTTGTCTAAAGCTCCCCATTTCTGGATGTAGGTAATCAATTCCCTAATTTGCAAATCTCATTCTAGGAGGCCTCATGCTCAACATATCCTTATCACTGAATCCTAATCTGTAACTCTTCTGCAAGAGTCCACCAACATCATCTTTCTTGGCCACATCAGCTAATTTCTCATAGGCCTGTCCTGCACATTTTGTAATATCTTTGCACGTGAACCACATTTCTTCTTCAGTATAAACTTCTAATTAGGCTGTATCTACATTTCCCAGTGTTATTTCATTTAATTCTAATTTTAATCTGGGTATATTCAATGATTTCTCTGGGATGTGCTCTGCTCTGACACTGCAATTTGTTTTTCCTGTTGCACCTGCAGGACTCAAACTATTCAGCCAATCATTTAATTGCTGGGCAGTAAGGCCTTGCAAACATATTGGGGTATTCGGCAATACCTCTGCTCTTGAAGGACCTGCAATTGCTTGATCTGGGATATTCGCAATGGATGGATTCTGGAGTGTTTAAGGGCAATCTCCTTTGGGGGTACTGCAACCAATATTCAGGGTCTGTTCTGGTCTCAGCACAAAATATGGTGAGGATCTCTGAGAAAGCCTCGCACCAGGAGTAAATCCTGTCTGACTTGTCATTGAAGTTGGATCTGAAAAGTGTGTAGGGGTTCAAAGGTCTTGGAAGAGAATTAATTCTTTATATCTGAACTACTTGGGCTCACAGATCTCTGTGCACTTGTTGATGCAAAGCCTTTTGGAAGGGTATTAAGAGAATTCTGAACATTCTAAACATTCAGGACATTTAATGCATGTGCATTACTCCCAGTCATACCTGGAGCATACAAAGGAACAACTGGACCTGTTGTTACTGGAACTCCCAATGCATCTGGGCTAATGTAATTCTTTTGGTTCTGTGGAACTGTCATCACCAAGTTCTGCCCTGTCAATTGTGTATTGATACCTTGTACCATTTGATTTGCATTTAAATTCTACACGGGATGATTTGGACTGAAGTTGTGCTCATGCTGATTCGAGATAAAACTCTGTGCTGACTGATTCATATATGGACTCTCTATTGGATGATTCCTGTTGAAACTCTGAACTGGTTGATTTTATTAGGGGCCTATTCTTCTGAGTTCACATTTGGATCCGGCACTGCCTGATTAGGGTTCTGTTCAACAGGTGCAGTAGGTACATCAAAAGTTACATTTCTCAGTGTTTTACTTGACACTCCTATCTGTTCAGAATTGTAAGGAGGCAGACAATTTAACAATAACTGATTTATAAAGTCATCATCCGAATTACTCTCGTAAGTTTCAGCTTTCTTTGTAGTATCTGTTGTCAGTTTTGTGTCATCTGTCTTTTTCTTAGTCTGGGGCTTTCTCCTTCCATCGTTGGTATAACAGGATACAATCTTATGCCTTCAGTTATGTCTGCGCTCAAGCTTTTTGCTGATTATCCTATTGAGCCTCAACAACTGTTTTTACTGTTTTGTTTAGTCTACCCTCATATGTTCGCAAGTATTAAGTGCTTCAAATTGTGTGGTTCTCGAAGGCAGTTTCATTTCATAAAGTACTTGCCTCAGGTTCTCAATTATTCTCAAATCAAATGTTCCATAGCAAAGAAATGCTAATTCACCTTCTTGGTAATATTATGCCATTGCTCACGCCACAAACATGCATGAAGACCTATTTCGGACAACACTTAATGACCTGGAGTGCCTTTGGTTGGGGTCTGTATTCTCTTTCTAACAAGGATAAACCCATCTCCTTACATCACTCCTTTTAGTGCTTTAAAGAACTTCGGTGGTCATTACAACCCTGGCGGACGGTGGTAAAGCTGCAGAAATACCGCAGACAGGCCAGCGGACAAAAAAAGGGAATCACGACCCTGGCGGAAACCGTCAACAAAGACAGCCACTTTAACACATCGTCCGCCACGGCGGTACAGACAAACAGCGCGGCGGACACCGCCAACAGACAGGCGGGAGACAATGTACCGCCCACACTATTATGACAGGCCAATCTGCCACCTTTTCCGGGGCGGATTCTCCGTGGATAAAAACACGGCGGAAACAGCTTTTGCTATGGGAAAACGCTCCACGAGGAACGACGACTCCAAGGAGCCAGAACTCCAAATCCTACCTGCCTTTGTCTTTCTGCTCCTCCACGACCAACAGCGACGTAGGCACAGAAGATACCGGTGAGTACTGCATCTACGACACAGGGGAGGTGGGAGGCAAAAGTTAGGGGGACACCCACCAAACACCCCCACCCCCACTCTCGCATATCACAACATACACACCAATGCAGTCAAAAATATCACATTAACAACCCACAATCCCCCAGGAAGAATGCTAAGACAAAGCGAATTGCGGTCAAACATTGTAATGTGCCAATATACATGTCATACAAAAAAATACTGATATATATCTCGAAATCTGTCATACTTAAATATACAATACAAGAAGTAGTGCAGATATGTACACAACAATGTCCGTGCACCAACAGTCCAAAAATGCATGGGCGAGGCCCACAATAGACACCTGACCAAAATCCGAGAGAACACTGCCGGGGCATCAGATAGAAACACTACAGGCACCTCAGGGGGAAGGGAAGGGGGGACACCTCAGCCAGATGAATGCGAAGCCAGATCCACGACGGGGCTCCATGCCCATTGATGTATCCTGGGGAGTGCAAAGCCACAGTCTCACAAGTCTCTCAAGTGGGTGGCTTGCCCACTGTTACATCCTGGGGAGTGCAAAGCCACAGTCTCACAAGTCTTTACAGTGGGTGGGTTGCCCACTGTTACATCCTGGGGAGTGCAAAGCCACAGTCTCACAAGTCTTTACAGTGGGTGGGTTGCCCACTGTTACATCCTGGGGAGTGCAAAGCCACAGTCTCACAAGTCTTTACAGTGGGTGGCTTGCCCACTGTTACATCCTGGGGAGTGCAAAGCCACAGTCTCACAAGTCTCTACAGTGGGTGGGTTGCCCACTAGACCATCCTGGGGAAAGCAAAGCTACATTTTCGCAAGTATCTGCAGTTCTCTACTGGTACTGGGTGGGACTGGAGCCCAGACAGGATGAGTCTCCCCGTGAAAGTTCATGTCCTGTCACTGTCCCAGCTGCACATGGGATAAGGATGCCTGATGTGGTGGACTATTCATACCCACACAGTGTTTGCCTTGTTCAGCGGTCTTCACCATGCCAGTCTTTGCCCTGTTCAGCGGTCTTCACCATGGCGGTCTTAGCCCTGTTCAGCGGTGCTTTCACTTGGCGGTCTTTGCCCTGTTCAGCGATGCTTAGCCATGGCAGTCTTTGCCCTGTTCAGCGGTCTTCACCATGGCGATCTTGGCCCTGTTCAGCCGTGCTTTGACATGGCGGTCTTTGCCTTGTTCAGCGGTCTTCACCATGCCAGTCTTTGCCCTGTTCAGCGGTCTTCACCATGGCGGTCTTGGCCCTGTTCAGCGGTGGTTTGACATGGCGGTCTTTGCCTTGTTCAGCGGTCTTCACCATGCCAGTCTTTGCCCTGTTCAGTGGTCTTCACCATGGCGGTCTTGGCCCTGTTCAGCGGTGCTTTGACATGGCGGTCTTTGCCCTGTTCAGCGGTGCTCTGACATGGCGGTTCGGATACTGACATTGGTGTGTGGCATGACGAACTCTACACTGGACATTGGTGTGTGGCATGACGATCTCCACACTGGACATTGGTGTGTGGCTTAAAGTTCTATCATTGCCCAGCAGGGCTGTGGGTTCCTGGTCCCTCCTGGGCTGTGACTCCGGCGGTGGTCTCCTGACCAGTAATGATACTTGGGCCCTCCTGGGCTGTGACTCTGGCGGTGGTCTCCTGACCAGTAACGACACTTGGGCCCTACTGGGCTGTGACTCTGGCGGTGGTCTCTGGACCAGTAACGATACTTGAGCCCTCCTGGGCTGTGACTCCGGCGGTGGCGGTGGTCTCCTGACCAGTGACGATACTTGGGCTCTCCTGGGCTGTGACTCCGGCAGTGGCGGTGTTCTCCTGACCAGTAACGATACTTGAGCCCTCCTGGGCTGTGACTCTGGCGGTGGTCTCTGGACCAGTGATGATACTTGGGCCCTCCTGGGCTGTGACTCTGGCGGTAGTCTCCTGACCAGTGACGATACTTGAGCCCTCCTGGGCTGTGACTCTGGCGGTGGTCTCCTGACCAGTAACGACGGTGCTGGCGGTTGTGTCTCGACCGCCAGAAATGATGGCACACTTCTCCGCTGTGACACTCACAACAGGCTGGGCAGACTTCCTCAGGACCTTCCCCACCTTCTTTGGAGGTACAGCTGACTCACCAATTGCCTTCGATCCCATTTCAGTTGTTGTCCCACCAGGAGTTTTGACACAGTCCCGTCGTCCACTCTCCAATTTTGGAGCCTTTACAGGGGGTGGGCTGCCAGTGCCTTGGCTCCGGGTCCTACTGCCTGCCCTGGTGGACGGTGCACTCCAAAAACCAGGAACACGCACCACTGGCACTGGAGGCTTTTTGGCTGAGGCGCTACGACGGGACTGATGAACTGGAGGGGGTGGGTGGGGGCAAACAGGTCAATTTGACATAGGGACAGTTTCTGACGGACACTGGGATGGGTAGCTGGAGGGGGTCTGGGAGTGGAGGTAGAGGAGGTGGTTGTAGGAGGTGTCACTTTAGGTGTTTTGGGTGCAGGTGCAGTTACTGGAGGCTGTCGTGAGGTGGATAGATGTTGGGTGAGTGATTGCCGGCGTTTGTGTACTTTGGGAGGGGGCGTCACAGACACACTGGGAGAGGACACAGGGGACGTGTAAATGGCAGTGGAGGTGGTGAGTGCAGGTGAGCGGCTTGGGGTGCTGGGTGTCCTGGTGCGAGTCCTAGTGCCTGTAGATGTGGTGCATGCAGGTGTGTGTGTAGACAAGACTGGAAGGGAGGAGGGAGAAGAGGAGGAGGGGGACACAGTGGAGACAGTGGATGTTGCTGTGTCTGTATGGGTGTGATGCTTGTGTGAGTGCCTGTGGTGTGTGTGGTACTTATGTTTGCTTGAGCTACTTTTGGGTGTTGACTTGTGTGCATGCTGGTCTGTAGGTGTGCTTGGGATGGGCTGGGGTGCAGGGGATTGGGTCTGGGTGGAGGAAGTTGGAGGGGGGAGGCAGGACACAGGGACAATGGCTGCCATCAGTGCTGAGGCCAGAGATTGCAGGGTTCGCTGAAGGACAGCCTGACCATAATGAATGCCTTCCAGGAATGCATTACCGTGTTGCAACTCTCGTTCTACACCCTGGATGGCATTCACAATGGTAGACTGCCCAACAGTGAGTGACCTGAGGAGGTCAATGGCCTCCTCACTGAGGGAAGCAGGGGTGACAGGGGCAGGGCCTGAGGTGCCTGGGGCGAAGGTGATGCCCACCCTCCTGGGTGAGCGGGCATGGGGCGAAGGCCGAGGGGCTGCTGGGAGGGCGGTGCTGGTAGGGGAGGTGGCGGCTGTACCTGTAGAAGTGGGGCACACAGATGGTGCCGCCACCACAGGGGAGCTCCCATCGGCGGACGAGTCCGTGTCGCTGGTTGGTGATCCTGTGGCCGACGTGAAGCTCCCCTCGCCCTCCGTCCCACTGGTGCATTCAGAGTCTGTGGTGTGGCCCTCCATGGCCATGTGGGATGCAGCTCCCTCGTGCTCCGGTGCCACTGTACCTCCGCCTGATGATGCTGATGTACAAAAGGACAGGGAGAGCAGGAAAAGGGGGGGAGACAGAAGAAAGAGAGTTTTAGTGTATGGCATGCCGCTACCGTTGGCGGACAAGACAGACGCAGCAGCCCCCTGCATTACGCCGTGCTCCTGCCCTCTGCACATGCAATTTCTGGGATATGGCCTACATGGCAATGTTAGAAATCTGCGCACATGGATGGCAAAGGGGCAACTATACATCAACTTACCTCTGTTCTGAGCTGGGGTAGAGTCCCACATGGCCTACATGACGAAGGGGCCTTGCCTACCTAACTCGCCCTGGCCTAGGGACACCCACAGCCCACCACCCCCACCCAGACACCTCCACTGCACGCAAAGTCCACAGAATGAGGTTGTACTCACCCCCTTGTGTCTGCTGTGATGTCCTTAAGCGCCCATCCAACTCCGGGTAGACCACCGCCAGGATCCGGAACATCAGGGGGGTCATGGTGCGACGGGCACCCCTCCCACGTTGGGAGGCCATCCCCAGCTGAGCCTCCGCCATCTTCTTGCTGCAGCGGCGAATGTCCTCCCATCTCTTACGGCAGTGGGTGCCCCGTCTCTGGTGGGCCCCCAGGGTCCGGACTTCCTTGGCGATGGCACGCCAAATGTCCCTCTTCTGGTGGGCGCTGACCTACATGACATACACAAGGAAAGAGGAACAGTCATTACCTACTGCACCGTTAATGTGAGTGGGCCCCTCCCAACTCTGTCCATGTGGCCCATTCATCCCCATGCATTTCTGTTGTAAGAACTGTGCCCCCTTCGCTCTCCCACCCAGCCATGTCCACCCAGGCCTAGCCCATCCAACGTGCTCCCTGTGTACTAACCTGTTGGTCTGGAGGACCGTAGAGTAGCGTGTACTGGGGGAGGACCCCATCCACAAGTTTCTCCAACTCCTGTGCAGTGAAGGCAGGGGCCCTTTCCCCAGATGCAGCAGCCATTGTCGCATCCAGACCGAGGTCACAGCAGCACTAGCAGTGTAGGTCCTCTCCTGTTGAAGGTCAGGTATCTAGTGAGTGAACAGATAGAAAATGGTGGTGACGTCCGCCGCGGGGCGCATCATCACCACCAGCGCACCTGTTCATTGGCTCCTGGGACCCATAGGGTCCAATGTTAACCAATGCAGCATTGCGCCGCGCTCTACGACCGCCTACCACGAAGGTGTCCAACGCCAGCGCAGTTACCCCACAATTCCATTGTCCCAGTTTAGAGGTCAGGCAGCCGCCATTTCAGGGGCCCACATGGCTTCATTTACTACTGCGTCACACATACCGAGGCCTACACTCAAAACTTTTCCCGGATGGGTTAATTGTCTGTTGTAGTCTTGTGTGTGACTGTGGGTACATACCTGAAGGAATGGTGACAGTTTCTTCGCTGTTATCCTTCTTAGGCACCGTCAGTTGAGACATATTGGAATATGGCGGAATCCGCCGGTGTACCGACCGCTGGTGGACCTGTTGACAATGGAAGAGAGACATTTGATCGTGACCTACCGGTTCGACCGTGCTACAATCCAGGAACTATGTACCCAGTTGGAGCCAGAGCTGATGTCATCAATCCGGCATCCGACAGGAATCCCCCCTGACGTGCAGGTGCTGTCAGTGCTCCATTTCCTTGCAAGTGGGTCATTTCAGACAACAGTGGCCATGGCATCAGGGATGTCCCAGCCTATGTTTTCCAACGTGTTGTCCAGAGTGTTGTCTGCCCTGCTGAAAAACGTAAGGAGATACATCATTTTCCCTGACGTGGAGGATTTGCCTACAGTTAAAGGTGACTTCTATGGCCTTGTACATATCCCGAACGTCATAGGTGCCATTGATGGCACCCATGTAGCTCTGGTCCCCCCCGCAGGAGTGAACAGGTGTACAGGAACAGGAAGAGTTATCATTCCATGAATGTACAGATGGTCTGTTTGGCAGACCAGTACATTTCGCAGGTAAATGCTATGTTTCCTGGCTCTGTGCATGACGCCTACATCCTGCGCAATAGCAGCATCCCTGATATGAAGGCTCAACTCCAGAGGCACCGTGTATGGCTATTGGGGACTCTGGTTACCCCAACCTTTCCTGGCTATTGACCCCAGTGAGGAATCCCAGGACCAGGGCAGAGGAACGCTACAATAAGGCCCATGGGCGGACTAGGAGGGTTATCGAACGCACCTTCGGCCTCCTTAAGGCCAGGTTCAGGTGCCTCCATATGACAGGTGGGTCCCTATTCTACTCACCAAAGAAGGTGTGCGACATCATCATCGCCTGCTCCATGCTCCATAACTTGGCATTGCGACGCCAGGTGCCTTTTCTGCAGGAGGATGATCCAGATGACGGTGTTGTAGCAGCGGTGGAGCCTGTGGAGCCTGTGGACAGTGATGAGGATGAAGCTGATGAAGAAGAAAACGACAACAGGGAGTCAGTCATACAGCAATATTTCCAGTGAGACACAGGTGAGTACGTTTTCAGGTTTAACATAACATTAACTTTCACACGTCTACCTCTATCCTGTACCTACATTTCACTCACTATTTGTTAACTGAGTTGTCCCCTTCCATTTCAGTTTCACAAATGTGGTAACCTACGTGTCAACAGCTTGCACCCTTGAAAGGCTTGTGATGTGTGACATTGGTATGTTGGCCTTCCAATGGGTAACCATTTTTGACACTGTAATTGACAATACAAAGTTCAAATTCATTGACTGACTCCAGTTTTATCAGTGTTTCAAGGGTGTTTATTTAAGTGCATAAACATGAAGGGGGGTTGTGAAATGGGGATGGTTTATGATGGAAGCATGTCCATGGCAGAGTCCAGTCTATTAGTCTCACAGGTACATTGCACATCTGGCCATTGGAAGTGGAGCTGGGGCAGTTCCGATTTAGACAGGGTAACAAAATGGGACAGTGGGGGGACAATCAGGGTGCTCTTATTTCCTGGCGGAGGTCTTGCCATCTTGCTCTGTCCTGTTCCTGGATCTCAGGGACCGCTTTCGTGGTGGTTGTCCGTCTGCAGGGGGTGGGGTGCTGGTGTGTTGGTCCTGTGGCGGGGCATCTTGTCCACTAGCGCCGGCGGAGGTGGTGGGCATTTCATCGTCGTGGCTAGTGTCAGGGGCCCCTTGGAGTGCCACGGTGTCCCTCAAGGTCTTTTGAATGTCCGTCAGCACCCCTACGATGGTGCCCAGGGCGGAGCCGATGGTCCTGAGCTTCTCCCTGAACCCCAAATACTGCTCCTCCTGCAGACGCAGGGTCTCCTGCAACTTGTCCAGGACCGTTGCCATCGTCTCCTGGGAGTGGTGGTATGCTCCCATGATGGAGGAGAGGGCCTCGTTGAGATTAGGTTCCCTTGGCCTGTCCTCCCTCTGTCGCACAGCAGCCCTCCCAGTTCCCCTGTGCTCCTGTGCCTCCATCCCCTGGACCGTGTGCCCACTACCACTGCCCCCAGGTCCCTGTTCTTGTTGGGGTGGTGGGTTAGCCTGGGTGCCCTGTAGTGGTGGACACACCGCTGATTGACCTGTCCTGGGTAGGGAGGTTTGGGCCTGCTGGGTGGGTGCTGTGCTGGTGTTACCAGAGGGTGGAAGGTCAGTGTTGGGCTGTGGCTGGGCAAGGGGAACCGACTGTCCTGAGGCCCACGATGGTCCGGGCTGGTCATCAAGATCCAGTAGGGCAGAGCTGCTGTCGTCACTGTGGGCCTCTTCTGGGGGTGGAGTGGTGTTGTCTGGACCCTCTGGTGTGGTGACGGTCCTTCGGGTTCCTGCAAGGGTATAAGTACATGATTATTGCATGTGTGTGTTTCATGGTGTGCAATGGTTGGGCGTGCGTGTACACCAGTGCAGGCATTCCTGTGTGGGGGCTTGTGTGGTGATGGTTGGGGGGTGTTCTGGGTATGTGCAGTGGGCATGCTTTAGTGATGGGTATCCATGCTTAGTTGTGTCATGCAGGTCTTAGTGTTGGGATGGGTGGTTGGTGTTATGGGTACATTAGTGAGGAGTTAGGGTGATAAGGGAGGGTGTGAGGTTGGGGGTGTGTGATAGCATGCAGGTAAGGTGGGGGATATGATAGTTAAGATTTGACTTACCAGTGTCCGTTCCTCCAACGACTCCTGCGAGGCCCTCAGGATGCAAGATGGACAAGACTTGCTCCTCCCATGTTGTTAGTTGTGGGGGAGGAGGTGGGGGTCCGCCGCCAGTCCGCTGAACCGCAATGTGGTGCCTGGATACCGTGGAACGCACCTTCCCCCGTAGGTCGTTCCACCTCTTCCTGATGTCCTCCCTATTTCTTGGATGCTGTCCCACAGCGTTGACCCTGTCGACTATTCTTTGCCATAGCTCCATCTTCCTGGCTATGGATGTGTGCTGTGCCTGTGATCCAAATAGCTGTGGCTCTACCTGTACGATTTCCTCCACCATGACCCTGAGCTCCTCTTTGGAAAAGTGGGGGTGTCTTTGGCGTGCCATGGGGTGGTGTGTGTGATGTGTGAGGTGGTGTATGTGTTGATGGTTGTGGTGAGTGTAGTGGTATGTGGTGTTTTGTGCGTGGATGTTGTGTGGGTGATGGTGTAGTGTGCCTCTGTGTGATGGTGTTCTCTATTCTGTGCTGTCTCTCTCTGGCCTTCTCTCTAATTTCGGGTCGTAGGGGTTTGTGGGTGATGTGGGTGTGTGTTTTATATTGAGTTGGGTGTGTGGGAGTGGTATGTGTATGTGTATCAGGTGTGTGTATTTGGAATTGTCCAATGTAGCTGTGTTTTGTAAGAGTGTGTGTATTTTGAGCGCGGCGGTGTGTACCGCCAATGGAATACCGGGCTTGCAAGACCGCTGCGTGGATTCGTGTGTCGTAATAGCATGGGCGTGTTTCTGTTGGCGTGGAGGTAGAGGATTTGTTTCCGCATGTTTATCGCTGACCTTTGGTGTGGCGGGATTGTGTGGGTGTCTGAATTTCGGCGGATTCCGTGGGTGTCTGAATTTCGGCGGATTCCGTGGTGCATGTCATAATAGCTGTGGCGGAATTCCGCGGCCGCAGAGGTGTGTTGGCGGTCTTCTGCATGGCGGTAAGCGCCTTATACCGCCAATGTTGTAATGACCCCCTTCATCTTCAATCAATTTCAATAATTCACAATTTACTTTTCATTCGCAATCAGGAAATACAATTTCTCTCATACGTTCGTTCTGGTCAAACCTAATGCAAAATATTGCACGCAAAAACCAACAACTACTATCTGCTCCCTACAAGATATGGTAATCAATTACTTAAAAGCAGTACGGAGCTGCGCTTTCTGACTATGCTTCCACAACTGTGCAATGAATGAGTCTCAACCAGCGGATCTCACTCTGGTTGATACAGTTCCTCCATGTGCACTCAAGATTCACTAATACCAACCACCCACACTCACACAAGGAATACTTTTGGCACTGTCGATGACGTCTTCCGACAAGCACCTTACACTGCAGACAATAAATTAACTAAGTGACTTCTACACTTGAGCATTATCCTGGGATCTTAGGCCATGACGGAGCCATTAACCAACAAAACGTATACGCAGAAAGCACCACATTCACAAAACTTGGAAGACTCCTCTAAACACTTCACAACATCACACTTAGCCACAATCTTTAGCCAAATCATCTCAAGCGCAAACCTTATTAATACTCACACATCCGCTGCAATGGAATGGTGCTAGAACTCTTTTAATCTTCTGAATGAACCATGGGATTAGAATTTTCAGATTGGGCAAATTAGATGACAAAAAAACCCTAACTCCCTAACACCATGTTTGATTATTTTTCCCACCTCTTAAGAATACTGTACTCTGCTACCAGATTTGCTGTAGGATTTCAAACATGCTGTAAGCAAGATCAACAACATCTTTTTTCCTACCATAAGGGGTAGAAAAGTTAGGCATCATAACTTTAAAAACAATTCAAGATTACAGTATGACCCATTTGACCATACAAGGAAAACTCCAATTAGGAACAAAGTTAAAGGGGTTTATTACAAGTTCAGGCTCAGATAAATGTGGAGAATTCTCAAGACAAAGCTATACAGATACAGAATCACCATGGGATGACCAAGACATTGGAAAGGTTTAGGCAAACTAACATCAAAAGTACTAAACACTCAATTATAGCAATAAAAAAAAGCAACAGAATTATCTGATGCTTGGTGAACAAGCACTGTCCAATTCATCTACATTTCTCTAGGGCAGAGGTCTTCAAACTGGGGGGCGGGCCCCCCTAGGGGGGCCTCAAGTGATCCCAGGGGGGACCCCAGACTCTGGCCAAAATAAATATTATACAGATAACAGGCCTTTATTTTAAGCAGAAGCATGTTTTTGCAGTTTTAAAAAGGTAACAGTACTGAACTGCAATGTTTAAATAGGTTTAGACATATTTAAACATTGCCATGTTTATAAAATAATTGTGAAAAATTCTGAGGGGGGGGGCAATGATTTTTATTTTTCAACTGGGGGGGCGCAGCATTAAAAAGTTTGGAGACCTCTGCTCTAGGGCAAGGGGAATCCCTACCACAATATTGTCAGCATTGGCTAGGACTTTAACTTCAAACCAATGTATTTGCAGGGGCAAAATCTCTTTGGATCGTTTAAGAGACTGAATAAAAAGCTCTATGAAAAGAGCAAATAGTTGGGGAGAAGGAGGGCATCCCTACCTGGTGCCGCGAGATATGGAGATAAAATCAGAAAGTGAACAAAAACAGTGAATCCATGCTTTGAGACCAGATTAAAGATGACAAATTCAGGAGATGAAGACAGACTCAAAGCATGCAGTGTTCATGACCCCCCACAAGAAGGGCCAGGAGACCCTGTCAGAGGCCTTCTCAGCATCTAAAAATATCATGCCCCTCTCCAAAAGTTGCCGTCTCCAAAGCTGTGATGGCCATGTTAACATTAGATGTGGTGTCATGACCTGAAAAAAAAACCCTTCCTGATTCGGATCAACTAGCTCTAGGTTAATGGCGGACAATCGGTCGGCGTGTCTAGCTCTTAGAATCAGCATTAATGAGGGACATTGGGCAGTATTAACCACAGAGTGTGGAATCCTTACCTTTTTTCGGAAAGATATCGCTATTAGTCTTCACCCAAGACTCCGAGACTCACTCAGACAACTCGAAAGAGTTAAAAAATTCCAGAAGCACAAGGGCAAGAATCTGTGAAAAGTTGGCGTAGAACTCCAGAGGGATCAAATCAGTACCAGAGACTTTTCCTTTAGCAAGGGAGACAATAGCATTTTCAACTTCCAAGAGAGTAATAGTTGCTTCTAATTTTACACGCTGGCTATGGCTCACCTTGTAGGGGAAAAACTGCTCTACAAATCAAAAAGTATCTTCAGTGGAAGAGGAACAATTGTCTCGGGAAAAAGATCTTGGTAAAACCATTGAAAGACAACTCTGATAGCTGAAAGATAGACTACGGACTCCTTGTTCTCACCCCTGATCTGCTGGATGGTGTTAAGACTAGAGCGGTCCCTTATTCGAAAGGAAGAATCCGGCCCATCTCTTCACTATTTTCAAAACTAACCATTTATCTAGCTTGTCCATTTTTCCTCGCCCAATCTCAGGTTTGCTTTCTATGTGAGGCTCTGAGGACTACAGGCTGCTCCAAAAACCACTCTACCCGTAACCCATCCTTGGAGATAATGCTGTAGCCCAGCTCAGATTCTATCAGGCTAAGAGATCTATGGGCCACCATTTCCTCCTGCATTACCAGTCTGCATTTGCGAGAAGCAAATTGTAATGTTTGCCTCTGACAGAAAGCCTTTAGAGCGTCCCAAACGACCAAGGGTGGTCCCGAGCCAATATTAAATGCTAGGAACTCAGCAGATGGAAGCTCATGGAGGTAACATATTCATCATTGTATAATAATGTCTGTTTGAAGGTCCAACCCCAAGGGCCCTGAAGTATGAACAGGCTTGCTAGGTTTGATGAACAAGGATAGAGAATTGTGGTCTGATAGGATCCTCGGGATAACCACTAGCTTAGAAGATGAGACAAAAGTATTGCTGACACAAAAACATATCTATCCATGACATCACTTTGTGAGAAGTGGAATAATGTGTAAAGCCCAGCTCTTTATGTCATACAAAGCATCAAAGGTCCACCATCACATAAGAAGAGATTAGCTGCTGCAAAGCCCCGCAAAGTCAATGTTTACCACTGTACATCAAATCATCAGGAGTCTTAACAAAGGTCCAAGACTGTGAAGCTCAATCTTTGTACGGGCACAGTGTCATGCTAAATTTGCCACATATGATGTATAGTGGTGGTCATAAATGTAGCTCGGTCAACAAGAATTCAAGGGCCCTGGGATCATTGTACTGTATTGTATTTGTATTTTTTGTATTTATAAAGCGCATTCCGGCCATAGCATCGAAGCACTGAGCAATAGAGGTTAGAGTGTCTGAAAGAGAAAACAGAAAAAGATAAAATAAAACTACTGAGGAAAGAGCCAAGTCTTAAGCTGCTTCCTAAAGGGCAAAAAATGATGTTCCTTCCTAATCGTCAAGCGGAGCATATTCCAATGTTTGGTAGCAACCATTATAAATGCTTTATCAACCCCATCTGACCTTACGAGTGTGAGGAACATGGACCAGATGGGATCCTGTTGATCTGAGCTGACGGCTCAGCATATACCAACGTAGCCTTGAGGAGAGATAATCAGATCCGCGCAAATGCAAAGACTTGTGAGTCAAACACAAACTTTGAAAATTATGCGCTTCTTGACAGGTAGCTAATGCAATTGTTTCAAACTTCCACTGGCTGAAGCTGAGCAGGGAAGGTCTAATATGAAACGGGCAGCTGTATTTTAAATCAATTTAAGTTTCCTAGGCGAGGTATTGTCAATGTTAAGCATTAGAGCATTACAGTAATCCAATCTAGAAATTACTAGTGCCAAGGCCACTGTGATTCTAAGCTCCTTTTGTAAATATGGAAAAATGTTCTTCAAAATGATAAGAGTCCAAAAACTGGATTTAATTATGGAATTAACTTGAGACTTAAAAGATAGGCAGTTGTCAAATCTAACTCCCAAAATTATGGTGGAGGTAATGGGGGCAGGCAATTTGCCATACACCGATGAACTCCACAAGTCCTTACTAGAGCCAAAGAGCAAAATCTCTGTTTTATTGCCATTCATCTTAAGCCAATTCTAGCCCATCCAACTTTTAACCTCACTCATACAGTGATGGAAGCGATCTGCAACTTCCTCCCGGTTCTTAGGAACAGGAATGATTAGTTGTGTGTAGTCAGCATAAGAAGTGGCCATAAAACCAAACAATCAAATAAGTCTGGCCAATGGTGCTACAACAAATTAAATAGTGTGGGGCTGAATGAAGAGCCTTGAGGGACACTGCACGTTAGTTGATATGCAGGTGCTCTAAAATCTCCACAATTTACCGTGGTAGAACTTTCTCCTAAAAATGATTTCATAATATTCAGTGCTGTACCTTTAATCCCTGCTTGATACAGACGAGATGCCATAATATGAGGGGAGATGGTATCAAATAGTCTAATAGTACTAAAATGGCTCCTTGCCCCTCATCCACTAATCTGCAGATAGTGTCTGTATTAGACCCATATACAACACAGAAGGTAACACGGGCCTTATCCCTCGGAAGAGTCCCCAGCAACCAGAGGCCTACGGAGTCTGTCGAGAGACGCAAAAACCCCCATTTATGATCCTGCACTAAAAGAGCAACCCTCCCCTTTGAGCAGAAGTAAACGTGAGGTACACATGATTTGATAGCCAAACTCTTTAAGTTAAAAAATGTCCATCTCCTGGAGACAAATAATGTCTGGATTAAGAGTTTTGAGTTCCTCCCGTACCAGTTTACGCTTATGTGGAGACTAAGACTTGACTCCATTCATGTTCCAGGATAGAAAAAGCAACTTCTGCCCAGGACATCCATGTTACTGACTAGGGGCATTGTTTTGCCAAACCCACGACTTACCCCTCCACCACACAGATTGGAAAACCAACACTGAAATTATCAAGCCTAATCCGAATGTACAGCCTTATTCCACTTTTAAACAAATCAAACAGAATCCCTTTTCCTCCAATATCGACCCCTGTACACCATTCATGAAATAACCCTGATCCGGATCCATAACCCCAACACCCCCCCAGCCCCACCCCACACCCCAGGTTCCCATAAAGTTGAACCAACCTACCCCCCCCCAAGCTGTGTGCTAAAAAAGGGGCCATTCTTCCTACTATAGGGTGTTAGCCATACATTAAGGCTCATAGTTGATGTTCGTGCCAAGACTGCCCTTCTCCGGGATGCACAATAATGAAAAAAACACTATAATATGTAAATCTAAAACCCCCCAATACAAAAAAAGGGGGTAGGCAGAGGAAATATAAAAGTCCAAAGAGAACCGGAACAATCAGCCCGAAAAAGAGAATGAAGAGAGACTGGCTTTTTACCCAGTACCTAGACCGACTACCCGAGGAAAAGCCTGGGACAAAACTAAACCATCCTCAAAAAGATGCCTCTCCCACCCAGAACCTAAGCCAGGATAGGGGAGAACCCAGCCTCATTATAAGTCTTATGCCAAAAGATATAGAATCATTGTTCGCCCAGTAGCACGACATATAGGCCAGAGGGCAAGGGTGAATGGAGAGTTGGGAACTCAACAGGAAAAGATAACCCTGGGAGAAAAAGTGAGGGACAAACAAGCTTTTAATATGCCAGACCAGCAGCCTGCCTAACGTAAAGCCCAGCCCGTTTTTGCCCCCTTATGTCACCCACGATAGAAACAGACATTCAACCAAAACTGCAGAAGCAAATTAGAATATGGTCTCAGTCACCCAGCTGCCATTTTGTTAGTAGTTCCATTACCTTTTGGCCCTCATAACAGTAATACGTCTGACAATCCCTACAAATTTGCAAAGCGGAAAGCTTCATAAGGGAAACAGAAGCCTCAAGTTTCTGGAGTAGAAGGATATGCTCCAGAAGCTGCCCGAACTGGCAAAAAATTCCACGCCACAAGCTTTGACGAGTGACATAGGGGTGGCTACACTGTAAATCTCTTGTCGCAGGATACATTTCCTAATATAAATAAGGATAGCCCAAAGACAACGAGAAGGCTTACTGGACCTTCCAAATGGAAAGCAATGCGCCCTCTGACTTAAACAGTCTATCTCCCAGTCATTCAAAGCAGGGAAAGCCTCTCAGAACAAACGGACCACAAAGATCCTTAGGTTGTCACCTTTGTTTCCTTCTGGAATACCCAGAACGCCCAAATTGTTTCTGCATGATCTATTCTCAAGTCTTCAACCCTGCATAAAGGTGTAGTGAGCTCCGAGTCATGCTGAGCAATCACCACATTGCTGTCTTCAAGAGCCAATTAAAGGGCCACCTGAGATGTTTCCACTACCTCAAGGCAGGACTGTATGATATCCATGTTTTCCGAACATTTGCGTAGAACGTCTTGGGTTTTCAGATGAGCAGCCTTTAATGCCAATGAGTCTTTCCGGTATTCCTCACAATGCTGTAACAGAAAATGATAGAGGATGCCCCCAGGGTGGGAGCGTCCTCTGCCAACCCTGCTGGATGAGATCCTGATGAAGAGGTGGGATCCCCTCCCGTTGAAGAAGCAATAAGTGTAGAGCCGGCCCATCATGGGTGGAATAACTAGAGGGACTGGCATCGGTGGAGAACAATTAGTGGGTGTCAGCTCTGTCCTATTTGGATCCCATAAGAGCTAAACTGCCTCGTCCAGTGAGGGGACCATGGCGATTACTCCTTGCTCGAAAACTGGTGATACAAGATCCACAAGTTGGCTGACAGGCAGCTTCCCGGACCCTTCACTTTTCTTCAAAGGAAGAGGTGTAATGACCAAAGAAATTTGAGCTCACTGATGAGCTTCTTGAGGGCTCAGAGCACTTAGTGGCAATTTTGGCTGCCAAGACTGCTTGTGCCGCTAGATTCACCTCCTCCTTCCCAGTTTCTATGGGACAGGTCGGAGAAGGAAAAGAACTTCACCTGGCCTTCACCTCCTCTGGCAACAGGTCCCAGTCCACCAAGACACGCAGGCTGGGAGGGCTGGAAGGGGTGAAGGGACAGAGCCAATTGGTCCATAGGAGCATGCCAGGGCCACTCCACCCGCACAGACCACCTGGTCCCCCATGTTAGAATTCTGCGGAGGTAGAGGAATATTGGTCGACGTCTCTGCCTCCTTACTACCGGTCAAGGATTCTTCTCAAGAGTGAGTAAGAAGAGATAGGGCAAGCCCCGAGCTCCACTTAAATCATTGTCTGGGTCCAAGTCACCACTTGAGGTAGCAGCCCTCGCAACAGAAGCAGCAGAGACTATTGAAGGGCCTGGGGCCATGAAAGAGTCCAGAGTACACTGTGAATGCTGTGAATGGGGTGGAGCACCCCTCCCTGACTCGCGGTGATCCATGACCATGGGCAACCTCTTTGCGGTCCCCACTGCGGACACGGTCATGTCTGGAGTATCTCCTGCCTTCTTTTGAGCAAGTGGAGTGGCTGCTGAGTCCTGTGTTACACTTTTGCCCCTCCATAAGTTCACTATAATTACCTTGATTACTGTGGCTGCTGTCCTGGTTGCTGAGTAGCAGTCTTTTCTTCTCCTCTTTTGGGGAGATGTGAGAACCGCCAGTCCATAGTTGGCCCCCTCTCTTTGGCCCCCCGACTGTAATCTTGGTGTGAGAGGTGTTTGAAGCCAGAGGAATTCTCAGGCGTATTAGCTGAGCTGCTCAAATACACAGTGTCAAAACTACATCCACTTTTATCCTCTGTTATCCAGAAGGTAAGCCAATGCCTAGATGAGCAATGCACAACACTGTATCCAATGTGTTCAGCTGAATAGGTGCACTTGAGATACATAAGCAGCAGCAGATAGAGTTAGAAAGAAAGCCTGTAACACAGAAGCATCAACAGGGCAAGGTCGACTTACACCTAGCTCTGCCACAGTACTGGCCCGTGTTTTCACAGTGCAAGTCGCAGCAAGAGTTGAATGTTAATGAGCCAGAAAGTAAAAACAGACATCCTAGAGTCATGGAGTAGGAACATCCACTCTGATAGAAGAGGCTCTGCTGGCAAACACAGTCTCAAAGACTCAAAGCTTCAAAGTTAATGAACACAGTATATGAAGACAGACTCACCAGGGTGCGCAAGAAACACAGTCTCAGCTCATGAGATCCAAGGTGAGCTCCTTCGTTACAACATCCAGCTCCAACCACAGCTGCCAACAAGCTCCACCAGTATCGGCATCTCTGCTCCCAAGGGCCAGCCCTGCTAAAAAATGCCTCTAGAAACTGCAAATAGAAACTGCCACTGCGGGGGAGGAGGGTTTAGGAGGTTTGTCAGAGGCTTGTCTGTGTCAGCCCTTACCTTGCAATGAAAAATTGCCCCCACTACACCCGCAGCAGTTGTAAAGACTGCTGGGCCACTACTCAGATGCTGACTACCACTGCTGGTATCAGCAGGGACCTAGCTTCAGGGGGGTGTTTGGGGTGTTACACCCCTCTTATAAATGTATTTTCTGATAAATAGTTAGGTACAGGTGCTTTCAGTTGGATATGGTGAGATGTCAGTCAGATGTCACCCAGTGGATATTTTGTAAATAAGAACATGCCTAAGCTCTCCTCTGAAGTGCGCGGCTGCTGCATTCAAGTGTGCGAACACAGAATACTGAGGCAGCGTAATCTTAAAGCAACCTTTAACACATTTACAGGCACTTCCTGCCCCAGCAGCTCACTCTTGCAGCTTCCTGCTTTCTCCCTTTGTGATGCTTTTCTTTTATTTGTTGCTCCATCTTTTTCATATGTGTCTTTTGCTCACAGTAATTGCCTGATGCAAAAAAATAAGTGCAGGCCTGCAAAAACAAGAGCTGGTGCCCCCCACCAGCAACCACCGGCTCAAATTAAGCACTGATTTCACCAGGACTTGTTCTTTCCCTCTGTGTTTTGAAAGTCCTCAAAAATGTTGTGTTTTCGCTCTTAGTACTCCTACCAATCTGCATTCCTCTCCCTTTCCGCTGCCCCTTAGGCCCTTTTCATGCATCCTGCTTGTTGTATAATGGATTTGAACATTAGATGCCAGCTTGATTGTCAGAAAATCTGAAGCTCACACCCCCTAATCTTACTGACCAAGCTACTCCCCTGGGGATCACCCTGACTGCTGCTGCTGTGAGGTTCTGCCCCGTCCGTCGCCACCAAGAGGAACTCTGCCGGGTACTGCCGCAGAAGTTCCCCGAAGTATCTGATGAGTCGAGGCCGAAGAGAGGCTTATCCAGCAGCATCGAAGGCTGCGTAAGACGGGGGTATCAGGCAAAAAAATCAGCTGTCATAGTGGATGGTAGATACCCCAGAAGAGATAGGCCTTCCTGAAGCCTGTCACAAGCCGCCATCTAGATTTCATCTTTAGCTGTTGCACACCTACATGAACTCACAAAGCCATTCTACCTTATCACTGCTGATTTTTTGAAAGCACAGGTCTTGCCCATAACTTTTGGCTACTATAGTAAAAGCCTAACCGGACACATGACATTTGGAGTTGTTTCTATGTGAGCAAATCAGACAAACTCAATCTAAGAAGGTTTTTTGAGCTCATTGTGTAAATTAATTTAGATCTGAGTCTCTTTGCAGCTTCTTTGATTGCTTAAAAACGGTGAATTTGGAGAAATCATATATTTTTTTTTTCAGTTTTTCTAAACTGAGAAAATAGTCTGGAAGGTGTCAGAGTGTCTTCCATACTTAGCGGGATTGATAGCGGATAGAAAGTTGAAGTACTGCTAGCAAACCATGTTACCTGAATAACATACATAGGCCTTCATTACAACATTGGCGGCAAAAGCTGCTTACCGCCGTGCAGAAGACCGCCAAAACACCGCCGCGGCAGTGGAATTCCGCCACGGTCATTATGACCCACTGCTTGGAATCTGCCAAAATTGAGACACCCACACAAGTCCGCCATACCAAAGGTCAGTGATAAACTGGCAAAACCTCTACCGTCATGCCAACAGAAATACGTCCACACTATCACGACCCATGAATCCACGCGGCGGTCTTTCAACCGCGGTATTCCAGTGGCGGTACACACCGCTACACTCAAAATACACACACTCTTACAAAACACAGCCACATTGGACAAATCAAAATACACACACCTGATACACATACACACACCACTCCCACACACCCAATACAACATAAAACACACACCCACATCACCCACAAACCCCTACGACCAAAATACCGAAAGAAGGCCAGAGACAGACACTACAAACTACTACCAAGCATCCACAGGCACACAATAACATCACCCACATAACTTCCACGCACCTCGCACAACACACCACTAAATATCACCCCACTTATCACTACACACACCACCCCACACATCACCCACACCACCTCATGGCACGGCAAAGACACCCCAGGTTCTCTGAGGAGGGGCTCAGGGTCATGGTGTAGGAAATTGTCCGGGTAGAGCCACAGCTGCAGCACACCTACATAGCTAGGAAGATGGAGCTATAGCGAAGTATAGTGGACAGGGTCAAGACAGTGGGACAGCACCCAAGAAATAGGGATGACATCAGGAAGAGGTGGAACGACCTACGGGGGAAGGTTCGTTCCGTGGTCTCAAGACACCACCTTGGGGTTCAGCGGACTGGCGGCGGACCCCCACTTCCTCCCCCACAACTAACAACATGGGAGGAGCAAGTCTTGGCGATTCTGCATCCTGAGGGCCTCGAGGAGTAGATGGAGGAATGGACTCTGGTAAAGCAATGCGTTACTACTATATCCCCCACCCTACCTGTATGCCATCACATACCCCCACCCTCGCCCTCACCCCATCACTCCAATTCCTCACAAATGTCCCAATATCATAAACCACACATCCCAACACCAAGCCCTGCATGCAACAACAAAGCATGGACACCCATCAGCAAAGCATGTCCACTGCACATACCCATACACCCCCCTAAACCACCATCACACAAGGTCCCACACAGGAATGCAAGCACTGGGGTACGTGGTCACCCACCCATTTAACACCATGGCACATACAGATGCAGCAAACATCCTTTTATACCCCTGCAGGACCCCTACCCAACGTCACCGGACAGGAGGGTCCACACATGTCCACACCACCAACCGAAGACGCCCACAGTGATGATAGCAGCTCTGTCCAACTGGATCTAGATGACCAGCCCGGCCCACCTGGGACCGTGGGACAGTCGGTTCCCCTGACACAGTCACAGGCCACTACAGAGCTTCCCCCCTCTAGAAACACCAGCACAGCACCCACCCAGCGGGACCATACCTCTGTCCCCAGGACACGTCAAGCAGCAGTGTGTCCACCACTACAGGGAACCCAAGCTAACCCACCACCCCAACAACAATAGGGACCTGGGGGCAGTGGCAGTGGGCACACAGTCCAGGGGACAGAGGCCCAGGAACACAGGGGAACTTGGAGGGCTGCTGTGCGATAGGGGGAGGACAGGCCCAGGGAACCCACGAGGCCCTCTCCAACATCATGGGAGCCTACAGTCATTCCCAGGAGACGATGGCAACAGTACTGGCCAAGTTTCAGGAGACCCAGCGGCTGCAGGAGGAACAGTATTTGGGCTTCAGGGAGGAACTCAGATCCTTCAATTCCACCCTGGGCACCATCATAGGGGTGCTGAAGGAAGTCCTCAACACCAGGAGGGACACTGTGGCACTACAAGGGGCCCCTGACACTAGCCTGGACGATGAACTGCCCACCACCTCCCCCAGCGCTAGTGGACAGGAGGCACCGTCATCAGCCCCGCTGGCCAGGAGGCCACCCCCATCAACCCCGCTGGCCAGGAGGCCACCGCCATCAGCCCCGCTGGCTAGGAGGCCACCGCCATCAGCCCCGTTGGCCAGGAGGCCACCGCCATCAGCCCCGCTGGGCCAGACAGGACTGCGAGCACCAGCCCCGCTGGGCCAGGAGGCCACCGCCATCAGCCCCGCTGGGCCAGACAGGAACGCCAGCCCCGCTGGGCCAGACAGGACCGCCAGCACCAGCCCCGCTGGGCCAGACAGGACTGCCAGCAGCTGAGTCGCTGCCAAGGACCCCGCCGCAACAAGCATCGCTGAACAGGACACCGCCGCCACAAGCACCGCTGAACAGGACACCTCCACCACAGGCACCACTGCCAAGGACACTGCCGCCACAAGCACCGCTGAACAGGACACCTCCACCACAGGCACCGCTGCCAAGGACACTGCCGCCACAAGCACCGCAGAACAGGACACCTGCGCCACAGGCACTGCTGGCCCATGAGCGCCAAGGGCACTGACGCTACTGAGTCCGCCACGAGCAGGATGAAGCACTCTGGGCACAAAGCCCCCTCCAGAACCAGTGGAGAATCACATCCACTCACACATTCCTTGGCAGGATGAAGCACTCTGGGCACAAAGCCCACTCCAGAACCAGTGGAGTATCACATCCACTCACACAGTCCTTGGCAGGATGAAGCACTCTGGGCACAAAGCCCCCTCCAGAACCAGTGGAGTATCACATCCACTACCTCAGTCCTTGGTAGGATGAAGCACTGTGGGCACAAAGCCCACTCCAGAAAGCCCCCTCCAGAACCAGTGGAGTATCACATCCACTCACACAGTCCTTGGCAGGATGAAGTACTCTGGGCACAAAGCCCCCTCCAGAACCAGTGGAGTATCACATCCACTACCTCAGTCCTTGGTAGGATGAAGCACTGTGGGCACAAAGCCCACTCCAGAACCAGTGGAGTATCACATCCACTCACACAGTCCTCGCAGGATGAAGCACTCAGGGCACAAAGCACCCTCGAGAACCAGTGGAGGCTGTTATCCACTTGTGAGACTGTGGCTTTGCACTCCCCAGGATTGAATAGTGGGCAACCCACCCACTGTAGAGACTTGAGAGACTGTGGCTTTGCACTCCCCAGGATATAGCAGTGGGCAAACCACCCTCTGTAGAGACTTGAGAGACTATGGCTTTGCACTCCCCAGGATTGAACAGTGGGCAAACCACCCTCTGTAGAGACTTGAGAGACTGTGGCTTTGCACTCTTCAGGATTTAACAGTGGGCATGTGGCCCCCTCGTGGATTTGGCGTCGTGCACTCAACCGGCTGAGGTGCCCCCCACTTTCCCTTCCCCCTTAGGTGCCTGTTTTATTGCTATCTGATGCCCCTGCAGTGTTCTCTCCGTCATGTTCAGGTATTGAGTGTGGGCCTCGTCCATGCAGTGTGGGCCCAGTGTTCCACGGACTTCAATGGAGCAATACCTGGACTACTATTCTTGGTGTATATATTTGTTAATAGTGTATATATATTTTAGCGTACTGGATTTTAATATATAACAATGGATACACTCATTTTCTTTTGTCTTTGCACTCTTCCGGGGGGTTTGGCGGGTGTAACTGTAATGTATCATGCTGTATTAGTGTGTGTGTTGTCGTGGGTGAGGGTGGGGGTGGGGGTGTTGCGTGTGTGTGTCCCTGTTTTTTCCCTCCCCCCTCCCCTGTGTCATAGGTGCGGTACTCACTGTGGTCTTCGCCGCCGCCGTCCGTGCTCCTGGTAGAGGAGCAAGAAGATAAGGGCAGGGAAAATGAGAAGCTCTGGTTCCATGGCGTCCCGGTTCCTCTTGGGGTATGTAGAGGTGAGCGTTTTCCCTTCGAAGTCCTGTTTCTGCTGTGTTTTTGTTTGCAGTGAATCCGCCCGGGAAAAGGTGGCGGGTTGGTAAGTTGTGATAGGGTGGGCGGTACATTGTCCTCCGCCTGTCTGTTAGCGGTGACCGCCGCGCTGTTTGTTTGTACCGCCTTGGCGGTCGGAGTGTTAAAGTGGCTGTCTTTTTTTGGGCGGTTTCCAACACGGTCGTGATTCCATTTTCTTTTCCGCTGGCCTGTTGGCGGTCTTACCGCCGCTTTAACACCAACCGCCAGGGTTGTAATGACCACCATAGTACTTCATCCTAAAATCAGCAACCTAATAGACTATAATTGAATAGTACAACTTGCTTTATGAAGAGCTAATCTAGAAAGCATCAAACTGTTGAACTGCAGCATAAGAGGCTCTGCAATAACGAAAGATTCTGTAGATGTTTCTTCAGTCGACATTGAGTTATTTTCACAGTTCTGGATTTTGTCTTCAGGTTTTTTTATTCAAGAAGGGAGGTAGATGAATATGCATTTTTAAAATTGGGGGATATGAATAGGGACAACTCTTCAAAGATACTGAAATAAGGAGGGTTCCAACGAAGGCCTATAGGTTACTTCAGTCTAAATTGATAAAGTGCAGGAGCAGCAGTAAGGTCGCTTATTTACCAGAGAGATGTTGTAGATATAGCCACTCCTCCGCAGCGATTTGGACATTGCAGATCACTGGAAGATATGCGAGACAGGAAATCAACAATTTAACAGCTGGTTTCAGATATTTTGGGATAAAAAGATTAAAAGACTTTAGTAGTTGTAAGTGGGCAAGTTATTTAATTGAATTACAATTAAAGTCTAACTTCAATTGGAATTCACAGCTCTAGTAATTAGTTAGAGTCAAATTTGGTGATAAGCTATTTAGTGTGATCACCTTGCTGCTTATAAATCAGAAGCTGTAGCATTCATTTTGAAACAAAATAGGGGTGCATTGTTTGAATTTGCTGTGAAGCCCAATGCACCTCTGTGGAGACAAAGGCGTGTTTGAAGGAATATGGCTTTGATAACATATATCAATCATTGTGCTTTATGCAGATGATTTACTGCGTTAGAAAAAGATCCAACATTAACCATGCTCTAGTCCCACATTCAATTCAATTTTGGAAGCGTTCTGTCCTGAAATTGATTTGGGAGAAGCTTGCAACACTTCTACTCACATACTTGGCCCACTGAAGGTAGGCAGTATAAAATTCAGTGATTGGGAGGAGAAGGTCAGATATCTTGGGGTTACGGTATCCTACAATTAAACACTGTTGTATGAGGATTCTTTCCTGTGCATCCTTGAACATGTAGGTAAGAGCTAAGGCCCTCATTACAATCCTGGTGGTTGGTGTTAAAGTGGCAGTAATACCGCCAACAGGCTGGCGGTAACTACCGCCAAATTATGACCATGTCAGAAAGATCTCTGAAAGACAGCCAATATGCCACACCAGAGGAGGTATCTGTGTCAGAAATGTCCCCTCCAGTCTCTGCCATGGTTCTCCCCTCACTCTCTGTCCTACTGGTGCCCTCAGCGTCGGTGGACTCTGCCTCCTGGGTCCTGTGGAATGCAGCTCCCTCCATCACCGGTGCAACTGCTCCTCCGCCAGTAGATGCTAATGCACATAAGGACAGGATGACTAAACAAAAAGAGGGGGGAAGAGACAAAGGATACACTGGGTCAATGGCTGCACCAACACCACCGTTGGCGTACACAGCACCCTCACACACAGGAAACAGGCCTACTCGATGTGCCATAGCACTAGAAGAGAAATAGCTTGCCACCAAGGCATGGGGAGGGGCACACACCGCCAAATGCAGCACACCTGGGACCCAAGCAGCCCTGACCAGTAGTAGATGCCTACGAACTAGGTAGCAGGATTATCCCTTCAGAACCCTAGCCACCAAGGGACCTATGCTGCAATGTAAGACCTTGCCTCGGGGCACCCACTGACACACATCCCTCACCCGGATACTACCCTACCATGCGTAAGTTGTAATGATGGGCACTGTACTCACCCCCTTGTGGCTGCTGTGATGCCCTCAAGCACCCATCCAGCACAGAATAGGTCACCGCCAGTATGCAGGCCATCAGAGGGGTCGGGGTTCGACAGGCACCCCTTCCTCGCTGGGAGGCCATGCCCAGCTGGGCCTCCGCTGTCTTCCTTGCATAGTGTCTCAGGTCCTCCCTCAGTTTGCGACAGTGGGTGCTCCGTCTGCCATACACCCCCAGGGGCCGCACCTCTTTGGCGATGGCACGTCATATACCCTTCTTTTTATGGGTGCTGACCTGCAGAGGCAATAAACACAGGAAAATTGAATTAGACAAACAGTCCTGCCTGCTACACTTATGGCCCACCATACCCCTTCACATCACCATTTACACACACATGGCCCAGCACACAACCTATATGCCACCCAGAGGACATCTACCCACCCCCTTATACAAGGCCTTCACACACACCACTCCATGCATTCCTGCCACATGCATTGTGCTCACAGTGTACCCACATGTTGGTCTGGAGGCCCATGCAGCTGTCCGTACTGGGGTAGGACCCCATCCACCAGTCTCTCCAACTTCTCCGAAGTGAAGGCTGGGGCCCTTTCCCCAGTCACACGTGCCATGGTAGGTTCCAGACACAGATCACAGCAGCACATGCAGTGTAGGTCCTCTCCTGTGGAAGATCAGGTAGCAAGTGAGGGATCAGATAGAAAATAGCAGTCAAGTCTGCCGCGATGCATACCAATACCGCCGGCGTAGATCACCGTTGGCCACTGTAACCCATAGGGCCCAATGTTAACCAATGAGGAGTTGCACGGCGGTTCCCAACCGCCTCCCGCGACGGCACACAACGTCAGCGGAATTACCTCACTTTCACCTGTCCCTCCACACAGGACATGCAGACGCCATTTCGGGAGGGGTGGGCAGGCCCTGGAAAATAGCTGTGTCTCTGGTGAAATTAGGAGATACTGGACAAATCTTTCTGACCCATTACAAGTTAACAGCATGCAAAGTTCTGTTGTAGCTCCATTGTTCAGTTTGTGACGGCTCTTCACTCTTTTGTCCCATAGATACCTACCGCTGCGGATGAATAGGAGATGGAGACATACCGCCGTGTACAGACACCTGGTGGACTTGGCAACACTGGAGGTCAGGCACATAATACTCACTTATAGACTTGACAGGCCACAATCACTGTGTGCCCAATTGGAGCCTGACCTGATATCTGCTCTCCATCACCCCACCGGGATCCCCCTCTTGTGCAAGTTCTATCAGTGCTCCATTTCCTGGCAACTGGTTCTTTCCAAGTGACAGTGGGCTTGGCAGCAGGAATGTCACAGTCAGTGTGCTCAATAGTGCTGACAAGAGTGTTGTCTGCCCTGATTAAACACATATGCAGCTACATCGTTTTCCCCAAGGTAGGAGATTTGGCCACAGTGAAGGCCGAGTCCTATGCAAAGGGACATATGTCCAACATAATTGGGGCAATTGATGGAACACATATTGCATTTGTCCCCCCGTCAGAATGAACAGGTGGTCAGAAATCGGAAGAGTTTCCACTCTATGAATGTACAGATGGTATGCTTTGCAGACCAGTACATCTCCCATGTAAATGCTAAGTATCCTGGGTCAGTGCATGATGCCTTTGTCCTGAGGAATAGCTGCATCCCAAATGTGATGGACCAACTACAGAGGCACAGGGTGTGGCTAATAGGTTGGTGTATGGGTATGGTGTGGGCCATATAGGATAGTGTGTGGCTAAATGTTGTCCCTCAATAATTGCAGGTGACTCTGGTTACCCAAACCTATCATGGCTTCTGACCCCTGTGAGGAATGCCAGGACAAGGGCAGAAGAACGTTATAATCAGGCACATAGGCAAACCAGAAGGATCATTGAGAGAAACTTTGGCCTCCTGAAGGCCAGGTTCCGGTGCCTCCATCTGACAGGTGCTACTCACTGAAGAAGGTCTGCCAGAAAGTGGTGGCATGTTGCATGTTGCATAACCTGGTCCACAGACGCCATGCCCCATTCCTGTAGGAGGAGGAGGCTGGAGATGCCCGTGTGCCAGTAGTGTACCCTGTGGACAGTGAGGATGAGGAGGCAGAGGATGAGGATGAGGACAACAGAACATCAGTGATCAGACAATACTTCCAATGACACACAGGTGGGCAGTGTTACTTCGCATTTCAATGACATTTGTTTGCATTTCTGTGGCACTAGAATGCTGATATTTCCCACTTCTATGCCCACTTACTGTTCCCTCTAGGCAATTCATTTTGCAGATGTTGGTGAACTCACATACACTCCTGGTGTGATCCCTGCAGCCAGCTACAGGTCTTTAATATGCTCATTTTCTGTACAGTTGAATTGCAATGTTTGTACCTGTTTCAATGAATAGATAATTGAAAAACATGACATACTCCAAACTTTATTTTTCCAAGGGTGTTTATTGAAGTGCTAAAATATTGAGGGGCAAGTGCAAGGGGATGGGGTGATGTTGGCGGAAAGTCCAGGTATTGTTCCAGTCTGTTTGTAGCACAGGTGCATTGTCCAAGGGGACATAGGAAGGGGAGCAATGGCATTTCAAGGAGGACAGGGTGACTGAGTGGGACACATGGGTAACAATCAAGAGAGTCTCATTTCCTGGTGGGGGTCTTGGCAAGTGTCTCTGGCTTCTGCCTGGATCGCAGGGTACATTTGTGGGGTGGTTCTCCTTCTGCAGGGGGAGGGGTGCTGGTGGCCTGTGAGTCCTGTGGTGGGGCCTCCTGGCCACTAGCGGCAGCGGAGGTGGAAGGCTGTTCAGATGTCTGGCTAGTGGCAGGGCCCACTGTTGTGTGACTGTCTCCCTCATAATGTTGGCCATGTCTGCCCAGCACCCCTGCTATAGAGAGCAGGGTGCTGTTGATGGCCTGCAAGTCCTCCCTGATCCCCTGGTACTGTCCCTCCTGCAGCCGCCTGTTCTCCTGCACATGGTCCAGGATCTGGCCCATCATGTCCCGGGAACGTTGATAGGCTCCCAGGATCTCTGCAATTGCCTCCTGGAGAGTTGATGCCCTGGGCCTGTCCTCCCTCTGGTGCACAGCACTCCTCTGAGTTTCCCTGTTGGCCTTTGCCTCTGTCCCCTGAACCGTGTGCCCACTGCCACTGACCCCAAGTCCCTGATTGTCTTGGGTATGAGGTGAGGCCTGGGGTCCCTGGAGAGGTGGACACACTGCTGATTGACTTGTCCTGGGGACAGAGGTGTGGGTACGCTGCGTGGGTGCTGTTCTGGTGTTTCCTGATTGGGGAGGCTCTGTGGTGGTGTGTGACTGTGCCTAGGTAACCGGCTGTCCAGAGGTCCCTGATGGGCCAGGATGGTCATCCAGATCCTGAAGACCAGAGTTGCTGTGATCACTGTGGGGCTCTTGAGTTGGGGTACTGGATATTGCTGGCACCTCCTCTCCACTGACATTGGCTGGGATATCTTTGGGTATGTAAATGATGTGTTATGGTGTCTGTTTCTGACATATTGTGCTTCCGTGGCTTGCCCTCTTTGGTTGTATTTGCCCTGGCAGCTTTCACTTCTGTATGTTGGTGTATGGTGGGATTGTTAGTTCTCTAGGGTGTGCATGCTTTAGTGATGAGTGTCCATGCAGGGCTGTGAGGGGTGTCCATGCATTGGTACAGCATGCAGGGCTTAGCATTGGGATAAGTGAGATGTGATGGTGGGGTGTGTGGGAAGTGGTGGAGTGATGGGGGTGAGGGTCGGGGTATGTGATGGCATGCAGGTAGGGGGGTGACAGAAGTAGAGAGTTGACTTACCAGAATCGAGTCCTCCTCCTACTCCGGCCAGGCCCTCAGGATGCAGGATTACCAAGACTTGCTCCTCCCATGCATATATTCAAAGTTGAATGCCTGCTTTCATAAGTTTTGTGGTTGTGTCTGTCACCAGGAGTGGATGTTATTTTTCGCAAACACATGTAAAAGAGTGCGTGTGATGTAGGCTATGATACTTTAGGGATGATTTTGTGGAATATGATTGTCTAGCTAGAGAGAAGCCCCACAGCACAATGATACTGATACCACTAGGATCAAGACCGTAATGCAATGTGAATATCCCTTATTTCCCATGTATCCAAACTCCACTACAGCTATACTTTAAGTTGTACAATTCAAACCAGCATTAAAGTTGTTTGTGTATTTAATTTTGACGTACAAAGTGTGAGAAACCTGTGGGAAGACTGCTGAAGTCCACAAGGGATTCAGACTTAGGGATATTCATTACCAAGAACAATGGTTGGCTGTGTGCAATCTGAGTAGGAAGCCATCTCTTAATGCTATTTCAAGAATAACCATTTTAAACAGAAAAAATTGGATCACAATTTACAAAGGCATTTTGCAGTTGCAAAGCCTGGGTTTGCAACCACAAAGTTCCCTTTTGAAATGTACAGAACTCCTTTTGTAAGTTGGAAAAGCTATTCTGACTTGCAAAAGGGGTTTTGTGACCCCTTCTGAAGCCTCAATGCATGAAAGGGATGCACCTCTCATCTTTATGAATTAGAACTCCACGTTACTTGACCCATAATTTGGCCGAAGTATGCAATATGCTTCCGAAAAGTCTGCCCTAGTTATGTTATGTGTATTTGTAAAGTAAATTATCACCGACAAGAGTATCCTGTCACTGAGCAGGAGTGTGTGTCCTTGCCTAGGACAGACTGGTTGATTGAGTAGCCATATCTTCAGCTTGTTGGGGACTTCAAGAAGAGAGGCAGAGGCTCTGAAGTGAAGTGGCAGGTCTTTCTGTACTTTAGGAGCAATGTAAGAGAAAGACCACCCTCCAGATCTAGTTCTATGAATGAATAGAATGTATGTGAGTACAACTCCTGTGGAGTGGAAGTGTCTGGGTGGTTGGTCAAAGTAGATTGGCTTTTCAGGTAGGTGGGGCCTAAGTAGTTTAGTGCCTTGAACGTTTGAATGAGGAATTTGAATTGCGCACGTTTGTGTATAGGGAGCTAGTGTGCCACCATGAAGCGTGGTATGATGTGAGTGCTGTGTGGAAGGTTGAAGATGAGTCTGGCTGCCGAGTTCTGCATACTTTGTAGTCTTCTGGTGAATAGTTTGGTGATACTGGCAAACAGGATGCCCCCTTAGTCCAACTTGCTGGTGATAAGGGTGTGAGTGATGGTTTTTCTGGTGTTGCTTAGGAGTCATAAAAAACAATAGTCAAGCAGTGACCTAATCCAACTCTTACCCGTATGATATAATGATGCTCATTAAGAAGACCGAGAGTGCTTAGTAAATACTCCGCTCTCTCATTTTGTTCATGGGATCAGTTGGAAGAAAAGCTATGATTTCATTCAGACAAGACAGCTTCGTCTGAGAGTTTTCATGTGTTGCTCCTCAGAGATACAAGCATGTTTCAGCAACTCCTCTATATTGAATCTTTCCAATAGTAAAGGTCTCATATCTTTATAAAGAAGTACGGGTGCATTCTGTGGCTGTAAACCATCAAGCTTTGAATGTCTGCAGAAAAATCGTAAGATAAATCTATTGCTTCTAAGGCAAGGCATCTTCAACATGGAAACTATTCAGGAGTTTGTTCCCCAAAGACACTCAGCATATTCTGGAACTTGCAGTGGTCCACATCACATACATTTTTAGTTTAATTCAGAAGTGAAGGTGCATTCTGTTGGCAGCTAGACAATTGGCCTTTGATACCCACTTAAAATGTTTGAACAGAAGGTATAGTAGCGTCAGCATGTATTTTATGCAATTGTTGGTAACTGGTGAGATTCCAGTATATCAAGGTACTTGAGGTCTTTCTTATCACATCAGGCAATTTCCATACTTACATTTAAAATTTTTCACTGACATTGCTCTGTAGCCTGTTGACCTGGTCAAATCTGCTCAGGAATGAAGCGAGCAGCAAAGTGTTTGACCTCGCTACCATAACAACTTCTGGGCAGTATAGTCACCACAAATAATGGTCTTCGACTGCGTTTCTTTATATAATCCTGGGCCTAAATTTGTGACCAATTTAGTCTAATATATCTATTTCACTAAGGCATAACAACCTACCTTTTTAATTCTTATATGTGCAGTAACTCCTGTTACCCCACATATCACATCTATGCGTTTTGTGCCAAATAGGGGCAGGCTAAAACTGCAGATATTTATCAGGAAAAAAATGCCTTCATTCACCAGATTATGCTGATTTTAGTGTGGGGTTGGTCCAGGTCTTGGTAAGGAAGGCGATGTCCCTTCGGATGGTGTAGATCAAATCCCAGAGTTTGGTGGCTTGTTTGTGGAGGGAGCGGTTGTTCAGGAGGAGGCAGTTGATAGGGTTCTGAAGGGGTTTGGTATCTCTGTGTGTGGAGAGTACCTTCAGCTTGTTGAGGCCAGCGCTGAAGTTGCAGTTTCTGCAAGTGAAAGGTCCGTGGGTTTCCTTGGGGAAGATGGTGCAGCAGTTTCTGAGACGTCTGGTGTGAAGGTGGTGGAGGGTCTCTGCATCGTAACGGAGGCTTACCAGGGGGTGGCTTAACAGAGATTCAGAGTTCCTGCCGCTGGGCACAGTCCAGGTGTGGATGGGTGCAGATGGGCTTGCCTTTGGTGCACCAGCGGCATGCCCACTGTGCGGCCACGGTGAGGCCACCATTAAGAAGGGGAGGGGGCTGATGGGAGCAGTCAGCTGGGAGGTGAGAGGGTGGGAAAGGTGCTTCGGGGGTAGAGGGGGACGGGGCAGCAGGGGCCGGAGTAGCGCGGGAGGGAGGCAGGGACAGCAGGGGGGGAAAAGGAAAAGAGGTGGAAAAAACAGAAGTAAAAGGAAAACAAGTGAAACAGGCAGACAAAAAGCAAGAGTGAAAGAGAGATAGAGAGAATATGCTTCCTTGTTGATGGCCACTAGATCACCAGGGATGAGGCGCAGGGATGAGCCTGCTGTGGAGGAGGGCTTCGAACTGAGAGTTGGGAGGCTCTCAGTTCACCAAAGGCAAAGACAGAGGTAGCAGCAGCCAGAGGAGCTGAGGAGGGCAGCAGACACTGTCCAGGAGGTCAGTGCAATTGTTGTACATTGCCTCACAAAAAGAAATCACAATCCAGACCTGCCTGGCTTCATCCTTTTTCAACTTACAAAATTCCTTATAGTAATACTTCATCAGAGGGCAATCACCCAGATGCTGGAGCACGCAGGAAGATTTTCCACTCCCAAGTTCTGCCAACCTCCTAGATTTCCTGTAAGCATCATCACAGCACCCTTCTCCTCTTCACTGAAAACCTATGCTGTTGATATTGTATCCTCACTCTCTCATTGTCTCCTCATTGATTTGCACTTAACACTGTAAAACCATTATTATGTACAGCGATCAATTGATTTTTAGATACAGTTATAGTTATGTAAGTCATATGCACATGTGGTGGGGCCCTTTTTGATCTAAGTTGGTCCCTCAGTTTAATCTTCATTTTGTATTTCATATTTTATACGTTTTAGGTGCATTGCTTGTTAGCAGTGACATTTTACACTCTGCTTGCACAAAATTACTCTACGAATATATTGTATGAGTTACTTATTATAGTTAGTCTTTTCTCGACATATAATAAGTATATTATGTTCAAGGCTAGGAACACAGTACATGATATGCTAGTGCTTGCGTTGCTCGTTCAGAGACACCTTCTAATATTTAGACATATTATTACATTAGAGCTATGCCTCTAACACAGTGCATTTTTTATTATATAAACAATGCACTGAGTCAGAAGAGGCAAAGGGGCACTCCAGGCACAACTGCCCTGGGAAGAATACTGTGTTCAACATGCAGCTCTGTTGGTTCTAATGTATCAGCTTACCAAAGGGATTGCCATTCATACCACAGTCTGACTCCTGATGCTGTCCAACAGGTGTGGGGCTAAGACTAACCTCTTAGATTGGGCAAAGACAGAGGGTACATCCACTATGCCCTCAGTACAGGCTTAGGGTTATGTAGGAATATCTAGAAATCATATACCATGGTTGGATTGTTCATTCTCTTTACCATGTTCTTAAAGCTGGTTACTTTGATTTGCTTCATCTGTCTACTTATCACAGTTCATTCTCCCTATGCAAGACTATGATTGTTTCAATAAACATGTTGAATACTTATATCTTTCTTGTGTTTTGCCTGGGCATGCATGAGTAATACAACGAAAAGGTAAGATCTGTTTCCATGACTTCCTTGGGAGTCAGAGTGTCATGTTTAGGTTGCCACATTCACCTTTCACCCCAGTAAGGTAGGGGTGCAGGCGAGGCTCTGTGAGCTAGCGAGGAATTGGACCAACAGCTCTTGGCAGTGTGGATTGACTTAGTCCCCCACATTCTGAAGTTCTTTTGTCCTACTACAGTCCTATCATCTTCGTAGGAACCTTAAACCACACTTACATAGCTTAATCACAGTTCTTAATCACAGTAATGACTATAGGGGTGATTTAGATTTTGGCAAAGAGGACATTCTGTTAGAATGGCAATGGGATACCTCTCTGTCCACTTGTCTGATGTAGAGCTGGGCAGATTTTAAGTATGTTAACCCCAATTCCATCAGTGAAATACACCTCTGACGGCCTGATAGAGTAGCCATCACATGGGCTAGCCATCCAACCATCAATCCAATTTAGAGTGTCTGGTTGACTGACTTTTTTTTTTGCTGTCTGCAACCACCACGTTTTATTGGTAGAGACAGGAAAAATGAAAGAAATTAGACTCACAATGTAGGAGAAATCTCCCATCACTTGGGGGGTCATTAGTTTTTCTTTTTTTCTAAAACAAACTCCCGCTTTGGGTGTTTGTTTTTGAAAATTGTAAAAATATGTAAAAATGTGATAGACTGCTGTCCTGTCCTGTTTGATTTACGACATTAACAGGAACCACCTCAATGGCAATTCCTGCTCATGGTGAGAGATGTCCACAAGGTAGGCAATAATCTCTAAAATTGGGGGACGGCATATCCATCAGGGTGACGGTGTGATTTAAAACCCCATGGAATGATAGTACAAAAGACATTTTTCTATGTGAGAAATGAAAGTTATAAAAGTTCATCAAGACATCAAAAACTATAAAATGGCCCTCAGGAATCGATTCATCCTCCATTAATCCAACGAGGAGCTATGTAGTAGTATCACTGTTGGAAATGGCCCTTTTTGCAGGTTATCCCACACTTTTTGCTTCTGACCTCCTGTCTTTGACTGTATGCTGCATTTCATTTTTGCTGGTTTTAGGACTCTGAGCGTTTTAGCACTGCTGACCAGTGCTATAGTGCAGGTGCTCTATGTAAAATTTTGCATTGGTGATTGGTGTACACTGCTTCCATATAGCAGACCATTATGCAACCACATACCGTTTCTTTTTTTTCCTTTTTCCTTTTTGGTCTTCTCTTTTTTGCCTTCTGAAATTCTTGTGCAGCTTTTGAGTTTGATCCGCTATCATGTCTTAGTCTGGTGAGCCATCAGTTGGAGCTGCATATTTAATGTTTGAGCAGGAAAGGTTGGGAGCTGTTAGACCTGACAGCCTTAGGGTGGCCACCCCTAACTTTTTGCCTGTCTCCCTCCACTTTTTGGACACTTTTTTGTTGGCTTTTAGACTCTGTGCACTTTACCACTGCTAACCAGTGCTAAAGTGCATATGCTCTCTCCCTTTAAACATGGTAACCTTGGATCACACCAAATTAGTCTATTTGATTTACTTGTAAGTCCCTAGTAGAGTGCACTATATGTGCCCAGGGCCTGTAGATTAAATGCTACTAGTGGGCCTGCAGCACTGGTTGTGCCACCCACTTAAGTAGCCCCTCAACCTTGTCTCAGGCCTGCCATTGTAAGGCCTGTGTGTGCAGTTTCACTGTCACTTCGACTTGGCATTTAAAAGTACTTGCCAATCCAAAAAAACTCCCCCTTTTCTACATATAAGTCATCCCTAATGTGTGCCCTAGGTAACCCCTAGAGCAGGGTGCTGTGTGGGTAAAAGGCACGACATGTACCTGTGTAGTTTATATGTCCTGGTAGTGTAAAACTCCTAAATTTGTTTTTACAATACTGTGAGGCCTGCTCCCTTCATGGGCTTGCATTGGGGCTCCCCTCATACATTGTTGAAGTGGTAGCTCCTGATCTGAAAGGGGTAGGAAGGTCATATTTAGTATGGCCAGAATGGTAATACAAAATCCTGCTGACTGGTGAAGTTGGATTTAATATTACTATTTTAGAAATGCCACTTTTAGAAAGTGAGCATTTCTCTGCACTTAAATCTTTGTGTGCCTTACAATCCACGTCTGGCTTGGTTTAGTTGACAGCTCCTTGTGCATTCACTCAGACACACCCCAAACGCAGGTTACTCAGCCTCACTTGCATACATCTGCATTTTAAATGGGTTTTCCTGGGCTGGGAGGGTGGAGGGCCTGCTCTCACACAAAGGACTGCCACACCCCCTACTGGGACCCTGGGAGACAGGATTGAACTGAAAGGGGACCTTGTGAACTTCTAAGCCACTCTTTGAAGTCTCCCCCACTTCAAAGGCACATTTGGGTATAAAACAGGGCCTCTGCCCTACCACCTCAGACACTTCCTGGAGAAGAAACCTGAACCAGAACCTTCACCCTGACAAGAAGAACTGCCTGGCTGCCTAAAGGACTCACCTGACTGCTTTCTACAGAGGACTGCTGCCTTGCTGTTGCCCTGCTGTCTTGCTGCTCTCTTGCTTTGCTGCAGAAGTGCTCTCCAAGGGCTTGGATAGAGCTTGCCTCCTGTTCCCTGAAGTCTCAGGACCAAAAAGACTTCTCTCTTGCAACTAGACTCCTTGTGCGGTGAAAGATTCGACGCACAGCTTGTTCAACGGTGAACAATTCACCGCTCGCCGAACCGGAACGACGCCGCTCGACTTCACGAGGAAAAGATCGACGCGGCGCCTGCGGTGCGACCGGAACTCCGACACACGGCCCGCCTGGACAACACCGCCTGACTTCCAGAGGAGAAATCGCTGCATCGCCTGCCGTGAGGGAGAAATTTCCCCCCATCGCCCACCGGAACGACGCACAGCTGGTCAACAAGCACAGGATTCTACGCACAGACCCCAGGGTGTCTGAAAACCCGCGACCCAAAGAGGAGACCCGTCCGCGCGCCGGAATCGACGCAACGTCTTTCCCGCGTGAAAAATAACGGCGCTAGTCCGTGTGAGAAGGGGCGAAACCGATGCACACACCATTTTCCACGCATCTCCTCCTCTGCGGTCCTTTGCGGAGATTTTTCACTCCAACCAGGTACTTTGTGCTTGAAAGAGACTTTTTTTGCTTTTAAAAAGACTTAAGACACTTTGGCCCTCATTCTGACCCTGGCGGTCGGTGATAAAGCGGCGGCCAAACCGCCAACAGGCCGGCGGTCCAAAATATGCAATTCTGACCCTGGCGGGAACCGCCAACACAGCCCGCCGCATTAACACTCCGACCGCCACGGCGGAACAAACAAACAGCGCGGCGGTCCCCGCCAACAGCCAGGCGGCAGACAATGTACCGCCCACCCTATCACGACCCACCAATCCGCCACCTTTTCCGGGGCGGGAGCACCGCCGATAAAAACACGGCGGAAACAGACTACGAATGGGAAAACGCTCACCTCCACATACTCCACGCGAGATTCCGGCAGTATGGAACCCGAGTTGCAGGTCATCCCCGCACTCCTATACCTGCTCCTGTACCAGGAGCACGCCCGGCGGCGCGGAAGACATCGGTGAGTACTGCACCTACGACACAGGGGAGGGAAAAGATTACCGGCACACACCCACCCACCCACACCCACTACAACACACACATCAATGCATTCCCACAGATCACTGTCACAACCCACAAACCCCCCCTCCTAAATAATGCAAAGACCAAAAGAAGAGATCTTAAATGGGCAGATATATTGAAAAATGGACAGCAGTAATCCCAATAAATAAATAAACTATGTACAAAATATATACATCTACTAAATGTAGTCCAACCACTGTCCGTGGACCACAGGGGTCCTGAGCAAAGGGGCAAGGCCCAGTCCCACGACAAGAACTCCACGGAGAGAACACTGCAGGGGCATCAGAAAGAAAAAAGGACAGGCACCTCAGGGGGAAGGGAAGGGGGGGCACCTCAGCCACTTGAGTACACGACGCCAGATCCACGAGGGGACTCCATGACCACTGGCCCATCCTGGGGAGAGCAAAGCCACAGTCCAAACAGTCCATACAGTGGGTGGCCTGCCCACTGGGCCATCCTGGGGAGAGCAAAGCCACAGTCCATACAGTCCATACAGTGGGTGGCCTGCCCACTGGGCCATCCTGGGGAGAGCAAAGCCACAGTCCATACAGTCCATACAGTGGGTGGCCTGCCCACTGGGCCATCCTGGGGAGAGCAAAGCCACAGTCCATACAGTCCATACAGTGGGTGGCCTGCCCACTGGGCCATCCTGGGGAGAGCAAAGCCACAGACCATACAGTCCATACAGTGGGTGGCCTGCCCACTGGGCCATCCTGGGGAGAGCAAAGCCACAGTCAAAACAGTCCATACCAGACTCCACTGCCACTGGAGGAGGCATGTTGGCCAGAGGACATGCTGCAGCCCTGCCCGAGACAGATCCTGTCCTGCCACGTCTGCCAAAGGGCCAGCGGTTCCTGCCTGGAAGGGACCAGTTCAGCGGTTCTTGCCTTGAAGGGCCCAGTTCAGCGGTTCTTGCCTTGAAGGGCCCAGTTCAGCGGTTCTTGAGATGGCGGTCCCCAGCGGAGCGGTGCTGGAGACGGCGGGGCCCAGTTCAGCGGTTCTTGCCTTGAAGGGCCCAGTTCAGCGGTTCTTGCCTTGAAGGGCCCAGTTCAGTGGTCCTTGCCTTGAAGGGCCCAGTTCAGCGGTCCTTGCCTTGAAGGGCCCAGTTCAGCGGTTCTTGAGACGGCGGTCCCCAGCGGAGCGGTGCTGGAGACGGCGGGGCCCAGTTCAGCGGTTCTTGCCTTGAAGGGCCCAGTTCAGCGGTTCTTGCCTTGAAGGGCCCAGTTCAGCGGTCCTTGCCTTGAAGGGCCCAGTTCAGCGGTCCTTGCCTTGAAGGGCCCAGTTCAGCGGTTCTTGAGACGGCGGTCCCCAGCGGAGCGGTGCTGGAGACGGCGGGGCCCAGTTCAGCGGTTCTTGCCTTGAAGGGCCCAGTTCAGTGGTTCTTGCCTTGAAGGGCCCAGTTCAGCGGTCCTTGCCTTGAAGGGCCCAGTTCAGCGGTTCTTGAGACGGCGGTCCCCAGCGGAGCGGTGCTGGAGACGGCGGGCCCAGTTCAGCGGTTCTTGCCTTGAAGGGCCCAGTTCAGCGGTTCTTGCCTTGAAGGGCCCAGTTCAGCGTTTCTTGCCTTGAAGGGCCCAGTTCAGCGGTCCTTGCCTTGAAGGGCCCAGTTCAGCGGTCCTTGCCTTGAAGGGCCCAGTTCAGCGGTTCTTGAGACGGCGGTCCCCAGCGGAGCGGTGCTGGAGACGGCGGGGCCCAGTTCAGCGGTTCTTGCCTTGAAGGGCCCAGTTCAGCGGTCCTTGCCTTGAAGGGCCCAGTTCAGCGGTTCTTGAGACGGCGGTCCCCAGCGGAGCGGTGCTGGAGACGGCGGACATTCAATGGCCAACTGCTCATTGCCTGGTGGTGCCCTCCTGGGCAGCGGGGATGGTGCTCCTTCAATGCCCACCTGGGCTGTGGGTGGTGGGGCCCTCCTGGCCAGCTGGGCTGGGTCCTCCCTGGGCAGCGGCTATGGGGGTGGTGGGCTCTCCCGGGGCAGCTGTGCCGGTTCCTCCCGGGGCAGCGGCTATGGGGGTTGCGGGCTCCTCCTGGGCAGCTGTGACGGGTCCTCCATGGGCAGCAGGCCTGCTGCCTGACTTCTCCGCCTTGCTGCCCTTGCCCTCCTTAGTCGGGAGTCTGTGGCCCTTTCCTCCCTTTGGAGCTGTGGCTGTTGACGGTGGCTGGCTAGTGTCCTGGGGGGATATAGAATCCGGGCTCCGGCGGCAGCCCTTCCGCCTTCTGCTCCTCTTCCCAGGGGGTGGGCTGGCTGTCCCCTTGCTGCTGGGTGAAGATCCAGACCTGCAGGCTGGTGGGCTCCAATACCCCTGCACCCTTGTCAAGGGGGCTGCAGGGCTGGTGGTGGCTGAGGTGCTCTTCTTAGCCCGACGAGAAGGAAAGAAGGTAGCAGTAGAGAGATAGATTTTCTTGGGACAATGGATAGTGGTAGGTACAGTGGGTATGGGAGTGGAGGGAGAGGATGTGGTTGTAGGCGAGACAAGTTTGCTGTCTTTGGGTGCAGGTGCAGGAGCGGGAGGCTGTCGTGAGGTGGATGGCTGTTGGGTGGGTGGGTGGCTGCGTTTGTGTGGTGTGGAAGAGGGGGTGACAGACACAGTGGGAGAGGACACAGGGGACGTGTAAATGGCAGTGGGGGTGGTGACTGCACGTGTGCGGACTGTACTGGAGGGTGTGCTGGTGATGGAAACACTGGCTGATGGTGAGGTGAATGAAGGTGTGAGTGTAGACGTCACAGGGAGGGAGGAGGGAGACGAGGAGGTGGGGGTCACAGAGGTGGTAGTGACTGTTGGCATGTCTGCATCGGAATGTTGCTTGTGTGAATGTCTGCGTGATCTGTGGTGCTTATGTTTGGATGAGCTGCTCTTGGGTGTTGAGGTGTGTGCAGGCTGGTCTGATGGTGTGGGTGGGACAGGCAGAGGAACAGGAGACTGGGAGGAGGGAGTTAGTAGAGGGAGGCAGGAGACAGGGACAATGGCTGCCGTCAGTGCTGAGGCCAGAGCCTGGAACGATCGCTGATGGGCAGCCTGACCCGAATGAATGCCCTCCAGGTACGCATTGCTGCGATGAACCTCCCTCTCCACCCCCTGGATGGCATTCAAAAGGGTAGTCTGCCCAACAATGAGCGTTCGGAGGAGGTCAATGACCTCCTCACTGAGGGCAGCGGGGGTAACAGGGGCAGGGCCTGAGGTGCCTGGGGCGAAGGAGATGCCTGGCTTCCTGGCAGAGCGGGCACGGGGCGAACGCTGAGGGGCTGCTGGGAGGGCGGAGATGGTGCGCTGGGTGGCGGCTGTACCTGTAATGGCGGGGGGCACGGATGATGCCACCCCCGCAAGGGAGCTCCCTTCCGAGGACGTGTCCGTGTCGCTGCAGGGTCCAGTCGTCCCCGTTGTGGAGCTCCCCTCGCCCTCCGTCTCACTGGTCCAGTCAGACTTTGTGGCATGGCCCTCCTGGGCCATGTGAGATGCAGCTCCCTCCTGCCCCGATGCCACTTCTCCTCCGCCTGATGATGCTGATGCACACAAGCACAGAAAGAGAAACAAAAAGGGGGGGGAGAGAGAAATAAAGAGATTTTGAGTACATGGATCACCGGTACAGTTAGCGGACATGACAGACACAGATGCCCCCTGCACTAAGTTGCGCACTTGGGGTCCGCTACGCATTCCGTGGAACATGCCCTACACGCCTAGAGTTGACAACTGCACCCATGGATGACACGGCCCAGGGATGGCTGTACTGACACACTACTGAGGGTGGTGGCTGGGGACACAGGGGCTTACGGGGGTGCCCAGCCTACAGATATCGCCCTGGCCTAGGGGGACCCCCAGCCCTCCTCCCCCACCCAGACACCTCCACTGCGCGACAACAGAGTAGATAATGCTTGTACTCACCCCCTTGTGTCTGCTGTGCTGCCCTCACGCGCCCATCCAAATCAGGGTAGGCCACCGCCAGGATCCGGAACATCAGGGGGGTCAGTTGACGGCAGGCACCCCGCCTACGTTGGGAGGCCATCCCCAGCAGAGACTCGGCGGTCTTCTTGGTCCCGCGGCGGATGTCCTCCCACCTCTTGCGGCAGTGGGTGCCCCGTCGATGGTGGACCCCCAGGGTCCGGACTTCCTTGGCGATGGCACGCCAAATCCCGATCTTCTCATGGGCGCGGACCTATGTGACACGTACAGGGAGGGAGAAATACCACGTTCAAGTTTGTCTGCATTTTCGTTGCCAGTGGCCCAACGCCCCCCATCCCCGCCAGGCCCCCCGCCAGGCCCCCCGCCAGGCCCAACATGCCCCCCATCCCCGCCAGGCCCCCCGCCAGGCCCCCCGCCAGGCCCAACATGCCCCCCATCCCCGCCAGGCCCCCCGCCAGGCCCCCAAGCCAGCCAGTGGCTCCAAATCCATATTGAATTAAACTCACTTGTTGGTCTGGAGGACCGTAGAGTAGCGCATACTGGGGGAGGACCCCATCCACAAGTTTCTCCAACTCTTCTCCAGTGAAGGCAGGGGCCCTTTCCCCAGGCGCAGCAGCCATTGTCCCTTCCAGACCGAGGTCACAGCAACAATTGCAGTATAGGTCCTCTCCTGTGAAAGTTCAAGTCGCAAGTGAATAAGTAGATAGAAAATGGCGGTCACGTCCGCGGCGGTGCGTACCGCGGCGGTGCGTACCGCCACCGCCGGCGCCCTTTGCCATTGGCTCCTGAAACCCATAGGCTTCAATGTTAACCAATGCGGCTTCGCGCCGCGGTCTTCGACCGCCGACCGCCGCGGTGTGCCACGCCAGCGCATTGACCTCACATCCCATTGTCACACTTCACAGGTCAGGCAGCCGCCATTTCGAGGGTCCACATGGCTCAATTTCAACTGCGTCACACAGGCCCAGGCCTTGCATAGCCACTCAGACACGCCATTCACTGCATAGAGAATCGTTTACTGTGCAAGCTGTGAGTACGTACCTGTGGGTTGCTTGACTGTGTGCTCCATGTTGTTCTTCCTAGGCACCGTCCGCTGGGTTTGGCGAGGAGACGGATGAATCCTCCCGTGTACAGGCCGCTGGTGGACCTGTCGACAATGGAAGCACGCCACATTATCCTGACCTACCGGCTTGACCGTGCCACTATACAAGAACTGTGTGCCCAGCTGGAGCCCGACCTGATGTCCCCCATCCGCCAACCCACAGGGATTCCCCCTCTGGTGCAGGTCCTGTCAGTACTCCATTTCTTGGCAAGTGGGTCATTTCAGACAACAGTGGGAATTGCTTCTGGGATGTCTCAGCCCATGTTTTCGAAGGTGTTATCCAGAGTGTTGTCTGCCCTGATGAAATACGTGAGGAGCTACATCATTTTCCCTGAGGTGGGCGAATTGGCTACAGTGAAAGGTGATTTCTACGCCCTTGGACATATTCCCAACGTCATTGGTGCCATTGATGGGACCCATGTGGCTTTGGTTCCCCCAAGAGACAGGGAGCAGGTGTACAGGAACAGAAAAAGTTACCATTCCATGAACATCCAGGTGGTGTGTTTGGCTGACCAGTACATCTCGCATGTAAATGCCAAATTCCCAGGGTCAGTGCATGACGCCTACATCCTAAGGAATAGCAGCATCCCTTACGTGATGGAACAGCTAGAGAGACACCGTGTATGGCTATTGGGGGACTCTGGGTACCCCAACCTGTCGTGGCTACTGACCCCAGTAAGGAATCCCCGGACCAGGGCAGAGGAACGGTACAATGAGGCCCATGGGCGTACTAGGAGGGTGATCGAACGCACCTTCGGCCTCCTAAAGGCCAGGTTTCGGTGCCTGCATATGACAGGTGGATCCCTAATGTACTCACCTAAGAAGGTGTGTCACATCATCGTGGCCTGCTGCATGCTTCACAACCTGGCTTTGCGCCGCCAGGTGCCTTTCCTGCAGGAGGATGGTCGAGACGGTGGTGTTGTGGCAGCTGTGGAACGTGTGGAGAGTGACGAGGAGGAAGACGACGGGGCTGAAACAGACAACAGGGACAGAATCATTGAACAGTACTTCCAATAGGACACAGGTAACAATTCAAACATAATTTAGTAAATGTGAACTACTCTCCTGCATCTCTGCTGCCTGTCTATTTGCCCCAGTGTATGATGACTGAGTTGTGGCTTTTCCCTCCCTATTTCAGATCTGGGGTCCCCACTACGAGTCCTGTGCTTCGTTTCCCCATGGACTACAGCTTTGTGGCAGCTGTTTGTTGACTTCACTATGTACAAGGACATATTTGCACTGTCATGTCAATTACATTATTTTGAAATCACAGCCAGACTCCAGATAGTTTTGTGCAAAATAGGTGTTTATTTCAGTGCTCAAAATGGGATGGGTGGTTTCAAGTGGGTGGGGGCTATGGTGAAGGAATGTCCATGGCAGAGTCCAGAGTAACAGTCACACAGGTGCATTGTCCATAGGCCTGTGGAGAGATGGAGCATGGGCAGTTCAAGGATGGACAGGGTGACAATGTGGGACAGTGGGATGACATCAGGTGGTATCCTTTGCTGGCGGGGGTCTTGACATCCTACTCTGTCTTCTTGCGAGATCTCAGGGCCCTCTTGCGGGGTGGTTCTTCTCCTGCAGGAGGTGGGGGTCTGGTGGGCTGCTGTTGTGCGGGGGCCTCCTGTCCACTAGCGCCGGCAGAGGTGGTTGGCTGTTCTTGGTCCAGGCTAGTGGCAGGGGCCCTTTGTTGTTGTTGAGTGTCCGTCCTGGTGTTGATGAGGTCCTGCAGCAGCCCTACCATGGTAACCAGGGTGGAGGTGAGGGCTCTGATGTCCTCCCTGTACCCCCGATAGTGTTCCTCCTGCAGTACCTGGATCTCCTGGAACCGGGCCAGTACCGTCGCCATCGTCTCCTGGGAGCGGTTGTATGCTCCCATGATGGTGGTGAGGGCCTCGTGGAGAGTGGGTTCCCTGGGCCCGTCCCCCCCCTGTCGCACAGCTGCCCTCCGAGTTGCCCTGTTTCCCTGGGCCTCTGCCCCCTGGCCGGTGTGCCCACTACCACTGCCCCCAGGTCCCTGTTGTTGTTGGGGTGGTGGGTTATCCTGGGTGCCCTGTAGTGGTAGACACACCGCAGATTGACGCGCCCTGGAGACAGAGGCATGGGCCCGCTGGGTGGGAGCTGTGCTGGTGTTCCCAGAGGGGTTTGGGTCTGTAGTGGCCTGTGCCTGTGTGAGGGGAACCGACTGTCCAGAGGTCCCCGATGGTCCGGGCTGGTCATCAGTGTCCAGGTCGACAGAGCTGCTGTCATCGCTGACGGCCTCTTGGGTGGGGGGTGGGGAGAATTCTGGGCCCTCCGTGGCGGTGTGTTGACGGTCGGGTCCTGCAGGGGTATAGAGGTATGGTTATAGTTTCAATGTGTGGCATATGGGTGTATCTGTGGGTTCCCGTGTCCCCAAGTGCTGGCATTCGTGTGTGGGTGCTTTGGTGAGGGTGGCTTGTGGGGGGGATGTGTATATGCATTGGGCATGCTTTGGTGATGGGTGTCCATGCTTAGTGGACGCATGCAGGCCTAGGTTTTGGGATGTGTGGGTTGTGATGGTGAGACATTGGCAGGGAATAGGTGTGCTGGGGGTGGGGGTGAGGATGGTGGTGGGGGTGAGGATGGGGTTCGAGGATGGGGGTGAGGGTTGGGGTATGATTTGGCATGCAGGTGGGGGGGAAGCAGTATTGAAGCTTCAACTTACCAGAATCCATTCCTCCGGCGACTCCTGCGAGGCCGTCAGGATGCAGGATGTTCAAGACTTCCTCCTCCCATGTTGTAAATTGTGGGGGTTGAGGTGGCGGTCCTCCGCCAGTCTTCTGCACGGCGATGTTGTGCCTGGATACCATGGAACGCACCTTCCCCTGTAGGTCGTTCCATCACTTCCTGATGTCTTCCCGATTTCTGGGGTGCTGTCCCACAGCGTTGACCCTGTCGACAATCCTCTGCCATAGCTCCGTCCTCCGGGCAATGCTGGTGTATTGGACCTGTGTGCCGAAGAGCTGGGGCTCTACCCGAACGATTTCCTCCACCATGACCCTGAGTTCTTCGTCTGAGAAGCGGGGGTGTCTTTGGGGTGCCATGGAGTGGTGTGTATGATGTGTGGGGTGGAGTATGTGTAGTTAAGTGTGTTGAGTGTGGTGGTGTGTGTTGTTTTGTGTGTGGATATTGTGTGGGTGATGGTGTAGTGTGCCTCTGTGTGATGGTATTCTGTGATCGCTGATGTGTCTCTCAGTGCTTCTTTCTGAATTTTTGGTCGTAGGGGTTTGTGGGTGATGTGGGTGTGTGTTTTATATTGTATTGTGTGTGTGGGAGTGGTGTGTGTATGTGTATCAGGTGTGTGGAATTCAAATCGTCCAATGTGGCTGAGTTTTGTTCGTTTGTGTGTATTCTGACCGCGGCGGTGTGTACCGCCAATGGAAAACCGCGTTTGAAAGACCGCCGCGTGGATTCGTGGGTCGTAATGGCATGGGCGTATTTCTGTTGGCGTGACGGTGGAGGTTTGGTCACCTCCACTTTTCCGCCGACCGCTGGTCTGGCGGTCTGTTGTGGCTGTCGGATTTTCGGAGGTTTGGCTGCTGCGGGTCAGAATGACCGTGGCGGGTTACCGCGACCGCGGCGGAATTATGGAGGATTTCTGACCGGCGGTAGGCGCCTTTTACCGCCGAGGTCAGAATGACCACCTTTATATCACTGTCCAGTGATATCTTTAAATTTTTTACATTTTCTTATTTGCATCGTTTTGACCTGCAAATATCCAGATAAATATTATATATTTTTCTAAACACTGTGTGGTGTATTTTTGTGGTGCTATATTGTGTTATTGTATGATTTATTGCACAAATACTTTACACGTTGTCTTCTACGTTAAGCCTTACTGCTCAGTACCAAGCTACCAGAGGGTGGACACAGGATAATTTGGATTGTGTGTGACTTACCCTGACTAGAGCGAGGGTCCTTGCTTGGACAGGGGGTAACCTGACTGCCAACCAAAGACCCCATTTCTAACATTGGTGATCAGCGGTGAGGATAGGACTTGTATTTGTGCAGTGACATACAGTAGCTAAGTATTTCACTACCTGCCCACAGTTGAAGGTCAACTTGATTTTTATCTCTTTTTGCAAATTCTTTTTTCCTGACAATTTTCTAAACCTAAATCCTCACTCAACATGTCTCAGGCTGGGTCTCAAGCAGGAGATTTTGACCTAGCCCTGTTGGAGACATATACTGTCAAACAGCTAAAAGGGTTCTGCAGGGAGATGAGAGTACCCATTCAAGGGGCCTCCAGAAAGAGGACTTTCAAGTGGCGCTGAGGGCCGGGGCAGAAGCCCATTTAGAGGAGGATGCTGAGGAGGAGGAGCCAGAAGATGGCCCCTCAGAGGATTTTTTGCCATCAGTGGGTGATGTTACCACTGCAATTGTGCCCCCTTCTAGACCAGGGAGCTGTGTCTCTGATCAAGGCCTGACCGCAGAGGAAAGGAGAGAGGAGAGGGAGTTCCAATTGCAAATGGCAAGACTGAAAATTGAGGCACAACAGAGGGCAGAGAGAGAAGCCCAAGCAGCTGAGAGATCCTTGGCTGAAAATAAATTTTTGTTGGCTCATGAACTGAGTCTCAAGGAGCTGGATTTCAAGGCAAAGCAGTCTGAATCCAGCAGTAATGGTGGCAGCATACAGACAGGACCTGCTGGAGAAAAGAAGATTTGTATACCCAAAAATGCGGTGCCCAGTTTTGTGGTAGGAGATGACATAGATAAATGGCTAGCTGCTTATGAAGTTGCACTAAGGGCTCATGAGGTTCCTGAAGGGCAATGGGGTATAGCGATGTGGAGTTAAGTGCCACCATTGGGGAGGGACACACTTCTCACATTGGATAGACCAGATCAAAACACATAACCACTCCAGAAAGCCATTTTACTTGCCAAGTTTGGGCTGACCCCTGAGAAATACCGTCAGAGGTTCAGGGACAGCACCAAAATATCCACACAAACATGGGTATATTTCTTTGACTTTTCTAGTAAGGCACTGAATGGATGAGTGCGGAGCTGCAAAGTAGATGATTACACAGGATTGTATAATTTGATTCTGAGAGAGCATATTCTCAGTATTTGTTTTACAGAGTTGTGGCAGCACCTAGTAGACAGTAAGCTGACTGATCCCAGGAAGCTTGCTGAGGATGCAGACCTCTGGACTAGTACCAGAGTGTACAGAAAGGTATCTGGGGGGACACCCACAAAGGTGGTCAGTGTTCCCATCAGAAGAAAGAGGGGGGAGAAAAACTTAAAAACAAGGAGTTCTCAAAAGGCCCCCAAAATAGTTCCCAAGGGAGTAGTGGTTTACTGACCATAAGACAGGGAGGTTTGTACCCCACTGTGCAGAGTGCAATAAGTATGGGCACTCTGAGGGCGACTCCAAGTGTCCCAAGAGGGCACAGCCCCCCAAAGGTGGGCAGACACCTGGGTTGGATAGCGTAGCGCTCTGGGAGGAGATGGTCCCAGTCAGTTTTGGGGAGCAGACAGAGGTAACCCTAGTGTCCCTGGGGGATGCAGAGATGGTACCAAAAACCCACATGCCTGCCAATACTTCCAAGTATAGACAGTGGGTCACCATCAATGGGCAAAGGGTGGAGGCTCTGCGTGACACAGGAGCCAGCATGACTACTGTCAAGGGTCAGCTGGTGTCAGCAGAGCAGGTCATCCCAAATACATTCCACCAAGTCATAGTCGCCAACAATCGTGAGAGCCACCTACTGGTAGCTCTGTTTCCCTTTGAGTGGGGGGGGTCTCTGGTACTCTAAAAGTAGCTGTGAGTCCTGCCATGCCTGTAGATTGTCTGTTAGGCAACGACCTTGAGCACACTACCTGGAAGGAGGTAGAGCTAAGGTCTCACTTGGATATGTTAGGATTGCCTGAGAGGGTCTGCATGACCACACGGTCCATGGCTGCCCGAGAGGGAAGTAAAGGGCGTCTGGAGCCTGGAACAATGGCCCAGACAACTGCCAAGAGGAGGGGCAAGGGGCACGGGAAACCAGTCCCATAAGTTCCCACAGTGGTTGACGGGGTTCCTGAGGAGGAGGCCCCCGAGCCAACTGGGGAAGACATTGCTGCCCTAGTTAACCTACCTGAGCTTGCTGGCTGGCAAGTTGAGGGTGGGCCCACCAGGGAGGAATTCTGCAAGGCACAGAAAGAATGTCCCACTCTAGAGGGCATGAGGAAGCAAGCCTCAACCCAGGCAGCAGGTTAAGCCTCTGGAGATCACCACATATATTGGGAGAATGATCTCCTCTACAGTGAGACTAAGGTTCCGGCCATTGGTGCAGCGCGTGCCCTGATGGTCCCCCAGTGTTACCGGACCTTCCTACAGGGACTGGCTCAAGACATTCCCCTGGCAGGACATTTGGGGCAAGACAAGACCTTTGCCAGGCTTGTCACCCACTTCTATTGGCCCAGAATGAGGACAAACTCAGATACGTTCTGTAGGTCCTGTCCTACCTGCCAGGCCAGTGGTAAAACAGGAAAAAGGGTTAAGGCCCCCCTGATTCCACTCCCTGTCATTAGCACCCCCTTTGAAAGGGTGGGCATCGACATTGTTGGTCCATTGGACCCCAAAACTGCCCTACGCAACAGGTTCATCCTGGTTTTGGTGGACCATGCCACCAGTTACCCAGAGGCAATCCCTCTGAGGACCGTGACTGCACCGGTGGTGACCAGAACTCTCATGGGGATATTTACCCGTGTGGGATTCCCAAAGGAGATAGTGTCTGACAGACGCGCTAACTTCATGTCTGCATACATGAAGTCTATGTGAGATCCGTGTGGTGTAACCTACAAGTTCACCACACCCTATCACCCTCAATCTAATGGTCTTGTGGAGAGATTCAACAAGACCTTGAAAGACATGATCGCTGGCCTCCCTGAGGCCCTGAGGCGTAAGTGGGATGTCCTCTTACCATGCCTTCTCTTTGCTTACAGAGAGGTACCCCAGAAGGGGGTAGGGTTCAGTCCCTTTGAGCTCCTCTATGGGTACCCTGTCAGGGGACCCTTAAGCATTGTAAAGGAGGGGTTGGAGAAAGCTCCAAAGGCACCCCTTCAGGATGTGGTCAGTTACATGGTGGCCCTCCGAAACCAGATGAACCGCTTCTGGAAAGTGCCAAAAGTAACCTTGAGGCCAGTCAAGAGGTAATGAAACACTGGTATGACCAGAAGGCCACCCTGGTAGCGTTTCAACCTGGAGACAAAGTGTGGGTAATGGAGCCAGTAGAGCCTAGAGGACCACTGGTCTGGCCCATTTGAAGTGAAGGAGCGGAAAGGGGAGGCCACTTACCTAGTGGGCCTCTAATCCCCTAGGAACCCCCTAAGGGTGCTCCATGTCAACCGACTGAAGCATCATTTTGAGAGGTCTGAAGTCAACATGCTTTTGGTGACAGATGAGTGGGCGGAAGAGGAGAGTGAACCTCTTCCCGACCTCCTCGCTGCCAGGGAAGGTGATGGGTCAGTGGAGGGTGTCATTCTCTCTGACCCTAGACCAGAGAGGGGGCTGCTACCAGTTACTGGAACAGTACTCATCCCTGTTTTTTCTCACCCCTGGACGCACACACTTGTGTGTCAATGGTATTAACACGGGAGACAGTACCCCTGTAAAGAACAAAATGTACAGGTTGTCAGACAAGGTCAAGGCCAGCATCAAAGAGGAAGTCTCCAAGATGTTGGCTCTTGGGGTTATTGAGAAGTCTAGCAGTCCCTAGGCCAGCCCTGTGGTGCTGGTACCCAAGGCTGCTGCCCCCAGTGCCAAGCCAGAACTTAGGTTCTGCGTGTACTACCGGGGTCTCAATTCAGTCACACGGACTGACGCTCACCCCATCCCCCGAGCTGATGAGCTCGTAGACAGGCTAGGCACTGCCAAATTCCTCAGTACTTTTGATCTCACATCAGGGTACTGGCAGATCCCCTTGACTGAGAGGGCTAAAGAGAGATCAGCATTTTCCACACCGGAGGGCCATTACCAATTCCAGGTGATGCCCTTTGGGTTGAAAAATGCCCCCGCTACCTTCCAACGGTTGGTTAACAGGATCCTAGCTGGCAAGGATGCCTTCTGCGCAGCCTACCTGGATGACATTGCCATCTATAGTGACAGCTGGGAGAAACACCTGCTCCACCTCAAGGAGGTGCTCCAGGCCCTGCAACAGGCAGGCCTGACCATCAAGGCCAGTAAGTGCCATATTGGGCAGGGTTCCATGGTGTACTTGGGACACCTAGTAGGTGGTGGCAAGGTGCAGCCACTCCAGGCCAAGATTGAAACTATCAAGGCCTGTCAACCACCTAGAACCCAAACAGAGGTGAGAGCCTTCTTAGGCCTCACCGGGTATTACCACAGATTTGTCAAGGGCTATGGAACCATGGTGACGCCCTTGACAGAATTCACATCCAAAAAGCAACCTAGGTTGGTGACTTAGACAGAGGCTTGTCAGAAAGCCTTTGACTCTCTGAAGGAAGCCATGTGCACGGCCCCCGTGCTCAAGGCCCCTGACTACTCCAAGGAATTGATCGTGCAGACAGACGCTTCAGAGCATGGCATAGGGTCGGTACTAGCACAGCTAAACGAGGAGGGCCTAGACCAACTAGTAGTCTTTATTAGCGGAAGACTATTACCACGGGAACAGAGGTGGAGTGCTATTGAAAGAGAAGCCTTTGCTGTGGTCTGGGCACTGAAGAAGCTGAGACCATACCTGTTTGGGACTCACTTCCGGGTTCAGACAGACCACAGGCCCCTCTGATGGCTCATGCAGATGAGGGGTGAGAATCCAAAACTCTTGAGGTGGTCCATTTCCCTTCAGGGGATGGACTTTACGGTAGAGCATCGCCCAGGGGTTGACCACGCCAATGCTGATGGTCTCTCCAGATACTTCCGCCTTAGCGATGAGAGCTCCCAGGCGGTTGGGTAGCTCTCCTCACTTTCAGCTGGGGGACACACATGTTATACCTGACAGCCTTAGGGTGGTCACCCCTAACTTTTTGCCTGCCTCCCTCCACTTTTTGGGCACTGTTTTGCTGGCTTTTAGACTCTGCGCACTTTACCACTACTAACCAGTGCTAAAGTGCATATGCTCTCTCCCTTTAAACATGGTAACCTTGGATCACACCAAATTGGACTATTTGATTTACTTGTAAGTCCCTAGTAGAGTGCACTAAATGAGCCCAGGGCCTGTAGATTAAATGCTACTAGTGGGCCTGCAGCACTGGTTGTGCCACCCACTAAAGTAGCCCCTCAACCTTGTCTCAGGCCTGCCATTGCAAGGCCTGTGTGTGCAGTTTCACTGTCACTTCGACTTGCCATTTAAAAGTACTTGCCAAGCCTAAAACTCCCCTTTTTCTACATATAAGTCACCCCTAATGTGTGCCCTAGGTAACCCCTAGAGCAGGGTGCTGTGTGGGTAAAAGGCAGGACATGAACCTGTGTACTTTACATGTCCTGGTAGTGTAAAACTCCTACATTTGTTTTTACACTACTGTGAGGCCTGCTCCCTTCATAGGCTAGCATTGGGGGTGCCCTCATACATTGTTGAAGTGGTAGCTGCTGATCTGAAAGGGGTAGGAAGGTCATATTTAGTATGGCCAGAATGGTAATACAAAATCCTGCTGACTGGTGAAGTTGGATTTAATATTACTATTTTAGAAATGCCACTTTTAGAAAGTGAGCATTTCTCTGCACTTAAATCTTTCTGTGCCTTACAATCCACGTCTGGCTGGGTTTAGTTGACAGCTCCTTGTTCATTCACTCAGACACAACCCAAACACAGGGTACTCAGCTCACTTGCATACATCTGCATTTTAAATGGTCTTCCTGGGCTGGGAGCGTGGAGGGCCTGCTCTCACAAAAAGGACTGCCACACCCCCTACTGGGACCCTGGCAGACAGGATTGAACTGAAAGGGGACCTGGTGCACTTCTAAGCCACTCTTTGAAGTCTCCCCCACTTCAAAGGCACATTTGGGTATAAAACAGGGCCTCTGCCCTACCACCTCAGATACTTCCTGGAGAAGAAACATGAACCAGAACCTGCACCCTGACAAGAAGAACTGCCTGGCTGCCTGAAGGACTCATATGAATAGAAATAGTACACTGTTCCAATATATGTACATGCAGGGAGAGGGAGTGTCAGTATTATCAGGAGAGCCCTCAAGCATCCACTAGGATGCTAAGCATCATCATTGGGCAATCTCCTCATCAGAACGGCACTGCAATGTCTGGCGGACCATCCCACACAAGGTGGTGGCACTCAACTGAAAATGATATAGCAGAAATTAGGTCTTGCGGAAAGTACTGACAATAAGAAAAAATATAGGAGAGACAAACAAATTAAAATTGACTGAGCCTTTGGCATCATGATTTAATAACTCAGAAAAAGAGTCAGGCCAAGATAAAAAAAAGAAAGAAACAAAGGGAGTTAATATGGGGAATAATGTCCTTCCGTATTCCATAGAAAGGGAAAAGGTAGTGTACCTAGTCCTAACACAGTGTGGTCAAAAGGGGACCTGGTGTACTTCTAAGCCACTCTTTGAAGTCTCCCCCACTTCAAAGGCACATTTGGGTATAAAACAGGGCCTCTGCCCTACCACCTCAGACGCTTCCTGGAGAAGAAACCTGAACCAGAACCTGCACCCTGACAAGAAGAACTGCCTGTCTGCCTAAAGGACTCACCTGACTGCTTTCTACAGAGGACTGCTGCCTTGCTGTTGCCCTGCTGTCTTGCTGCTCTCTTGCTTTACTGCAGAAGTGCTCTCCAAGGGCTTGGATAGAGCCTGCCTCCTGTTCCCTGAAGTCTCAGGACCAAAAAGACTTCTCTCTTGCAACTGGACTCCTTGTGCGGTGAAAAATTTTACGCACAGCTTGTTCCGCAGTGAAAAATTCACTGCTCGCCAAACCGGAACGACGCCATTCGACTTTGCGAGGAAAAGATCGACGCTTGCCTCCTGTTCCCTGAAGTCTCAGGACCAAAAAGACTTCTCTCTTGCAACTGGACTCCTTGTGCGGTGAAATTTTTTACGCACAGCTTGTTCCGCAGTGAAAAATTCACCGCTCGCCAAACCGGAACGACGCCATTCGACTTTGCGAGGAAAAGATCGACGCGGCGCCTGCGGTGCGACCGGAACTTTGACACACGGCCCGCCTGGACAACGCCGCCCGACTTCCAGAGGAGAAATCGACGCAGCGCCTGCCGTGAGGGAGAAATTTCCCCGCATCGCCCACCGGAACGACGCAAAGCTGGTCAACAAGCCCAGGATTCCATGCACAGAGCCCGGGGCGTCTGAAAACCCCGTGACCCAAAGAGGACCTAAATCGACGCAACGTCTTCCCTGCATGAAAAATAATGATGGAAGTCTGTGTGTGAAGGGGCGAAACCGACGCACACACCATTTTCCACGCATCTCCTCCTCTGCGGTCCTTTGCCGAGATTTTTCACTTCAACCAGGTACTTTGTGCTTGAAAGAGACTTTGTTTGCTTTTAAAAAGACTTAAGACACTTTATATCACTGTCCAGTGATATCTTTACATTTTTTACATTTTCTTATTGCATCTTTTATCGTTTCGACCTGCAAATATCCAGATAAATATTATATATTTTTCTAAACACTGTGTGGTGTATTGTTGTGGTGCTATATTGTGTTATTGTATGATTTATTGCACAAATACTTTACACATTGCCTTCTAAGTTAAGCCTTACTGCTCAGTGCCAAGCTACCAGAGGGTGAGCACAGGATAATTTGGATTGTGTGTGACTTACCCTGACTAGAGTGAGGGTCCTTGCTTGGACAGGGGGTAACCTGACTGTCAACCAAAGACCCCATTTCTAACAGGAACCTATACACTACTTCAGCAAAAAAGGTCTGTAAGGAGCTCAAAACTCCCATTAGAGGCTCATTAAGACGGAGGAGCTGCAAAAGGTGCTGAGGGCCTTGTTGTCAGCAAAGGAGGCTGATGAGCGCACAGGGGAGGAGTATGCTATTGTGGATACAGAGGATACATGGTGAGTTTGTGGCACAACAGGATCTGCCTGGGGGGGTAGGCAGCCGTGTTTCTTCAAAGGGTCTGTCCCCAGAGGAGTTGGAGGACAGGCAGGAAGCTAGGAAGCACGCTTTAGAGCTTGAAGGGCTCAGGCTGGACATGAAGGCAAAGAAACTGGCCATAGAAGAAAGAAAAATTATCTTAGCTCACAAGCTGAGCTTAAAGGAGTGGGACTTGAAAAGCAAGGCCAGCACAGATGGTGGCAGCATTTCATCTCTGCAGTCTGAGAGAAGGGTGCACCTACCCAAGAATCTATGGAAAGAGCACACTAAGGAAGGATGGCATACACAGGTGGTTTCAGGGCTATGAGGCATCTCTCCACATGTACAGGATGCCTGCGAGAGACTCTGGAGCAGGTCTATGGAACTACATCACAGTCGAGGGAAGGGACACAATGCTGCCCCTAGGGGCAGCAAGTGAGCTCACCTATACTCCCATGAAGGATGTCTTTATCACTTGGTATAGTCTGACACCAGAAGTGTCCAGAAGGAAGTTTAGGGAAAGTAGGAAACTTGATTCCCAGACCTGACTTGAGTGTGAAGGTTCCTTTTGTAGAGCCCTGGATGGCTGGGTGAAGGGCAGTGAGGCAACAGATCATCAGGGGCTGTACACTTTGTTTGGATGGGAGCACTTGTCTAGTCTGTGTTTTCCAGAGCTGTGCCAGCACTTGATTGACAGCAGGCTTACTGACCCCAGGAAGCTTGCTCAGAAGGTGGACTGCTGGATGAGTACAAGGGTCCACAAGAAGTTGTATGGGAGAAAGTCCGCCAAAGATGGGCAGGGTCCCCATCAGAATATTGAGGGGTAGGTGAAGGGAAACATAGACAGGTCCCAGGATAAGGGGGGAGAAAAAGGTTCCCATGTCCCTTCTGACAGGAAGGAGGGAGGTTCTGGTGGGCAGCCCCATTTTCAACCCAGTTGCTTTAAGGGTTCCCAGCTAGGACACAAGAATGTGAACTCTGTCTGTCCTAAGAAACCCCCACCCCATTGATCCCTCTACAGGGGTGGCCAATGTGGCCTTTGTCGGAGATAATGCCCAGGAGCAGGTCACAGATATGCCATGAACTCAGAGTGTGAGTTGGTGATCACAGTGGATAGCAGTCATCACTTTCCCACGTGGAAGTGGAGGGGGCCCTTGTCACTGCTCTGAGGGACACAGCGGCTAGCTGGTCCTTGGTTATGGAAAGGCTAGTTTCCCCAGAGGAGTACACAGGCCTAGTGTGTAGAGTGACTCTAGCACATGGGCAGGACTTTTTCCGACCTATGGCTCTGGTGTGCCTAGAGTGAAGTGGGAAGGTTACCAGAGAAGGGTCATAGTTAGTCCCAAAATGCCCATATACAGCATTCTGGGGAATGAGTTGCCCCCGGTGTTAGGAGAAGTGGGAGGGGTGGCTGCCAAAGGTGCTCTAACAGTTCAGTTTTCTGGGGGTACCACTCAAAAGCAGAAGGTCCAGGACCCCAGCAAGAGGGACAGGAGGAGGGAGAGCCCGCCCCTTTTCTCTGCTCAGCCTGATGGTACAGACCCTAGGTTGAGTGACCAGTTTTAGGGTACCACCCCTGAACTGGTGGGTGGGAAAGTGGAAAAAGGGTCCAAGGTACCTGGGCCTACTGTGCACCACTTTTGGGAAACACAGAGGCTAGAGACCCCGGGACCAGCTGTCAGTGGCCTCTGTTGGTTGTTGTCTTGTGGTCAGAGTTTTCCCTGGGTTGGAGACTGAAGTCAGACCCGAGCGGTGGAATGGGCCACATCACACTGTTGGCCATGACAGTACTGTCTGCCTACTGGGATGCATCAGTGAGCAAAGTAAGGTTAAGAGCTGCACAGATGGAGTACACAGATGAGGAGTAGGGTTCCCCCTGGGTTAGTTCCAGGGGCCCTGAGAGTGTAGCCAGAGTGGTCCATCTAGGTTCAGAGAGGTGTAGAACTAGAAAAAGCCCCTGCAGTAGGGGGCCATGGTCCAGATTCTATCTCCCTAAGCAGGGACATCCCACAAGGTATTGGTAGGCCTGCCCTGGCTTTAGACTGGGAGGGGGTTGTGTTGGAAATTTCTCTTTTAGCATGTTTACCCCAAACCTTTTGTTTCTGACCTCCTGTTTTTGGCTGTGTGTTGCATTTCATTTTTGCAAGCTTTAGGACTTTGGGCACTTTACCACTGCTGGCCAGTGCTAAAGTGCCAGTACTCTCTATCAACCTTGTATTGGTGATTGGTGTATCCATGTTGGCATATTTGATTTACTAGTAAGTCCCTAGTATAGTACACCATGTGTGCCCAGGGGCTGGAAATCATCAAATGCTACCAGTGGGCCCGCAGTACTGATTGTGTCGCCCACATGAGTAGCCCTGCAAACATGCCTCAGTCCTGACACTGCAGTGTCTGGGTAGGCAGTTTTAAATTGCCATTTCCACCTGGGAAGTGCACTCACTTGCCAGGCCCAAACCTTCTCTTTTACTACATGTAAGTCACCCCTAAAGTAGGCCCAAGGCAGCCCTACGGGCAGAATGCAGTGTATTTAACAGGTAGGACATGTGCTGGCATGTTTTACAAGTCTTAATAGTGAAATATTCCTAAATTTGATTTTCACTATTGCAAGACCTGTCTTTCCAATAGGGCAACATGGGGATTGCCTTGAAATATCTTTTAAGTGTAACTTCCCATTGGGAGCAGATAGAGATTTGGAATTTGGGTTCTCGAAACTCTCAATTTAAAAATACATCTTTTGGTGAAGTTGGTTTTTAAAGTTTAAGGTCCTCATTTACAAAGCCTTTGCACCACTGTTGCAACATTTGTTTTTAATGCATTGGTGGTGCAAGCGGTGCTTTACACTGCTCCACATTTGCAAACAATGGCATTGGGCCCAATGCACCACTTTGTAAAGCCTTGTGTCACATTATACCTGTGCCTGGTATCATCTATGCAAGATAGCCATTATCTTGGGAAAAGTCATGCAGAACTAACGCAGTGAAATTTACAAAATTTCACTGCGTTGTTCTGTGACTTCTCTGCGTCAGAATTTTAACACATGCTCAGAACAGGGATTAAACTGACTCAGGGCTTTTCTCTGTGGAAGTCTTCTTCACATTTCTGGAGCAGTGTCATTATTCTGATGCTAGTCCCGTGACGATCTGCACGTCTCTTACCGCTGTAGGCTGCAGTACTTGGAGGGACGCCTGTTTTTTTACTGGTTCTGGACTGGCCAACATAAGGGTGACCCCTTCAGGTAGCCATGGTGCTGCTCACTAGAAAAACACAAAGGCAGACCGTACCCTCCAGAAGGAGTCCCAGAGGAAAAACCCAAGTAATGGAAAAAAACCTCTATCACAGGAACTCCTGAAAAAGAGGAAAAACTATGAAAAAGACAAAATAGAAATCAACTCTGCATGGAAAAATGCAGTAGCAAGAAGAAACTTGAAATAGCAGATGAGGAACCCACCTGGATGGAAGTGTTTGCAACGCAAGAAAGGAGGGAACTGCAGTGCTTATTTACCATGAAACAGGAAGTGACAAAACAGGAAGAACGTACAACACTATCTTGGATTGTGAAAAGCCACATAGAAATGAATGAGAAAGAAAGCCAAGTAGGAAGGGAAAAGGAACAAAGCATGCTGGGAAGACAGCCACCGCAGAAGAAGACAATATGGACGACCAAGAAGAAAGAAGATGTGAAGACAGAAGAAAAAGAAGAAAAAAAAAGAAAATAGAGAAAGGACCCAAGTAAGGAAAATGGAAAGGGAAAGTCAGGGAGGCTGCCAGGACCCGCGGCTCGACCTGGAGCACAAAATGTGCCTCCTGGGCTGCACAACAGCAGAAAATGGCAAACAAGCACCAAAAAACATGCTGCGGCGGTTCCAGAGTCCCGAAACGCGGACTGCTGGCCCGACTGCGGCCCGAAAAAGGGACGCCACTGTAGTCTGTGGCATCACAGTAGGCCCCCTCTCCAAAGCCCCGGGCTTGTCAGGGAAAAGGGAGAAAATACTGCGAATTAAACGGGGTGCATGAACTGAAGAAGCATCTTCCCATGAACAGTCAATGAGGGGATAACCTTTCCAGTGAATCAGGAATTGTAGTGTGTTCTGAAAGATGCGTTAATCACAGATCTCCTGTACCTCATATTCAGGATGGTCTTCCACAGAAAGAGGAGGAGGAGGGCATTGAAAACACCTATGGTAAGGATCAGGAACAAAAGGCTTGAGTTGCGAGACATGAAAAACTGGATAAACCTTCCAAGTCTGAGGTAAATGTAGTCGAACAGCAACTAGATTCAATAATTGGAGTATTTAAAAAGAACCATAAAATCAGGATTTGAATTAGTTTGGAGAAAAATGAAAAGGCAGAAATTTAGAAGAAAGCCATACTTTGTCCCTTATTATGAACATGGGGGTCCGGACCGCCATGCCGGCGGTGGCGGAAATGACCGCCACTGGCATGGTGGTCCGGACCGCCATATAATCAACACAGGGAGACTGCCACAGATGGAACTCTGCCACCGCCAGGGTTCCGCCGTCAGGCAGCCTGATGATGGTGGAGTTCCCTATCTGACAGGGCAGCGCTGCCCGCCGGATAATGCACTGTATTCCCCAGCCTTTTCCTGGTGGTTTAGGCTGCCAGGTAAAGGCTGGTGGAATGGGTGCCCCCATGCGCAGCCCCATCGCATGGGCAGTGATATGCGTGACGGGTGCTGTTGCCCCGCCGCACTGCTACATTGACGACGGCTCCATGTGGAGCCGTCGGCAATGTACAGGCCCAGCATTCCGCTGGGCTGGCTGGCGGAAACACTGTTCCCGCCCGCCAGCCCAGCAGAATGTTTTTTATTGGGCTGGCGGGGTCTTCAACGTGCTGGTGGTCGTTGTTCCGACCGCCAGCGCCGAACTCAGTGGGATTTCCCACCTAGTTTCTAATGACCCCCTTTGTCTCCTGGCTGGTAAGATGGTGCAGCCCGACGTCGGCCATCAGCCCTTCTTTTCATAGTTTGTTTAGAAGCCAAAACAGTGGTACGGATCAGGTCCTGAATATGGCGGAGTCGCCGAGCAAATGATATAACCACAGGAACTGGAGGTAGCACATGAGGTAATGTTGGGAAGGTCTTGGGAAGGTTGCCGTAGGTGAAAAAAAAGGTGTTGACCCTGTTGCACTGTGCACCGTATTATCATATGAAAACTCAGCTAAAGAAAGGAAATCAGACCAGTTGCTTTGTGTGGCATTACAGAAACAACGTAAATACTGTTGGAGTTCCTGATTCAAGCATTCAGTTTGACCATTAGTCTGTGGATAAAATCCCAATGAAAGGGAGACATCTATGTGTATTGAGGAACAAAAAGCTTTCCAAAAACGTGACACATATTGGGGTCCCAGATCAGAAGTGATTACTTGTGGAAGGCCATGTAGACGAAAGACATCTTGCATGAAAATATGGCTCATTTCTTTGGCTGTAGGCAATTTCTTTAAGGCTGTAAAATGCGCCATCTTGGTAAATGAATCAACGGTTACCACAATGACAGGATTCCCTGAAGAAGACGGTAAAGCACATATGAAATCTGTAGACAGGGTGTGCCATGGAGCAGAAGGAACAGGCAAGGGCATCAATAATCCTGCTGGCTTTGTCTGAGGTTTCTTGGTTTGAGCACATATAGGGCATGATGTCATGTAGGATTCGGCATCGGTTTTAAGTGTAGGCCACCAAAAAGAACGTAGGAGCAACTCTTATGTCTTCTTGATTCCGCGATGTCCAGCCACTGGAGAATCATGGCACATCTGTAAAGCCTCGGTCTGTACCTTCTTGGTCGGCAAAAATAGAGAGTTTTTTTGATAGAAGTATTCCTGATTCTCTTGTAATTGAGGACTCAAGATATTCCATTCTTCATGTGGAAAATATTGGTATTCTATCTTAACACGATCAAGAAAGAACGGGGCAACTCCAATGATTCAACTGGGTTCTATTATTTTTGGAGAGGAAGTGTTAGCGCTTTCTGGATAGCGACAAGATAACGCATCAGCTACTATGTTCTGGGATCCAGGAATATAGGTCACTACAAAGTCATACTGGCGGAAAAAGAAAGCCCATCTTGCTTTCTGGCTATTTCGCCACTGAAAATTTCGAAGACATTGTAAATTTCAGTGATCAGTTCTTGCTTTGAACGGTTCTTTGGAACCCATTTGGAAATATCTCCATTCTTTACAGGCAGCCTTGAGAGCAAGTAATTCCCATTCTAACACAGAATAATTGCGTTCGGCTTCTGTTAGCATTCGGGATAAGTAAAATACAGGATGTTCCAGCCCATCATCTTCTTGTTTCTGAAGTAAGACCGCACCAATAGCTCTCTCAGAGGCATCAGGGACCACTATGAACTTCTTAGTTGTATCTGGGTGCCATACGAAAGGAGCTTGGGCAAAGGCTTATTTCAGATTATGAAAGGCCCTCTCTGCACTTTCAGTCCAAACAAATCCCTTCTTCAGATTTCCTCCTTGGATGGTCTGAGGGATAAAACTTTGTTGATGGGCAAAGTCTTGTATGAATTGCTGATAGAAGTTGGAGAAACCTAGAAAGCATTGGATTTCCTTAATAGAAGAGGGAGAGTGCCAATCCAAAATGGCTTGTACCTTGTCTAGATGAATATGTGACAGAACAACTAGGTCCTAAACAACTATAGCCTAAACCACTACTGCTAAACAACTAAAATGTCTCTACAACTAAGTACTGAACAACTACTGTCTGAACAACTACTGTGTCTGAATAACAATTGCCTGAACAACTAATATATATATATATATTCTAAACAACTAATAAACCATAAAAATCAAAAGGAAAACCTTACCTTAAAATTAGTTGTTCAGGCAATTGTTATTCAGACACAGTAGTTGTTCAGACAGTAGTTGTTCAGTACTTAGTTGTAGAGACTTTTTAGTTGTTTAGCAGTAGTGGTTCAGGCAAGTAGTGGTTTAGACCTAGTTGTTCAGGATGTTTCCCTGTCTAGATCCATAGCTATTCCAGTCGATTGATGCAGAACCCAAAATACTGTACTTTTGTTTTGTTAAATTCACATTTTTCAGGTTTGCAGTATAGCTGATTCTGTCTGAGTCTTTCCAAAAACTGAAGTATATGCTCAATATTTTGTTCAGGTATGCGAGAATATACTAGAATGTCATCCAGATATATAACCACACTGTGATTCAAGAAATCAGAAAACACAGAGTCCATGAATTGTTGGAATATTGAGGGTGCATTTGTTAATCCAAAAGGCATGACTCTGTATTCATAATGGCCAAATAGAGTACGAAAAGCTGTTTTCCATTCATTCTCTTCCTAGACACATAAGAGATGATGGGCACCCCTTATATACAATTTTGTAAACCTCTTGGCACCTTGGACTGCGTCCAGTACATCCCTAATAAGGGGCAAGGAATATCAATCCTTGATGATTATCTTGTTCAGTCCACGAAAGTCAACACAGGGGCGCAGATCTTTTGATTTCTTTGGAACGACAAAAAGAGGAGCCCCAGCAGGAGATGAACAGGGGGGTAATTAAACCATTCTGTTAATTGTCATCTAGGTATTCTTTAAGTACCTTCATTTCTTGTTTGGTCAACAAATACATCCGTCCAAATGGAACCACTTCTCCTGGAATCAAAGGAATGGTGCAGTCATAGACCCGATGTGGAGATAAAACGAGTCTGCTAAGCTTCTGGAACACATCACAGTATTCTGGACAACAACTTGATACTCCCTGTATCATGTTAATAGAGCAGCTCGTATCTTTGGAAGAAAGGATTAAACCTTTAGGGGACCAATAAGAGTTTGTAGAGCAACAGTTCTGTTGGCAAAACTGTGATGATAAAGATAGTGTTCTTGTTTCCCAGTTAATATATGCATTGTGCTGAGTCAGCCAGGGAATTCCTAATAGCATGGTATGATTAGGATAGGATATTAGATCAAAGGTAATGTGTCCCTGATGTTTTCCAAAATGCAGACAGAGGGTGGGTGTAGTATTCACCACTGGTCCTGAGGTTAGCGGGGAGCCATCTAGTGTGTGGACTTGTTCCGGTATCTCTTTAGGAACTCATGGTATACCTCTTTCTTTGACCCATGTCTCATCCAAATATATTCAGCTTGCTCCACAAACCAATGATGTAAATACCTGCTCTTCTTGATTCTGGGAACACTGTACGTTAACAGACAGCATAAACCGCTGTGTGGTATTCTCTTTGGAGGAGCATATTGAGGGTAAGTCTACTCCTCCTGTCCCCTTCCTCCTCAGAGGCGGTGGGAGCTGGCATTTCCTGTAGGTCAGGAAGGTCGGACAGGACACATCCGGGTCAAGTGACCAGCCTTGCCACAATAAAGACAAAGGCCCTTTCACCGCCTATCTTCTCTTTCTGTTTCAGATAAAGGACCACGGACTAGGTCTATCTGCATTGGTTCTTCTTCTGTAGACTTATTCGCCTCAGGATAGACTTAATCAGAAGGACGGGTTGTGGAACGGGGTAGTCCGGACTGATGCTGTAATCGAGTCTTTCGCCTTTCCATTTTACGTTCCTGCAACCGATACTCTATGTTCAATGCTCGATCCATCAGTTCTTTCAGGGATTCTAATTGAGTAGAATGCACCAATTCATCCTTTATATACTCTCGAAGCCCTTGACGAAACAGGGTTACAAAAGTGCATTCCACCCAAGTGGTCTCAGCTGCTAACTGTTTAAATCGGGTTATGTATTGCAATACATCCTGATTGCCTTGCTCTATATCACATAATGCTTTTTCAGCAGCAGCCTCCAGCCCGGGTCATTCAAACATCTGTTTAAAGACTTTAAGAAAGGCAGGATAATTGGATAATACAGGATCCTCAGCAGATACCAAGGTGTCGCCCAAGCTAGTGTGGGTCCAGACAAGGCACTGATCAAATAACCCACCTTGGCTTTTTCAGATGAAAATTGGAAGGGTCGAAAGGCAAAGAAGACTGTCAAAGAGTCAATAAATTCCTTTACTTTATGAGGATCTCTGGAATATTGTGTTGTTGAGGTAGACACAGGATGTATATCCATAGGTCGAGAGGTCAAGGCTTGCCCTAGTGCGGTATTCTCAGCGCAAAGTTGTTGTAATTCTTGGGCTTGTTGTTGCACAGTCTGAAGCATGGATTGTGCATTTTATATGACATCATCATGTGGTCTCTCCATGGTTCTCACGCAAAGCTGGTTCTTTTGACATTGTAATCTGTCATGATCTGCACATCTCTTACTGCTGTAGGCTGCAGTACTTGGAGGGACTCCTGGTTTCTTACTGGTTCTGGACTGGCCAAGATAAGGGCAACCCCTTCTAGTAGCCACGGAGCTGCTGACTAGAAAAACGTCAAGGCAGACCGTATCCTCCAGAAGGAGTCCCAGAGGAAAAACCCAAGTAATGGGAAAAAAAACCCTATCACAGGAATTCCTGAAAAAGAGGAAAAACACTGAAAAAGACAAAATAGAAATCCGCAGAGAAAAATACAGGAGCAAGAAGAAACTGGAAAAAGGTGCGAGGATCACCACCAGGATTGAAGTGTTTGCAAGGTAAGGAAGGAGGGAACTGCAGTGCTTATACACCATGAAACAGGAAGTGAAAACAGGAAGAATGTACAACATCATCTTGGATTGTGAAAAGCCACATAGAAATGAATGAGGAAGAAAGGCAAGTAGAAAAGGAAAAGAAACAAGGCATGCTGGGAAGACAACCACCACAGAAGACGACAATATGGATGACTAAGAAGAAAGAAGACGTGCAGACAGAAGAAAAAGAAGAAAAAAGAGAAAGGACCCAAGTAACGTAAGTGGGAAGGGAAAGTCAGGGAGGCTGCCAGGGGCCGTGGCGCGACCCGGAGCACGAAATGTGCCTACAGGGCGACACCGTGGCATAAAACACCAAACGCTCACCAAAAAACAAGCCGCAGCGGTTCCGGTGTCCCGAAACTCGGACTGCTGGGCTGACTGCAGCCCAAAACAGAGACGCCACAGTAGTCCGTGGCGTTACAAGTCCAGCAATGCATCAGTCTAGCGCCATGGATGGGTCAGAATTTCTGACGCATCAGTGAAAACGTGCGTAATGGAGCTCTGTTTTGTAAATACAGCATATCTATGGTGTTTTTATGGGGTTGTAGGGCAGTGCAAGAAATCTGAAGCATCAGAGCCGATCCATCAAATTCTTGTAAATGAGGCCCTAAGTTTGAAAATGCCTCTTTTAGAAAGTGGGCATTTTCTTGCTTAACCATTCTGTGCCTCTGCCTGTCTGTGGAATACACTTCTGGGTCAGGATGACAGTTAGGCTGTATGTGAATTCACTGTAGGCAGTCATGCAAAGGGAGCTGAGGTATGCCCTGCATACCCTGATGGGTCTTCCTGGGCTAGAGTGGTGGGGGGAGCTGACACTTGCACCTGAATAGCTGTGCCTGTCTTTCCACAAAGCAGTCTCTAACCCCTGGAGTGTGTCTGGGGCCAGGGCAGGAAAGGCAGGGTCTTGTGCACTACAAAGACTTTATTTGAAGTATGCCTACTTCAAAGGTAGGAATGCATATAAGTATTGGACCTCTGAACCCACAAAGTTAGAACACTTCTAGACTGAGGACATTCTGCCAGGAAGAAGAACTGGATGCCGTTGGAATGACTGCCAGTCTGCCTGTTGGTCTGTTGTTCTGGCATGTTGCTTGCTGCTTCAGTCCTGAGAGTGAAAACACTGGACTTTTCTTTCTACATCCTGCTTTCAAAGGTTCTCCAAGGGCTTAAATTGAGCTTGCCTCCTGTTAAGAAGTCTCAGGGGCATCAAAGAGTTCACCTGCCAGTGCCTGGGCTCTCTTACTGAGATTCCTGACTTGCCAAGTGGTGCCAACTCCAGTCCTTGGGCCCTTGAAAGTGTAAGCTGGTGATCTGAAGGAGAAAATCCACGCACTGATGCGCTGCGGCAGAAAAATTGATGTAGCGCCTGCTCCACGGCTGGAGAATCGGCACAGTACCTGTCTCACGGCCACCTGTTCCCCATGGCTCCATCAACACAGTCGTCTGGATTTTCCACGCTTCATCCCCGGGGTGTCAGTTTTTCAGTGTCCCCACAATGCAGTAAGGAACCAAGGCTGCGTGTCTGGAAATCAATGCATCGCCTTTCCTGCGAGGAAAGAATCTACGCATCACCTCCCCTGCCAGTAAGAAACTGACGCCTCGCCTCTCCTGTGGGGAAAGAATTGATGCATCACCTCCCCTGTGCAGCAAGGAACTGACACATCGCTTTGCTTTTCAGCACCTCACCTCCCCAGTGACCTGTAGAGGCTTTGTTTTTAATGTATCCCAGGTACTTTGTGCTAAAAAGATACAACCAATGATTCCTATTGATTAAGACTCATTGAAACCTTTTAAAAGTTATATCTTTATTTGTGTATGCTACATTTTAGTCGTTTTGGTCTTGTTTTATTCAGATAAATATTGATTATTTTTCTAAACTGGCATGGAGTCCTTTTGTAGTGTTTTCACTGTGTTACTGTGTGTATAAATACTTTACACATTGTCTCTGAGATAAGCCTGACTGTTCGTGCCAAGCGACCAAGGGGGTGAGCAGGGGCTATCTTAGCTGCGTGACTCCATTACCTTGACTAAAGTTAGGGTCAATCAATCATAGCATTTGTAAAGCGTACTGCTCACCCGTGAGGGTCTCAAAGTGCTGTAGGGGGGGGTGCTACTGCTTGAACTGCCAGGTCTTGAGGTGTCTCCTGAAGGTTAGCAGGTTCTGTGTCTGTTTCAGGTGTATAGGAAGAGTGTTCCACATCTTGGCGGTGAAGTGGGAGGATGATCTGCCACCAGCGATCATTCTGTGGATGCGTGGAACGGTGGTGAGGGCAAATTCAGCGGAGCGAAGCTGGCAGGTCAGGGTGTAGAAGGAGAGTCGTCTGTTGAGGTATTCTGGTCCGGTGTTGTGCAGTGCTTTGTGAGCGTGGGTGAGGAGCTTGAACATGATTCTCTTGTTGACGGGGAGCCAGTACATGTCTCTCAGGTGGGCTGTGATGTGGCTGTGGCAGGGGATGTCCAGGAAGAGGCATGCAGAGGCGTTCTGTATGCTTTGCAGTCTTTTCTGGAGCTTGGCTGTGGATCCTGCGTAGAGAACGTTGCAGTAGTCCAGCCTGCTGCTTACGAGGGCTTGGGTGACCGTCCACCTGGTTCCGGTGGGGATCCATTTGTAGATCTTCTGAAGCATATAGAGGGTGTGGAAGAGACGGCGTTGACTTTCTGGGTCATTGATAGCGATGAGTAAAGGATGAACCCCAGGTTGCGTGCTTGGTCAGAGGGTGTTGGAGCAAACCACTGCCAACTAGAGCCCCTATTTCTAAGAATCATAATACAACTTTATGGATGTTTTATAGTCCTGATGGAATGAAGTTCCTTGATGTGCAACTTTACATTATTGGAGACAGCATTTAGATTAAACTGAACCGTAAAGATATGGCTACGGAACAACATCTTGAGGGCTGACAGTGCTCACCCTTCGTCTGTAGTGAATGAAATCTGCTATGGAGAGATGATTAGGCTTCGTAGGAACTACAGTCAAGATCAGTATTTTAATTAATGTTTGGATAATTTAAAGAATAGATAAGGAGTAAGAGGTTACAAGGACAGTGTGGTTAAAAAGGCTGAACACAGAAGTTCTGGCATAACTTGATCTAACACAATTGTTCAGAAGCCTAAATGTAAGAAAACAGAACAATATGATAGTCGAGCACTAATAACAACGTACAGTCAGAAGCATAAATTGATCTACATGATACTTTGTAGGATTTGGGCCCTATTAAGGGGTGTACCTAGCTTGACCAACAAAATCACTGATAGACCTATTGTTACATATAGAAGTGGTCCAACATTAAGGGACAAAATAATGAGGAATTACCTTGAACCATTGGAAAGTCCTATTGAGAGCTGATTACCAGTCCACCCAAAGGGATTTTATGTCCGTGGAGGATGTATCATATGTAGGTATGGCATCAATAAGCTCAAAGAATTTAGGTATAGTACTTCAAGATTGTACTGCATAAAACATTTCATTAATTGCAACAGCTGTTTTGTGATTTATGTGATGATATGTAACTGCTCGAAGATTTAGATTTGAAGTTCGAAGAGGCACCTTAAACTGAGAGTGCAGGAACATCGTAGAGCAGTTTTGAACAGAGATGAGCAGTCATCCTTGGCTCAACACATGAAGGAATGCCATCCTGATAATATTGATTTTAAATTCCACTGCATTAAAAAATAGATAAAGATCTCAGGGGAGGGGATATGGAGCTTAAACTCCCATCAGGAAGAGGCCAAATAGATAAATAGATTGAGAATGGTCTTGGTGAGTTTGAACCTCAAAAGTGAACTGCATTATTTCCTGTGAAGGTTTGAGTAAGGGACTTGAGACGAGATCTAATGTTGGTGTGACACTGTAAAGTATCTTTTATATAGCAGCTGGGAGACACAAGTGTTTCATGTCATTGAGGATGACAATTTATGTGGGTTTATCTTCTGGTAAGCAAGTGTGTTTTCAAGGTTTGACATTTGAGATCAGTGATTCTGTTTTGAAGGGATTCAGTGAGATTACTATCAACTTATGAACTTATGTGTCTTATGGTGAAAGGATGTTTGACTGTGGATAACTGAGATATGTATCTTCTGTATGCTGGGACTGGATGCCAGCAGTGTTTTGGTTATAGCAGTATTTGTTTACAGTATTGTGGATAGCCATTGGTCAAAACTGTGCTTTGTGTGATTGGTGTACATATAGTTGATAGCTTCTATCATGCTTTTATAGTACCTATTTCTCAGATCCTTGTGATAGGTGATCAAATTACTGATATTCCAGTTTTTTACCTATTCTTATTTCAACCATCATGTTGTAGCGGTATTTTCATGCTTAAAGTGACATTTGGGAAATGGTTCACACTCCCTTGACCCTCTGCCCTAGTCTTCCGCTTACAGTGTGTGATGTTAGATGATTAATGCATTGAGTTATTTTATTCGGACCACTATCATTCCTGATTATAGCCCATATGTGTGTTTATATACACTTAGGAAATTATGGTGACATGGTAAATGGAGCCACTGTTTTTGATCGCTTCTTCTAGGCCTCTCTCGTCCTTTGGAGGTGCTCCATAGACCTGCAGTGGCACATGTTCTGAGATAGCTTAAGGATAAGGCCGTACTCCGGGATCACTGTTTTTGATCTCTCTTTTCCTCCTTCCCTTCTTGGCAAAATATGTTCTAAGGCAATAATAGGAATGGAGGTGATTGATAGTATTGCAGTGTTATATTATCTGTTGATTGGTTCCTGGACACCCAATAGCTAAAGCCATACTCTGGATGTACTACACTGCCATTCCCGGATACAATTTATACACATGTTGACATACTTAGGGCCAATTGTAGTGATAAAGGTAATCTGTAACATTGTTCATGATCCCTTTATTCCTCTTTCCCTCCCCTGTTTTGTGAAATGCATGCATAAATTCCTAAAGGAATGGAAATGTTTGATAGAGTTGTGGTGACATACTATCTTTTGATTGGTTAAAAGACAAATACTACACTACCATTTTGCATGTTTACATGCACAAACCTTAATATGATGATATGAATAACGTTAACACTGTTTTTGATCTCTTCTCTCATCCTTAAATCCTTTTTTTAATGCAGAAATTTATTCCAAAGTACTTAAAGTGATGTGGATACTTGATAGTGCTGCGGTGGCACCCTGTCTGCTGATTGGCTCAGGGACAGCCAATGGTTAATGCAGGATGCCGGGTGCCTTCTTCCAGAGTGAGAAGCCTGCTGAATGCACCATTCAGACCAAAGAAGAAGCTGTTCTATCTATTTAGCTTACTTTGCCTCGAGAAGGAATGTATCTGACTGGTTGTCCTGGATTAGGTCATGCCCATAAACATATCCTAAAATGTACCATGCCAAACAAAGGGGGAGAAGCAGGGTTTAAGGGGGAGGGTCTATCCTCCTTGAAGCTTCAGTTAACATATTTAGACGGGGAAACTTCCACAGAAAAAAAGTTTTTTTGTTAGAAAAACCCTCACCCACCAGGGTTACCCCTTGGTGGCATGCTTCAGCTTTGGGTTTCCTCCCGTTCTGCTGTAGAATGAGGCGTGCTGCGACCGACGGAATACGTGGGAGCACTGTTGTAGGAGGCTGGCCTGGTTTGTAGTGGGTACCTTGGGTACCTACACCTTATACCAAGTCCAGCTATCATTATTAGTGAAATGTAGTAGTGTTCTAGCAGCTTAAGCTGATAGACATAGCTACAGCAGAGCAGTTTAGGCTGAACTAGGAGACATGCAAAGCTCCTGCAATACCACTTATAGTTACAAAGTACTTATACACAAGTAAAGACAATACTCAGTGTTCCCAAAAAAAAAGGTATTTATTTGGGTGACACAGTACCAAAAATATCTTGGAGGCAATACTCCTTCTGGAGGTAAGTATTATATACAACATATACACTAGACACCAAAATTAGACAAGTAAATGGTCATAGAACAATGCAAACATATGAAATGCTATAGATTGCAATTGGAGAAAATAGATCTAGGGGCAACACAAAACATATACTAAGAAAGTGAAATGCGAATCATGAATTCACCCCTAGACATTTGTAGTGTGTGCAGAATCTCTGGGAGAGTAAGAATACAGTAAAGGTAAGTAAATTACCCCACCCCAGAGCCCAGAAAAGCAGGAGTAAAGTACTGCAAGTTTACTTAGGACACACTACACTTTGTGATTGGGATTTTGCAGCAGCCAACCAAGTCTGCATAGAACAACTGCTGGATTCCTGGACCTGAAGACCTGCAAAGGAAGGGGACCAAGTCCAGAAGTCAAAAGAAGTTCCAGGAAGGACAGGAGACCCTGTCAAGCCAGAAGAGGGTGCAAAAGGAGAGTGCACAGTTAGTCGAAGACTGCAGAAGTGCACCCTAAGAAGATGCCAGTGGGTTCCTCCATGATGTAAAGGATGTTCCACGACGCGAAGATCGTTGCAGATGTGATTTCGTGTTTGAAGTCACCAACAAGCCGTGGCTACGACAAGAGCGCGTTTTGTATCAAAATGGTACTGGATGGACCCAGGAGGAACCTGGGGGCCTCAACTCTGTGTGAGGAGGAAGAGGGGGCTCTCAGGATTTCAGAGAGCCCTCAGGATGCCAGGCAGCACCCACGGAGGTCCCAGGACATGGGGACAAAGGAGGTGCAAAACACGGTTGATGCAGCACAACAAAGGAAGGTCCCATGCCGCCAGAGAACAACTCAGCGAGTTGAGCGTCACAGGATGGACTGCTGGGGACCTGGGCCAGGCTGTGCATGAAGGAATTTTGCAAATAGCACACAGAGGCCTCAGGAGGTGTAGAAGACGCAGTGCACAGCGGTACCATGGCTCTCTGGGAAGGCAAGGTCTTACCTCCTCCAAATCGCGTTCGCGTCCGCAGGACCTCAGGACCTGTCAATGATGTCCACCCTCTGTGTCCTTAGAAGCACGCTTGTCGCTGTGAGAGGAGTCCAAGGGGGTACCGGTCGTCATCTTGGAAGGTGCCTGCTGGAGCAGGGGAGTGACTCCGTCACCCCACAGGAGATTTCTTATGTCCTTCTGGTGCAGGATGAAGACAGGGAGTCATCAGAGCTGGCACACCATGGAAACTGTTGCAGTTGCTGACTTGGAGCTGAGGTTGCTGAAGAAAAGTATCTCTTGTAGATTCTTTGTTGCAGTTACAGTGTTTCTTGGAGCAGGCTGCAGTTGATCCGAGGTCAGAGGATGTTGAAGTTGTTGCAGAGGATTCCTGAAGGAAACTTGCAAGCAGAATCTCCAGAGAACCCACAGCCGAGACCCTTAATAGCCCTGAGAGGGCTACCTTATCAGGTATGGACCTATCAGGAGGGGTCTCTGACGTCACCTGCTGGCACTGGCCACTCAAGAGTCCTCCAGAGTGCCCCCACACCTTGCAAAGCAAGAAGGCTGATATCTGGGACACACTGGAAGAGCTGGGGATTGGTCACTCCCCTTTCCTTTGTGCAGTTTTGCCCCAGAGCAGGGGACAAGGGGTCCATGAACCGGTGTAAACTGGCTTATGCAAGGAGGGCACCATCTGGGCCCTTCACAGCATTTTCAGAGGCTGGGGAAGGCTACCTCTCCCCAGCCTGTAACACCTATTTCCAAAGGGAGAAAGCTCCCCAGACCCCAGGAGGGCAGAACCCTATCTGTGAGGTGGCAGCAGCTGTAGCTACAGTGCAAGCTTCAGAGAGCTGGTTTGGCAGTACTGGGGGCCCATGGTGGAGCCCCCAAGATGCATGGAATCGGCTCCTCAATACCAGATTTGGAATGGGGGATGCCAATTTCATGATCTTAGACATGTTACATGGCCATATTCGGAGTTACCATTGTGAAGCTACATATAGGTATTGACCTATATGTAGTGCACGTGTGTAATGGTGTCCCTGCACTCACAAAGTCCAGGGAAATGGCCCTGAACTATGTGGGGGCACCTTTGCTAGTGCGAGGGTGCCCTCACACTTAGTAACTTTGCACCTAACCTTCAGCAAGTGAAGGTTAGACATATAAGTGACTTATAAGTTACTTAAGTGCATTGAAAATGGCTGTGAAATAACTTGTGCGTTATTTCACGCAGGCTGGAATGGCACGCCTGTGCAAGGGTTTGTCTGAGCTCCTTATGGGTGGCAAAAGAAATGCTGCAGCTCGTATGGATCTCCTGAAACCCCAATGCCCTGGGTACGTAGGTACCATATACTAGGGATTTAAAAGAGGGGTCCAGTGTGCCAATTGAAATTGGTATATTTAGTCACTAGCCTACAGTGATAAAATTAAAAGCAGAGAGAGAATAAGCACTGAGGTTCTGATTAGCAGAGCCTCAGTGACACAGCCAAGCAATACTGACAACACATACATTAATTAGACCACAAACTATGAGCACTGAGGTCCTGGCTAGCAGGATCCCAGTGACAGAGTAAAAACACACTGACATACACTCACAAACAGGCCAAAAGTGGGGGTAACTATGCTGGAAAGAGGGTACTTTCTCACAACTGTTGGTATCAACGATGTGAATGCTAGAAAAGGATAGGATGGTGGGGTCTCTGTAAGTTAAAAATACTACCCTCTGGATGATATTATTAATTTACTATGTCTCACAGGGGTCGTATGATTAAAAAGGGGTGTTAGGAGGGTGGGTATATTATGTACCTGTCCTCCTTAGTGGTCTACATGTTTCGGAGTTTACGTCTAAACTCCTCATCAGGACCAAAGTGATCTCCCTAGTATCACTGGGGCTATCATAGGGACTGCAGAAGCATGAACTTTATTGGGATATATACAGGGCAGCATCAATGGAAGGTATGATCAATCTAGTTTTCTACTGGTCCCACATGGTAAAGTAATGTATTTTGTGAATCTGTGGAGGGGGTACTGTAAAAATTGTATTGGATATGCTATACAGTATGATATGAGTTGAATCACTATATAGTGGATGTCATGGACATTTTCTCTGGCTCCAAATTATTTTGAAGTTTTGACATTTGGTGGATGTTTATGGGGAGTGATATCTAATGGGATGGATTTTAAAGGTAAATTGAAATTTACAGACTGGCGATGACCTCGTTGTCTGTTTTGTTATTGTATTGTGTGATTTTTAGGGATGTTTAAAACTTACATCCCTGATGAAGTCTGTTGTTGGACGAAATGCGTTGGCTGGGCTGCTTGACAATGTAAAGACAATCAATAAAACTCTATTGTGATACTACTACATGGCACCTCGTTGGATGAATGGAGGATGGACCAGATTTCTGAGGACCATATGTATTTTTGACCCTTTCTAACTTTAATTTCTCACATAAATAGTTTTTACGTGTACTATAAGTGCTCATCATCATTCCGTGGGGTTGTGTTAAAAGTGAGTGATCCCTGGGCAGTGGGTTGAACGCTGGAAACTGAATGTTATTGAACTCACACTGATGCAATACTCATTGGCCTACACTGCTCTTTGTGCTTTCTGTAATGGAATGATTTACTTCACTCCCCTGATGCACATTACTTAGTCCTCCATGGTCTAAATCAGGCTCAATGTCTTTTTTGATCTGCCAGTTCTCTAAGCCACTGACTAGCAGAACCCGAAACAGCTAAATATTTTGATTGAATCGAGGCTATCAAAATATAATTTCTGTGATGGCAATGATCTTTCGTGGACTTTAGTATCTGCATCTAATGGACTTTTTGTCTGTGGGAAACTCCTTATATCTATGATTGTCAGAGTTGAATAACTAACCCTGACTACTCAGTTAAGAGCATTCTTGCAAAGGGCACAGACTTCCGTTCATGTGAAACCAGACATTTCAGTTTCCTTTAAGTAGTTAATTAACCATTGCATCAGCTGCCTATGGAGCATTTACATCTGTCAGATAAGAGAGTGGGTATTATTTGGCCAGTCTTTAAAATGACTCTTTCTGACACTAGCAGGACTTTAAGCTGATTGCCTACGTTCTCATGCATTTTTACAGTTTGAAAATTGAGTACATACTAGTGCCTACCATAGCTTGTTGTGGGCCACAGTGGTCACCTAAGGAGAGCAAGGATAGGAATTTAGGAGCAGAGAGGGCGGGACATTCTTTCTGAGTTTAGGAAGAGTTTACTCAATATAGTCAGGTTCACTAGAATGATGTGATTGTGCCTCCACAGTGTTTTTCACATAATTATAGATTTGTTGCATTTGCCACACATAATACATTATCTGCTGCATAATCTGCAGATTTTAACGAAGCATTTTTTAAATCTAACTCAAACAGTTCAAAAGTTAGTAAAAACGCAGGAACGTGTGTTGCCACGCCATAGAAAGGCCCTTTGCAAGGGTTCACTGGCTACCTTCCTGTTGCGTATTGTAATATTTGGTGTTAAACTGGTACTATCAATAATCAAGTAATGCTATCACAAAATGTGCTGAATAATGAGCCTTGTTTTCTCAACACTGCCACAAAATTTGGCCCACACCTGCCACATAATTCCAGTGGCCCTGAATATAGCCAAACCACCTCAGATTGTGAGCACTCTCCTTGTCTTCAGTGCACATTAACAATAATCGCTCTTTAGTTGCGATTAGGTATTTTGGAAGTAGATTTCAGAATACCATTGTACTATATTTTCCGTCATTGCCCTCTCTGATTCTCCTAAGAAATTGCATCTCTGCTCTTGGGAAACGCGGTTTATATTTAGCTTTTCAACGAGCGTGTACCCTTGCCCTCTCTTCTGACAGTGAAGCTGGCTGGAGTAAAAAGATTTAACCTTGGCCCAGCATTTTGCAAAATGATGCTGAACTTGCTGCAGAGAGTGGCAACTGAAGCCTTCAGGAGTGGGAACGACACACCAACACCGTTGCTGTGTGTAAAAGGCTGCTTTTATGGTGCACTTACAATCGAGTAAACTTTGGCCTCTGCCTTACAAAACTAGAACCTCACTAGACCGAAACACCTATCTAATTTTTTCTCCCCCCCTCCCCTACCCCATCCTCCCCCGCCCTATAACCTTATCCTGCCCTCCCTTTCTCCACTCATGTCTACCCATTTCTCTGTCCTACCCGCTTCTTCTACTCCTGAATGCTAATGTCAAGCTCCCTGCCTGTCCATCGCGCCCTACTGCTGCTTCCCCCCTTTAATACCTAAATTGTCCTGTCAGCTTCACCATCCGAACGTGTTTTGTTACCTGTAAGAAAGCTCTCTCCGCCACCAGAAAAAGTCCCTCTGACTTTTTCTGCCCCCCTTCCCCACTTAAGCTTCACACAGCATCCCTCTCAACGTCTCCTTAATTTGCAAAAGATAGAGTTCCATTCTCATGAAGGATAAATGTACCCCATTATCCCTAAAAAAATACAGCATCCTTGAAACGCAGATCCGTATGTTCCATGAATGTCATACCTTTCTCTAGACAAAATCTTTTCATTTCCTTATTCAGCTTGCTCCTGGCCCTTTCGATAGCCCCCGGCTTTCTCGCTCCACGCCATACCCGACGCGGAGCAAAACCCATAAAGACCACATGACATCCGCTCCATTGGGACAAAATGACCTGTAAATCCCTCTTCAACTCTTTCATAAGATTAAGACCCATTGTGGCCACCAAATCATTCTCACCCAAGTGGAGGCACAACATGTTGGGACACCGGCCCCTTACCGCAAGACCCTAGCAGGCGAGGCAACGCACATGATGATGGGCTAAATCAAATCCTAAATTCTCCCCTATGACAGTCCGACGTGCCTGGTGCTGTGCCCATTTGATAAACGAGTGTCCGACGACCCAAATGGCAATGTACTCCGCCTCGGGGCCCGGCACAACACCTGTAAAGGAAAAACAGAAAATGAACATGAGCACCCACCCCGAAAATGTATATATTTTTTCTCTACCTCTCACATACCTCCTGAAACAATCTGACTTCCACCTCCCCAACGCCATCAGCTCCTCCATGCCCCAACCCTTCTGTCCCACTTCCGTAGTTACCCCGATCCGAAAGGAATGAGTCCCAAATTTCTGCGCATCCTGACCAATAGACGTCAGACCCTACGCATTACTGCCAATAACTGAGACGCTGTGACCCTGCTCCCTTCGCTATGTGTAAACACTGCACCCTCCCGATCACCAGCCTCCTTCCTCCACTTGTGTCCTAAAATCAAAAGGCAGATCAAAAGTTCTGAATATCGGCAGAGAAATACTACTACCCCTGCTCCCACGTGATCAGTCTTTGAACTCCTAATTCGCAACGCCACACCATAACTGCCAAAATGCACCTCCTGCCACTAAATACCCGACTTCCCCGGCAATCCCAACAACTCCGAAACCCGAAGCGCGCCAAAGAACAGCCAAGACATAATAGTCTGAAAAAGAAGCGTTTCTCTGACATTAAAGCAGACTTCCCCCAGGGCGCCTGACAGACCCTTCAACACTGTGACGACAATGGACGCCTAATGCGCCCTCTCTTACCACCTTCTTTTGCCCAACTGTCCAAAATCCGTGAACCGAGCTTGACCGCTGATGGCGGGAATCCCCAAAAAAGTTTACCCATAAAACCCAACGCTGCTAGTTTACCTGCAATAGTAACCTTTGTCTATCAGTGCCATAATAAACTGGACCACATCCTCAACCGTATCATCCTGTCTTACTCTCCTCCGGGCCCCAGTTCCTAAAAACTCCTCCCATGCCTTCGCATATGCCCGTCGAGTGGATGGCACCAATTAATTCATTACCATTCGAAGCATCCTCGCGTGCCTATTCTCCATAGATTTCCCGGCATGACCGTCCTGCACAGGTCCGTGCCCGTGACTAACCCATGGAACCGATCCCACTGTGAACGAGACAAAGCATTGGCGATGTCATTGTTAACTCCCAGAACATGCCGCGCTCGAAATAGAATGTCATTTTTCAAACACTGTAACACAAAAACCCGCAGCAGCGGTATCACCTGTACCTTCCACGCTGACTCCCTGTTTACCAGCTGCACCACTGCCATGTTGTCCACACGAAACAAAACCCACTTATGGCTCAAAGCGCTCCCCCACAGGCACGCCTCTACTACAAGTGGAAAACCTCCAAAAAAGCTATACTGCGTCCACCATTATTCCATTCAGGAGGCCACTCCTCCGCACACCACCGGCCCTCCCAGTAAATACCAAAGCCCGTTGACCCGGCTGCATCTGAAAAAATCTGAACGTCCCATTCCCAATCCTGGCAGGCCTTCAGCGGAATCCCGTTAAAGGATTCCAAAAAGGTGTTCTGCATCTGTAAGTCCTCCCGTACACCCGCCGTGATTTGCACATGTTGGTGAGGCAGTGACTTCCCTGCTAGTGCCAAAGCCAACCGCCTACAGAAAGTCCTCCCTTCGCGCACCACCCGGCATGCAAAATTGAGGTGACCCAGCAGCACCTGTATCTCCCTCACTGTCACTTTGCTGTTCCTCAACATAACATAAATTATTTGCATCATGTCCACCTTCTTGTCGTCAGGCAGTCTAGCGGTCCCTGTTACCGTGTCCAACTCAATACTAAGAAAGGACAGCGTCGTACATGGCCCCACTGTCTATTCGGGAGCCAATGGTACACCAAGGTCCTCCATTAGTTCTTGGAACTGGCGTAAAACGCTGTGCACCGCGGGGTGTCAGCTGGAGCCGCAAAGAAAAAATCATCTAGATAATGCATCACGTGGACATGACCCGACACTCGCATGAAGATCCACTGTAAGCAAGTGCTGAAGCATTCAAACAGCACACAAGAACTTGAGCAACATATTGGTAGCGCTTTGTCCAGATACCAGGACCCCTGAAACTGAATTCATAACAGCTCAAAGTCATCCGGGTGGACCGGAAGCAGACGAAAAGCTGACTTGATATCCGTCTTCGCCATCAATGCCTCGTAGCCCAACTGCTCCACCATATAGATTGCCACATCGACTGACACATATGACACTTTTGCCACATCAGCCGGAATAAAGTCATTGACCGAGGATCCCTCTGGCCACGACAAATGGTGAATCAACCGAAATTGCCTTGCTCCTTCTTGGGCACCACCCCAATCGGAGATACTATCAGGTTCTGCATCGGCCAATCTGAAAAAGGGCCAGCCATGCCACCTGCCCCCACTTCCTTCTCCAACTTACGGTGCACCACGTCCTCCTTTCCACGCATGGACCGAAGATTATCCGCCCACTGCCTCACCCGGGGACTCGTATAGCCCAACCGGAAACTGTGTCGAAATCCCTGTACCAGCATGTCAGGGTCTACCCGTCTGTCATAGTCCTGTAACCAGAATGCTAACTTGTCCACGTCAACCGGAGTATGTGCCTTTTCCCGCAACATCCTGCCTGAGTCTCTGTCCATCTCGTCCCCCGGGTCCTGACTGCTGACCACCCCAAGAGGCCTGACTCTGCACCGAACCAGAGCTTGTGGCGCTGTGTTGCCCTGTGCAGAGGATGAGGGGGTGATGCCCTGCGCACTTGGAGCACTCGTGTCGAAACTTGCAGTACTCCTGAGAACATATCCCTTTGTTATAATCCCAACACGCCCCCGATCACCCCGTGTCATTTGTGTTTGAGCTTGACTGGCTTGTGCCCCTGGCCCCCACCCCTGGGGTGGGGCGCTCCCGAAAGGGCCGATAGGTAATGGGCAACCTACTGCCTGTGAAGACGGTCTTTCCAAATTTTGCCGGACCCATCGTGTGTTGCCAGAGGTCGGCATCTATCTCCCCCCACTTGACCTCCGGATCCGCGGCCATCTGAGCCCTGAACTCCTCATCATATTGTCGCCAGACATACTCACCATAGTTGATTTGCACCTTCTGAACGATGTCCATGTACTTAAAAAGAGCCACAGACCTCTCAGGAAAGCGTTTGCAGTAGACACTAGCGAAAATCAGAAAGGCCGCCGTCCAATTCTCAATATTAACTGGTACTTTAGGCCGTTTTGCAAGCTCTCACTCCTCCCTGTGAAGCAACTTCAAAATTTTGACATATTCCCCTTTCCAAACTTTTTCTTTGGTCGCCTGCATCAGATGGGCCGCCACAGGCTTAGCAGTGCCCATGTACGGTAACTTCACCTGTTTGGACACTGGCTCCTCTTCCTTGTCCCCTTTTTTACTGTCACTTGCCTGCGGTAGAGATAGGCTGTCACGTTTTGTCGACTCTACTGTCGCCTCAGGGGAAGCACTGTTACCGGATCCCTGACAACCCACCTCACCCTCGGTCGCAACATCTGCATCCAGCACGTACACACCTTTCATTAGACGCACCACATCTTCCCGGGCTTCAATCGCCACAGATACCATATAGCTTTGCTGAGCCAACTCCTTATCTGGAGACAACAACGGTGGCCGCTCCTGTGCCGTCCGCTTCTCCAGCCAAGATCCATCCAACACTACACCAGCAGACCGCACCTGCAACTGCTTTCCTTTCTGAAATGACTGAATCACAGGATTAGCAGCGGCCCCCCCACCCTTACCACTTTCCCACCTTTCCTGTTCTTCCCTTCCCTAAACCAGTTCCCCTTCCTCAATACTACCAACCTCCAAGTCACCCTCACCCAAGCCTCCTGCCTACGTGACCCCTTTGCCGAGAAACCCTGCCACAAACACCCACACAAACCATGTTCGGAAGAAGATAAACTTGTTTCCCGTTGCATACCTGAGGGGCCTGGAAGCTGCTCCCCAGGAACGGCGACACCAGCGGGAGCAAAACCCATACCACCACGCCGCCCCCTGGGAGCATCCACAGCCTCACGCCTCACCGCTTGACCTCCTGTTGATGGCATCCAGGCGGCCCCGGGCCCGCCTTCTCTTCTTGCCATGGTCCCCTTGCTGCACTCTGCTCGCCTGGTTCCTCGCCTTCAAGATGCTCCACATCCTGCCAATGAAGGTCCGATGTGCCGGGTTGAAAAAAGGCCTCCTCAACCGACCCGTCCGTTGACCCGTCATCCCCCCGACCGCCCATGAGCCCCACGACGAACCTGACTCCCCACCTAAACCTTAACCACCCCACCTCATCCCCTGTGCCCCATACACTCGTCTTGGGAATCTAGGTGTGGGTGTATGGGAGGGATCCCCGGCCTCCTGCAGCCCTTTCCCCTCATGGTCACTGCTACTCTCCTCCACACTCCCACTCCACTCCAACATAGTTGGCCATTTCCTGGATATGGGCACCCTTGGGTCCTGCGCTTGTTGCTGAATCCCTGCAGCTTCCTTCTTCCTGGCCCCTTTTCTGACTCCCTGACCACTTCAAAATGACTTCAAAGCAAAACCTCCTGGGGGTTGAGCCAACCCTTATCCCTGACATTCCGGAGCACTCGGAGCACTTGACAACTCCAACCCCTCCCCCACCTCCCTTCCTCACTCTTCTACACTTGCAGGGGCCTGCGTGGCGGCCTGCCTGCTTATGCCCAATCTCCCCCTCACACCCAGGCCCCTCCCTCCACCCCTCCTCAGGCCTCCCATATGCATCGAGCAGGCAGCGTCCAGAGCAGCCCTCCGAGAGCCGCCCGCAGTCCCCGCTCTCGCACTAGGATGACAGACACGCCGGGTTTTGCCCTGCATGTCTGCCAAATGCGGCAAATCCCTCACCGGGCCTCCCGAGGAAAGCTCCGCCCCGTCCTATGAGGGCGTCCTCTTGCCCGCCCGCCCCCAATCACCTGGGCCGACTTCACTCCCGATCGCAGCAGCTAACTAGCGGGGACCGCCACCGCAACACCAGCTGATGCCCTGCTTGCCGGGCGCAGCGGACCCAGAGCATCCTTCTGAACCAGGTCCATGCGCCCGGCTTTCTCAAGGAGGGCCGCACTCCTCGGACATCGCGTCTGGCCAGGTGAGGCAAATCAAGGTTTGTATTTGAAAACCTCTAAGCCGTCCCTCCTCGCGTTCTGTCTCGACATGTTTTTTTTTTTTTTTTTTTACGGTACTAACCGAACGATGCGCGCACGCAGTGGTATTCGAATTTCCCACAAAAAACGGACCGGCCACCGTGTCACCTTTGACAAAATGGTGGTTGGTCACACAAAATGTCCGGATTTATACCACCAACCCGGCGCCTACCCAAAAACAACCCAAAGACGCCCAACTGCGTCGCAGGCCATACCACCGTCCCCAAAGACCCCGGGGGGGGGGAACGCCTCATTCTTCATCCAATCCCCCCCCCCCGGGAACCCATTCGCCTGAAGATGGGACTTTACGGTTTTAGTTTTGAGGCTCATACTTTAGTTATGTATTTAGCTGGGCTAATGAGTAATTATGTGATTTATATTACTGCTCTTCGGGTGAAATATCAGATATCTTTGGACAATCGCAGACGGTGCTGTTCCGAAAAAAACAATTAAAGTAACACACGGAAAATATAATTTAGAACCTCAATTGGAATCTTGGATGGCGGGAAGTCATGGCAGGAGGTGATAGGTATTTATTTAAACATTGTGCATTAGCTATATATACCTTGTTATTTGAATAGAAGTGATAAAAATACATTCGGAAGAAGCCTATGTAAGCCTATCCGTATAGTTATAAATCACAAGGAGGTGTCACTGGCTTTCTGATTAACATTTAATCCGGATATGAAGTGTTTGTTGCTGCTAATGAGGTTGGATCATATCTTGGCCCGCCTCGGGCCTGGTGCTGACGTTGAGATGGCAAAGCACGGCTTTTGTCAATGTGGGTGCCATTTCATGAATGATCTTTACCTTCTCTTGTATCCCATTTATTGTTTCTCACCAACAATAAATAAAGCTAATATCAAGGCAAAATAACAAGAGGCCTTTAGCTTTATTAATGATGGAATTGCACTCTGTAGCACTGGCAGTTGTGTTTTTTTTTAAGTGAATGATGGCGCAATTGGCATGATAAAAATGACATGTATATTTATGACGACTGTTTTAGTAATTGTTTTTATATTATTTGGTTGTAGTGGCGCTGTGAATAACGTTTTGTAATTTTTGTAGGGTGCAGCCTTCTAAAAGTTAATTGTATTAAAATTCTTATGAGGTAAAATTGTGTTTTTTTAAATCACAATAAATGTATGAATAACAATTAATGATAACAATCTTACACATTGTTGCAGGTATTGAAGAGGAATACATTTCCTCATCCTTTATTCTTTTTCGCGACACCAGAGCTTGTGACTAACGTTCGAGACGGGTTTGAACACATAGCAGTTACTTAATTTAGGCCTGTAATTACAAAGAGTCATCCATCTGGCTTCTATATTATTTGTCCTTGGCAAGTGTTGAGAAATCGCTCAGTTTTTCCTCATCCATGAGCTGCTGCAATTATTTAACAGCTCTTAAAAAAGAAATAGTTTCCAAGACTTGACTTAGAAATCCTCTTTGATGAAATCACTGCTAGAAAAATATCTTGGAGAACCAATGACATGAGCAATTCCTTCCCAATCTGACAACTACCTTATTTAGGCAAATTATTTGAAATAGGTGTTCCTGGCTCAATTACAGTATTTTTCAAATTAAAAATCGATACTGAACAATTTAGGGCAGGTTTTAGTGCAGGCTACATACTGTCAGTGCTGGCCGATTTACGTACACCTGGCGGTAGGGTAGTGGAGTGGGCCCTGATATCATCAGACTATTTCATAGGCTTTTGACACCATCGGAAGCATCCTTCATATAACTAGACAAGCTGATGCAGGGCAGTAATGGACTGGCGGAAATAATTGCTGAAGAACAAATTCAGATAGTTAACACCCTCCATTCTCATCTCAGCCTTGGAAACGTTGCTGTGGTACCCTCTCGTGGGTTTTAAAGGGGTGGGGAGGCAGCGGGGGGAGCGGAGCAGGAAGGGTCGCTACAGGGGAAATATTAATATTACTTATAAAATGAAAAATAAACTAACCTGGACGCAGGCCACGCTGCTATTCTGTCTCCTCTGCATCAGCTGGCTGCAGGCACAGGCTCCCAGCCTGCTCTGCGGCCAATCCTGACGCTGCACAAAGCGTTTGCATTGCTAAAATCACCAGCTTCACAGCTTCCAGGAACTGGCAGACTTGTTTCAGAAAACCCCATTTTCAACACAATTTTGGCATTTTACTGGGACATACCCCATTTTTACTATTTTTGTGTGCTTTCAGCCTCCTTCCAGTTAGTGACGAAATTGGGTGTGAAACCAATGGTGGATCCCAGAAAGCTAAACATTTCTGAAAAGAAGACCCAACTCAGAATTCAGCAAGGGGTAATATGTGTAGATCCTACAAGGGTTTCCTGCAGAAAATAACAGCTGAAATAAAAAGATCTTAAAATTGAGGTGAAAAAACAGCCATTTTTCTCCACGTTTTACTCTGTAACCTTTTCCTGCGATGTCAGATTTTTCAAAGCAACATACCGTTACGTCTGCTGGACTCCTCTGGTTGCGGGGATATATAGGGCTTGTAGGTTCATCAAGAACTCCAGGTACCCAGAGCCAATAAATCAGCTGCACCTTGCAATGGGTTTTCATTCTGTACCGGGTATACAGCAATTAATTTGCTGAAATGTAAAGAGTGAAAAATAGGTATCAAGAAAACCTTTGTATTTCCCAAATGGGCACAAGATAAGGTGTTGAGAAGCAGTGGTTATTTGCACATTTCTGAATTCCGGGGTGCCCATACTAGCATGTGAATTACAGGGCATTTCTCAAATAGACATCTTTTTTACAAACTGTCTTACATTTGGAAGGAAAAAATGTGGAGAAAGACAAGGGGCAATAACATTTGTTTTGCTATTCTTTGCTCCCCCAAGTCTCCCGATACAAATGGTACCTCACTTGCGTGGGTAGGCCTAATGCTCGTGACAGGAAATGCGACATGGACACATCACATTTTTACAGTGAAATCTGACATGTTTTTGCAAAGTGCCTAGCTGTGGATTTTGGCCTCAAGCTCAGCCGGCACCTAGGGAAACCTACCAAACCCGCGCATATTTGAAAACTAGACACATAGAGGAATCCAAGATGTGGCAACTTTTGGGGCTCTAACCAGGTTTGGTTACCCCGAATCCTTTGCAAACTTCACAATTTGGCAAATACAACACTTTTACCTCACATTTCGGTGACACAAAGTTCTGGAATCTGAGAGGAGCCACAAATTTTCTTCCACCCAGCGTTCCCCCAAGTATCCTGATAAAAATGGTACCTCACCTGTGTGGGTAGGCCTAGCGCCCGCTAAAGGAAATGCCCCAAAACACAATGTGGACACATCACATTCTCCAAAAGAAAACAGACCTGTTTTTTGCAAAGTGCCTAGCTGTGGATTTTGGCCTCTAGCTCAGCCAGGACCTAGGGAAACCTACCAAACCTGCGCATTTTTAAAAACTAGACACCTAGTGGAATCCAAGATGGGGTGACTTGTGGGGCTCTCACCAGGTTCTGTTACCCAGAATCCTTTGCAAACCTCAAAATGTGGCTAAAAAAAACACCTTTTCCTCACATTTCTTTGACACAAAGTTCTGGAATCTGAGAGGAGCAACAAATTTCCTTCCACCCAGCATTCCTCCAAGTCTCCCGATAAAAATGGAAACTCACTTGTGAGGGTAGCCCTAGTGCGTGCAAAAGGATATGCCCCAAAACACTATGGCCCTCATTACGACCCTGGTGGTCGGCAGTAATATGGGGAAAGATACAGCCAACAGGCTGGCACATGCATTCAACGCGACTCACACCTGCATGCATGCATACAAAAATGGCCACACTCACAACTGCTCCTACACATGTACACACCACCCCCCTCTCCTGTCGGAGAACCCGATTTTCCTGCTTGCAGGTGGTCCTCCTGCAGGAGACGGGACGCGGTGCTGCTGCCAGCAGCAGCGTCCGCCAGCAAAACACCGCCAGACCGTATCATTGCTCATGATACGGTCGGCGGTGTTTTGCTGGCGTGGCACTGCTGCTGCCAGCACCGCAACCTTACCACCGTCCTCCGCCTTGACCATCAACGGTATTCCACCAGCATTCTGGCAGAATTCCGTCTACGGTCATAATGCGGGTGGACGGCTGGTAGCCACGGCAACGGTATGTTGGCGGCCATTGCCTTGGCAGTAGGTAGCAGTTACCGCCAAAGTTGTAATGAGGGCCTATGTGGACACATCACAATGATCAATTACAAAACTAGCTGTTTTTGCGGGGCGCACCTGCGTTTTTGGTCCTGGGCTCAGCAGCCATCTAGGGAAACCTACCAAACCCCGACATTTCTGAAAACTAGACACCCTAGGGAGTCTAGGGAGGAGTCACTTGCGTGGATCCCCAAATGCTTTCTTACACAGAATCCTCAGCAAACCTCAAATTTAGCTAACAAAATCAAATTTTTCCCACATTTCTGTGTGAGATCACCGCACCAGGACAAATTTCCTACCACCCAATGTTCCTCTCAGTCTTCCGGTAAAAATGATACCTCACTTGTGTAGGTGGACCAAGTGCCTGTGACAGGGAAGAGCCAAAAACATGTCGAAATTGAGGGAGTGAACTGAAGTGGGTCCAAAAGGGTAGTTTGGAAAAAAACCTTTTTAGGCTGACAATTGCTGCAGAATTTTTATCGGTATAGATGAGACAATGCTGGGTGGTGGAAATTTTGTGGATTCCTGCAGAAGGTTCCATCACAAAAATGTGGGAAAATGTATGATTTCCAGCAAAGTTGGAGATTTGCAGAGCATTGTGGGTAAGAAAATGGTGCGGGGTGCATGTGAAGCACACCACCCTGGAATCACCCAGATGTTTAGTTTTCAGATGTGTCTAGATCTTGTGGATTTTTCTACATGGCAGTGTCCTAAAGTCCAAAAAGTGCAGCCCCCACCATTCCAAGTGGGAAGATTGTGAAAGTTAGCCAAATGTAAAACCAAAACCCAAAATAATCAAATGTCCTCTTGCTTGCCATGGGATAAGATGTTTTAGTGTGCGGAGGGAGAGCTGAAAGACTGTTACACCCTTCATTTGGGCTGGGGGCAAAACAAGGCCCATACTGGTTGGTAGCACCAACCCACTATTTTATATATTTTTTTAATTCCCTGGCATCTAGTATGCTTTCTGCCCCCCTGGGGAGTGAATCCGGGGTAATCGCCCCATCTGCCCACCAGTGGGCAGAACAACTTTGGCCCCATTTATTTGGGGTGGGGGTATGGCCATACCCTGACCCTCTTATTCTGGAAAAAAAAATCTTCTAAAAAATAGGCTGATCTGCCCCCCCGGGGGCGCAGATATGGCCAACAGTAATGTGCCCCCAATGGGGAGTGACCCTTGCCCAAGGGGCTGTCCCTCCAAACAAAACACACAGATACACACACACACCAATCCCTGGTGCCTAAGTGGTTTCTGCCCCCCGGGGGCAGATCGGCCTAATAGAAATAGGCTGATTTTCCCCCAAGGGGAGCAGAAATGGCCTAAAATAGAAGGGGTGAGGCCCTTGCCTAAGGGGTCGCTCCCCTTGCGTGAAATTGGTGCAAAAAAAAGAAATCCCTGGTGCGCAGTGGCTTCTGCCCCAAGGGCCTTATAAAAAATAGGGTGATATGCCACCAAGGGGGTCAGAAATGGCCTAAAATGAATTTACCACCCAGGGGAACAACCCTTGCCTAAGGGGTCGCCCCACCCTTGCGTGAAATTGACACAAAAAATAAAAATCCCTGGTGTCTAGTGGTTTCTGCCCCCCCGGAGGCAGATTGGACTAATTATAATAGGCTGATCTGCCCCAATGGCCTAAATGTAAAATTGCCCCCAAGGGAGCGACCATTGCCTAAGGGGTCGTTCCCCACATACATAAAAACATTTTTTTAAAAGATCCCTGGTGTCTAGCGGTTTCTGCCTCCACTGGGGGAAGTTCGGCCTAATTATAATAGGCTGATCTTCCCCCAGGTGGGGCAGAAATGGCCTATAAATAAATTGCCCCCCCAGGGAGCGGCCCTTACCCAAGGGGCCGCTCCCCTTCTGCCATAAAAGAAAAAAAAATCCCTGGTATCTATTGCCATTTTTGCTGCTCGATCGCGAAGGCCTTTCCTCTCCTTTCATGCCTCTCTGCCCCCTCCATGTGATCGGAGGAGAAAAGCTTTTGCATTTCTCCTCCGATCCGCGCTGGAAGCTGAGTTTTCAAAGCTGTGGGGGCAGGCCTCTGATGAGGTCAGTGCGCGATCGCGCACTGACGTCATCAGACGCCACAGGGGGTCAGGGGGGCCAGGGTGGAAGGGGAAGCGATTCCCCTTCCACCCCTGCCCAGGGGAGGGGGGAGCCAGGTCCCTGGGGGGAGCGCTAGCGCTTCCCCAGTGGGCCCCTGTTTCTAGCCATTTGCCTAACCTTTACACAGTGGTGGGTGTTCAAAAAAGCTTCTCATGCTCACTCCCAAAAACACAGCTGCTACTCACCCAAGGAGATACATCAATCAGGGAGAAGGTTGCTTGGCTTCAGATCATGCTCTCCTCCCCTTCACCTTCGAAGCCTGTTCACAAGTCGAGCATTTGTCTTCTCATCGAGCTGTCCCTGGAGATTTAGGTCTTTTTCTTGCTCAAGTCTTCTTGCATCAGCTTAAATTCTGAATAAGATACTGTAATTTATTTATTTCCAGTCGCACAAGGTAGTGATTGACGTCCTCTTTTAATTCTGTCTCTAACATGCAATGCCGAAAACCTTTGTCCCGCTAGAACGTTTGTACAGCTTGCAGCTAATTCCGAAAGCTGTTCCTAGTTTGGTCTGTGCCCCCCACCCCGGAAAAGAACATATTCCACTGCTTGTCATGTCTCTGCACTGTCTAGTCATTTGGCACAAATCGCCTTTAAGACCAAGAACATTGTCCAAAAGAAGAGTCAATGCAAACACTCAGGATGTAAATTCAAGTAGCATGTTAAAGGCCAGAACTTGCATTCTGCCCACCAGTCTTTACTTCATGGCCTTAAAGCCAGAGCAGAACGGAGACAGAGCTTTGTCAGTGGCTGCAACAACACAAAATTCTTTCCTCCCATAAGCATAATGTGTAGAGCTAAGTTTGATATAGTTTAGGAAATAGATCCAAAAGTTTTACTTCAATAAGTAGGCCTTCCCTTCTCCTGTGTAGCTTAGGCTTTTCCAATAATCACTACAAGCAGAATCAAGACTGACAAAAATTAGGATTGTGACTCCTCAAAGCTCGCCTTATACAAAACCTTTGTGAGAATCAGGGAGGAAGCACAGTTGAAGGCCATGAGGCAGAGTCACACCTGCAGTTGATCAACATTCTGATGTAACTGAAAGGTGATGGACACATAATGGTACATAAAACTAATAAATAAATACATTTTGAAATTTCCGAAACCACACATTCATCTATTGTACTTACCTTGATGCCATGTAGTCTGTGTATGTGTTTAGGGGATTTCCTCTTAATAGGAATTGTGAGTTCCCACTTCCCTTCTGGTAGCTCTGCGTTGACTTCATTTCCGCTTTTTAGTGTCAAGTTCACATAAATGGTAAAATTTGATGTGTATTTGTTCTATGTTGAAGCGAGAGTTAGCTGCTTAAGAATGTTTTGGAGGCAATGTTGTTATTAGATTTTAACATATCATTTTCAGTTGCAGCCGTGGTGGCTTGTATCCTTAGGGAATAGCTTTATTTGAGGCTTATAAAGGAGAACCTTATAAAATCAGTGTGTTTCTGAATTGAGAAACAGTCCATAGGCAATTCAGCACTTTCACTTCTTAGTTTTATTTTAATCGTGACTAGTATTTGCAGTTTGTAGCACGATGTTTATCAGGATATTTTGCAGCTTTGGGATCATCAATTTGTGGTAGTTCCAATTTGCAAAAAAGTTTAAAAAATGGCATGTAAAATTTCCCCTTAAATAATCAGGTCTATCTAAGCAGTTCTGTTTTGAGTACCTCAGATAACTGGCATGTTGCGTTTTGAGTTCCATCCTTTTTTAGCTATCTTAAAGTTCCTCGGTTACATTGCTAACTAAGCAGAACAATGACATTCTTTCACTTATGAAAAGATTGCTTTATTGAGGGACAGAGTAAAGCTTACAGCACCCCATCTCAGACCCTTTACTGTACAACTTGGCAACTTCCCAATAATTTTAATAATACACATTTTTAATGAAACTACGCCACCCTTTATTATGAATAAATGTTCCCCATGTTTGGCTTTTTCTTCACTCCATTCCCCTTTCTCCATCTCCTGTTGGCCTTGTCGCTTTACTACACCTAATTCTCTTACAGCTGATCTCAGGCTTCTCAGCCTCTCTTAATTCCTATTGACAGAACTGTACTAACATCTACAGTCAATTGTGGAAGCACCCAGAGGTGAGGAAGTTATAACTGAAGCATTCTCTCCGGTAGGGCTTATGCCATTGAGAGGTATGTAAGATAGGGAATGGGATGTAGAGCAAGCACAGGCTGTAAAAATCAAACAGGTTGAATAAATAGTAACCCTACACATTCTTTCTTTGTCAGGATGCACTAAGCTTGAAATCCAACGGAACTGATACACTCCATCTCTCACCACCTCCACCAATGATGACATACATAGGAACAGAATGACCAGTGGCATAAACATGGAAAGGGGAATATGATAAGGGAGAAAACAGAGACACTGGACTTCACCACTCAGTCACTTCTCTCGGTCAATAATGTCTGTATGATGTAATGGATATCTATTGTCAAAGAGGCATATTTGGTAACTCGCCATGAAGGTTCCTGCACTTAATTGTAACACTGAATGGGTATACCTTAGTAATACTTCTGTGTAACCAAGTCTTGGTACTTTGATGTGCAGCTTGAAATATCTGAAGCTAACCATACAAGACAAAGAATGAGCACCTTAAATAAATATTCACGAACATTTCTCTTGATGACTTGAATAACTGCCTCCAGCCTCATCTATGCCAACTCTATGGAAGATCATTTATAGTTTCTACTTGACTCTTGTAGTAATTGACAACTTTAGTATTCATCTATACATTACTATAGAAAAATATATAAACATACCAGAACTCTAATATCTTATAATTAGACATCATACATGAACAAAACAGTCCTGCCTTAAGTATCCTTCATTTTCCATCAGTGGAAACCCCTTAAGTGAAATGCAGCAAACCCACAGTTGTAGAAGATTTGATATTAAATGTTCAAATAGTTCAAAGTTCATTTACACCAACATTACTTACAGAAGTACTTCTCTATTTTTCCAGGGCCCTTCTACAAAAATACTGAAAGGAAGCAAGTAGTCTTTGCAAGGGAAATCCAAGATCCGAGTATCAAAGTCCTGGCTAAAGCAATATTTTGTCTTATTTGCTTAGCAATACTTCATGGGCCAGGATGGAAGTTGTACTTAGGTATCTAGGATGGCTGACACCTATTGAGGCTATTTGAGAATTCATGGCCTGCATGGAGGTGTAGTTTGTTGTCGGGGAGCTATTGCATTGCGCATTCTCTGAGCATGCAAAGCCTAAGTTCTGACAGAGCTGACACTCTGCAGGGACCACCAGCCTTTGCTTCCCTGAGAAAGACTCAGGGGGTCATTCCGACCTCGGCGGTCTTTTCAATAGACCGCCGAGGGACCGCCGTAAGGAAGACCGCCAGTGCTGGCGGTCTTCCGCACGGGCCATTCTGACTGTTGGCAGCGCTCCGCCCGTTTCCGGGCGAAGAGCCACCAACAGCCATACTGGCGGCAGGCGGGGAAGTGGAGGTGGCTCCACCTCCACCGCCACGCCAACAGAACACCGCCCAGCGAATCACGACCTGTGATTCGCTGTGGCGGTGTTCTGTTGGCGTGGCGGTGTCGGCGGGGCTGCCCCCATTGGTCCCGTTCCCTCCCGGAGGATCACCAGGAACAGGTAAGGTGATCGTCCGCTAGGGAAGGGGGGTGGCGGGGTGTTGTGAGTTGTGTGCGTGCATGGGGGTGTGCGTGTGTGTATGTTGCGGGGGCGTGTGAGTGCGTGTGAGTGCGTGCATGAATGCGGGGGTGTGTGTGTATGTGCATGAATGCGTGCATGAATGCGGGGGTGTGTGTATGTGCATGAATGCGGGGGTGTGTGTGTATGTGCATGAATGCATGCGTGCGTGTATGTGTGTGTATATGTTGGGGATCGGGGTGGGGGACGGGGGTCCTGCAACCTTTTGGGGGTGGCAGGGGTGGTGGGGGGGTAGGGGAGGGAGTCGGGGTGGGGGAGACCCCTATCAGTGCCAGGAAGGGATTCCCTGGCACTGATAGTGCTTACCGCCATGGATTTCTTGGCGGTCCCAAACCGCATGAAATCCATGGCAGTAAGCCGGGGTCAGGCGGGTAGGAATACCGCCGGCGGTATGTGACGACTGCCGGGCTGGAGACCCAGGTCTCCAGCCCGGCGGTCGTTACCGCCGTGGCGGTCGGAACGGTGAAGCGGCGGCTGGCCATGGTCAGAATACATGAAAAAAGACCGCCAGCCTGTTGCCGGTTTTACTGCCGCTTCACCGCCGACCGCCACGGTTGGAATGACCACCTCAGTGTGGGTGAGTTGGCACCATCACTCCAAGGTGCATTTGCCAAGTTGCAACTGGTAAGCAATACCTCCAACTCTTCTTCCTGGCATCCTTTACCTTTTGTACCTGTCTGTATCCAAGGAGACTCTGAATAGAGAATCACCTCCCTGCCCCCTGCTACAGCAGTCTGGGCTTGGTGATTGGCTCTCTAGCTCCTTGGCAAACCTGAGCCCTCCTCTCACACATGCACTGGCCCTTTAGGTTTGTGGAGGTATCCCCAAGACAGCCACCTAAATCTTGTGAGCCCAAGTTCTCTGCGTCCTAAACAGCCCAGTGAGCAAGAGTCAAAGAGGGCAGTGAAAATACAGACTTTCTGTATATTCTTGTAATTTTTTTAAAGTGCTTTTCCCCTACCCGTGTCTGTTTACATTTGCTTCTTTGTTTTTCTTTAAACCTGGTATTTGTAAACTTCTGTTTTGTTCTGCTCATGTCTGTAGGAATTTACATCTTGGTTTTCTGCAAACTTGGTCCTGTTAAACTGCTATTTTGTTCTGCCCATGACTGTCTAAATTTGCCTCTTGTTTATCTGCAAACTTGGTACATTTAAACTGCTGATTTGTTCTACCCATAGCTGTATGACTTTCCTTCCTACTTTTTCCAAAGACTGTTGTAAGCCTCGCTAACCCCTCCCCCCCCCCCCACAAGGTTTAAAAAAAAGGTAAATTACCCCTCAGTGGGTAACCCGAGTGTGTAAAGGAGACTGCTTAATGTGCTCTGTGGTTTTAAACTGTGCTTGGAAAGTGTATGTAGCACTTGTTTTTGGCTTGAAGAAGTGGCTAACTGTACCTTACCTGAAAAGTAGAATCAGGAAGCTAGGAACTGTGGATTGTGTCTGTCTGTATCCAAGGAGATTCTGAATAGAGGGGCACCACCCTGCCCCCTGCTACAGCAGTATCCAGAAAATACACTTCCTGAATATCAATAGCTAGAAGTGATTGTACGTTGTAATTTTTCTATGAACACTCTGATGTCCCAATTAGTTAATACTCATGGATTATAGAAATCTTGAAATCCATACTAGGTCCCATGCCATACAAAATGCACATAGCTATGGACGTATGTCAAATCTTGTGCTTAAGAAATGTAAAATGATAGATCCATAGGTAATGGTTTCTTTAGCCAGGTTATTGCCTCGGAATCACAGTATTTGATCACATATTCTTTAGCTGATTTGCAGCTCATGCTCATGAGATTGCCCTAAAGGTTCTAAAGGTTCTAAAGGTTTAAAAACAGCCCAGGACTATTAGCTTCAAGAAATATTAAACTCTTATGAAAGGATCCAGATGTGTTTTCCTGCATTGATGATATTTATATCAAGGATGATTATTTAGAAGAACACCTTCATGAGAGGGTGATCCTCAGACAGGGATTCCCCTCACTAGATACCAAGGATGTCCTTCTTGTGTGGGGGAGTGCCCCACCCCTAGGGCCTGGACCGTTACTCCCCCAACCCACCAGGGCAATACCAAATATTTTACCCGCCTGGGGGTGGATGGGGTATGTACACCCAAACAGCCCCCCGGGATTGTAATTGTAATTGTAATTTTATTTATATAGTGCTTACTACCCCAGATGGGGCATTGACGTGCTTTTCAGAGAGTAACACACTACTAGTAAAATGAGGTTTGGGATGAGTCGAAGGAGACATACTTGATGGAGAATTTAGTAGGCCTGTGTGGGAGATCATAGTAGTTAACTGAGGTTGTGGGTGACCCAGAAGGGGTAGAAGAGGGAAAAGTCTAGGAAGGGTTAGTTTGGAGATCATAGTAATAGAATGAGGTTTGGGATGAATGAGAGAGTGGAGATAGAGGATATAATAATAGAGGTATTGGGTGAGGGTGACATAGAATAATGCATTGGAGAGAGTGATTTTTTCTCTTGTACAGTAGGACTAAAGTAATAAATATATAGATACATGATTACATAGTAAGGGAATATATGTGCAAATAATATAATATATTGAGATTTAAAGTTGTATTGCATAAACACAGACTTTCAAGTGTTGCAGTATTTAAAGTTAATGTGTGTACCTTGATAACATTATTTTTATCTTTCCTCAATATTTCAATAGTGAAATGCTTGTAAGATAATATTTACCTATTGTGATAGGTAGAATAAAACGGAGACCCATATGCATCTAATCAAACAACTTATATAGAAACTATTCAATGAACTATGACCTTGTTAAGCGTAGAATAATATACATATGTATATATATATTTTAATATATTTAACTGGAAGAAATATATACATTTGTTAAATATGCCTAAAGAAAACATATATATTTTAAGATAAAATAGTTATTATATATATTTGTACCTAGAAATACACATATCTGGATATATACATATAATCAAATTATAAATGTTTACATACACAGTGATATGCAGTACATTGCTGTTTGAGTATGGTGGTTATGTAGGAAAAAGCCAACTCTTGAGTAGACTTTTGAAGATATGATAGTTATCTGTGGATCTTATCTTAGGGGATAATGAATTCCATAGTCTGGCCGCTTGGACAGAGAAACGTGTACCAATTATTGTCTTTTTCTTGTATGGTGGGGTTTTGAGGCGGGGTGCCAATCTTGAGCTGCGGATTCTTTGTTGAATGTATTTGGTTATTTTATTCCTGATGAAAAGTGGTCCTGTTCAATCTATTGCCTTTGTGTGTGATACAAAGCAGCTTGAAGGTTCATCTTCTGGCAACTGGTGACCAATGTAGGGCTCTCAAGGCAGGGGAGATATGGGTTTGTGGCTTGACATGTAGGAGTAGTCTGGCAGCCAAGTTCTGAATGCGTTGCAGTTTGTTCATAGTAAATAGAGATGATCCGTGGTAGAGGCCATTGGCGTAATCCAGTTTAGACAGTACTAGAGAGCTAGTAGCCTGGACCTTGTGTGGAAATCGGAGGTGGGGGAAGATGCTTCACAGAGTTTTCATGGTGATAAAGCTTGATCTTGGTAATTTGTCTACTTGATCATTCAGTGTTAACTTGGAGTCAATAGGAATTCCAAGATTTATAACTTCCTTAGATACTTTAGTAGGTGGTCCCAGATCATCAGGCCAGGTGCATAGTGGGTCATAATTTTTCCAATGCCACATGTGAGTATTTCCATTTTGGAAGCATTCAGTTTGAGATGGCTCCATATCATCCACTGATCAACAAGTCTGAGGCAACTGAAGTTTTTTGAGTTTTCAATGTCTTTGCGGCATTCCAGTTTAAGGAGTATTTGGGTGTCATCTGCACAGCTGCACCATGTGAGATGAAATTAATTCATTATTGCCAGTAATAACTTCATCTAGATGTTAAAAAGCGTGGGTGAGATGACTGAGCCTGGAGGGACCCCTATTTTTGTGAAGTAGGGTTTGGGTGAGAAAGGGGGAGTATGGATGATATTTGTTCTGTTTTGAAGGTAGGATGTGATCCAGTCGAGAGAAGTCCCCTCTATGCCAGCTTCATAGAGACCTTGCATTAAGGTGTCATGGTCAGCTGTGTCAAAGGCAGCTGAGAGGTCCAAGATAAGTAGTGCAGCAACTCCATTGCAGTCTACTATGTTTTTAAGATCATCACATATGGGCTGAACACAGATTCAGTGCCTCTTCCTGGGTGGAATCCAGTTTGGTAGTCTGAAAGTATGGACTTATCTTCAATAAATTGTGACTTCTGGCTGCTATTTCTATCAGTTTGCCCAGGAAAGGTCCTTTTGTAATCAGTCAGTAGTCGTTGTGGTCATGCAGGCCCAGGTTTGTTTTCTTTAATAATGGGCGTATGCATGCCTTTTTAAGGTCTTCAGGAAAGATTCCCATAGTTAAAGAATTATTGATGATTCTTCTTGCTGGTGTGGCAGCAGAAGTAGATAAAAGAATGTTCTTGAAGATGTGTGGTGTACAAGGGTCAGAGGGGCAGCCGGAAGGCCTGCTTTCTTTGACCAGATCCATAAATTCACTTTGTTGTATTTGTTTGAAGGAGTGTAGAGGCTGGGTTGGCTTACTCCTGGAGGGGATTTTTGGAAACGGGTTGGTGCTAGTGGTTTTCTCCTTTTTAAATAGGAGTCCAATGTGCCTTAGTTGTTTAGTGATGTGCCAGCTTGTCTGTGAACTCTTGAGTGATGGGGTGAGTTCATTCCATGCATTTAGGCATTCAAAATTCATTGAGGATTTTATGAAATTCTTTATTTGCAGATATGGCATTTTGAATATGGTCTGAGTTGTACCTTTTTAGCTTTTAATTGATGATTTCTATAATTTGTTAAGTGTAGATGAAGTTTGTCTTGAATGCTGTTTGTTTTGAGCCAGATTCGTTGGAGCCTTCTGATTTGTTGTTTTATCTTTTTTAGTTCTATACTTCTCCAAGGTACTTGTTTTCATTTATCCTGTTTTGTTTTTCTGAGTGGTATTAGGGTGTCAAAAGCTTTCTGTAGCCACTCATAAAGGTTTTGAATAGAATTTCTTGTGTCTAGAGCTCTGTTGGCTGTCAGCTGTGTTCCTAAGTCTTCAAAGTTGAGTTTGTTTCATGGTCGATATGTGGATATATGTAAGGTGGTTTTGGGTGTGTTGATTTGTGGTGTTTTATGTTGGAAAACTATCAAATGGTGGTCTGACCATGTGACTGGTGTGATGCTTTGAAAGGTAACTAGTTCTGGGTTTGCAAAAAGGACATCTAGGATGTGTCCAGTGATGTGTGTAGGACTGTGTGCGATCTGATGTAGGTTCAATGTGAGTAGGCTTCTAAATGGGTCAAATCAAATGTTTAGGTCCCCAAGAATGCATAGGTTGGAGTATAGTGTTATAAGGTTTAAAACTGTGACTAGAAATGTGTCTGGGAGTGTTGAATTGCTGGTGGTGGTCTGTAAAAGAGGAGGAAGTTGATGTAGGGTTCCATCTGGTGATGAGGGCCTCACAGCCTTGTATGGAAATGTCTGTTTTGCTGAGATTTATTGTGTGTTTGAATATAACAGCCAGTCCTTCTCCTCTTTTGCCTATGCAATTTGTTTGATGGTTTGCTAGCCTACAGGAATGGCTTCATGCAACATTGGGGCAATGTCATCTCCTGACCATGATTCAGATATGAAGAGTAGGTAATGTTGCTTGTCAGTGAGCAGGTCATAGATGTGGTGCTTGTTTTTGGAGAGTGATCAAGCATTTAGTAGTAGGCAGTTTAGAGATTGTGTTTGGTGGTGGTGTGATATTGTTTTGTAGAAGTGTGAACAGTATATTGTGAACTAGTAGCAGATATGTCAGTGCTGATATTAACTGTATGAGGGTCACAATAGTGTTGTTTTCCTATTTTAGGTTCCTCATTCAGCAGGCTTAGAAGGCATTTTGTTGGGTCTGTGTGTGATGATGATGGAGATGGAGGTTAAGAGTGACATGGTGAGTTTTTGTAGAGTATCCTTGCTGTGTAATAGACATGGGGATGTGACATTGTGAACAGTGGCATGTTGCTTATTTTGTTTGAGTCTGTTTGGGATGGTAGGAGTATGGGTTGGGGTGGTGGTGGGGCATGTGGGTCATATTCTAAGGCTCTAAATTGCGCAATGGATGAGAGGCAGGTGAATGAATGTTGATATATTGGGGTTTTTGTAGTAGATTTTGATAAAGATAGAGAATTTTGAATTAAAGTTGGTTTGGGATTTGTATAATTTGTGTATGATTTTATGTGTTGGTGTGTCTGCTTTGTTTTTGTGGAATAGTGAGAGGTGATATTGATGTAGTGGTTTTCTGTGAAGGATTTGTATGTGAAGTACTGCTAATGAGTGGTATTTTAATAGTATGGGGATAGTGATGTGTTTTGGAGAAGAATGTATGTGGTGTGTAAAGGGATAGACATAAGTTATGAGTGTTTGTTTTAGATGTGATCACTGGAAGAGGTAATAGGTGTAGTGGAGTGTAAGGATTGTATGGTTGTGTGTAATTGGTAAAGAGAGGAGGCGGGTGTTGGATAATGTGTTGGAAGGCTGAGAACAGATTTTATCATGATAAAAAGGGGCCCTGTTAGGAGGAAGTAGAGGTTTGAGCTGGTTTTTTGTAGGAACAGGGAGCGTGTGTCTGTATGCATTAAAGTTATGTATATTGTGGCTTTGTGTTGTGCTGGTGATGTGTGAATGTGTTAGTGGTATAGGATGGAGTTGTGCTTTGTATGAGAATGAAGGTGCCATAGTGTTGTAGTTGGGGTAGAAATGTGTATAGGTGTGATTTGTGAGGGTTTGTAGTGATTGTTGAGACATAGACATCTGTATGAGGTTTGTTTGTGGTGCATGAGTATAATGCCTTTGCAGATATTGTGTTTGGATATTGGTGGATGTGGCGGGCTTAAGGTGGTAGATGGGAGGTGAAAAATTGGGCATTCTGGCCCTAGGCCTAAACTGACCCTAAAAGGCCCAAACAGGCAACTGCCCTTGTCCTCTCTGACCTTAGCTGAGTTGCCCGGGCTGAGACGCCTTGAACCCTAGGCTTAAATAGCCCTTTTGGCAAATGGATCCCTAGCCCTAACCCTAACCAATTAGAATAAACCATAGACTAAATTGGAAACCTGGCCCCATTAACCATTTACAGTCTTAGCCCTAACAGCTAATCAAAGCCAAAACCCTAAGCCCAAAGTCCAAAAGGGACCCCAGCTCTAGTAGCTAATCCGAACCCTAACCCTAACAGCCTATCAGAATTGAAACCCTAAGCCCTTAGTCCAGTAGAAACCCTAACCCTAGTAGCCAATCACAAATCCAGCCCTGACAGCGATTCAAAACTGAAACCCTAAACCCTTAGTCCAGTAGAAACCCTAGCCGTAGCAACGAATCACAACATGAGATACAACAACCAATAGAAACATATATAAGGGGCAATTTACCTTAAGCCCAGGCTGCTGTGGCAGGGGGCAGGTAAGTGTCCTCTATTCAGAATCTCCTTGGATGCAGACGAGCACAAGCCACACTTTCCACACATCCTAGCTTCCTTATTCTACTTTTCAGGTAAGGGACAATTTTGAAGCTACTGAAATACTGCTTTTCGCGCACTTTAACTATTCACTTTTTCAAATAAAAAATGAGTGCTATATACACTTTCCAGGCACAGTTTAAAACCACAAAGCAGATTAAGTAGTTTCCTAAAAACAATCTGGTCAGCCACTGACGTGTATTTTGCCTTTTTTTTAAACCTTGTAGGGGGCGATGAGGCAGAAAGCCCACTGGACACCAGGAATTATGGGTTGCATTCATTTATTGAAAAAGGGGGGGGCAACTCATTCTGGCTTTGTCCCATGACCCCAACCCAAAGGGCGCAATGTAGTATCTCTGCCCTCCTGAGAGGCAGTTGTGTTTTTTTCCCAAGCTGCACCCCTGGAGGGGTAGAAAGCCCACAAGACACCAGGGATTGTAGTTTGAAATTATTTGAAAGGGGTGGGTGTGCCCATCCTCCAAAAGGACAATGCATTTTTCTTTCCCTCCAGCAGGCAGGTTGTGGGGGGGGGGTGCCTCTAATCTGCCCCTCTTGGGGGCAGAAAGCCAACTAGACACCAGGAAAATATTTTTCCTAATACAAGGGAGTGGCCACTCTGCATAGAGTCAATCACCCAGAAGACAAATCAGGGGTTTGGCTCCAGTCTGCCTCTTCATCAGGGCTGAAAGCCCATTAAATATAATGGATTTTAGAAGCAAATTTTTATGTAGAGGTAGAGCTATAGCCTCACCCTGGAAGGGGCAAGGCAGGTTTTTTCTGATAGGGAATTTGCCCCAATTGGGGGTTCTCCTGTAATCTGTCACCAGGGAGGTAAAAAGCCCACTAGGTATCAAGGCCCAGATTTACTAACAGTTTTGTATCATAGTTAGCCACGTTTTTGGTCAGTAGACACCAGAGAAATGGCATCCCACTCAGAAATTTCTTATACACCCACCCCAAACACACCAAACCCGCCTTCCTGCCCACCCCAAGGTGAAGCAGACTTTTCCAACAGTCTGCCCCCCTGGGGGTAGAAGGCCCACCGGATGTCAGGGTATTCTTTAAAGAAATAATAGGGTGAGGTTCAACCCATCCTGACCTTGGGCCTCTCCTCCACCCCTAAACCCTAAAAAGTCTTTCTGCTACCCTGAAGACTGATGCAGCCCCACCTCCCCGGCAAGCAAGAGGAAAGTTCCATTCTTCTGTAAGGACGTTTTACATTTGGGACAGAAGAGTGAGGGTAAATCCCAATTTCATGTCCCTTCCAAGTTTAATGGTTACACTATTCAGGCTCAGGGGAAGCCAGCATCCACAAAATCCTACCAAACTGAGACATTGCTGAAAAATACTAGACACTCTAGAGATTCCCGGGTGCTGTCTCTTGCAAGAATCCCACAACTTTTTCTTACTCATAATGCCCTGCAAACCTCAAACGTTGGTTAAAAACACACATTTTCCTCATATTTATGTAAGAAAAATTCAGGAAGATACAGGGATCCATAAAAGTCCTTCCTACCACCCAGCGTTTGACAAAACCATACCCCACTTGTCTGGTTGGATTAGGGAGGTTTTCTTGAGAGCCCAGGCCTAAAATCCACAGATGCCCACATAGTAGGAAATGGTCAGTTGTGAGTAGGAAAATGTGATCTGACCATATTGTGTTTTGGGGCCTTGCCTGTCACAGGCACTGTGCCTCCCACAAAATGAGGGTATTCTTTTTATTGGAACTAGTGTGGGATCGCTTGATGGAAGGGATTTTGTGAATCCCTGCAGATTCAGGAATTTTCCCTCACAGAAATGTGAGGAAACTGTGTGTTATTAGCCAAAGTTTGTGATTTGCAATGCTTTCTGCTTAAAGAATCATCATGCAGTTCTTGCAAGCCAGACCACCCTGGACTTCCCTGGATGTCTAGCTTTCAGAAATGTCTGGGCTTGGTAGGTCTCCAGGGGATTTTGCATTTACATGCACTGGGTCCACCAACAAATTTGGGATACCATTTTTGTCATGATTAGTGTACAAATGTTGGGTAGCAGGGGATTTGCGGATCCAAACAGAGACCAGACCTTTCTCTCATGGAAATATATGGAAAATGCATGTTTTTAGATAAAGTTTAATTAATGCACGGCCTTCTTGATAAAAAAAAAAAGCTGTGCGATCAATGCAAGCCAGACAGCCCTGGGTTTCCCTGGATGTCTAGCTTCCACAAATGCTGGGTTTGGCAGGTTTCTACAGGTGGTGCCGAGCTCAGGCCCAAAATCCAGTGCTACCCACATTGCCAAAAAAGGTCAGTTTTGAGTGGAAAAATGTGATCTGTCCATATTGTGCTTTGGGGCCATTCATGTTGCGGGCACCTGGCCCACCCATACAAGTGGCAATCTGTTTTCAAAAAGACAAGTTTGGGAACTCTAAGTGGTAGGAACTTTTTGGATCCCTGCAGATTCCAGAAGTTTTCCTCACAGAAAGGTGGATTAAATGTGTGTTTTTATCCAATGTTTGAGGTTTGCAAGGGCTCCTGGGAAAGAAAATGGTAACAGCCATGCAAGTTATACCATTCCAAACTCCCCCGGGTGTTTATTTTTCAGGCATGTCTAAATTTGGTAGCTTTCTGTGGTTGGCGGCTGAGCCAGGGCTTTAGTTCTGTAGGTACTCCCATTGCAAAAAAAATGAATCAGTTTCAGTTGGTGAAATGGGATGTCTGTTTCTGAAATGTCTAGGTTTAGTAGGCATCCCTGGGTGATGGCTGAAGTAGGACCCCAGTTCCGCAGCTACCAACACTGTAAAAAAAGCATCAATTTTGCTTGGTGTAATGTGAAGCCTCCAGCTCATGTTTTGGTTGGTGTTTTGTGAGGTATTGTTTATATTGGGGGGCATGTGAGAACACCCAATAGCAAAAGTTTTGTTATTATCAATTGGATTTCTCTGCATTTATGTTTCCAAATATATGCCAGTGTGCAGGAAAGAAGACATTTTGCAAAATGGCTTCTGACTCACTTCATAGCATGGGTAACCCAAAAGTGCATAAGTAACTACTGTTCCTAAGCTCAGCATCTTGTGAAAATTTCAGAACTACATAGGGTTTCTTCGTATAATTTTTTCATTCATTATATTTTGCAAGATTAATTGATGTATGGTGAGTACACAATGAAAAATCATTATGGAGAACTTACTAAATCTACATATTCCTGCAAACAGAAGGATCTATCAGACGTGACAGTATATTGCTGTTGTAAATTGACCATCATGACAAATCTGTATACATGAATATGTTGTCACCAATTACTATTTTACCTGCTTATTTTCATCATTTGTGCATTTTAATGATTCATGATTGAAAACTTTGCTGAATTCAGGATTTTCTCTACTGTTCAGAAATGGATAGCTTTCTGGGATCACCCTTGAGTTGTACACCTGGTTGTTTGATAAACAGTGCTTACTCCTGAAGTCTAGGAAGATCATGATCCTAGCACAGCACTTCTTTAATCGATGCAATTTGCAGAAAAAAACATATGCTTTCCTGCACAGCACTTTTTCCTATTTTGTTTCTTGGTGACTTCCAGAGGACATCTCAAACCCTGGGTACTTTTAGAATGCCAAGGATGTTGATAAAAAAGATGCAACAGTGGTTTTAATACTTTGCGTGGCATCAAAAATACAGCTTGAGTATGACTAAGGCATAAAGATTTTTACTACACTAGCAGACAACTCCACACACTCCTTACGTATTGCCTTTAGACATAAAAATACTGTCTTTCATACAGATGGATCAGTACAGCTTGCGTAGCCATGAAGTGAAATTATATTAGTGGAGGGAAAATTTGAAGTTGTGAAATTTAAGTCTCTTAACACATACACTAAAACTGTAGGACATTCCTTTGCTCAGCTGAGATTTTGGTATTTATTTGCTCAACAGAAACCCAACTCTAAAGTGCGCCCCCTCTGTAGCTTGAAACTCACCATTTTGTGTCCAAGAATTCGATGTAGACTTAAAACACTGATAGGATATTACTATCAGAAAATTTACGAGCAACCCGTTAAAGTGAAACACCTTTGTGGATGAGTGTGTGTACTACCAAATAATTTGCTGTTTGCACATTTGCAACACAAAGTGGCATTCCAGTGTGTCAGACATGTTCTAAAGGTAATGCTACAGCAAAATCTGCTGCAAGACCGGCTGTGGCCACCTGTAAAGTTGAAGCCATAATTAGAGCAATAGCTATGATTGATCCAGATATTCGATTAGTATTCTTGGTGCCATTGACAAAACAAAATGAATGCAAAGCATTATATTTCAGTGTTCATATGTTGTGTGATCCAAACCGAACCAGATGTGTCTGTTTCTGGTATTGGGGATCATTACATTCCGAATGAGAAAGGAGGGGAGGAACTTATTTAGTCAGGCCTTCAAGATATAGCATTTGCCCTTGCTGGAGCAACTGCGTAGCTGAGCTTGCTTCAATAGAGCTACTCATGACCACTGACGCCTAATCAGCTCCATAATTTATCTTATAATGTTAAGTTTGTCAATTAATAAAAACTTCTGCTACAAAAAATGTCAAGGCACACCACTCTCCCCAAACCTTTCTAGCCCTTTGAGATTGTTTATGTAGAATGTATTATACCATTACTGTCTGTCAATCTATATCTATATCTATAACTACATCAATCGCTGTATCTATATTTATATCTATCTATAGCAGTCACCAGCAGGTATAGTTAGGACTGCTTTTCCATAGATGGAGGATTTTTGGCATGCTAATAGCTATGGACCCGTTTGATGAACCTTTATGAAAATTTACCAAAAATGTTTATACACCTCAGCTCCTTCCTGGAAAGTTTTGGGGTGATCCGTAAAGGTGGGAGGGGTTGAAAGTGGGGGGGGGGGGTCAGAGAAAAAGGGGGGGCTACCAAAACATAAAATACCCTTGCATTTTCCATAGATTTATTTGGACACATCTCTAGCAAAAACTGCTGAACGGAATGACACCATATTTGGCAGGAAGCTAGATCTTGGTCCGCAGATTGTGCTTTTTGTGATTTGGTCTGAATCCGTTTAATAGTTTTTGAGAAATTAAGGGTAAAAAATAATTGTATATTTGGATTGCTGGGCTCATGAGAGTCCCGGGGGAGTCCCGCAAGATAGCGCAAATTTAAAAATGGAGGCCTGTGATTGGTTAAGAGGCTAATTTTTCTAGTGAGTCATCACGATTTTGTAGGAGCGAGAGCGAGCACTCTATTTGGCTGGCTGTTGGAATGTTAGCAATAAACTGATGGCCATTAGTGTTTACTATGAAAAATTATAGGTGTTGAAATTGTAATTGTATTTATATAGTGCTCTCTACCCCTGAGGAGGTGTTGAATTGCTTTACGACAAGTAACACGCTATTCTGGAACCCAAAAAGGATTAGTGGTGGTTTATTATGGGGTTTGAGGTGTTGAGGAAATTAAGTAAAAAAGCTATTTAAGGGGGCAACAGGAAGGCATGCTGTCCCACTAGATTCAGAGAGGTGTCTAAGGGATTTATTGATAAAAATAAACATATTTTGTCAACAAATTTTTAAGATCTTGCAGGACTCTTGCGGGATCATGAAAAGTAAAAAGGAGTACAAACCCTTAGTAGGAATGTTTATTGTGGTCATGGTTTTCACGAGGAAGTGTGTAAAAAATAAGTGTAATGAATAGATGTCTAATTCCTATTTTCTAAAACCATTATGATTGTGAATAGTAGAAAGGAGTAGGTGAACTTTGAATACACTGTAGAATGCACACTTGCTACTGAAAGAAGGAGTATTATTGGGGATGGTGTTTGTCAGAGTATACTATTTACACCCATCAGCTTTGTAGGAGTTGTGAGTAGGGTGTAGTTTCTTCCCACACCCTTTCTTGGAGAGATAGGTGTTAGCAGGAAGGACAGTCCCTGGAGAGAGCATACTATGCACACTTGTCATCCAAGGGAGAGGTCTCATCGGTCTCTCTCCACACCCTCTACTACATACACAAGTCATCTGAGATTTGTATTGTGATAACAGAGGCCAGTCTATGCACACAGCCTAATACGCACACCTGCCATCTAAGAGAGAGGTATGACAGGAGAGGCTAGTCTGTGTATACACCCTACTGTGCACATCCATTATCTAAGACATAGCTCTGACAGAAGAGGCTAGTCCATGTATACACCCTACTATGCACAACCATCATCTTGGGCAGAGGTCTCACTGGCGAGGACAGTCTTTCTCCACATACCCTACTATGCACACCATCATCTGCAAGAGAGGCCAGGAAGGAGAGTCTAGTCCATGTGCACACCCTACTACACACAGCCATTATCTGAGGCAGAGGTCTGTCAGAAAAGGTCAATCCATGTGCACACCCTAATACGTACACCTGTCATCTGAGAGAGAAGACTTAGTGGAGAGGCAATCTCTCTCCATAAACCCTACTACACAAACCTGTAATTAAAGAGAGAGGCCTGGTAAGAGAGGGCAGTCCATGGGCACACCTCACTATGCACTCCCATTATATGAGAATTGGGTGTGGAAAGAGGCACCATGCAGGCACCCTACTCCGCACACCTCTCATGTAAGAGAGAGATCTGAGGGAAGAGGCCATTCTCTCCTCATACCCTACTATGCACACCCATCATACAAGAGAGAGGCATCTGTTGAGAGGCCAGTCCCTCCATACACACCACTATGGTCATCTGTCATCTGAAACAGAGGACTGTATGGAGAGGCCATTCTCACCCCACACCCTACTACATCCACATGTCAGGTAAGAGATAGGTCACAGTTGAGCGGATACTCTGTCCCACTTACTACTATTTCCCTACAATTGTGTTGCAATTCCGCAAGACTCTTGCAAGAGTAGCTCTCAAACTTCAGGGACTGAAACTTGCTAAATGGACATGTGCGATCTCGCAAGTGGCTCGCAAGGCCTGAGGTAACATTTCTGAGACTGTCACAAGGTGCTTCATGATCCCCTGAGCCTCTTGCAAGACCCTCATGGAAAATTACTGAGCCTGCCAGAAGGTGTTTTATTATCCCTTGGGAGGCTTGCAAGATCGTATGGGGGGAGGAAAATAATAGGCCAAGGCTGAACCAATATTTACAATTTTTATTACATGCTTGAAGAAATGCTGTGATGTAATTGGATGCAGAACCAGAGATAGTTCACATTGTTCCTGGTTATTTGGTAAAGAAGAAAACCTGTTGGAGTTGTGCTCGACAGACGTTAGTTTTCTCACAAAACGGAAAAGATCTATTCTTTTCTGAACATAATCTAGACCCTTAGTAGGACAGAAAGACTGGCCCAAAGCTAGAAGGCTATTCTCCTCAGCCGACAAGATTCTACTGGAGAGATTGACTACAGTTCTTATGTTGTTTTCCGTGCCCTTGTTGTCATTCCTGTTGGCATGGGACCTTCTCTTCCTTCTTCGTATCTTCGCTGCATGGTTCCTCTTCCTTTGCCTCCCAGCCCGTGATCCCTGCCCCTTGGTTGAAATTAGTCTTTCTTTTGGTCTGTCCTGCATATAAGAGCTATTCGCAATAATGACCGTAATTACCTTGTAGCAAGACATTTTCAGGAGGAACATCGGGGTAATGAGAAATTGCTCAGCTTCCTGGTTTGTGATCAAATCAGATCTGATGTGCGTGGTGGTGACAGACAGAAGGCACTACAAATATTGGAATCCAAATATATTATCAGATTCATGACCCTTTCACCTGGTGGTCTTAATTACAGCAAGGAAATGAGTACTCACTTAGGAAATTAATTCTGGGTATTAGATGAGTTTATAGGTATGTATGTATATTTATGGTGATGACATTAATGAGGTTTTTAGGTTGTAAGTATTTGTATATTGATAGGGTTTCTATAGGGTGTGGGGTGGTATGGGCACATGTAAACATAGACTTTCCGGCAGTGGTAGGCAGTGATTACCAGTATGTCTAATTGAGAGCAAACAATGAGGGATATCTGTTAACTCCAATGATATATGCAGGGGATCTCTTAGCTATTATGGGTGTACTTAAGAAATAACAATGCCTTTTATCCGCATTTATGTGTATTTAAGGAATATAACAATAATGCTATTTATTCATATTGTTTTTATAATTATAATTGCATAATGCTGATTAATTCTGTTATTGCACACAGAGATCACTCTGTGGGAACTCTCCAACTTTTGGTTTTGGTGATTGAGTAATATAGGCACCATATTCCATTCAAATATGACCACTGCTGATATGAGTAGTTTGTTTGGAGTTAGTCTGTTTTGCTATGTTGGTGTATTGGAGCATTTAATGGGTTAATGTGCTCATTTCCCCCATCCGTGAACAAGGCTGTGGCTGAAACGTGTTGGGAGGAACGTTCTGTGTGACAGTAAACCTTTTGCAACTGGCTGGAAGTGTCCTGACCTTTTCTTCTATTTTGTAAGAAAACGTTTTTGCATTATTTGTGGAATTCTCTAATCCATGGTCGGACCGTCACGTGAAAATAGCTGGAGAGGGCAGTTCATTTGCACATTTTAATGTAAATGCTTGTCACTCTGGAGAGAAGTTTCAGCGCAGAGGTCTGCTCTGTGTACTCTTTACTGATACTCTATCTTATACTGCAATAATGACATTAATTATTATAAAGAAAGGTGTGAGCAGAGAAAGCAGTCTGCACCCACAACCTATTTTGGACATGTGTTACTCTGGAGAGATGGAGATGTCTGAGCTAATCTGGCAGTGTCTCTATAACCTAGTCTGTATATGTGTCATCCAAGAGAAACGTCTTAGTATAGAGCTAATTTCTTAGCTGTAGATCTACCATTTAACAGAGCTGTCTTAGGAGAGAGGCTAGTCTCTCCCAGCACCTTATTATGCACACCCATCATCCAAGAGAGAGGTCTGAGGATAGGGGCAGTTGCTCCACGCAACCTACTACGTGCACCTGTCATCTAAGAGAGGGGTATCAGTGGAGAAGCCAGTACCTCCCCACACCCTACTATGCACACATATATTCTGAAAAAGGTCTCTTTGTAGAAGTCACTTTCTTCCTAGTACACACACCCTTCATCCAAGAGAGAGTTCATAGTGTTGAGACCAGTCCATATCCACACTGTATTGCACAAGCTAGTTTCCTGGGGAGAAGTCTCAATGGAATGGCCAGTCCCTATTATGCCCTAAAATATAGCGTGGTTATCCTGTGAAGAGGTGTTTAAGAAGAGTCAAGTCTCTTGTCACTTCCTACTACCTACTGCTGCCATACTGTGGAGAGGTGGGACTGGGGAGGTCCCATTTTCCTAATGTCCCTGGAGAAGGAAGTAAACACTGTGAGTAGTGTAATGAAGAAGAGTGTACATTACCTCATTTAAAATCATTTTACAATCTTGCAAGAGTCTCACAAGAGTCTCACAAGATCATGGAAAAAGGTAGAGGAAGTAGAGAAAATTGTTTATAGAGAAAGCTGTCAGTGTGCAGGCTTATGTGTTTGAATACTCTACTATCCACAATAAAGGATCCAGACCTGGTGTTGATGAGAAATACTCTAAATGCATAAGCTTGCAAGACTTTTGGGAGGGATGGAGAAATACACAGCTGAAGACAGGCGTTTGGGTGCTCCAACACTCACCAGAGACTCGCTGGATTGTGAAAAAAAAAATTGGGGTACACAAACTATGTCCCAAGGGAGAGATTTTAGTTGAGACTGTAGTGTGTGTGTGTGTGTGCAGTGTATAAAGAGGAGGTATCTAAGGGACAACTACTGTGAAGAAAATAAATGGACCTACTAAGAGGTGTTTTACAATCTTGAGAGAGGTTTACTAGATCGCATGGGGGAAGTAAAAAAAAGGGCTAAGGTTCAATCAATAGTTACCATTCTTATTACATGGTTGGAGAAATGCTGTGATGTGAGTGGGTGCAGAATTAGCGATAACTCTGTTTGTCCTTGGTGCTTTGGAGGGGAGAAAGTCTCTTTGAGTTGCGCCCAGCAGAAGTTAATTTATCCGGAGTTGAAATAGACTGGCGTGGTCATTTGCATTTAAGAAAGAACTCTAAGTTCAGGTATTTAGTAATAAATTTCCTAAATTTTGTTGAGGATTGTCAGTAATTGTACTAATGTTGGCAAACTTATTCTACACTATGTTTGTAGAGTAAAACGTTGTTCGGGGTGGTATAGATGTGTTAATATAGTTTTTGAGAGGTACAGATAAGAATGTAGAGGGATGTGAGCAAGGCTAGCAAATTGTGTTCAAAATGAAGTGTACAAACTGTGTGTACTTGTAGATAAAGGAAGCAGTTTTTCTCAAATTATAAAACAAAGAATGTAATAATACAAACCGTACTGTTCTTATGAGTCTCATTGTCTATATACTTTAGCCCTATGAAATGTTAGAGTAGTGATATTGCTATTTGTAGTGTGAAAGACTAGTGATTGTTAACAAAGGGGCCTCAAGAGGAATGTGTTACTTTTTAAAGGTTTATGAAATTAGGTTTGATGGTATATTAAAATGTAATGGTGAAAAAAGTGCACTGGGTGAGGTTATGGAATTTACAAGATATTGGTGTATTAGATGTAAATATATGATTTTGGGTAAACATTCTAGAAAGGTTTAGAAAGTATACTGATGTATCACTGTTATCAATTATTGATCAGTATGTAACGTTTACATTTTTGGGTATTTTGTTTTTTGTTAGGAGAAAATGGAAACTTGACTCTGAGGAAATAATTACCTGCTTACATATGCAGCAAAGGAGAGCCTTGTTGAGACAACAAGGATTATTGTGCTGTTCAGCAATAACTGCCTGTTTAGACACAGTGTATTCATGTTGGAAGGATGTGCAGTCAACTGAACAGTTGAGTACTTCAGCAGCACAAGCTAACTCTGGACGAGCTATATTCTGTGAACTGTATATAGATATGCTGCTTTGCTGAGACTTTGCCACCTAGCCTACCATAACATAGCACACAATTAAAGACTCTTTGGCTGGTTAAGGTAGCTACAAGACCGAAAAAGAAGTGCTACCTACATGAAAATCCAGTCGGCAAATAAAGCAAAAGGTTGGGGGGGGGGGGTTTAGGTACTAATGAGCATCAGAAATGTTTTTATGGATTTTAAAATTGTTTCTTTTTGCATCTTATAGCTATTTATATTACTAATGTTGTGGTTGTAGTTTTGTATTGTTGTTAAATTGATTTGCTGTAATAAATGAGTTTAAAGTTACTTTAGATTTGTTTCCTTAATATTTATTATACATTTCAATTTTATTATAACATTGTAAACTTCAGTAAAACTGCCAGTACCATGTTGAGGGACTGTAAATATGCTATACATGTATATGTATGTGTATGGTGCCATGCTCATCTTTTACTCTATAGAGAGTTGGTAATAGAGGAGCCAATTATTTTGCAATGCAGGTATGGTTAGTTGCCAAGCAACAGTGAGGTGTTGCATGCTGTAGTATAGGTAGCTGTAATGTAAGAGAGGGATCTTTGCACAGAGGTAAGTGCATGTTTTAGTCTAATACACACTTCTATCAGCTGGTATGCACACCTTGTTAGGTATGGGTTTTGCCATTGGGAATTGTTTGAAACAGGAATAGGTATATCTCCACTATGAGATATGAACACAAGTTGTCCAAGACACAGTTCTGAACAGAGAGAACAGCTTCTACCCACAGCCTACTTTGCACATATGTTACTCTGGGGAGATATCTCACGTGAGAGGGTAGTGTGTTTTCACATCATAGTCTCCATAGATGTTATGGAAGACATACCTTTTATTATAAAGGTAATTTCTACTTCAAAGTTTATTTGTACTTCTGTCATACTGGGGGGTATGAGTTATCCTGTAAGGGACTTGGGTCAGTTTCTCCCCAAGGTCTGCTATGCACACCTGTCAATATGAGAATAGATATGAGAAGAGAAATACATTTCTCTTAAACCCTACTAGAGACACCTCTTATCCTGGTAAGATGTGTTATCAGAGAGATGACTTCATTCGCTGACAGCACTACATATCACTATTTTTCTAAGCAGAGATATGAGGCTAGATGCCACTGGTTCTCTACACCATAATGTATATCCACATTGTACTGGAGACAGGTGTTTGTGCAGAAGACAAAATTCCCTATTATGCTACTATATGTATATGTTATGCTGGGGAAAGCTGTGAGTGGACAGGGAAATCCATTTCCACACACTAATAAATATGGTTATTTCCTTTGGGAGTGATCTTATTGGAGAGATCAGTGCTTGCTATACTTGCTATGAAATATTGAGATCTTACATGTGAGGTAAGTACCTTCTCATTCTACTATGCATACTACTAAGCCTGGGGAAAGGTGTAAGTGGGGAGGCAGTGTCTCTTTACACCCTACTCTACATACTGGTTAGCTTCAGGCAAGCTCTCAGTGGAGAGGCCAGTCTATCCCCATAGTCTAGTGGTGGGGATTGTGAGAGGTAAGAATTGTCATGAAGGAAAATTCTTGCTGGAAATTATATTTATGATCCCACAAGAGTCTTGGGGGATTGTATTAAAAAAAAATAGGGTTGTGAAAATCTGGTGCATATAAATCATTCAAGAGAAATAGGGACTGGGGATATTTCCACAGTCCAGTGTACAGTCTCCCAAATTTTAATACAAAAAAGTACACTGCTCCATCTTTGATATTCTTCAATACTTATTTAGAGAGAACAAAATGGTTGCAATTGATTTGGGGGACTGTTTTGTCCTCTCTGAATAAGTATTGAGGAATATCATATATGGAACAGTGTACTTTTTGTATTTTGCTTATTAAACATACCTATTACAACAGGATATATTCAGTGAAAATTTTAATTCTGTTATAAAAGTATGGTTTTGCAAGATGCTCACAAACGAAAACCAGCAAAAAATGCCCACGTGCTAGATGCAGAGGACTGGGTGCCTGGATCTCGTGAGCCTCTTGTGAGGGTCACTCATGCTATTTACGAGAGCATCAAGGCTCTTGCAAGTGTCTCAGAAGAGTACCCTATAAGGAAAAAAGGTGGAAATAGTACAAACAACATCCATAATTAAAGCGTAGGGTAGCTCTGAAAAGAGCTTTTTCAAGTAACATTTTGAACAACTGTATTTTTGTGTTTTTCAACATTTAAAATTTATTTTGTATTTTGGTCTAAAAAGGGATAAAACAAAAACAAGGAACTAGCAACAAAAACAAGGAACTAGGAGTAAAAAAAAAAACATCTCCTTCAAAACAAAGAGGAGAAAAATGTAGAAAAAAATGTTTAAAAAACTACTGCCTAGGTGAGCATTTATGATCCTGGACAAGCCTATCCCATGAAGTCCTGCTTGTCTCACAAGAATAACTAATCTGCTTGCAGAAGCAGCAAGAAAGGTTGTTAAGATGTGGAGGCCCCTGAGGAGTTATAAAGCTCTGCAGCAGGGGCTAACTCAGCCAGAGCAAGATGCTCAGGGTGCACAGCTCTGAAATGTTGCCCCATCCCAGTGGTACTCATGGAATATTGCTTGTTCTGGCTTCCCCTGCTGAACTCTTTTTTGCACAAGTTACAAATTACATATTTGGCAGACATTTTCTTCTCACCAGGCCTCATCTGAAAAAATTGCTAGACCAAAAACTCCTTGAGTGGCTGAGGTGACTGACTTGCAGGAACAGGAGTAGGGTTCTCATCTGAATCAGAGGTTGATATTCTGATCACGAGGTAGCCAAAAAGGTGTAATCACAGAAAAAACAATATGCAAATGATGCAACAAGGAAGGAATCTTTCTTTGCTAAATAAGGACATCCAAATGAGCCAATCACAATCCTTCCTTGGGATGTCTTTACTCTCCCGGGAGTCTTATGGGTGTCTTGCTAGAGGCCCACCAGATTGTAAAAAATAGAGAACTTTCTTAATATATCAAATGCAACAATACAAACAAACTTTTCTACTTTGAACAACACTTCTCATGTCTTACTGTCTTTAGAACGGCAGAAATAAAGGGTTATGAACTTAAGTCCAAATGTATGATCAGGGAGTACAGCCCCCTCGTAGTTCGCACAAGGGATTTTGTGTTCGAATCCTGCGATCGTCTTACGAGAGCTATGAGCATGTAATCAAATTAATTCATATAATATACATACTGTACTGACTTTATTAGTAAAGATTAGCATTCAATTATAACTGACAAGATAAAAAAGGGCTCTCAACAACAGATTAGAACAAAATGTGTAATTCTGCGATCTAGCAAGAATCCATCGAGAACAATCATACCTTCAAATTAGATGAACGTAAAATAAACATATAGGGGGTCATTCTGACCGCCAACGACCGCGGAAGCACCGCCAACAGGCTGGCGGTGCTTCCGGGGGCATTCTGACCGCGGCGGTAAAGCCGCGGTCAGAAAAGGGAAGCCGGCGGTTTCCCGCTGGCTTCCCGCTGCCCCAGGGAATCCTCCACGGCGGCGCTGCAAGCAGCGCCGCCATGGGGATTCCGACCCCCTTCCCGCCAGCCTGGTTCTGGCGGTTTTCACCGCCAGAACCTGGCTGGCGGGAACGGGTGTCGTGCGGCCCCTGGGGGCCCCTGCAGTGCCCATGCCACTGGCATGGGCAGTGCAGGGGCCCCCTAACAGGGCCCCACATAGATTTTCAGTGTCTGCGTGGCAGACACTGAAAATCGCGACGGGTGCAACTGCACCCGTCGCACCCCTTCCACTCCGCCGGCTCCATTCGGAGCCGGCATCCTCGTGGAAGGGGGTTTCCCGCTGGGCGGGCGGGCGGGCGGCCTTCTGGCGGTCGCCCGCCAGCCCAGCGGGAAACTCAGAATGACCGCCGCACGGTCTTCTGGCGGATCCCGCCAGGCCGGCGGCCTCCGCCGCCGGCGGGGGTCAGAATGACCCCCATAGTATAGGAAAAACTGATCAGTGTAGTTTTGAAATAGAAATATCAAGCTTATGTAAATATACATACAAAGACTACGAAAAATATGCTGGGGATATTTCTGTATATGTAAGTTACAAAAACTAAGAAATTTAACATTTTCAGTGCAAACATTGTTGGAGCAGTTGGTATTTTTAAAAATATTTTATTTAAAAAGAAAAAAACTTGAAATTCACTGGAAAAACACAATGGTTAATGTAACCTTATGGTTAGGTGTAATACAAATATAAGTTTTCAATTACGAAAACATTAGAAATTCACTGAAAAAGCCAAAGGTTAAAGTAACGTTATAGTTCGGTGAATTTCTGGGTGACAACGTTAATATTTTGAACAAAAAAAACACAGAAATTATTTTCTAGCCCATATTTCAGCCCTAGGGGCCATTTCCCGGTATAGAAAATAGCAGCTGCAACTTTCTGCTCAGGTTGCGGCCAGCCAATAAGGGCCTTGCTGTGGAATATGGGTTTGCAAATCCCCCGCGAGTGGATTTGCAAAGGGTTCATGACTCCCGATACACAAATTTGTTTTAATTTGTCTAAACCTACTGAATGGATATACACTAAATAACAAAAGGTATGATCCCCAGACCAAAAGATATTTTTCTGCCAAATGTAGCTTAATTCTGTCCAGAGGTTCGAGCTGCAGGTGTGTCTAAAAGGTCTACGGAAAAAAACAGGGGAAACACACTTTGTTGACACCACCCCCCCTTTTTCGTTGTTCCCGCTTGACAGATCACTTTAAAACCATCCCTACACAACAAGACTCTTGGGCACACTTATTTTTGAAAATTTCATGAAGATTCGTCAGAGAGCACCAAAGCTATGGCCAAGTCAAAAAACGCCTTTTCTATAGAAGCTAGTACTAACTATAACTACCTACTGGCACCCACCAGTAGATAATATATATATATCTATATTATATATATATATATATATATATATATATATATATATATATATATATATGGAAAATCAAAAGTTCCATTTAACCGTCTTCAGAGCGGGCGATTTATTACATATTACACAGACAACAGAAACACCCAACCCATTTTGCAAAATCTAGGTTTCCTTGATCATGGGTAAGGCAATCACAATACATCCACCATTGTTTATACAGCGGTAAAAGCAGGAAGAGGAATAGAAAATATCAGAGGTTGCGGAAAAGGAAGAGGTGCAAACAAGAGAGGAGGAAGAAGAGATTTAACGGAGAGCTCAGTGGAAGTATGAACAAGGGGCCAATCGGCAACAAAATGATGAATAGAATGAGAGTGGTTAATCTCTCTGATGTCTGCCTGACTGAATCGGAGGAGGTACTGTCTCTAGGGTTATTCTATTGTCCAATGGCACAGTTTGACTATACTCAAAGTCAAATTGATTTGTTTCATTTAAGTACAAAACTGACACTGAAAAAATGATTTGCTACTAAACCCAATGAGGCACACAAACAGAAACAGACTATACCATCAAACCTAAGTAATATTGATCTGTTACATACCATTTGTGAGTTGGATGAAGAAGTGAGCGCAATGGCTGATCCTATTCTGATTTGAGTGATATGGGAATAGATTTTGAAGTGGGGTGCCCTAGTGGATTCAAACCTAAATCCTTGTTTTTGCACCAGTGAGTAATGATGCCTTCACTTTTTAAATAGACAGTGTAGTGTCCAGATGTTAAATTGATTCCGTTGTGAAAAATAACAGCTATGGTAGTATATGTTTTTATTTAGAAATTGAAATTTGTGCAGCTTTGAAGTTTGTAAGTTTGGTTTCCAATTTAGATCCATTTGCTCTACATTGTAACATTAGTATACAGTATTTCCAGTTCTTTATATATATGCAATGTAGACACAACATCTGATCTACAATTTGGGCAGGTCATATTTTGGTTTGCATTTTTAATCAATCTGTCAAAAGGCACAGTTTTGCAATCCAATACTGTTAAGTACAGAAATCACCCAGAATGTATTTGAGTACCAGATGTGAAAGAGCAAGCCTCACAGTCATGGTTCCATTTGTAAGTCAGCCCAAATAACTCTTCAATATTTACTTCTTTTTCTTATACTTCAAGGGTGACCCTTATAAATTCTTGTGCATCTTGCAGACTGTTGAAAGTAAATACTGCAGATCCACTACATGTATCTACAAGGCCTTGAATGCACGAAGCAGAATGTACTACAGTCCTATCACTGAGAAAACATTGGAGCAAATGATATAGTACAGAACATAATCTGTTTTTTGTTGAATTCCATGTGCAACATATGGTAAATAAGAGTACATTGAGAGCAACATTTGCATAGCAGTTGACGACTGAACTGTTTTCCAACAGGTAACTTACAATATCTCCTTCATTTGCCAATTTTCTCCTTCTTACGCCCCCAGCTAGCTTGTTATTCTTTTCCTTCTTCTCTTGAACATCCATCAACTCTTCTGTAAGTTTCAGCTTTGGACAAATTATCTGTTTCTCATAAATAGGGCATAGACCTAAATGAGGAGCGTATAGACTTCTTAAATGATTATACTCTCTTTCACAGCTTACATCAACATTAACTTTCCTATCATCAAATTCAGTCAAAAACACACCAGACAATGTTCTAACACAAGATAATACTACATATGACATACTTTCTTTAAATACTGTACTTCCAATATTAATAAAAGCTGTGTCTATACTTAAACCTTGAGATTTATGGATAGTTACAGCATATGCTAGAGATAGTAGGAACTGCTGGATATATATTGGCCCTCATTATAACATTGGAGGTAAAAACCGCCTACCGCTGCGGTGACGGCCTCCAAAAGACTGTCGCCGCGGCTACCAGCAGTCCGCCATATCATGACCACAGCCAGATTTCCATCACAAGAATGGCGGAAATCCGGCTGTGGCCATACCGGCGGATGGCGGTAAGGTGGCACTGCTACCACCATCAGCACCACACCAGTAGACCGCCACCAGCCAAATTATGGCAGATAATACGGCCTGGCAGTGTTCTGTTGGTGGGCGATACTGGCGGTAGGAGCGCCCCGTCCCTTCTCCTGCTGGAGGACCCCCTGGATCCAGGTAAGTCGGGTCTCCGACAGGGGACAGGGGTGGGGGGGTGTTGTGTGTGTGTGTGAATGTATGTGTGTGCATGAATGTGGGTGTGTGTTGAGTGTTGAATACGTGTGTGCATGTACGGATGTGTTAGTGCGTGTATGTTGTGAAATGTGAATGCATGTCTGCATGTATGTTTGGAAGTGTGTGCGGATGTGCGTGTGATTGGATGTATGCATGCATGTACGTATGTTTGAATGAGTGTGTGTATGCATGGGTGTGTGTGTGTGAAGGGGGCGTGGATGTAGGAAGGGGTGAGGGTAACTGGAGAGGCGGGGGTGGCAGGAGTAGCTGGAGAGGTGGGAGGAGACCCCTATCAGTGACATGGAAGGAATTCCCTGTCACTGCTATGGCCTACTGCGACGATTTTCATGGGGTTACAAACGTCATGAAAACCATGGCGGTAGGAGAGGTCATAATCCCATAGGCGGAACAATGGCAGCCGCCGGGCTGGAGATGGATATCTCCAGCACGGAGGCTGTTACCGCCGTGGCGGACAGAGAGGTACATTGGCGGGTTGGCTTTGGCCAACCCACCAATGTCATAATGTGGCGATAAGTACCACCAGCCTGTTGGTGGTACTTACTTCCACATTATCGCCGACTGCCAGGGTCGTAATGACATCCCATTGTCTTTTACAAGCCAAAAATGTTTAATACATTGTCCAATCTACTTCACACCATCAGTCTGATCAAATTTGATTGCCAACTGTTCAACCTCATCTCTGTTTGAAAAATGAATGGAATTTTAAACTTTACCGATTCCACCATTTAAACATTTAAATTATGCCACAAAATTATTCAAACGTCTTTGCACACATGTAAATGCTTTTCTAATTCTTCAGTCCTGGAAACAGATTTCTCCCAAAAATCTGATGTTGCTTGTAGTTTTTCTGTCAGCACTATTGCCACTTCATGATGAACCATTTTATCAATAGCCGTAATTTCCAAAATATATTCTTTTGTCCAGTTTCAACAATTGTTCATTGAAGTTGGAACAATCTTGAGTTGTAGGCATTAAACACAGTACTGATTTCTCTTCTTGAATGAATTTGTACATTAGTTCTGCTGCTGTACTGTTTGATGGAAACTATTTCTTGATAAGGCAAATTTCTAAAGCACACTTTCTATCCTTTGTCAAAACTCCTACTCTAATTACCTTCAAAATATTTTCATATTCCACATCAGATGCTTAATGCATATTCTTAACTAGTTCCTTGTATTCAAGGTTTAACCAAATATTTACATTACCAATACGAATTCCATGTTTCATTATGGAGAAGTGTCTTGAAAACAGTTGTCCTTTCACTGGGGTAAGTTGTAGTATGTCACCCAAGACAATGTAATGCTTTCCTCCAAAGAGAACATCATACTCTGTTTTTAAAATCTGATACAAGTGTATTAAGGCAAGCATTACATTTGATACCATGCTCACCTCATTGATGATTAAAATCTTCAGTTTATTCAATACTCTTGACATCTCATGACAAGCTTCACAAGATAATTTTTGGTACTCCAGTTTATTGTCATGTTCAACGGGTAGCATAAGTAGTCGGTGCAAAGTAATTCCTTTAATATTGTGTGCAGCTAATCCTGTTGGTGCTGTTACTACACATGATAAATTTGATTCTGTAGCTTTCTGTAGATAAGCTGTGAGAACTTTAATTAGAAAGCTTTTTTCCCAGTGCCAGCTTGACCACTGATGTATAGTAGTAGTGGTTTAAACGAAGAGCATCCACATTGCTTCATTTCAGGTAGAAAAATGTTCTTTCTATTATCTTTTACGTGGACCCAAATTTGTTTTTGTTTGTTGTTCAGTTGTACTACTAACTGTTTGAAATCAACAAAATCCTCTCTTGGTTGCTGCATTGCAGTCAGTCTCTACTTCTGTCATAGCTTTGGCTGCTTCATTTTGAATAACGGATTCTTGAAGAGGATCTTGACTCAATGGTGCAGAACTTTGGCTGCTTTGTGAGCTCTCCTCAGCTATCTCAGCAGCAATCATTTCTTTCCTGTTCCATCTCATCTTTCAACATTTGCAAGTAGTTTGGAAAGACTGACCTCTCAATGCTGTCTTTCACAGCACTGAAAGAGTCTTCATAGAGTTATAGTCGCCAAGTAACAGCTTCAAAAGTGCTAAGTAGAAAAACTCCCTTCTCTCTGCAATTTGGCAACTTAGGGCCAGATGTAGCAAACTGTTTGCGACTCGCAAACGGCGAAAATCACCGTTTGCGACTCGCAAATGCGTGTTTGCTATGCAGAAATGCATTTTGCGAGTTGGAACCGACTCGCAAAATGCATTTCCGAGTTGCAAATAGGAAGGGGTGTTCCCTTTCTATTTGCGAGTCGCAGTGGTATGCAATTCCATTTGTGACCGCGTACGCGGTCGCAAATGGAGTCGCAGTTACCATCCACTTGAAGTGGATGGTAACCCACTCGCAAATGGGAAGGGGTCCCCATGGGACCCCTTCCCCTTTGTGACTGGACCCAAAATTATTTTTTCAGAGCAGGCAGTGGTCCAAGGGACCACTACCTGCCCTGAAAAAATCTGAAACTAAAGGTTTCGTTTTTTTTTTCTAAGTGCAGCTCGTTTTCCTTTAAGGAAAACGGGCTACAATTGGAAAAAAAAAACTGCTTTATTTAAAAGCAGTCACGGACATGGAGGTCTGCTGTTCCCAGCAGGCCTCCATCCCCGTGAGTGTCCAGAGTCGCTATGGGGGCGCAAATTGCGACCCACCTCATTAATATTAATGAGGTGGGTCTTTGCGACCCCATAGCGACTCGCAGAAGGTGTCTGAGACACCTTTCTGCATAGCAAATTGCGACTTGCAATTTGCGAGTCGCACGGACTCGCAAATTGCAAGTCGCAATTTGCTAGTTTCCTACATCTGGCCCTAAGTTTTCTGTTGTTATTAGATTTTCTTTGTTGTTTCTCACCAAACAACCCTCACATCCAAGTACTGCATATCTCCCTTCTTCTATGTTTTCTGTTACATTACTTCTATATCTGTAGTATTGAAGTACTTTATAGAAGCACATGTTTTCTACATGAGGACTCCCTCTGGCGCATTATGTGTCCAACATATTAGATTTTACTATGTCTCTACTTTCCAGGTGAAGCTTTGCTAGATATTGAATTTCCGGGAAAGACTTTAACATTCTATTTCATGTGTTTTCAAGCCCTATACTTACCCAAACAATTCCCCTTGACTTTGAGAACAAACTAGCCGAGCCAACCTGTCCATGCACTCATACGATCCATTTCTGTAGGAAAGTGTTTTCAAGCTGAAACTTTACAATTTCTTAGTAAGACTCTTTTCTGCAGAAATGACCTCCCACATCTCTTTCATTTCTGTTTTCTCAGATTTTGAGATATAATAAGTAATGTACTGAGCTACAGCAATGGAGTTATCTGCAACAAGCTAAATGTCCATGTTCACTTTCCACATCTTCAAAATGACTGGATTATAGTCATTAATGTACTTTGAGGCATCAATTCTTTTCAGGCTGTAAGTATTTTTGTGTCACTTTTGTGTCAAGGTATGTCATTGTCAACGTTATTGTTTAGCCTCTTAGCTGCTGGGCCTCCCCCCCCCCAGTGCTGAGCCCTTTTTGGGCTATTTGGTGTAGTTCGCGCTTAGGCCTTCATAACTTTTTGTCCACATAAGCTATTCACGCCAAATTTGGGTCCTTTTTTTCCAACATCCAAAGGGTTTCTGGTGCTAAAATCACCATCTTCCCACCTTTCAGGAACGGGCAGACTTGAATCAGAAAACCACATTTTTCAACACAATTTTGGCATTTTACTGGGACATACCCCATTTTTACTATTTTTGGTGCTTTCAGCCTCCTTCCAGTTAGTGACAGGAATGGGTATGAAACCAATGCTGGATCCCGGAAAGCTAAACATTTCTGAAAAGTAGACAAAATTCTGAATTCCGCAAGGGGTCATTTGTGTAGATCCTACAAGGTTTACCTACAGAAAATAACAGCTGAAATAAAAAAATATTGAAAGTGAGCTGAAAAAAACAGTCATTTTTCTCTACGTTTTACTCTGTAACTTTTCCCTGCAATGTCAGATTTTTTAAAGCAATATACCGTTACGTGTGCTGGACTCTTCCGGTTGCGAGGATATATAGGGCTTGTAGGTTCATCAAGATCCCTAGGTACCCAGAGCCAATAAACGAGGTGCACCTTGCAATGGGTTTTCATTCTATACCGGGTATAGAGCAATTTATTTGCTGAAATATAAAGAGTGACAAATAGGTATCAAGAAAACCTTTGTATTTCCAAAATGGGCATAAGATAAGGCGTTGAGAAGCAGTGGTTATTTGCACATCTCTGAATTCCGGGGTGCCCATACCAGCATGTGAATTACAGGCCATTTCTCAAATAGACGTCTTTTTTACACACTGTCTTACATTTGGAAGGGAAAAATGTAGAGAAAGACAAGGGGCAATAACACTTGTTTTGCTATTCTGTGTTCCCCCTAGTCTCCCGATAAAAATGGTACCTCACTTGGGTAGGCCTAATGCTCGCGACAGGAAACGCAACATGGACCCATCACATTTTTACATTGAAATCTGACGTGTTTTTTGCAAAGTGCCTAGCTGTAGATTTTGGCCTCTAGCTCAGCTGGCACCTAGGGAAGCCTACCAAACCTGTGCATTTTTTAAAACTAGACACCAAGGGGAATCCAAGATGGGGTGACTTGTGGGGCTCTGACCAGGTTCTGTTACCCAGAATCCTTTGCAAACCTCAAAATGTGGCCAAAAAAACACTTTGGCCTCACATTTTGGTGACAGAAAGTTCTGGAATCTGAGAGGAGCCACAAATTTCCTTCCACCCAGTGGTCCCCCAAGTCTCCCGATAAAATTGATACCTCACTTGTGTGGGTAGGCCTAGCGCCCGCAACAGGAAATGCCCCAAAACACAACATGGACACATCCCTTTTTTTGACAGAAAACAGAGGTGTTTTTGCAAAGTGCCTACTTGTAGATTTTGGCCTCTAGCTCAGCCGGCACCTAGGGAAACCTACCAAACCTGTGCATTTTGTAAAACTAGAGACCTAGGGGAATCCATGATGGGGTGACTTGTGGGGCTCTGACCAGGTTCTGTTACCCAGAATCCTTTGCAAACCTCAAAATTTGGCTAAAAAACACATTTTCCTCACATTTCGGTGACAGAAAGTTCTGGAATCTGAGAGGAGCCACAAATTTCCTTCCACCCAGCGTTCCCCCAAGTCTCCCGATAAAATTGATACCTCACTTGTGTGGGTAGGCCTAGCGCCCGCGACAGGAAATGCCCCAAAACACAACGTGGACACATCCCATTTTTTGACAGAAAACAGAGATGTTTTTTGCAAAGTGCCTACCTGTAGATTTTGGCCTCTGGCTCAGCCGGCACCTATGGAAACCTACCAAACCTGAGCTTTTTTGAAAACTAGAGACCGAGAGGAATCCAAGATGGGGTGACTTGTGGGGCTCTCAACAGGTTCTGTTACACAGAATCCTCTGCAAACCTCAAAATGTGGCTAAAAAACACTTTTTCCTCACATTTTGGTGACAGAAAGTTCTGGAATCGGAGAGGAGCCACAAATTTCCTTTCACCCAGCGTTCCCCCAAGTCTCCCAATAAAAATGGTACCTAACTTGTGTGGGTAGGCATGGTGCCCGCAACAGGAATAGATCACACAACGGTCAATGTTGGTCCTTACATGAGGCAGCTGTTGACCCTGGGGTGATCCATTCCTGACGCAGGCACTAGGTATAGGCACTCAAGTGGGGTAGTGTTTTTATCAGGACAGGTGAGGAATCACTGGGTGGTAGGAAGTTTGTGGATCCCAGCATATTCCTGTAGTTTGTGTGACAGAAATGCAAGTGAGTTTTTATTCAACATTTCAGCTTTGCAGGGTATTCTGGGTAAGAAAACTTTGGGGAATCCACACAAGTCACACCTCTGTGGACTCCCCCGAATGTCTAGTTTCCAGAAATGTTTGGGTTTAGTATGTTTCTCTATATGGCCGCAGAACCGAGGACCAAAAACACAGGTGCCTGCCTTACAAAACCAGTTTATTTTGTAATAGATAACTTTGATGTCTCCACAATACGATTTGGGCGAAGGAATTTGGGGCTGAACTAAATTGGGGAGCTCCCAAGAGAGCACTCTCTCTCTCTGCTTGCCGCCGCATTCACCTGCTCTCTGGGTTGGGCTAACCCACTATTACTCCGTTGCACAGACTGTGCTTGCGAAGGGACAGCAGGACTGTCCTCATCACCTCCCTCATAATTTACTGGAAGAGGAGTTATCGAATGGGACTCCTCCCATTGAAAAATGATTCCCAGAGTCTGCGCCATTGTCCTATCCCTCAGAACTGCCTTCAGAACTAATGATCAGTGATATAGACGGTTTAGCGTCTTTACGAGAATTGGAGATAGGGAAAGAACATGGGGAACAGATATGGAGCTATTAGAGGATTTAGATTTACAAACAGACTGTGCCAGCGGCAGCAGTTTCAAAGCAAAATCTAGATGTAATCCAGTCTTACCACATGATAATATTGATGCCTTTCATGAAGCAGTGACTTTTGAGCTGCTGAATTTGTGGAAGAGGTCGAAAGATGTCTATGCACAGAATCTAACAGCAGGTCAAAGAACAGCATTAATATCTCTTAAAAAAGCAACTTAATTTGTGATAAAGCCGGCAGATAAGGGCGGCAATGTAGTGTTATGGGACGCTATTAAGTACCAACAAGAAGTTAAGAGACAATTGCTAAATCCAGCATGTTATGAGAGGTCTACAATATTAGCTTACCGACACTCTATAAGCAGGTGTCATGATTTGCCTTTTGATGGGGTCAGCAGAGGTTTACTTTCTGATGATAAGTACAAGTTCCTACTAGTACAGAAACCAGTGGCACCTTGCTTTTATCTACTACCCAAGATTCATAAGGACATTGAGAACCCGCCGGGCCGCCCTATAGTATCAGCTAGAGGCAGTCTTTTGGAGAATGTTTCTATTTATCTAGATTATTTCTTGAGTCCGTATGTATTGAATCTGAACTCATAATACAGAGATACTACAGATTTTCTAACAAAAATACAGGACATTCCTTGGCAAACGAACTACATCATGGTAACTATAGATGTAGTATCATTGTACACTTGTATCCCACATGAGAAGGGAATCCAGGCATGTTGACATTTTTTTAGGGATAAACCAATCAGACTATTGGAACATTCTGAACTACTTCTGAACATGTTAAAATTTTGATTGGAAAACAATTTCTTTATTTATGAGGATCAATGGTATAGACAAACAACTGGGACTGCGATGGGAAGTTGCTTTGCTCCCAGTTATGCCTGTTTGTTTATGGGATGGTGGGAAACACAATGGGTGATGGCAGATGAAAAGAGGGAATGGTTCCAACATATTATATTTTGGACACAATACATCGATGATATATTCATGATATGGGAAGGTCCAGAAGCAGTATTATATGATTTTCTGAACTCATTACCAAACAGGGACCTAAATTTAAAATTTTCATTCAAAGTACACAAACAGGTGATGGAATTTTTAGACTTAGAGGTTTGTGTAAAAGAAGGTACATTACACACGAAATTGTTCAGGAAAAGCACATCAGGGAACAGCATATTACATGCAACAAGCCACCACCCTCCGAATGTAAAATGGAGCATACCTTACGGGGAATTATTAAGAGCTAAGAGAAACTGTAGTACCCCACAAAGTTTTGAGGAAGAGCGACTAACAATGACACAGAGATTTAGATCTAGAGGTTATCCATATAGAGTGGTAAAGAAGGCATGCCAAAAGACAGCGGAAGTTCAAAGGGCGGAACTATTGATTCCCAAAAAGAGAAGAGAAGGCACTAATACCCCGAGATTTGTGACAGTTTTTAATGCATATTCTTCAGAAGTTAAAAAGATTCTTATCAAATATTGGCATCTTATCAAGGCTGACAGAACAATTGGGCAGCTAGTTAGTCGTACTCCGTTGATAACCTATAAAAGAAGTAGTTCTTTAAGGGATATTCTGGTACATAGCTATACAAAGAAAAATAAAGAAACTTTCTTAGATAAATATCAAGGTTTTTATAAGTGTGCCAAGTGCAAAGCATGTAAATACAGTTCAAATCGGAAGCAATGTGAGTTACCCACGGGCAGTCGAGTGAATATTAAAAAGTATATCAATTGCAATTCAGATTTTGCCGTTTATGTAATAGAATGTCCATGTGGATTACAATATGTCAGCAGCACAATCTTTCCTCTGAAAAAACGTATTCTTGAGCACTGGAGAGCAATATCGAATAAGGATGCCACGTATCCAGTAGCGCGACACTGTAATCTTGAGCATGAGGGGAAAGTTGAGAAAATGAGATTTTTTGGTATAGACAGGGTCCTTGCCACTCCGAGAGGAGGGGACAGAGAAAAACAATTAAGGAGATTGGAGTCAGAATACATCATTCAGTTAAACAGTTGTTATCCCTGGGGATTGAATAAGGATGAGGAACCTTTTGTTCATATTGGTTAATATGATGATACCAAGGCAGGGTCTGATAATATCGGTTCAGGTTATTCATTATTTTCTGTTGAGAGGCCTACTTAAATATTAATTTTGATGATTTAGTGTGTTACAAATAGTGGCTCACCCAACGATATTATTTCGGATGACACTTGTTATTGAAAATGGGAAGAATAGATAAAATGGACATTTGAAAAGAAAATGTAAGTGAACAAATTTCTATGTATATATACAAACATATATTAAAAAAAAAAAAAAACTTTGAATTTTTTATCTTCTATGTCTATGGAAGAAGGTATATATAGTTAGTAAATGGGCGGGCCACATTCCTTCTGTTATATATGTATTGCAAGAGGGGCCAAGGAAGAAGACCGTGAAGGTTGAAACGCGTTGCCCTATGTTTCTGCTTTATGGATTTTTGCAATAAATGAAGACCATTGTTTTTGCAAGGAGTGCCAGACTTTGATTTATATACATTTTTTGGAGTGGATATATATATATATATATATCACTTTTATATGTGGGTCTGGTTTTCCTGGGGGCCGATCGCAGCCCCCAGGGAAACCACACATGTATTGACAAAAGTGACCTATATATATATATATATATATATACATATACACACACATATATATATATATACACATATAGAGATCTATCTCTATATAGATATATCTATCTACATATATATATATATATATATATATATATATATATATATATATATATATATATATCCATGTAGATATAGCTATATAGATATATCTATATATATAGATCTATAAATATATATAGATCTATTTTTTTTTAGTAGTTGTATGGCTTCCTTGGGGGCCAAAATGGCCCCCAGGGAAACCCTACAACTAGAAGAAAAAAAATATTGCCCCCACAGGGGGTCGCCCTGCCCACGGGCGACCCCCTGTCCATTGCTTTTTAAAAAAAAATAAAATTTAGCCCCGGGGGGGGGGGGCGCGATCTAAAGTGATCGCACCCCCCAGGGGGCACCTACCTTTTTTAAAAAAAATATGCCTCCGGGGGGGGCGGCCCATTTTCTGAGGGGGCCGACCCCCCCCAAGTGAAATCCCTGGTGTCTAGTGGTGTTTCCTGGCCAGGAAACACTTTCAGGAAGGCCTTGTAAGAAAGGGGAGAGTCTCCACTTTCTTACGAGGCCTTCCCGAATGTGGGAAAGGCTGTTTTCCCCATCGGAGCATGAAGCGGCCGTAACCGATGGGAAAATCTACATGTTGATTTCGGCGTGCTGATGTCACAAAGGGGCGGGTGGGGGGTGGGGGGAGACACGGAAAAGCTTCTGTGTCTCCCGGGGACAAAAAAATAAAATAAAATACTCGGGTGCGACGCACCCAAGGATTTATTAACCCCCTCCCTGGTGTCGGCCACTGGTCGGGACCCGCACCAGGGAGGTAGTGTGGCCGACGCCCGCACCCAAGGGGTTAGTTAATAAAAACCATAACAAATAATATATACAACTTATTATAAATAATGGTGAAAAAGAAGTAAGATAAATAAAATAGATAAGATAAATTGAAAAACAAATGTAACCCCACTGCGTAAGGACTTTTTTAAATGTACCAGGCTATGTCTGACTGTAGATAAAAAAACTATTTACTCTTCCTTGTGAAATGATGGGTCAAGGAAATCCAAAACAACATCTTGTATAAAATGTTCCTTTGCATCTGTATTTTTGACAGCAGTACTTCCCACATCTATAAGTTTCAAACCACAGAACCTGTTGACTCAGTCCTTTCTAACCCCCATCTTTTGGGGTGGCACATGTTACATGCTGTTCTATAAGCGACATGACAGACTCATCACTGTCTGTTCCAAATTTTGGTGCATCTTTTATCCATAACAGAGCGTGAAAATAAGGAGCACCTCCTTCTTGGTACTCTTTACGGCAAAAGAAATCAGTAACTTCACCAAGAGGAGGATTTGTTTTGTTGCAGATGAAAGACATCATGGCTTGAAACCAGTGGTTAAAATATCTGTGAACATTAGCAGGATCTAAGGAGTGAAGTCCTCCAGCTGGCTTAATCTTGATATCCTTAATGTTTGAGTTCACTTCTCACAAAAATTCACGCAGGTCATCCCACACATACTCAGCACAACTTGGTGTTTGAAACCAAGTAGGTGCTCCTAGGTTTCTCAACATGCATTTCAGCTCACCATGATGATGATACCAATACTCACTGTTGCCATGTTTGCATGCTATCAGATTAATCAAGTTGAATCCAAGCTTTTCGTCCTTTCTTTGAACCTTGTCAACAAAGTCCCTTGCAGAGAGATTTTGCAAATTCACTCCTGTCTGTAGAATATGGATTACTGCATAAAATAATCCTGACAAGTCACTGCCAAATAATAGATGGAATATACAAGAAGTACACTGGTGAAATATAGGATCCTCTGAATATAATCTGGTTGACCAATATTTAGCTGCTGGTATCTGTACAGGGCGATCATCATAGTGTCCACCTTCTCTAGTGGGAAACAGTTGTGGAAAACAGCAAACCTCTAAACTTTTCCCCCATACATTCATGGGAGCACCTTTTGCTTGCATCATTTGAAGAGGATCATGGAACAACCAATACCCTCATTAGAATGCAGAGGATGGATGCTATAGAGTTCGTACATCTCTTCTGATCTCAATCGATCCACCTTTTCAATCTGACCAATTGACGGTAATGTTCCATCCTCCAAAAGAGTTATATGTTGATCAACATCATCATTTTTATTATAAATGTTATTTTGTACCAGGTATAACATTGCTTTTTAGTTTTATTAACATCCACAAACTCCTGCCATTTGTTTTGTTCTTTGTAGGGGCACCATTTACTAAAATAGTAAGTGGGCCTTTAAAATCTTTTTGCAAGTACACAACTCTACCTTTAAGACATTTCTGTAGCTCTGTTACAGGAAATTTTCCTGTTTTTGGTTCCATGTGAACTATAGCTTGGAAAGGATGTCTGGATTGTAGGAGAATTGATCGCAAATATTTAGATCTTGAAGTTCTTGTGGAAATGAAACTAATTCTAACTTGTTTTGTTCCACTCTAGCTGGCATTTTATTATCCTCTAACTTATCATAGCAGTACTTACATATAATTTTCCCTGTGGACATATCAAACTGTTACTATACAAACGAAATAGGCACCAAATTCTTGTCACTTATCTCTGTTCTCTTCTTCAGTTTTTGAGTACACAACAATATTTCTAGTTTTACTTTCATAGTAAGTGAGTCGACGACATAAACAAACTCAGTTTGGTTTCTCTGAAGAAACTGTGTTGAACTTCCTAATCTCTTCTCTAAAGTTATCAACATGAATACCTGCGTCCTATTCCTCTACACCTCCAGACACCAGCTCCCCATTTTCTCTACACTACTATTCAGGACCAAAAAAACAAAGCTGTACATCTTAACAAAGTTTTTCCACCTCGACTACTATGGCATGCAAAAGAGCTTTGTTCATTTTTCCTAACCATAGGGCAGGAGTTTTGACATAGTTAAGCCTCCAAACTGAAGTTTGTATTTTCGAATGAGCAGCTAACATTCTAGAGCGATGAAAGGTGCTTTGGCACACTTTCTTCGATGGACATGTTTTGTATACTTCCTTACTCTGCATGGATCTAATCCTTGTAATTTACCTACTTTCTTTTTCAGACTTTTGCTGGGAAATATACGAAGGAAAGTTCTCAACATATCAATTGATTCTTGTCTTATACTGCAAATATGACTCTAGTTTCATTTGTACACAGTTTCTTGTCTACCCCTTCCCTTTACCTCTTCAGCTATCATATCTTCAACATGTCTAGATACTATCTCCTCTTTTGGAATGGGAGTACCATCTTTCATCTCATACCCTCATCCGTATGATTCAACTGCATGCACTAATGTGTTCTCTTGCAAGTAAATGTCTTTATTAAAATAAGGCTGAGCATTGGAAGTATGCTTCCATTCACCATTGAAACTTTTGCAGAAGTTATGTCTATTTACAAGTCTTTTCCTTTGGCTTCTTTTAGTCATAGACAACACAATTTAACCAGTGTCCTCATTCTGCTCAGAACCAAAATAAATAGCTTTCTCTTCAGGGCAAAGGCCTTATCAACTACAACCTCAAAACGTTCCCTTTTGTTTGATTGCTTCTATTCTATTTTTATACTGCTGCATAGTTCTTACGAGATTCTGAATTACCCTACTGCAAAACATTCTAACTCTTATTTCTTTAAACTACTTCTGTCTTTTGATTAAAGATTCAGGTTTATCGTTTGATTTTTTTACGCTTAATGGCATGCATGTTTTCTGCTTTCCTAGCCAATTTAACTGTTTGCTTTGTATTCACTTGCTTTTGCTCACTTTGCAGTTTTCCACATACTATTTTAAGAACCTTTTTTGTTTTCTTATCAGCAGCTCTTTTCTCTTTGATGACATTTTCTGCATTTTACCCTTTTTGTTTCTCAGGTGTGAGGAGTTAATATCCTTTCTTCTGTTGCTTTATTCTTTCAGTTTTCAAAGGCATTGTAAATTCTCTTCTTTTAAGTGTTGGTAGATGTTTGCAAAGATAAAAAAGACATATATTTAGCTTACCTTTAAATACTTTTAAATTATATTTTTAAGCATTTTACTAATGCCAAGTAGTGTCAGTGAAATGCCAAACGGAGAATGCGCAGTGGTAGGCCAAGCCATGTTTAAAGTACTACTTGTCTGAATAGGCAAGTAGATTGTGTCAGTACTTGATTAAATATCTGAGTCATTGTGTCCCCCTATGAATGTGCCACCAGATGTTGAAGTAAGTATGCTGGTATATGGCTGGCTGTTTTAGTAACTGCATTGCTCTCTAAATGTGTTTGTACGTGGCAGTATTAATGGCTCACTGTCTGTGTTGCTGCGTACAGAGCTATAAAAATGTGTGTTCAACCGGCTCTAATACTCCTTCACACATAATTTCTGTCTGGATATGTGCGTGAATATATAAGTGTCTCTGTTGCTCTCTGCCTGGGTGTGTAAGTGCCTGTCTCTGTAAATAGGTGTGTGAGTTATAGTATGGGTGGACCCTGGATGTATTGCTGGGCGTAGGGGTCTACAATTGCACTAGTAACTGAGTACATCCGAAAAGGTAATAGCTTATGTTTTAACCACAAAGCATCCAGCTGCATGGCCTATCTACAGCATAGCTCAGAGATGAGTTATGCTTAGTACAAGAAGAGTTTAAAGCTTGTCAAGGAGGTGTTAATGCCAAGCTGAGATGGCAGTAAAACTGCAGACACAGTCCCTGCAGTACTAAGCCTGAGCCATGTTTAAAGCACTGCTTGTCTGGATAGGAGACTATGGGGGTCATTACAACCCTGGCAGACAGTGTTAAAGCGGTGGTAAGACCGCCAACAGGCTGGCAGTCTTTTTGTGAGTATTATGACCATGGCGGTTACCGCCATGGTCATCCGCCGCTTCTCCGTTCCGCCCGCCAGGGCAGAGACAACCGCTGGGCTGGAGACCTGGGTCTCCAGCCCGGCGGCTGTGACAATAACGCCGCCGGTATTTTGACCCGGCTTACCGCCGTGGATTTCCAGCGGTAGGAACCACCATGAAATCCATGGCGGTAAGCACTATCAGTGTCAGGGAATTCCTTCCCTGGCACTGATATGGGTCTCCCCCACCCCCCACCCCCATCCCTACTCCCTCCCCTACACCCCCTACCGCCCCTGCCACCCCCCAAAGGTGGCAGGACCCCCTCCCCACACCGAACCCCGACATTACCTTACACATACACACCCGACACGCACGCAGGCACCACCAACACACATACACACACACACCGACATACATGCCAACATCCACACACACAGTCAGACACGCACACCCACATTCAAACATACATGCACACATCCATACAGACATACCTACAGACATACACGCACTCATTCCCAAAACACGCAACAGCCCCGCAAGCATACACGCACCCACACACCCCCTCTACATACACAGACACACACTCCCATGCACCCACACAACACACAACACCCCCCCACCCCCCCTCCCCTAACGGACGATCGACTTACCTGTTCCGTCGATCCTCCGGGAGGGGACGGGAGCCATGGGGGCAGCTCTGCCGACACCACACCACCAACAGAACACCGCCGCACCAAATTACAGGACGTGATTTGCTGGGCGGTGTTTTGTTGGCGTGTTGGTGGAGCAACCTCCACTTGCCCGCCGCCCGTCAGTATGGCTGTTGGCGGCTCTCCGTCGGAAAAACAACGGAGGGCAACCAACAGTCATAATACGCCGAGCGGCAGTCCCTGCAGTACTAGGCCTGAGCCATGTTTAAAGCACTGCTTGTCTGGATAGGAGACTATGTTCTGTCACTAATTGACTACATATGCTACTTAGTACATGAGTCTCTTCAAGGGTGTCCCATCAGATGTTTAGATAAATATGCTGGTATATGAGTGGCTCTTTTAGTAACTCCAAAGGTCTCTAAATGTAAATCACTGTATAAGTGATGCACTACCTGTGTTACTGAGTATAGTGATAAGTAACTGTGTGTGGAACTGGCTCTAATTGTGCTAGATATATAACTGTTGTGTGGTTATGTGAATAAATGAATAAATTACTCTATTGCTACCTGACCCAGTGTATCAGTGGCTGAATGCTTCTGTAAATACGCATGTGAGTTGCAGTATGGGTGGGAGACTAGATGTATTACTGAGCGTAGGGATCTGCAAATGCGCGTTTAAGTGACTGAAACTGGAAAGGGCATCTTTTATTTTGACCAGAAAGCACCCTGCTGTATGGCCTACCTACAGCCTAGTTGAAGGGTGAGTTATTTGTAGTTCAACAAGAGTTTAAGACCTGGCCATGAGGTTTTCTAATGCTAACTGGAGCTGGCAGTAAAACTGCTCACACCGACTCTGTAGTAATAAGCCCATGCCATGTTTAAAGCATTACTTGTCTGAATAGCAAGTAGGCTGTGTCACTACTTGACTACATATGTCAGTGACTATATAAGTCCCTCTATTTGTGTTTTTACCAGATGTTGAAGTTTTCTTAACTGCATGGTTCTCCTAATATGTTTAAATGAGTTTGTAAAGTATGTCATGCACCCACTAAGAGACCCACTCAAACACTCATACAGCCACTCACAGAAAAACTCAGATACTCATACACCCACTGACAGACCCATTCAGAGACTCATGCACCCATTTAGAAATCTACTCAGACACTCATGCACCCAGTCACAGACCCACACAGGCACTCATGCACACACCAGACCCACGTAGACACTCATGTACCCACTCACAGACCCACAGTCACACTCGTGCACCCACTTCCAGATCTACTAAAGCACTCATGCACCCACTCAGGCACTCATACACTCACTTACAGACTCACTGAGGCAATTCCACACCCACTCATAGAGCCACTAAAATACTCATGCAGCCACTGACACTCCTACTGAAGCACTCATTCACCCACTCACAGGCCCACTCAGTCATTCATTCACCCACTCACAGATCCAGTCAAACACTCACTGAGCCACTCACAGACCCACTAAGGCACTCATGCATCCACTCACATACCCACTCAGACACTCATGCAGCCACTCACAGATCCAGAGAGTTGGGTGGTTGTGTCAGCCCAGCGCTAGTTCCTGGTTGCCAAGGTGACTGGGTCTGACAACCCGAGGAAGCCTCAGATCACCACGGCAACTACCCCAAAGCGATTGAACAAAGTACTTGGCCGATGGGCGACTGATAAGAGAAACACACAGAGGAACAACAGGAATTAGGATGCTACAGACAAGAGAAATGGAGGGAAAGAATGTGGCAAGCACACAAACCAATGAAAAGCGAGGAAAGGAGATAAGCCCCTTTTAAAATGTATTTGAAATACAATAGATTTCACAAGAAGAACGCAAGCACAGTGCAGGCAAAACCTAATAAGATTTATATTAAATATAATTGGTTTTACAAGCACAGTGCATGTGCTGTGCAGGCAAAACCTAAAAAAGCATTTTTTCTGGACCAAAAGCTACCTTTCTACCAAATATGGTGTAATTCCATCCAGCGATTTGTGCTGTAGCTGTGTTAAAAAACCCTATTTGAATTAAAATGGGAAACACACTTTGTTTGCCCCCCCAATGGAAGGTAGGTCCTAACTATAACTACCTACTGCCAGTAGGCATTTATAGTTAGGACCTAGTTTCCATGGAAAAAGCATTTTTTGACTTGGCTATATGTTTGGTGCTGTTTGAGGGATCTTCATAACATTTTCCAAATCAAGGGGGTCATTACGACCCCGGCGATCGGTGGTATAGTGGAGGTATTACCACCAACAGGCTGGTGGTACCTTCCTCCACTATTATAACCTTGGCGGTTCGGCCAAAGCCAAACAGCCAATGTACCACACCAACCGCCACAGTGGTAACAATCGCCGGGATGGAGACTACAGCCTCCAGCCCGGCGGCCGTCACTAGGCTGCCCATGGCATTTAGACACCGCCCACCGCCATGGTTTCAGTGGTTTCTGTGCCGCCACTGAAACCATGGCGGTAGGCAATATCAGTGCCAGGGAATTCCTTCCGTGACACTGATAGGGGTCTTCCCCGCCCCCCCACCCCAGATCCCTCCCCTACCCTCCCACTCCTGACCCCCGCACATTTACACACATACAGCACATACATACACACCCATACACACACGCATACACACATTCACCCACCCATTTGTACATTCATACGCACTCACAGCAGCACTCACGAACATACATCCAGGCACACACACAATCTCACGACACAACATGCACGTACACTCATACCCACTCATGCACTCACGCATTACCCATGCATGCACACATTTACAGACACTCACACACCCCCCACACACGCACACACACCCCCCACCCCTCTCTCCTGTTAGAGAACCCGACTTACCTGCTTGTAGGGGGTCCTCCGGCAGGAGACGGGAGGCAGCGCTGCTGCCAGCAGCAGCGTACTGCAGGAAAACACTGCCAGGCCGTATCATGGAACATGATACGGAGGCGGTGTTTTGCTGGTGTGGTGCTGCTGCTGGCAGCAATGCCACTTTACCGCCGTCCGCTGCCAGGACCGTAGATGGAATTCCGACAGTCTTCTGGCGGAATTCCGTCTACGGTCATAATGCAATGGATGGTCTGTAGCCACGGTGACAGTATGTTGGCGGCCGTCGCTGTGGCGGTAGCGGCATTTTCCGCCAATATCATAATGAGGGCCAAGGTGTGCTCAATGGTGTTGTTGTGCATGGAAAGTTTTGGGGAGGTCCGTTAAGCAGGGCCTGAGAAAAACAGGGGGGTCAATAAAAAAGTGCATTCCAAATGCTGTGTGACATTCTGAGGTATATCCCAGACTTCTTGAACTATTTCATTATAAAACTAGCAAGAGACCAGAGAACAAGCCTTTAACCCGCAAAAATGCTCTGCAACAGGTTTACAAAGCTGCTGAAGGTACAGGACAGATTCCAGAGTCAAGTGACGTTGTCCTGAATATGGTCTCTGATAAACATCTATTAGACTGAGCGTGTAAACGTCTTGTTCTCATAAGACAAACGGAAGTGAAACCTGCGATCTTGCCACTGTTGCCAGACTCTAAAAAGAATTGCCAGGTTTTGATTCAGTTTATAAAGCCTCACCATGTGACCACCTCTTTTGAGATGACCCCTAACACTGTATTGACTTCAGTTCGATCCTCTGTGGGGCATTCAACTCCATGAACTTGTAGTGAACCAAAGGACAATCACTCTTGACAGCAACGGTGGCTTAGGGATGCAACACTGACTCAGTAATTTCTCCAACTGCCCAAGAAATTACTAAAGTACTCATAATGAAGTTTCTGCTGCATCTATTGCACAAGTGACTGATCCAATGTCTGCTACTTTAATGCCACAACATAGCTTTTTATTTTCTTGAACCGTGGTGAGGATAACACTTGCCCATCCAGACTCACCAACATCGTGAAAAGTTTTGAAGATGACCATATTCACTTGAAATATACACATGCATTAGAGTCTCTGGAGTTACTTTCAGACTTTTGAATAGCACTTTCGTTTTTGTTGCACATATGCTACATAGGCAATAGCTTCATGAGGATTCAACTTCCAAACTCATCAGTATAGAATGAGAGCCAATATTGTAATCTTATCACATCCAGGGGACTACATTGCCTGGTAGAATCACTTCCAAATCTGCTAAAAAATGCATCTTTTGAAATAAGTGTCAGATACAATGACCAGTATGGATGGTATAAGTATTCTTTGTATCTCTATACTTTCAGATGATAGTATATCTTCAGGCCTCATGCTAGTCCATGGGATACGGAAGCTACATGTAGACAGTGGCTGATTTTAGGTTATATACATCTTTTGAAGACATGAAGCTCTATTGGACGTGGATTTTTACAAAAGTCTCTTGATTTCATCATTATGGTCACTAGTACTAATACCGTGCTAATGTTTTTCATAACATCAACATATTCAACCAATTGGAGCATTGCTCAATAAAAACGTATTCATAATGGACCTTCCTTCCTTGCATACTTTTGCAATGGTTCCAGACAAGAAGTTCAATCATTTTATTTCTTCTAAGAAACTGGCGTGTTGCAAAAAGCTCTGGCTACCATACCAAAGACGATTTATTTGCTGGTTTCCTTTGTTTCTAAAAAAAATACCTTTTTATTAGTTTTATAAAGTTTTGTCAGCCCAGGAAGCAACAGGCATAGATCAGTGTCACACAGCTTCAGATCCCACATTAAATGGAGCACTTTGTCCATTAACTTCACCAGCTCAATTCCATGTCACAACAGCAGGCTGAAATCCTCTCGTGGTGCATGAACATTGTCTGTCCATTTCCCCCATATTCTGTTAGTGGAATCTTCTGTGAGGGTGCAGTAATTCAAGTCTCAAAGCCACTCTGACACTGCTGGGGGGCTGGTTGCCTTCTAGTGCCCGACAATGTCCTCCTTTGTCAACAAATAACCAATGTTTAACTATGTTTTATCTCCACGTGATCCAGCCCATTCAGTTTGTATGTCCAAAATGAAACGTCTGGGGTCATGTGCATCTGGCATGCCGATCACCATCTGCAATATACAATTAATCTGAGGCAAGTATGCCTGAATCCTTTGGAGTCCATACCATGTGCAAAAATATACCAGTTATCATATAGCTTCTTGTGCAGGGGGGTTACTAGTGGATCCTCATCTCATGCATTCTATCAGGAGTATAGTAGACTCTCTGAAAGTATTTAAATTGAATAAGAAGCAATTTAACCAAGATTGCCAACATTCTAACAGAAATCCTGGCCTCAAATCAGTCATCATCTTCTGGAATGCCCAGATCCCTGGAACATCCACATACCTGGCAACTCACACGGTGGCACCATGTGTCAGACGATATTGGCTCAATTCACATGGTCTCCCAGTGAAGAGCCAATATGACATGGTAATTTCATAACCCGGACTCAGTGTTGCCAGACTGGGCGTTTTCCTACACTAATGGGCTACATTTTTCTCATTTGTGTAGAAAAAAGCACCACTGGCGGCCACGGAGTCATTGGCTGGATTATAACTGTTTAACATACACTTTTGGTGCCTGCTGCCCACCTTATGGAGACACACAGCACCAGAAACTGTCCTGGTGGGTCCCTGCCTTAGTGTAAAGGCGACAGCTGAGTGCAACCAATGACAGTGCGAGTAGGGCTTGGGAATACATTTGCTGGCTCCTCCATGGACGTGTTGAAGCCTCATGTGTCCTGAGTGAGACCAACAGATCTGCGTCCTGCCCAAGTTCGCCCGCCCCAGCATAGTGCGCATCCCACCTCTAGTCAGTCATGTGAGCTAGGAGATTTAATACCTTCCAGTGCCATCGAGATGCACAGTATGGAAAGAGAGACGCTTAGTTTGCATATATGTTCTAGCAAGTGCTCCCTTCATTTTCATCTCCCTCTATCCCATTATCTCACTGGTAACAATGCAATCTACTTTGGAGCAGATATAGGGGGTCATTCCGACCCTGGCGGTCCATGACCGCCAGGGCCGGGGACCGCGGAAGCACCGCCAACAGGCTGGCGGTGCTTCCTGGGCTATTCTGACCGCGGCGGTAAAGCCGCGGTCAGAAAAGGGGAACCGGCGGTTTCCCGCCGGTTTCCCGCCGGTTTCCCGCCGGTTTCCCGCCGGTTTCCCGCCGGTTTTCCCCTGGCCCAGGGAATCCTCCATGGCGGCGCTGCTTGCAGCGCCGCCATGGGGATTCCGACCCCCTTCCCGCCACCCTGTTTCTGGCGGTTCTTACCGCCAGGAACAGGATGGCGGGAACGGGTGTCGTGGGGCCCCTGGGGGCCCCTGCACTGCCCATGCCACTGGCATGGGCAGTGCAGGGGCCCCCTAACAGGGCCCCACAAAGATTTTCACTGTCTGCTTAGCAGACAGTGAAAATCACGACGGGTGCCACTGCACCCGTCGCACCCCTGCAACTCCGCCGGCTCCATTCGGAGCCGGCTTCCTCGTTGCAGGGGCTTTCCCGCTGGGCCGGCGGGCGGCCTTTTGGCGGTCGCCCGCCGGCCCAGCGGGAAAGTTGGAATGGCCGCCGCGGTCTTTTGACCGCGGGGCGGTCATTCGGCGGTGACCGCATGGCGGGCGGCGACCGCCGCCCGCCGCGGTCAGAATGACCGCCATAGTCACCTACCATTACTAACAATTCTTTTGCTCAAAATAAAATACCAGCATGTCATTAGTTATGGCTTTTAAAATCAGTGAAAGAATAAATAAAATTACAGTCTATGCGCATGTAGTGTAATGTGTTCTTTTTTTTTCACTGTTGACAGAAGGCAAGGAAAACATCATTCACTCAAGGACCAGTACTGGGTAGCAAAGGAAGCAATGCAAAGCTGCTAATGTAAATAAAGTACTTAAATGTTTACAATAATGTTATTATTTAAAGCACAGTTATTGCACATGCAGCAATTAATAAACTATGTGGTAATGCCCACAATAAGCATGCCATGTTTTGTGTTTTGACTCCGATGCAGCAGCCCCGCGTGCCACTATGCCCACTCCCATGAACCAGCTGTTGGATCGTACTGTGGAAAAGTTTCCAAGGTTGGCAGGTCTGCATCTACCCCTGAAGTTTTTTAGATGGGTCTAGTACATTGTTATGTGTATTTGTAAAGCAAACTAACCACCTTGGAGGGCATCTTGGTGCTGAGCAGTTGTGATGCCTAGTCCTGCCTATGGTGGTTCGGTTAAAAAGCAAGTCTCCCACCTCTAGTGGAACCCAAAAAGAAAGGAGGAGGCTCCTATGCGGAGTTGGAGGCCATTCCATGCACTGGGAGTGATGTAAGAGAATTTCCGTCTTCCAGATCTAGAAGTATGCGTGGGGTATGTGAAGGTAGGAGTTCTGTGGAGATGCGGTATCTGGGTGATTGGTGGAAGGACATGAGACTGTTCAGGTAGATGGACGATGAGTTGTGGAGTGCCTAGAATGTCTGTGAGGAATTTGAACTGAAAGCATTTGTGTATTGGGAGTCAGTGGAGTTCCCTGAGGTATGGTGTTATGGGAGTTCTGTGTGGGTGGTTGAGGATGAGTCTGGCTGCCAAGATCAGAATAGTTTGTTGTCTTTTAGTGAGTTGCTTGGTGATCCTGGCATAGATAGTGTTCTCATCGTTCAACTTGCAGGTGACAAAGGCATGAGTAGTAGTTTTTCTAGTGTTGCTTGGGAGCCTTTTGAAGAACCTACTCAACATCTTCAGGATGTGGAAGCAAGATGCAGTGACAGCGTTGACTTGTGAGGTCATGACCAGTTGGCTGTTGGTAATTATGCTGATGGTTCATGCTGTGGGTTCTGGGTGTGGAAGTCTGTCTGAATTCGGCCAGCCAACAGTTAGAGTCTCATGATTAGGTGTTCTTGCTGAAATCCCTATTTCTGTCTTGTTGATGTTGAGCTTGAGACAGTTTGGATTTTATCTAATTAGTTTCTTCGGTCATACAGACAGTGAACCTGTGTCTAGTACTGGGGGTCTTGTCTGAGAGAGAGGGTATGAGTTGGATGCAGTCAGCTTGGGAGAGGATGCTGATTTTGTGTGAGTTGATGACGTTGGCCAGAGGTATTATGCATGCATTAAAGAGGGTGGGGCTGAGTGATAAATCTTTAAGCACTTCACAAATCACAAGTTCATTTATGGGCTTTGAAGGCATACGGTACCAGGTTAACAGCTTGTGTTCCATCCTTTAAAAAAGAGCAGATCCATGGTAGAGCGGGTCCTTGGATTCCAATTTCATGCAGGTGCCTGATGAGGATTGGGTGTGAGACTGTTTCAAATGCTGCAGAGGTCCAGGAGAATGAGGGCTGCATTTCTCCTCTGTCAAGGATCATATGGATGCAATCTCTGGCGGCAATGAGTGATAATTCTGTACTGTGGTTAGGCCTGAATCCTCACTGCGTGGAGTCAAGGAGCTGGTGGCTGCTGAGGTGGATGGTGAGGCGTCAGTTGATTAGTTTCTCTGAGACCTTTGCCGGATATGGTAGGAGGGAAATGGGCCTGAAGCTGCAAAGTGTGGCTGGGTCAGCGGATATTTACTTGAGCAGGGGCATGAAAGCGTCTTGTTTTCCGGTGACCGAGAATATGGCTGAGGCCTTGATGATGGTGGTGGTCACTGATTGGTAGGAGTCCTTTGGAGAAAGTGTGGTGGAGGCAAAGATCAGATGGAGTCCTCAAGTGGATGTTTTTTATGGTAGCAGCAATTTTGATGATGGTGACGGCAGGCCACAAGGTCAGAGTTCTTTCATTGGCTGTGACAGGAAGTTTAGTTGCAAAGGTGATGGGGTCTGTTTGAGGGTTGAAGTTGCTGTATATGGAGGGGATCTTGTTACAGAAGAATTTTGAGATCTTGTTGCAAAGGTGTTGTTATGGGGTGATGTTGCTGGAGGCAACAGGTGGCACAGTGAAATTTTAAATGATGGTGAAGATTTCCTTACTGCTATGTTGGTGCGTTCTGCAAGAGCTGTGTGCTCAGTGTTCTGCAACTGCAGGTGGTGCCGTCTTGGGGCTGATTTGAAGCTCACTTTACTTATGGTGTCTTGACTTGTTCTCCATTTGCTCTCCAGTTGCTTGCAGTGGCATTTTGTCTGCCTGAGTTCCTCTGTGTACTAGCGAGCTTGTGGCCAGGGTCTTGCTGTTGGTTTGTGTAAGAGGGGAGCCAGGGTGTCGGCACATGGGGAGATCCAGCTGCTGAGATTCTTGATAGCTTTTGGCAAGCTGCCAGGGAGCTTTGACCAGTGCTTGGAGAGGTCTTGTGTAGTTACTACTGGTGCCCGATATAGTCTGCAGAAGCCCATTCTGTCTATTTTTTCCAGGACAAGCTTAGATTCTATCAGATTAAAATCATGGATAGAGTATTATATATATATATATATATATATATATATATATATATATATATATATATATATATATATATGAGAAAACAAACTGGTCCTGCTTCTGGCGCGCTCTTTCATGTTGGTGCAGGTGTGAGGAATGGACCATTTCCTCTCATGAATCCAAAAACAAACAGTTGCAAGCAACTTCACCATCACACTCCAGGAGGAAATCATTTCTTTTTATTGCAGTCAGGATTAAATCACCATCCTTCACCACTGACGCGTTTCGACCTACTGGTCTTGATCACAGTAACTTAGTCCTATCTCCATTGTCTAAATGAATATGTGCAAAGAATATCACTATTCACAACAAACATTATATTCATTTCTATTTTGTTGGTACTATTAACCTTGCTTAATACAATTACCTCTGTGGTTGCTATATGTACCTGATAATAGATTGGTGCACTTATCTATTATTGTTTTCATACTTTCTCATATACATCCTAAATTTACCTCATGTTCTCTACAAATGAAAGGGGAGGAGATAGAGAGTTACAACTGAGACGTTTGGAGTCACGGTTCATAATACAGCTCAAAACCAAAAGCCCGAGGGGTCTGAATGGGGATGAAGAATTACATTATCATCTGTAGGTTGAGGATATATAACGCTCTTGCTAACAGTTATTAGATAAGATTACCTGTGGATGTGTGGATAGAGGATATTTATAGATAAATATCAAGGAGAAAATGAGGTAAATTTAGGATGTATATGAGAAAGTATGAAAACAATAATAGATAAGTGCACCAATCTATTATCAGGTACATATAGCAACCACAGAGGTAATTGTATTAAGCAAGGTTAATAGTACCAACAAAATAGAAATGGACATAATGTTTGTTGTGAATAGTGATATTCTTTGCACATATTCATTTAGACAATTTGTGTAGCGTAGGGCACGTTCTGTGGTGGTGGGGAGCTTGGTTTATAATGCACAACATTTAATTTATTTTTAATAGACTACATGTCCCACAATGCACCAATAGGGGTCATAGGAGAGACACTATAAATAGGGGACATGGAGATAGGACTAAGTTACTGTGATCAAGACCAGTAGGTCGAAACGCGTCAGTGGTGAAGGATGGTGATTTAATCCTGACTGCAATAAAAAGAAATAATTTCCTCCTGGAGTGCGGTGGTGAAGTTGCTTGCAACTGTTTGTTTTTGGATATATATATATATATATATATATACATACATATATATATATACATATATATATATATCCATATATATATATACATATATATATATATATTGTTTGAAATGGGGCTTCTGGTTGGCTAGGGTATGCACCTAAGCCAGGCAGAACCCACCCACTCTAGTCAGGGCAAGGGAGTTACACGTCCAAGATAACCCCTGCTCACCCCCTTGGTAGCTTGGCACGAGCAGTCAGGCCTAACCCTGAGGCAATGTGTAAAGCGTTTGCACAACACACACAACACATGTGACGCAAAATGTACACCACAAAGTAAACACAACACTGAACTATGTAAAAGTAAACTGTATTGCACAAAACATAATTAGACCAACATTACACATTAGCAATATCCTGCTACCTTAGCAGGAAACTGTGCACACAGGCCCTGCGCTAGCAGGCCTTAGATAGGTTTAACAGGCTGCTTCCATGGGTGGCGCAAGCAGCGCTGCAGTTCCACTAGTAGCATTTACAGGCCCTGGGTATAGGGATACCACTTTACAAGGGACTTATAGGTAAATTAAATATGCTAATTAGATATAAGCCAATCATACCAATTTTATAAGGTAGAGCACATGCACTTTAGCACTGGTTAGCAGTGAAAAAGTGCTCAGAGTCAACATGTCAGCCAACATAGGTCAGAGAAATAAGGAGGCAAAAAGTCTGGGGAATGACCCTATAAAAGGTCATGGAGCCAGCCTCGGGTGCAATTAGATCATGGACAAGGCATGAGACACAACAACTCCAACCAAAGCTATATTTGACTACTATCAATCACGAGCGACAAAGGTTTTTACTTACGAGACTACGTTTAAATACCTGACATTACCTGGTAGCATTTCCAGTATGTGGAACCTGGTTTAAGAACGTTCATCCTTGTCGCTGTGATGGAAAGACATCTCAGAGTACATTGCACTTTATTCTCTTTTGCACTTTATATGTTGTTCCAAGAAAAGGTTTTTACGTCCGCTATTTTTATCTAAAAGTATTAGAACTAGTCAGCTTGCTTATTCACATTTACATAATCTGGGAAATATGGATATAATTCAGGCTGTGTTAAATTTTATATATGCTGCTCATGGTATTCGTAAAATGTATTAAGAATGCTTTTTAGCAAATTTATGATTGAGAAATTTGTATGTTGTATTTATTGGATGTCTTTTATGGTCTTTTTGTACCGAATAAAGCAATGAATGATGACCCTGTAAAAGGGCCAGGTCCAACAATATATATATATATATATATATATATATATATATATATATATATATATATATATATATATATATATATATATATATATCCAGAGCATACTGTATCTGAAAAAAGCTAAAGAATTTCAACTTATGTAAGCCATTTACTACTCTTAGTCTGCATATGATTTTAATTATGTTGATGCCCAAACATTCCCCAACTCAAAGATGCCTACCCTGTCCCAGGCTCTGAAACCCTCCAGTTTGCAAAAGTGCCAAGTAGAAAAACTACCTTCTCTTCGCAGTTTGGCAACTAAGTGTTCTGTTGTTATTAGATTTTCTTTGTTGTTTCTCACCAAACAACCCTCACATCCAAGTACTGCATATCGCTACTTCTTCAATTTTTTTCTGTTACATTACTTCTATATCTGTAGTAATGAAGTACTTTATAGATGCACATGTTTTCTACATGAGGACTCCTTCTGGGGCATTATGTGTCCTTCATATTAGATTTTACAATGTCTCTACTTTCCAGGTGAAGCTTTGCTAGATGTTGAATTTCTGGGAAAGACTTTAACACTCTATTTCATGTGTTTTCAAGCCCTATAGTTACCAAACAATTCCCCTTGACTTTGAGAACAAACTAGCCGAGCCAACCTGTCCATGCACTCATACAACCCATTTCTATAGGCAAGCTTTTTGAAGCTGAAAATTTTCAATTTCTTAGTAAGACTCTTTTCTGCAGAAATGACCTCCCACATCTCTTTCATTTCTGTTTTCTCAGATTTTGAGATATAATAAGTAATGTACTGAGCTACAGCAATGAAGTTATCTGCAACAACCTAAATGTCCATGTTCACGTTCCACATCTTCAAAATGACTGGATTATAGTCATTAATGTACTTTGAGGGATCAATTCTTTTCAGGCTGTAAGTATTTTTTGGTCACTTTTGTGTCAAGGTACGTCATTGTCAACGTTCTTGTTTAGTTAGTAAAAACCATAACAAACAAAATACACAACTTATTATGAATAATGGTGAAAAAGAAGTAAAATAAATAAAATAGATAAGATAACTTGAAAACAAAATGTACCCCCACTGCGTAAGGACATTTTTAAATGTACCAGGCTATGTCTGACTGTAGATAAAAAACTATTTACTCTTCCTTGTGAAATGATGGGTATAGGAAATCCAAAACCACATCTTGTATAAAATGTTCCTTTGCATCTGTATTTTTGACAACAGTACTTCCCACATCTAGAAGTTTCAAACCACAGAACCTGTTGTCTCAGTCCTTTCTAACCCCCATCTTTTGGGATGGCACATGTTACATGCTGTTCTATAAGAGACATGACAGACCCATGACTGTCTGTTCCAAATTTTGGTGCATCTTTTATCCATAACAGAGCATGAAAATGAGGAGCACCTCCTGCTTGGTACTCTTTACGGCAAAAGAAATCAGTTACTTCACCAAGAGGACGATTTGATTTGTTGCAGATGAAAGACATCATGCCTTGAAACCAGTGGTTAAAACATTTGTGAACATTAGCAGGATCTAAGGAGTGAAGTCCTCCAGCTGGCTTTACTTTGATATCCTTCATGGTTGAGTTCAAACATGAGAACATTTCAAGCAGGTCATCCCACACATACTCAGCACAACTTAGTGGTTGAAACCAAGTAGGTGGTCCTAGGTTTCTCAACATGCATTTCAGCTCACCATGATGATGATACCAGTACTTGCTGTTGCCATGTTGGCATGCTATCAGATTAATCAAGTTGTATCCAAGCTTTTCGTCCTTTCTTTGAACCTTATCAACAAAGTCCCTTGCAGAGAGATTTTGCAAATTCACTCCTGTCATTAGAGTATGGCTTACTGCATAAGATAATCCTGACAAGTCACTCTCAAATAAGAGATGGAATATACAGGAAATACACTGGTGAAATATAGGATCCTCTGAATATAATCTGGTTGACCGATATTTAGTTGCTGGTATCTGTACAGGGCGATCATCGTAGTGTCCACCTTCTCCAGTGGGAAACAGTTGTGGAAAATAGCAAACCTCTAAACTTTTCTTCCATACACTCATGGGAGCACCTTTTGCTTGCATCATTTGAAAAGGATCATGGAACAACCAATACCCTCTTTAGAATGCAGAGGATGGATGCTATAGAGTTCGTACATTTCTTCTGATCTCAATCGATCCACCTTTTCAATATGACCAATTGACGGTAATGTTTCATCCTCCAAATGTTGTTATATGTTGAACAACATCATCATTTTTATAATAAATGTTATTTTGTACCAGGTATAACATTGCTTTTTAGTTTTATTAACATCCACTAACTCCTGCCATTTGTTTTGTTCTTTGTAGGGGCACCATTTACTAAAATAATAAGTGGGCCTTTAAAATATTTTTGCAAGTACAAAACTCTACCTTTAAGACATTTCTGTAGCTATGTTACAGGAAATTTCCCTGTTTTTGGTCCCATGTGAACTATAGCTTGCAAAGGATGTCTGGATTGTAGGAGAATTGATCGCAAATATTTAGATCTTGAAGTTCTTGTGGAAATGAAACAAATTCTGACTTGTTTTGTTCTACTCTAGCTGGCATTTTATTATCCTCTAACTTATGATAGCAGTACTTACATATAATTTGCCCTGTGGACAAATCAAACTGTTACTATACAAAGGAAATAGGCACTGCATTCTTGTCACTTATCTCTGTTCTCTTCTTCAGCTTTTGAGTACACAACAATGTTTCTAATTTTACTTTTCTTAGTAAGTGAGTCGACGACATAAACAAACTTAGTTTGGTTTCTCTGAAGAAACTGTGTTGAACTTCCTAATCTCTTCTCTAAAGTTATCAACAGTAATACCTGTGTCCTGTTCCTCTAAACCTCCATACAGTAACTCCCCATTTTCTCTACACTACTATTCAGGACCAAAGAAACAAAGCTGTACATCTTAACAAATTTTTTCCACCTCGACTACTATGGCATGCAAAAGAGCTTTGTTAATTTTTCCTAACCATAGGGCAGGAGTTGTGATATAGTTAAGCCTCCAAACTGAAGTTTGTATTTTCGAATGAGCAGCTAACATTCTAAAGCAATGAAAGTTGCTTTGGCACACTTTCTTTGATGGACATGTTTTGTATACTTCCTTACTTTGCATGGATCTAATCCTTGTAATTTACCTTTTCAGGCTTTTGCTGGGAAATATACGAAGGAAAGTTCTCAACATATCAATTGATTCTTATCTTCTACTGGAAATATTACTCTAGTTTCATTTGTACACAGCTTCCTATCTACCTCTTCCCTGTACCTCTTCAGCTATCATATCTTCAACATGTCTAGTTACTATCTCCTCTTTTGGAATGAGAGTACCATCTTTCATCTCATAACCTCGCCCGTATGATTCAACTGCATGCACTAATGTGTTTTCTTGGAAGTAAATGTCTTTATTAAAATAAGGCTGAGCATTGGAAGTATGCTTCCATTCACCATTTAAACTTTTGCAGAAGTTGTGTCTATTTACAAGTCTTTTCCTTTGGTTTCTTTTAGTCATAGACAACACAATTTAACCAGTGTCCTCATAATGCTCAGAACCAAAATAAATAGCTTTCTCTTCAGGGCAAAGGCCTTATCAACTTCAACCTCAAAAGGTTCCTTTTGTTTGATTGCTTCTCTTCTATTTTTATACTGCTGCATAGTTCTTACAAGATTCTGAATTACCCTACTGCGAAACATTCTAACTCTTATTTATTTAAACTGCTTCTGTCTTTTGATTAAAGATTCAGGTTTATCGTTTGATTTTTTTTTTACGCTTAATGGAATGCCTGTTTTCTGCTTTCTTAGCCAATTTAACAGTTTGCTTTCTATTCACTTGCTTTTGCAGGTGAAGCTTTGCAGTTTTCCACATACTAATTTAAGAACCTTTTTTGTTTTCTTACCAGTAGTTCTTTTCTCTTTGATGTCATTTTCTGCATTTTACCCCTTTTGTTTCTCAGGTGTGAGGAGTTAATATTCTTTCTTCTGTTGCTTTAGTCTTTCAGTTTTCAAAGGCATTGTAAATTCTCTTCTTTTAAGTGTTGGTAGATGTCTGCAAAGATAAAACAAAGACATATCTTTAGCTTACCTTTAGCTTACCTTTAAATACTTTTAAATTATATTTTTAAGCATTTAACTAATGCCAAATAGTGTCAGTGAAATGCCAAACAGAGTGTGCAATGGTAGGCCAAGCCATGTTTAAAGTACTACTTGTCGGAATAGGCAAGTAGATTGTGTCAGTACTTGACTAAATATCTGAGTGATTGTATCAGTCCCCCTATAAATGTGCCACCAGATGTTGAAGTAAGTATGCTGGTATATGGCTGGCTTTTTAGTAACTGCATTGCTCTCTAAATGTGTTTGTAAGTGGCTGTATGAATGGCTCACTGTCTGTGTTGCTGCGTACAGAGCTATATAAATGTGTGTTCAACAGACTCTTATACTCCTGCACACATAATTGCTGTCTGGATATGTACGTGAATATATAAGTGTCTCTGTCGCTCTCTGCATGGGTGTGTGAGTGCCTGTATGCTTCCGTAAATAGGTTTTTGAGTTATAGTATGGGTGGACCCTGGATATATTGCTGGGCGTAGGGGTCTAGTAACTGAGTGCATCCTGAAAGGTAATAGCTTATGGTTTAACCACAAAGCATCCAGCTACATAGCCTATCTACAGTATAGCTCAGAGGCAAGTTATGCTTCGTACAAGAAGAGTTTAAAGCTTGTCAAGGAGGTGTTAATGCCAAGCTGAGCTGGCAGTAAAACTGCAGACACAGTCCCTGCAGTACTAGACCTGAGCCATGTTTAAAGCACTGCTTGTCTGGATAGGAGACTATGTTCTGTCACTAATTGACTACATATGCTACTTAGTAGATGAGTCTCTTCAAGGGTGTCCCATCAGATGTTTAAATAAATATGCTGGTTTATGAGTGGCTCTTTTAGTAACTCCAAAGGTCTTTAAATGTAAATCGCTGTATAAATGATACACTACCTGTGTTACTGAGTATAGTGGTAAGTAACTGTGTGTGGAACTGGCTCTAATAGTGCTAGATATATAACTGTTGTGTGGTTATGTGAATAAATGAATAAATTACTCTATTGCTACCTGACTCAGTGTATCAGTGGCTGAATGCTTCTGTAAATACGGATGTGAGTTGCAGTATGGGTGGGAGACTAGATGTATTACTGAGCGTAGGGGTCTGCAAACGCACTTTTAAGTGACTGAAACTGGAAAAGACATCTTTCATTTTGACGACAAAGCACCCTGCTGTATGGCCTACCTACAGCCTAGTTGAAGGGTGAGTTATTTGTAGTTCAACAAGAGTTTAAGACTTGGCAATGAGGTTTTCTAATGCTAACTGGAGCTGGCAATAAAACTGCTCACACAGATTCTGTAGTAATAAGCCCAAGCCATGTTTAAAGCGGTACTTGTCTGAATAGCAAGTAGGCTGTGTCACTGCTTGACTACATATGTCAGTTAACTGCTTGGTTCTCTTAGTATGTTTAAATGAGTTTGCAAAATTGGTAATGCACCCACAAAGAGTCCCACTCAAACACTCGTACAGCCACTCACAGAAAAACTCAGATACTCATACACCCACTGACAGACCCCTTCAGAGACTCATGCACCCATTTACAAATCTACTCAGACACTCATGCACCCAGTCACAGACCCACACAGGCATTCGTGCACACACCAGACCCACGTAGACACTCATGTACCCACTCACAGACCCACAGTCACACTCGTGCACCCACTTCCAGATCTACTAAAGCACTCATGCACCCACTCAGGCACTCATACACTCACTTACAGACTCACTGAGGCAATTCTACACCCACTCATAGAGCCACTAAAATACTCATGCAGCTACTGACACTTCCACTGAAGCACTCATTCACCCACTCACAGACCCACTTATACAATCATACACCCACTCACACACCCATCCACAGGCCCACTCAGTCATTCATTCACCCACTCACAGATCCAGTCAAACACTCACGGAGCCACTCAAAGACCCAGTAAGGCACTCATGCATCCACTCACACACCCACTCAGGCACTCATGCAGCCACTCACAGATCCAGGGAGTGGGGTGGTTGTGTCAGCCCAGCGCTAGTTCCTGGTTGCTACGGTGACTGGGTCCGACGACCTGAGGAAGCCTCAGATCACCACGGCAACTACCTCAAAGCAGTTGACCAAAGTACTTGGCCAATGGGCGACTGATAAGAGAAACACACAGAGGAACAACAGGAAATAGCATGCTACAGACAAGAGAAACGGAGGGAAGGAATGTGACAAGCACACGAACCAATGAAAAGCGAGGAAAGGATATAAGCCCCTTTAAAAATGTATCTTAAATACAATAGATTTCACAAGAAGAGTGCAAGCACAGTGCAGGCAAAACCTAATAAGATTTATGTTAAATATAATTGATTTCACAAGCACAGTGCATGTGCTGTGCAGGCGAAACCTAAATAAGCTTTTTTTCTGGGCCAACAGCTACCTTTCTGCCAAATATGGTGTAATTCCATCCAGCTGTTTGTGCTGTAGCTATGTTCAAATCCCCTATTGGAATTAAAATGGGAAACACACTTTGTTTGCCCCCCCCAATGGAAGGTAGGTCCTAACTATAACTACCTACTGCCAGTAGGCAGTTATAGTTAGGACCTAGTTTCCATGGAAAAAACATTTTTTGACTTGGCTATATATTTGGTGCTATTTGAGGGATCTTCATGACATTTTCCAAATAAAGGGGGTCATTACGACCCCAGCGGTCGGGGGTATAGTGGAGGTATTACCGCCAACAGGCTGGCGGTACCTACCTCCACTATTATGACATTGGCGGTTTGGCCCAAGCCAAACCGCCACTGTACCACACCGACCGCCACAGCGGTAACGACCGCCGGGCTGGAGACTACAGTCTCCAGCCCGGCGGCCGTCACTAGGCTGCCCATGGCATTTTGACCCCGCCCACCGCCATGGTTTCAGTGGTTTCTGTACAGCCACTGAAACCATGGCGGTAGGCAATATCAGTGCCAGGGAATTCCTTCCCTGGCACTGATAGGGGTCTCCCCCACCCCCCTCCCCAGAACCCTCCCCTACCCTCCCACTCCTGACCCCAGCACATTTATACACATACACGCACATACATGCACACACACATACACACATTCACCCACGCATTTTTACATTCATACACACTCACAGCAGCACTCACGAACATACATCCAGGCACACACACAATCTCACAACACAACATGCATGTACACTCACACCCAATCATGTACACACGCCTTACCTACTCATGCACGCATTCACACACACTCACACATACCCCCACACACGCACTCAACACCCCCACCCCTCTCTCCTGTTGGAGAACCCGACTTACCTGCTTGCAGGGGGTCCTCCAACAGGAGACGGGAGGCGGCGCTGCTGCCAGCAGCAGCGTCCACCAGGAAAAAAACGCCAGGGGGTGTTTTGCTGGTGTGGCGCTGCTGCTGACAGCAGTGCCACCTCACCGCCGTCCACCGCCATGACCGTAGTCAGAATTCCGCCAGCCTTCTGGCGGAATTCCATCTACGGTCATAATGCCATGGATGGTCTGTAGCCACGGCGACAGTATGTTGGCGGCCGTCGCTGTGGCGGTAGGCGGCATTTGCCGCCAATATCATAATGAGGGCCAAAGTGTGCTCAAGGGTCTTGTTGTGCATGGAAAGTTTCGGGGAGATCCGTTAAGCAGGGGCTAAGAAAAACAGGGGGGGTCATAAAAAAGTACATTCCAAATGCTATGTGACATTCTGAGGTATATCCCAGACCTCTTATAAAAAAGTGCATTCCAAATGCTATGTGACATTCTGAGGTATATCCCAGACCTCTTGAACTATTTCATTATAAAAGTAGCAAGAGACCAGAGAACAAGCCTTGAACCCGCAAAAATACTCTGTAACAGGTTTACAAAGCTGCTGAAGGTACAGGACAGATTCCAGAGTCAAGTGACGTTGTCCAGAATATGGTCTCTGATAAACATCTATTTGACTGAGCTTGTAAACGTCTTGTTCACATAAAACAAACTGAAGTGAAACCTACGATCTTGCCACTGTTGCCAGACTTTAAAAAGGATTGCCAGGTTTTGATTGCATTTATAAAGCCTCACCATGTGACCACCTCTTTTGAGACGACCCCTAACACTGTATTGACTTCAGTTCGATCCTCTGTGGGGCATTCACCTCCATGAACTTGTAGTGAATCAAAAGATAATCACTCTCTTGACAGCAACGGAGGCCCAGGGATGCAGCACTGACTCAGTAAATTCTCCAACTGCCCAAGAAATTACTAAAGTACTCGTAATGAAGTTTCTGCTGCATCTATTGCACAAGTGACTGTTCCAATGTCTGCTACTTTAATGCCACAACATAGGTTTTTATTTTCTTGAACCGTGGTGAGGATAACACTTGCCCAAACAGACTCCCCAACATCGTGAAAAGTTTTGAAGATGACCATATTCACTTTAAATATACACATGCATTAGAGTCTCGGGAGTTACTTTCAGACTTTCGAATAGCACTTTGGTTTTTGTTGCACATATGCTACATAGGCAATAGCTTCATGAGGATTCAACTTCCAAACTCATCAGTATAGAATGAGAGCCAATATTGTAATCTTATCACATCCAGGGGACTACATTGCCTGGTAGCATCAATTCCAAATCTGCTAAAAAATGTATCTTTTGAAATAACTGTCAGATACAAGGACCCCTATGGATGGTATAAGTATTCTTTGTATCTCTATACTTTTAGATGATAGTATATCTTCAGGTCTCAGTCTAGTCCATGGGATACGGAAGCTACATGTAGACAATGGCTGATCTTAGGTTATATACATCTTTTGAAGACATGGAGCTCTATTGGACCTGGATTTTTACAAAAGTCTCTTGATTTCAGCATTATGGTCACCAGTACTAATACCGTGCTAATGTTTTTCATAACGTCAACATATTCAACCAATTGGAGCATTGCTCAATAAAACATATTCATAATGGACCTTCCTTCCTTGGATACTTTTACAATGGTTCTGGACAAGAAGTTCAATCGTTTTATTTCTTATAGGAAACTGACGTATTGCAAAAAGCTCTGGCTACCATACCGAAGACAATTTATTTGCTGATTTCCTTTTTTTTCTAAAAAAAACCCTTTTTCTTAGATTTATTAAGTGTTGTCAGCCCAGGAAACAACAGGCATGGATCATTGTCACACAGCTTCAGATCCCACATTAAATGGAGCACTTTGTCCATTAACTTCACCAGCTCAATTCCATGTCACAACAGCAAGCTGAAATCCTCTTGTGGGTAGTAATGCATGAACGTTGTCTGTCCATTTCCCTCATATTTTCGCACGTGTCCTCAGCAGCCTCTTCTGTTATTGGTGGAATCTTCTGTGAGGGTGCAGTAATTCAAGTCTCAATGCCACTCTGACACTGCTGGGGGGCTGGTTGCATTCCAGTGCCCGACAATGTCCTCCTTTGTCAACAAATAACCAATGTTTAACTACGTTTTATCTCCATGTGATCCATCCCATTCAGTTTGTATGTCCAAAATGAAACGTCTGGGGTCATGTTCTTCTGGCATGCCGATCACCGTCTGCAATATACAATTATTCTGAGGCACGTATGCCTGAATCCATGGGTAGTCCATATCATGTGCAAAAATATACCAGTTATCATATAGCTTCTTGTGCAGGGGGGTTACTAGTGGATCCTCATCTCATGCATTCTATCAGGAGTATAGTAGACCCTCTGAAAGTATTTCAATTGAATAAGAAGTAGTTTAACCAACATTGCCAACATTCTAACAGAAATCCTGGCCTCAAATCAGTCATCATCTTCTAGAATGCCCAGATCCCTGGAACAGCCACATACCTGGCAACTCACATGGTGGCACCATGTGTCAGACGATATTGGCTCAATTCACACGGTTTCCCAGTGAAGAGCCAATATGACATGGTAATTTCATGCCCCGGACTCAGTGTTGCCAGACTGGGCGATTTCCTACACAAATGGGCTACATTTTTCTCATTTGTGTAGAAAAAAGCACCAATGGCGGCCACAGAGTCATTGTCTGGATTATAAGTGTGTAACATACACTTTTGGTGCCTGCTGGAGGCACACAGCACCAGAAACAGCCCTGGTGGGTCTCTGCCTCAGTGTAAAGGCGACAGCTGAGTGCAACGAATGATAGTGCAAGTAGGGCTTGGGAATACATTTGTTGGCTCCTCCATGGACGTGTTGAAGCCTCATGTGTCCTGAGTCAGACCAACAGATCTGCGTCATGACCAAGTTCGCCCGCCCTAGAATAGTGCGCAGCCCAACTCTAGTCAGTCATGTAAGCTAGGAGATTTAATACTTTCCAGTCCCATCGAGATGCACAGTATGGAAAGACAGATGCTTAGTTTGCATATATGTTCTAGCAAGTGCTCCCTTCATTTTCATCTCCCTCTATCCCATTATCTCCCTGGTAACAATGCAATCTACTTTGGTGCAGATATAGTCACCTACCATTACTAACAATTCTTTTGTTCAAAATAAAATACCAGAATGTCATTAGTTATGGCTTTTAAAATCAGTGAAAGAATAAATAACATTACAGTATATGCGCAAGCATGTAGTGTAATGTGTTCTTTATTTTCACTGTTGACGGAAGGCAAGGAAAATATCATTCAGTCAAGGACCAGTACTGGCTAGCAAAGGAGGCAATGCAAAGCTGCTAATGTAAATAAAGTACTTAAATGTTTACAATAATGTTATTATTTAAAGTACAGTTATTGCACATGCAGCAATTAATAAACTATGCGGTAATGCCCACAATAAGCATGTAATGTTTTGTGTTTTAACTCTCATGCAGCAGCCCCGCGTGCCACTATGCCCACTCCTGTGAACCAGCTGCTGGATTACACTGCGGAAAAGTTTCCAAGGTTGGCAGGTCTGCATCTATCCCTGAAGTTTTTTAGACAGGTCTAGTATATTGTTATGTGTATTTGTAAAGCAGACTGTCCACCTGGGAGGGCATCTTGGTGCTGAGCAGTTGTGGTGCCTGGTCCTGCCTATGGTGGTTCGGTTAAAAAGCAAGTCTCCCCCCTCTAGTGGAACCCAAAAACAAAGGAGGAGGCTACTATGAGGAGTTGGAGGCCATTCCATGCTTTGGTAGTGATGCAAGAGAATTCCCGTCCTCCAGATCTGGATGTATGCGCGGGATATGTGAAGGTAGGAGTTCTGTGGAGGTGCGGTATCTGGGTAATTGGTGGAAGGACATGAGACTGTTCAGGTAGACCGGCCATGAGTTGTGGAGTGCCTAGAATGGGTGTGTGAGGAATTTGAACTGAAAGCATTTGTGTATTGGGAGTCAGCGGAGTTCCATGAGGTATGGTGTTATGGGAGCTCTGTGTGGGAGGTTGAGGATGAGTCTGGCTGTCAAGATCAGGATAGTTTGTTGTCTTTTAGTGAGTTGGTTGGTGATCCTGGCATAGATAGTGTTCTCATCGTTCAACTTGCTGGTGACAAAGGCATGAGTAGTAGTTTTTCTAGTGTTGCTTGGGAGCCATTTGAAGAACCTACTCAACATCTTCAGGATGTGGAAGCAAGATGCAGTGATAGCGTTGACTTGTGAGGTCATGTCCAGTTTGCTGTTGGTAATTATGCTGATGGTTCATGCTGTGGGTTCTGGGTGTGGAAGTCAGTCTGAATTCAGCCAGCCACCAGTTAGCGTCTCATGATTAGGTGTTCTTGCTGAAATCACTATTTCTGTCTTGTCGATGTTGAGCTTGAGACAGTTTGGATTTTATCTAATTAGTTTCTTCGGTCATACAGATAGTGAACTTGTGTCTAGTACTGGGGGTCTTGTCTGAGAGAGAGAGTATGAGTTGGATGCAGTCAGCTTGGGAGAGGATGCTGATTTTGTGTGAGTTGATGACGTTGGCCAGAGGAATTATGCATGCATTAAAGAGGGTGGGGCTGAGTGACAAATCACAAGTTCATTTATGGGCTTTGGAGGCATACGGTACCAGGTTAACAGCTTGTGTTCTATCCTTTAAAAACGAGCAGATCCAGGGGAGAGCGGGTCCTTGGATTCCAATTTCATGCAGGTGCCTGATGAGGATTGGGTGTGAGACTGTGTCAAATGCTGCAGCGGTCCAGGAGAATGAGGGCTGCATTTCTCCTCTGTCAAGGATCATATGGATTCAATCTCTGGCGGCAATGAGTGATAATTCTGTACTGTGGTTAGGCCTGAATCCTCACGGCGTGGAGTCAAGGAGCTGGTGGCTGCTGAGGTGGATGGTGAGGCGTCAGTTGATTTGTTTCTCTGAGACCTTTGCCGGATATGGTAGGAGGGAAATGGGCCTGAAGCTGCAAAGTGTGGCTGGGTCAGCGGATTGTTACTTGAGCAGGGGCATGAAAGCCTCTTGTTTTCCGGTGGCCGAGAATGTGGCTGAGGCCTTGAGGATGGGTGTTAGTGCTTCACTGATTGGTTGGAGTCCTTTGGAGAAAGTGTGGTGGAGGCAAAGATCAGATGGAGTCCTCGAGTGGATGGTCTTTATGGTAGCAGCAATTTTGATGATGGTGACTGCAGGCCACAAGGTCAGAGTTCTTTTATTGGCTGTGACAGGAAGTTTAGTTGCAAAGGTGATGGGGTCTGGTTGAGGGTTGAAGTTGCTGTATATGGAGGGGATCTTGTTACAGAAGAATTTTGAGATCTTGTTGCAAAGGTCTTGCTAGGGGGTGATATTGCTGGAGGCAACAGGTGGCACAGTGAAATCTTAAATGATGGTGAAGATTTCCTTACTGCTATGTTGGTGCGTTCTGCAAGAGCTGTGTGCTCAGTGTTCTGCAACTGCAGGTGGTGGCGTCTTGGGACTGATTTGAAGCTCACTTTATTTATGGTGTCTTGACTTGTTCTCCATTTGCTCTCCAGTTGCTTGCAGTGGCATTTTGTCTGCCTGAGTTCCTCTGTGTACTAGCGAGCTTGTGGTCAGGGTCTTGCTGTTGGTTTGTGTAAGAGGGGAGCCAGGGTATCGGCTCATGGGGAGATCCAGCTGTTGAGATTCTTGATAGCTTTCGGCAAGCTGCCAGGGAGCTTTGACCAGTGCTTGGAGAGGTCTTGTGTATTAACTACTGGTGCCCGATACAGTCTGCAGAATCCCATTCTGTCTATTTTTTCCAGGACAAGCTTAGATTCTATTAGATTAAAATCATGGATAGAGTATTTTATATATATATATATAAATATATATATATATACACATATGTATATATATTGTTTGAAATAGGGTTTCTGGTTGGTTAGGGTATGCACCTAAGCCAGGCAGAACCCACCCACTCTAGTGAGGGCAAAGGAGTTACACGTCCAAGATAACCCCTGCTCACCCCCTTGGTAGCATGGCACGAGCAGTCAGTCTTAACCCTGAGGCAATGTGTAAAGCGTTTGCAAAACACACACAACACATGTGACGCAAAATGTACACCACAAAGTAAACACAACACTGAACTAGGTAAAATTAAACTTTATTGCACAAAACATAATTAGACCAACGTTGCACATTAGTAATATCCTGCTATCTTAGCAGAAACCTGCGCACACAGGCCCTGCGCTAGCAGGCCTTAGATAGGTTTAACAGGCTACTTCAATGGGTGGCGCAAGCAGCGCTGCAGGCCCACTAGTAGCATTTATTTACAGGCCCTGGGTATAGGGATACCACTTTACAAGGGAAGTATAGGTAAATTAAATATGCTAATTAGGTATAACCCAATCATACCAATTTTGTAAGGGAGAGCACATGCAATTTAGCACTGGTTAGCAGTGGAAAAGTGCTCAGAGTCAACACATTAGCCAACAAAGGTCAGAGAAATAAGGAGGCAAAAAGCAAAAAGTCTGGGGAATGACCCTGTAAAAGGGCCAGGTCCAACAAGATATATACATATATATATATAGCATACTGTATCTGGAAAAAAGCTAAATAATTGCAACTTATGTAAACCATTTCCCACCCTTAGTCTGCATATGATTTTAGTTATGTTGATGCCCAATCATTCCTCAACTCGAAGATGCCTTCTCTGTCCCAGGCTCTGAAACCCTCCAGTTTGGTCACTGAGGGAATCCAGTTATCAAACCAGAGTGTCCTTAAGTAAGTTAGTTTCCTCCTTTATGCAGTTCACTTTGGAGCATGATACCAGAAGGGGTATCTGTGATAAGGTAGGGAGGGACTTTAAGGGTGCTTTACTAAACAGCTGCATCAACACCCCTTGCTCCTCTAAATATTACAATTCTAGCATAATGGCCAGATCATCTCTCACTTCAAACATCCAGTCATTACTGGGGAGCATTTGGGCAGCCCAGTAATATGACTGAACATCTACCACTCCCATTCCCCAATCTTACAAGGACTGGACACATCTATTAAAGGCTACAAGTAGTCCCTCCCCCTTCACAAGTAATACATTCAGTAAGGCTGCATAACAAAAAGGTAGGCTGTAGTACATATCGATAGTTTTGCAGTGTGTACAGTACCTGTGGCAATGATATACGTTTAAGTAAAGTCCCTCTGCCAATTATGGAGATTGAGAGATTGCCTCAAGTGATTATTTGGTTTCTAATTTTGACTACTAAGGTGCTGGGTTCAAACTCCAACACTTCTCTGGGTTTTGTGTATATATACATATGTAAAAAACCTTTTGGGTAGAGTACTTTTGAATGTGCAGAATACAGTAACATATACTGAAGCAGCATTACTTTCAGTTTTAGTTTTACTTTGTAGAAGGATTTGCGTAGTTGTTGCACCTTAGCCCTGTACCCTGGAAAAATCTGTATCTTGGATGAGTTGAAGTGGATTTCCCTCCTTTCCCACACTGTTTTGAATATCGTATCTCAGTCATCAAAGTTCATAACCATGACTATCAATGGGAGAGGAGGGACACTAGGTGGTGGCCTAGGTACCATCTCCTGATACTCCCTGTCAAAGATGAAGCACAGAGAAGGATCCTGTTCCAGAACCTTGGGTTGAAACCAATTCAAAGATAACTGTGTGAGACTGGGACCTTTCTGACCTTGCGGGATGCCCCCAAGCTGCAAATTATTCCTTCGGGACCAGCCTTCTGCGTCCTCCGCTGTTTGGGCAAGCTGTGATGCAATGTCTTTCAGTTTCTTATAAGCTGCTTAATGTATGGCATTTGTCACCAGCTGTTTCAAATTGATTCTTTGCCTCAGCAATGGTCAGGACATCTTAACATAGCGGGAGATCTCTGTGCCAACGCCCCCAATTTTGTCTTCCAGGATCATTTAGGTGTCATTGCTTGCCTTCAGAATAATATCTGGTGATACAGAATTCAAGGTACATTCCTTTGGAAGGACCAGGGATTTGCTCTGGCCTTTATCCTTTGAATGGCTGGGCTTGGTGAATATGCCAACCTGGCCATGGTGGGTAGAATCCAATGCCTTGTCCTTTCCCATTAGTGATTGCTGAAGTGGAGTTCAAAGAGCTTGGAGAGGAAATTGGCGCTCCCAGCATGTTACCCCCTATACTTGGGGATCTCCTTTGCCCATTCAACTTTAGCCAAAATATTTGTTGCACGTCCCTTGGTCCCCACCATCCTATATCAGTTGCTGCAGAGTGGCCAGTTATTTTTGGATCAAGGATAGCACCAAGGCCTTCAGCCGGCAGGGCCATGAGTGCACCAGTGTAATGTACCAACTTCTATTGAGGTCCTGTCAATGGAGGCCCCCCCACAGATTCCAACACCAGCAATAGTTCTAAGGGGCAAGCACAATGATTAGGAAACACCACCCACCCCTCTGAGGCAAGCCGCCAAGTGGAGCAGCATAGTTCCCAGCAAGAAGCCCAGCCACAGACTATGAAAGCTTGGCACCCACTCATTCATCCAGTTCTGCGCCACCCTATATCCACCACCACAATTGGGTACTCACCTCCCAAGAGACCAGCTGCAATTCAAGGAACTACAGGAAAGGCAAATAAAGAGGCCTCAGTCGGCTCTGGCCCTGCAGACGAGCGTGACTCCCAGAGCCCCCCATGGGCAGAGCGCCAAGCACTGACATGGTCCCCCAGCACTGACCGAGCAGGCCCGCAATTTAGGAATCATCCTCGACTCCTCCCTATCCAGGACCCACCAGGTAAACTCTGTTGCCTCCTCCTGCTTTCACACATTCCGCAAACTTCAGAAGATCTTCAGATGGATCCAGGCAGACTGTCGCAGGACAGTCACCCACGCCTTAGTCACTAGCAAGCTTGACTGCGACAAAGCCCTTTACGGCAGCACCTCAACTAGGAACATCAAAAAACTTCAACTCATCCAGATCGCCACCACCAGACTCATTCTGGACCTCCCTCTCCAAGAACACATCTCCCAACATCTGAGGACCCTCCACCTGCTACCGGTCAAGAAGTGAATCACTTTCAAACTTCTCACCCACACGTACAAGGCCATACACAATGCAGGATCAGCCTACCTGAGCAACCTGGTCTCCTTCCACACCCCGCCAGAACCCTCAGCTCCACTCTGATGACCCTGGCCACTGTCCCTCGCATCTGCAAATCCATTGGCGGAGTATGATCTTTCACCTGCCCTGCAGCAAAGAGCTGGAACAACCTGCACATCACACATTACCGTCTGGGAGACTTCCAGACATGAATAGACCACCCAGAAATAATTATTCTTATTCTAAAGGCTGGTCTTGCAAAAGAGATCTCTCAGATAAAAATTAAAGGAATTCTGCACTTCTTAATCAACTAGAGTCTCAACATCCACAAAACTGTTATTGGTTCTTAGGAATAAAACTCAACTTGATGATCATATTCATGAGTATGCCAATGTCTGTTCATGTTATGACAGTATTTTGGAGAAAATATCCTAAAAGGACTCTTTCAACATTGCACTTTAGCTTTCTGCAAAATGCTGCAGAATCTTTGAGGGAAGGATAATACAATATTTTAATAATAATATGTTAAGGATAGTACTATAAGTGAGACTTAACTCTTGCTGGTGAATTGCTACCTGATGACATCTCCACTTGTCAATCATTGTGATGAATATGTGGTCTTTACCTTGTCTGACCTCATGACCGCTGCATTTAAACCTGCAACTCTGGCATCTGAAATTACAGTAGTATTTTCAACCATCTCACCTGTGGAAATGTGACTGGTGGATATTAAGGAAGATATGGCTACTGCGTAGCCTTCAAGCTCCTATCATCATTCCTTCAGCTCTTAAAAACACTACTGAGCAATCAATGCAATTAGTTGCAGAAGCTGATCAAGTTAGAACACAGCCAGCAACACCTGATTCTCATTCTGAAAAGGACTTTGATAATATTACTAGCTACATATTTTTTGATAAAGAAGACCCTTTTGCTCCAAGCATGTCACCACCCATGCCAAATTCTGTTTCCTCCTATTGTGATTACTGATGTTTCAATTGAGGGTTGGCTTTTTGACTTGAAAGATACACAATACACAATAGTTTTAGGCATGAAAAAGAGTTTGGAGGTCAAGGTATACTATCTGCAAAACTTATGGTCTGCCTTCTCTAGTTAGAGTTGAGTGGATGATCATGTTTCCAACAGCAGTGCCTCTGCTGACTCTGCTGGTAGAAACCATAAACCAACGGACAGACCAATGGAGTTGGGGATGTCAGTGTAGGTGTATGAGACTGTTCATCCTACTTAGAGTAGATCGTCTGATGCACTTTTTAGTTCGGGACTACCAGGGAAACCCTTGAGATTATGAACAGACAAAAATAAAAATGTTCCCTCATCCTGGGAGAAAATTTCCACAATCTCAGGGTCATTAGTTGTTTTGCTTTTCAAAAACTCCCAGTTTGACAGTTTGCTTTAGAAAGAAAACTGTTTGCTGAGCAACTGCCTGGAACATGGGGAGGGATCAGCAACTTTTCAGGGCCTTTAGAGAAGTCACTCTGGAAACACCTCCTCTGGTGGCACTGAGATCTCCGCAAGGCAAGCAAAGGTGTCTAAATATGGTCGGTTGAAGTCCGACGGGGGGGAGGAGGTGACTTCCTCCGCCACCCTGGCGGACCTTAGTAACTGATACTCATTAAGCGTGTGAATTCACTGGAAGTGAAAGTTGGTGCACCTGACTTTTGTCAACAAAAATATTTTCATTTTGTACCTGGCACACATTGTTTTGAGCATTTTGCACCTTTCTTTCGCAATGACTAAAGCTTTCTGATCTTCTTTAATCATATTCTGCAATATTAAGGCTTCCTGTGTGTTAACATTTACTTAGGCACATTAGACTCAATTAATGCATACTTACCTTTATTGAAGTTTAGAGGGGTGGGTAAAATAAAGTTTAGAATTCTCTTGCTTGTTTATTCACATACATTTTGTAAAATCATTTCCCGAACATAAAATGTACATTTAACGGTGTTGTGAACATCACCAGTTACTACCATTTACGACCTGTGACATATGATCACATCTCCTTGTAGCATGAAATTGTTGTTTACTTGAGAACCTATAATATACAGTAGCCAACAACTCCAATATAAAAACCGGTATATAATTTCCTTATTGCACTTGATTTGTGATACCTCTAGTTACCTTTGATAAGTTTGATAGCTGACCATCATGGCTGACGGTACAGTTTGACATACTTTTCATACTGACAGGAATCGCTGTGATGGAAGTTCCTGTCTATGTACAGAGTTGACTGAAGGCTGGCTGGCAACTATACATTTGGTGGGCAGAGGACATCTGAATGCCAGAGGTAATGTCCTTTGTCAGCCAAACAGAGCACTATTTATCTGTCAAAGTCTAAATCAGGCCCATAGTTACTGCCGCCAGTAGCGAAGGTGAAAGACAGGTCACAGAGAGTTATTGGGGATGCAGTTCAAACAATGAAAACAAGAACTGGATTTTTATTCTTATTAACAGTGATCAGCAAAAAAGGAAAGCTTTATTGACACAAGTATATTTTTTGCATATTGTTCATTAGAGAAAACAAATAATCTCTAGCATGGTTCTTCTTATTCTAAACTTCAGCTCTTTTTTAAACTGATTTACATTTATCTAGTTTTAACATGATTGCGCTACAAATTAGTAAAGAAATTAGTCATTGCCTTTCAGTGTATTTAATTTTTGCCGTACAGATGCTGCTTGCATTCCTCGCATCTGTAACCTTGCTATCGCTTTCATATGAAGGAAAAAGATCCCAATGACTCAAGAAGTTTTTGGAAGGAGTGATGGGGTGATCTTGTCTTATAAGGAATAAAACATCTGATGTACATTAAAAGGCTATTTCAAGTCAACTCAGAGTTCCATGACCACATAAAGGAACTGAGCCTTCGGTTTCATTCTTCTATATGGTCCTGGAACTCCTTGGTGACTTATAATGTTGAAGAGATTTATAAAGCGCACGATTACCCTCAGGTGTTTTGGCGCTGAGGTAAGCTATCCTCAGACAGTGAGGCATCAACTTGCCAGGTGTTTTGAAAATCAACCAGGTTTTCTGTTCCTGCCTTAAGAAGATCAATAGAGGCAATGCTCTGATATTTGAGAGCAGGCTGTTTCAAAGTCTTTGGGTTCCACAGATGAAACTCCTGCCTCCCCAGTTGGTTTTCCTGAATCTTGGGATCACCATATTCATAGCACTAGAGGAGAGAAGAAGCCTAGTGGGTTGGTACAATGCAAGACTTTTCTTTAGAAAGTCAGGTCCAGTATTATGTAGTGCCTTATTGGCTAGGCACAGAGCCTTAAACTTGATATGGGTGTGTGAGTGCCTGTATGCTTCTGTAAATAGGTTTTTGAGTTATAGTATGGGTGGACCCTGGATATATTGCTGGGCGTGGGGGTCTAGTAACTGAGTGCATCCTGAAAGATAATAGCTTATGGTTTAACCACAAAGCATCCAGCTACATGGCCTATCTACAGTATAGCTCAGAGGTGAGTTATGCTTCGTACAAGAAGAGTTTAAAGCTTGTCAAGGAGGTGTTAATGCCAAGCTGAGCTGGCAGTAAAACTGCAGACACAGTCCCTGCAGTACTAGGCCTGAGCCATGTTTAAAGCACTGCTTGTCTGGATAGGAGACTATGGCCCTCATTCTGACCTTGGCGGGCGGCGGAGGCCGCCCGCCAAAGTCCCGCCGTCAGGTTACCGTTCCGCGGTCGAAAGACCGCGGCGGTAATTCTGACTTTCCCGCTGGGCTGGCGGGCGGTCGCCTTCAGACCGCCAGCCAGCCCAGCGGGAAAGAGGCTTCCACGATGAAGCCGGCTCGGAATCGAGCCGGCGGAGTGGAAGCTGTGCGACGGGTGCAGTTGCACCCGTCGCGTATTTCACTGTCTGCGCAGCAGACAGTGAAATACATGTAGGGGCCCTCTTACGGGGGCCCCTGCAATGCCCATGCCAGTGGCATGGGCACTGCAGGGGCCCCCAGGGGCCCCGCGACCCCCCCTACCGCCATCCGGATCTCGGCGGTCCGACCGCCGGGATCTGGATGGCGGTAGGGGGGGTCGGAATCCCCGCGGCGGTGCAGCAAGCTGCGCCGCCGCGGAGGATTCAATGGGGCCGCGGTACACTGGCGGGACCCCGCCAGTGGTGCCGGTCCGACCGCGGCTTTACCGCCGCGGTCGGAATCCCCATTGGAGCACCGCCGGCCTGTCGGCGGTGCTCCCGCGGTCCTCCGCCCTGGCGGTCAAAGACCGCCAGGGTCAGAATGACCACCTATGTTCTGTCACTAATTGACTACATATGCTACTTAGTACATGAGTCTCTTCAAGGGTGTCCCATCAGATGTTTAGATAAATATGCTGGTATATGAGTGGCTCTTTTAGTAACTCCAAAGGTCTCTAAATGTAAATCGCTGTATAAATGACACACTACCTGTGTTACTGAGTATAGTGGTAAGTAACTGCGTGCGGAACTGGCTCTAGTAGTGCTAGATATATAACTGTTGTGTGGTTATGTGAATAAATGAATAAATTACTCTATTGCTACCTGACTCAGTGTATCAGTGGCTGAATGCTTCTGTAAATACACATGTGAGTTGCAGTATGGGTGGGAGACTAGATGTATTACTGAGCGTAGGGGTCTGCAAACGCACTTTTAAGTGACTGAAACTGGAAAGGACATCTTTCATTTTGACGAAAAAGCACCCTGCTGTATGGCCTACCTACAGCCTAGTTGAAGGGTGAGTTATTTGTAGTTCAACAAGAGTTTAAGACTTGGCAATGAGGTTTTCTAATGCTAACTGGAGCTGGCAATAAAACTGCTCACACAGATTCAGTAGTAATAAGCCCAAGCCATGTTTAAAGCAGTACTTGTCTGAATAGCAAGTAGGTTGTGTCACTACTTGACTACATATGTCAGTGACTATATAAGTCCCTCTATTTGTGTTTTACCAGATGTTGACTTTTTTTAACTGCTTGTTTCTCTTAATATGTTTAAATGAGTTTGTAAAATTGGTAATGCACCCACAAAGACTCCCACTCAAAAACTTGTACAGCCACTCACAGAAAAACTCAGATACTCATACACCCACTGACAGACCCATTCAGAGACTCATGCACCCATTTACAAATCTACTCAGACACTCATGTCCCCAGTCACAGATCCACACAGGCATTCGTGCACACACCAGACCCATGTAGACACTCATATACCCACACACAGACCCACAGTCACCCTCGTGCACCCACTTACAGATCTACTAAAGCACTCATGCACCCACTCAGGCACTGATACACTCACTCACAGACTCACTGAGGCAATTCTACACCCACTCATAGAGCCACTAAAATACTCATGCAGCTACTGACACTCCCACTGAAGCACTCATTCACCCACTCACACACCCACTTATACAATCATGCACCCACTCACACACCCACCCACAGGCCCACTCAGTCATTCATTCACCCACTCACAGATCCAGTAAAACACTCACAGAGCCACTCAAAGACCCACTAAGGCACTCATGCATCCACTCACACACCCACTCAGGCACTCATGCAGCCACTCACAGATCCAGGGAGTGGGGTGGTTGTGTCAGCCCAGCGCTAGTTCCTGGTTGCTACGGTGACTGGGTACTACGACCCGAGGAAGCCTCAGATCACCACGGCAACTACCTCAAAGCGGTTGAACAAAGTACTTGGCCGATGGGCGACTGATAAGAGAAACACACAGAGGAACAACAGGAAATAGCATGCTACAGACAAGAGAAATGGAGGGAAGGAATGTGGCAAGCACACAAACCAATGAAAAGCGAGGAAGGATATAAGCCCCTTAAAAAATTTCTCTTAAATACAATAGATTTCACAAGAAGAGTGCAAGCACAGTGCAGGCAAAACCTAATAAGATTTATATTAAATATAATTGATTTCACAAGCACAGTGCATGTGCTGTGCAGGAGAAACCTAAATAAGCTTTTTTCTGCCCAACAGCTACCTTTCTGTCAAATATGGCGTAATTCCATCCAACTGTTTGTGCTGTAGCTATGTTCAAAACCCCTATTGGAATTAAAATGGGAAACACACTTTGTTTGCCCCCCCCAATGGAAGGTAGGTCCTAACTATAACTACCTACTGCCAGTAGGCAGTTATAGTTAGGACTTAGTTTCCATGGAAAAAGCATTTTTTGACTTGGCTATATGTTTGGTGCTGTTTGAGGGATCTTCATGACATTTTCCAAATAAAGGGGGTCATTACGACCCCAGCGGTCGGGGGTATAGTGGAGGTATTACCGCCAACAGGCTGGCGGTACCTACCTCCAATATTATGACATTGGCGGTTTGGCCAAAGCCAAACCGCCAATGTACCACACCGACCGCCACAGCGGTAACGACCGCCGGGCTGGAGACTACAGTCTCCAGTCCGGCGGCCATCACTAGGCTGCCCATGGCATTTTGACTCCGCCCACCGCCATGGTTTCAGTGGTTTCTGTACCGCCACTGAAACCATGGCGGTAGGCAATATCAGTGCCAGGGAATTCCTTCCCTGGCACTGATAGGGGTCTCCCCCGCCCCCCTCCCCAGATCCCTACCCTACCCTCCCACTCCTGACCCCCGCACATTGACAAACATACATGCACATACATGCACACTCACATACACACATTTACCCACGCATTTTTACATTCATACACACTCACAGCAGCACTCACGAACATACATCCAGGCACACACGCAATCTCACAACACAACATGCATGTACACTCACACCCACTCATGTACACACTCCTTACCCACGGATGCACGTATTCACACACACTCACACATACCCCCACACAAGGACACAACACCTCCACCCCTCTCTCCTGTTGGAGAACCCGACTTACCTGCTTGTAGGGGGTCCTCCAACAGGAGACGGGAGGCGGGGCTGCTGCCAGCAGCAGTGTCCGCCAGGAAAACACCGCCAGGCGGTGTTTTGCTGGTGTGGCGCTGCTGCTGACAGCAGTGCCACCTTACCACCGTCCACCGCCATGACCGTAGACGGAATTCCGCCAGCCTTCTGGCGGAATTCCATCTACGGTTATAATGCCATGGATGGTCTGTAGCCACAGCGACAGTATGTTGGCGGCCGTCGCTGTGGCGGTAGGCGGCATTTGCCGCCAATATCATAATGAGGGCCAAAGTGTGCTCAAGGGTCTTGTTGTGCATGGAAAGTTTCGGGGAGATCCGTTAAGCAGGGGCTGAGAAAAACAGGGGGTTCATAAAAAAGTGCATTCTAAATGCTATGTGACATTCTGAGGTATATCCCAGATCTCTTATAAAAAAGTGCATTCCAAATGCTATGTGACATTCTGAGGTATATCCCAGACCTCTTGAACTATTTCATTATAAAAGTAGCAAGAGACCAGAGAAAAGTCTTGATCCCGCAAAAATACTCTGTAACAGGTTTACAAAGCTGCTGAAGGTACAGGACAGATTCCAGAGTCAAGTGACGTTGTCCAGAATATGGTCTCTGATAAACATCTATTTGACTGAGCTTGTAAACTTCTTGTTCACATAAGATAAACGGAAGTGAAACCTACAATCTTGCCACTGTTGCCAGACTTTAAAAAGGATTGCCAGGTTTTGATTGCGTTTATAAAGCCTCACCATGTGACCACCTCTTTTGAGACGACCCCTAACACTTTATTGAATTCAGTTCGATCCTCTGTGGGGCATTCACCTCCATGAACTTGTTGTGAATCAAAAGATAATCACTCTATTGACAGCAACGGAGGCCCAGGGATGCAGCACTGACTTAGTAATTTCTCCAACTGCCCAAGAAATTACTAAAGTACTCGTAATGAAGTTTCTGCTGCATCTATTGCGCAAGTGACTGATCCAATGTCTGCTACTTTAATGCCACAACATAGCTTTTTATTTTCTTGAACCGTGGTGAGGATAACACTTGCCCATCCATACTACCCAACATCGTGAAAAGTTTTGAAGATGACCATATTCACTTTAAATATACACATGCATTAGAGTCTTGGGAGTTACTTTCAGACTTTTGAATAGCACTTTGGTTTTTGGTGCACATATGCTACATAGGCAATAGCTTCATGAGGATTCAACTTCCAAACTCATCAGTATAGAATGAGAGCTAATATTGTAATGTTATCACATCCAGGGGACTACATTGCCTGGTAGCATCAATTCCAAATCTGCTAAAAAATGTATCTTTTGAAATAACTGTCAGATACAAGGACCCCTATGAATGGTATAAGTATTCTTTGTATCTCTATACTTTTAGATAATAGTATATTGTAGTGTGGTTAGTTTTACGTATCCTTTGCGCATTAGCTTCAGGCTTTAGGCCTTTGTTGTGACATCTGTCAACAAATTAAAGTTTCCACGGCTAGACGCCCGCAGCAGACGCCCCTTCTGATATCAAGTAAGCCTTTACAGTGTGTGTACTTGGATCATTGTGGTCCGCTGTCACCAGATAGTGCATAAAAAATATATATTGGTTGCTGTAGATTCGTGCTCCAGATTTGTGTGGGTCTGGCCACAGCGCTCGGCTGACGCTCGGACTGTTATTAAAGATTTGTGCATCTTTGTCGATACATTTGCAGTTGCGGCTTTTCATTCGGACCAGGGCCCTGCTTTTGCCTCTAAGGCATTCAGGGACACCATTGCTTCGTTGGGGGTCCAACTCCAATTCTCGTCTCCATTTCATCCCGAGGGAAATTCTGTCGTGGAGCATTTAAATCGTGATTTAAAGCAATCCTTAACGGCCAGAGTTATAGGTACGGGTCGTAGTTGGCTAGCCCACCTGTATGGAGTACAGAGAGCACTTAATAACTTGCCTAGAAGGTCCCTGGGAGGTCGTACTTCATATGAGTGCCTGTTTGGAACACGAATGTATGTTCCTGATCTGCATGGTCCTAGTGTGGAGATGGCAGAGACGCCCTTTGACATAAATGATCGTGTCACTGTTTTGCAGGATTTACAACAATTCCGTGAAGATAACTCTTCTGCAAGTGCTGCCTCCACAGGAATTAAGGATGAACCAGTAACGCCTACTGGTTGGATTCCCAGGGTTGGGGATCTTGTGCGTGAAAAGGTTGCAGTAAAGAAAGAATTTGGTCCTTCTTACAGGGTGCCTGTCCCTGTGTTGGGGATTAGCGGCACGAGAACTGTAATTTTACCGCCGCTGCATGGGGCCAAGGGAAATCGCTTTGTTTCGATTGATAATGTCAAGTTACAACATGTGGCCGATTCTGCACAGCAGACCAAGAGGGACACCCAGTAGTTCCGGAATCCCTCTCACTACTGGGGAAGAGGTCCCGCTGCAGGTGATTTGCACCGATGCTATTTCCTCTCCGAGCTTGGGGAGGGTGGAAGCTGATCTTGCGATTGTTCCACAGACGGCGATTAATTTGGAATCTTTTGATCAAGTTGCTGTACGTTCTAATGATATTACTGAACATGTGGTTTATAGCGTGCCGAGGCGAGAGCCACCATCTGCTTCTTTGTTTACGGTTGCACCTTTTGCAAGAACTGCCTCTGGCTGCTTCAACGACACTGATGATACCGTGTCAGACTCCATGTCCTCTCTATCTTCAGCCCGGGGTCCACGGAAGCTGCTGTGTTGGCTTAAACAAACATATTTTGTTTTTCCTTGGAACTATGTGTGACTTTTTATGACTGTACTGACTATTTTTTTGTGGTTGGGATTTGTGTTTACTTTTTTTTTGGTAATACATGGTCATTTTCTTCCTGAACGCACTGACATTGAGCACGTGGAGACAGTGTTGAAACCACATTCTTCCTCTCATATGGTTCGAAGAGACTTGTCCTATGTGAACATTTCTGCAGTGCCGATTCCGGATGGGATTGTGTGGGATAAAGTGATGTTTGATAGATATGGTCCCTCTGAATTGATTCAAATACCGTATGTTCTCAAGTTATCAATGAATGATATCGTTATACCAGGCATTGTTTCTGATGATTGGGATGTGAAGACAATAGATTCTATGCTGACTGAATTGCAATATTATACTGTCTATGACGATGAAGATGCTTACCTATTTAGAGATAATCATGGTGACATGTTTTGCTACAATTATTATGGACACCACTTTATTCATAAAGCTAGTAGCCCTAAGTCGATATTTGAGTATATGCAATGGGAACATTGCCCGACTCCTCCACAGAGGAGTTCTAAAACATATTATGATAAATTTGCATATTTTTCTGGGCATAATCAACAGAATGCTAAGTCTTATTATTTTAAAGTTACTCCGTCTACTAATAAGCAAATGTTATTGACCGATACTAAATTACTGTATTCAAATTTGTTTGTATCTAAACTTTTGGTTGAGGGGTATGAATATTGGTCCAAGACTGTTGACTTGAAAAGTGTCTGGGGAACGAAAAATTGGCAAATGCGAGGCAGGGACACTTTATTTAGGGCATGTATTATTCCTGTCCAAATGATTTTCCTCAATGACACTGTGCAACAGACTAGCTGTTTGGGCTTAGCAACGATTGGGAATTTGAATTTGCCTGGTATACCTGTCCCTTCCAAATTGAACAATTGGCAGCGATATGTTAATGCCACGTTTAGTGAGTTTACAAACTGGGTCCAGAATGGTACGCTTAACACGTCATTGATACATCCGGGCGGGTGGTTGTTATGGCCCATAGACACTAATGGGTGTCATCAGCGTTTTGTCACCTCTTCAGGGGGGTTCAGGACTAGTAGGGCAGACCCTCGCTACATATCACCAGAACATGCTGATATCATTACTACATACAGCGTGGGGAAGCTTTGTCAGCAATGGTTGAAGTCATCCACGCTGGATGCAGTTAAGTCACATCTCACGTTACTGTCTAATGATACTGACTTACAAGATTTTTTGTCAGGACCACGAATGCCGCGGAAGAGCCGTTTTCTATATGAAGTATATAATGAGATTTGGAAGCTTTCACAACAAGAGGCAGCGGCCCGTTTAAGACAAATTGATCAGGAAAATCTGATACAGGCTTTGTCTGTTGTGGATAATGGGATACATACCCTTTCAGACCGTGTTTATACAATTAACAACATCGATTCCTCTGCTATAGACATTATTAAATCGGATATGTCTTCTTTATATCATGGGCAGAGTCAGACACGGTCCATCATGCAGCTGGGTTGGACTCTACAGACCTTGAAGGCAGGTCGCGTTCCATGGCAGCACAGTCGTGCCAGGGAGATATTTATTTCCTTTAATTTGACTCGTCAACAACAGCTGATGGCTAAAAATGAAGCGACATATGTTATGTTAAATATTGAAAAAATTGAGAAACTGCCTTTTACGGTTGCTGAGATTCCGTCAGCTGAGTGGTTGATTCATGGGGTTATTAATTTGCCTATCTCCACTCTGCAATTTACTTCTTGTTTAAAGCACATTCCGGCGGGTAGGTATGAACGGTTGGGAGACAGTTACATACACGAGGTGTGGGAGCTTCCCTTTCTGTACAGATGTATTAATGGTTTGAGGGAGGTTTTTCTTAGCGGTAGCGAATGCGAAACTTCTGTCAGCCATTCCATGGTTTGTAAACAGCTTACCTTGCACGGGGCATGTAATGCCTCGATTGCTAACTTGTTATCTGAAGGGATTTCCAGTCCCAGTAATTAAAAACACTTTCCAGGTGCTTTCTAATGGCAGTTACGTTATTCTTAACAGTGAGCGCTGTTGTGGCATGCGTGCAGGAATAGTTTACGTAGTCGTTGTCACCAAGGCCGTTACGTGCTGCGGGAATGTGTTGTTTCCCCCCACTCAAATTAGGGAGGTAGCAGACATCTGGCCTCATATTGCTACTTCCAAGGTAAATTTCGACAAGTTGAGTCGACTAAAGGCTCTATTGTTTCAAAAGCATGTGGCCCTTACATCTGCTAGCGAGACCTACGCACTTCAGGTGGCAAGGTCATCGGCGGAAATACAGTCCCTTTTGAATACTAACTTTCTGAATCACTTTGGTGAACTCGTGGGACGTATATTTAATGCGTCCAGCACTGCTGGAATTGCACATTTTTTCAAAGCCATTGGTGTTGGTTTTGCTCACATCTTCTCTTCTATATTCGGTTTAATACCTTTGGCTATTCACTCTATTTTCGTAAGCATTTTTGGGGGTTTCCCGATTACTTTGGCTTTATTGGCTGGGGTTCTGCTCTTGCTGCTGTTCTTCCGTAATGACTGTCCCGCCGCAACGAGATCCCATATTGGCGCTCCCATCAGCGCAGCTGTGTCGTGAATGCATGATGCAGCATTTTGGAGCGACACTCCTGGGACAATTGGAGTGTGACTGGTCTCTGACATTCCGGCCAGTTTTGGATTGTGTGCAACCCGTGTTTCGGTGCCTTTGGTGCTCGTTTGAACATGCACTGGCTCTCTGTCTCTCTCTGCAGCGCCCCTCAGTGGTCGATACTGATCTGTTGATGTTCCCGATTAGGGCTCATTCCCAGAATTGTGCACTACGGTTGCGTTTGCTTCGTGAGGCAGTTTATGAGATTCCCTTCCTGGAGGAAGATGGTATTGTCTCATTCATAGGCCCTGCACGGGGTGCCGCCCTGAATGGTTTTGGGGCTTTGGAACACACCTGCTCCATGATACTTTTTGGCGTGGATATTCCGATATTGACATATATCGAAGTGGAGGAACTCCTGCTTTCCATAGCTTCTGTCTGAAAATTTGATTTATTTTTTACAACAAAAATTGACATTATATTGAATTTGGCTTTATCGTCACATGCTTCCCAAATTTATGACTTTGTTGTCCTCTGACCTTGTCGAAATATATATTTTGGTGTATTGTTTATATCTAGAGCACATTTTATATTATTGGAACCACTTGCTACCGACAAGGGGAGGGTGTAGTGTGGTTAGTTTTATGTATCCTTTGCACATTAGGTTCAGGCTTTAGGCCTTTGTGCATTTTGCCCTGGATGTATTTTATTCCTTTGCTCGCAGCTTAGAGCCTCTGTGCACTTTGCTCTAAATGCTTTTATTCGGCTTCGTACTGTTATTTTTCAAATAGCCAGTTCTACGGTCTTGTTTTATTTTTATATCACACTGTTTAGCCTACTTCAGCACTGGAGTTCTCCATAACACAATTCTGTTCACTCTGTGCTTCAGTCAATGATACAGTCTGGTACATTGCCGATAGACGTGGTAGGAGTTTAGTCTTTGGCATTCCTGCGTAGGGACATTTTGTGATCACGCTGACATGTTAGTTATAAAAACACTTCCTTGTCCCAATACACGCAAGAGGGAGATTCCGACCAGGGAACCACAACTAGACGCTGACTGCCTCGTTGCAGATGCTGAACCAGATCACAGGCCTTTGCTCAGGTATGAGGGCTTATGTCTCCCAGGGATTCAGAAAGGCAAGTTAGAAGCTTAACATGCTGTGCTCGAAATAGAACTAGCTGAGAGAGAGTAGAAATTGTTAAACACCATGATAGAGTTGTTCTTATGTTTCACTCTCCTCGTGACTATTTCAATCCTACTGTGTTGTATGGTTCTGGTTATTGTGGCTCACGCCTTAGTATCTAAAATGCAGTCGTTTTATTAAAACAATATATATAAAACTCATACTGCCTTTGACATTTGTATATGGGATCATACTGTAAATGAGAGAGTTGGTTTGGATCTGAGTGACCACGACTTCCCTGAGAAGTTCCCAAGATGTCATGCGCTCGGCTGCCCAATCATCTCTTCCCCTTGGGAGAAATGAGGCACTGCTAGTTAGCCGGAGCAAAACCGGGTTTAGGGTGACAGAGGTCCTTCCAAGTGGGTCCGACTAGTCCCCCACACTGTGAACGACCCTGCTGCCTAGAAATCCAGTAGTCTCATTTAGGATAATGAGAGCCCACGTGACAATATCTTCAGGTCTCAGTCTAGTCCATGGAATACGGAAGCTACATGTAGACAATGGCTGATCTTAGGTTATATACATCTTTTGAAGACATGGAGCTCTATTGGACGTGGATTTTTACAAAAGTCTCTTGATTTCATCATTATGGTCACCAGTACTAATACCGTGCTAATGTTTTTCATAACGTCAACATATTCAACCAATTGGAGCATTGCTCAATAAAAACGTATTCATAACGGACCTTCCTTCCTTGGATACTTTTACAATGGTTCTGGACAAGAAGGTCAATCGTTTTATTTCTTATAGGAGACTGACGTATTGCAAAAAGCTCTGGCTACCATACCGAAGACGATGTATTTGCTGATTTCCTTTTTTTACTAAAAAACAACCCTTTTTATTAGTTTTATTAAGTGTTGTCAGCCCAGGAAACAACAGGCATAGATCAGTGTCATACAGCTTCAGATCCCACATTAAATGGAGCACTTAGTCCATTAACTTCACCAGCTCAATTCCATGTCACAAAAGCAAGCTGAAATCCTCTTGTGGGTAGTAATGCATGAACATTGTCTGTCCATTTCCCCCATATTTTCGCACGGGTCCTCAGCAGCCTCTTCTGTTATTGGTGGAATCTTCTGTGAGGGTGCAGTAATTCAAGTCTCAATGCCACTCTGACACTGCTGGGGGGCTGGTTGCCTTCCAGTGCCCGACAATGTCCTCCTTTGTCAACAAATAACCAATGTTTAACTACGTTTTATCTCCACGTGATCCATCCCATTCAGTTTGTATGTCCAAAATGAAACGTCTGGGATCATGTTCTTCTGGCATGCCGATCACCGTCTGCAATATACAATTATTCTGAGGCACGTATGCCTGAATCCATGGGCAGTCCATATCATGTGCAAAAATATACCAGTTATCATATAGCTTCTTGTGCAGGGGGGTTACTAGTGGATCCTCATCTCATGCATTCTATCAGGAGTATAGTAGACCCTCTGAAAGTATTTAAATTGAATAAGAAGTAATTTAACCAAGATTGCCAACATTCAACAGAAATCCTGGCCTCGAATCAGTCATCATCTTCTATAATGCCCAGATCCCTGGAACATCCACATACCTGGCAACTCACATGGTGGCACCATGTGTCAGACGATATTGGCTCAATTCACACGGTTTCCCAGTGAAGAGCCAATATGACATGGTAATTTCATGCCCCGGACTCAGTGTTGCAAGACTGGGCGATTTCCTACACAAATGGGCTACATTTTTCTCATTTGTGTAGAAAAAAGCACCATTGGCGGCCACAGAGTCATTGGCTGGATTATAAGTGTGTAACATACACTTTTGGTGCCTGCTGCCCACCTTATGGAGGCACAGCACCAGAAACAGTCCTGGTGGGTCTCTGCCTCAGTGTAAAGCCGACAGCTGAGTGCAACCAATGATAGTGCAAGTAGGGCTTGGGAATACATTTGTTGGCTCCTCCATGGACGTGTTGAAGCCTCATGTGTCCTGAGTCAGACCAACAGATCTGCATCATGACCAAGTTCGCCCGCCCTAGCATAGTGCGCAGCCCACCTCTAGTCAGTCATGTAAGCTAGGAGATTTAATACTTTCCAGTCCCATCGAGATGCACAAATGCTTAGTTTGCATATATGTTCTAGCAAGTGCTCCCTTCATTTTCATCTCCCTCCATCCCATTATCTCACTGGTAACAATGCAATCTACTTTGGAGCAGATATAGTCACCTACCATTACTAACAATTCTTTTGTTCAAAATAAAATACCAGAATGTCATTAGTTATGGCTTTTTAAATCAGTGAAAGAATAAATAAAATTATTACAGTATATGCGCAAGCATGTAGTGTAATGTGTTCTTTATTTTCACTGTTGAAGGAAGGCAAGGAAAACATCATTCAGTCAAGGACCAGTACTGGCTAGCAAAGGAAGCAATGCAAAGCTGCCAATGTAAATAAAGTACTTAAATGTTTACAATAATATTATTATTTAAAGTACAGTTATTGCACATGCAGCAATTAATAAACTATGTGGTAATGCCCACAATAAGCATGTAATGTTTTGTGTTTTAACTCTCATGCAGCAGCCCCGCGTGCCACTATGCCCACTCCCGTGAACCAGCTGCTGGATTACACTGCAGGAAAGTTTCCAAGGTTGGCAGGTCTGCATCTAGCCCTGAAGTTTTTTAGATGGGTCTAGTATATTGTTATGTGTATTTGTAAAGCAGACTATCCACCTGGTAGGGCATCTTGGTGCTGATAAGTTGTGGTGCCTAGTCCTGCCTATGGTGGTTCGGTTAAAAAGCAAGTATCCCCCCTCTCATGGAACCCAAAAAGAAAGGAGGAGGCTCCTATGTGGAGTTGGAGGCCATTCCATGTTTTGGGAGTGATGTAAGAAAATTCCTGTCCTCCAGATCTGGATGTATGCGTGGGGTATGTGAAGGTAGGAGTTTTGTGGAGATGCGGTATCTGGGTAATTGAAAACTGAGTTGTGGAGTGCCTAGAATGGGTGTGTGAAGAATTTGATCGGAAAGCATTTGTGTATTGGGAGTCAGCGGAGTTCCATGAGGAATGGTGTTATGGGAGTTCTGTGTGGGAGGTAGAGGATGAGTCTGGCTATCAAGATCAGGATAGTTTGTTGTCTTTTAGTGAGTTGCTTGGTGATCCTGGCATAGATAGTGTTCTCATCGTTCAACTTGCTGGTGACAAAGGCATTCTAGTGTTGCTTGGGAGCCATTTCAAGAACCTACTCAACATCTTCAGGATGTGGAAGCAAGATGCAGTGACAGCGTTGACTTGTGAGGTCATGTCCAGTTTGCTGTTGGTAATTATGCTGATGGTTCATGGTGTGGGTTCTGGGTGTGGAAGTCAGTCTGAATTCGGCCAGCCACCAGTTAGAGTCTCATGATTAGGTGTTCTTGCTGAAATCACTATTTCTGTCTTGTCGATGTTGAGCTTGAGACAGTTTGGATTTTATCTAATTAGTTTCTTCGGTCATACAGATAGTGAACTTGTGTCTAGTACTGGGGGGTCTTGTCTGAGAGAGAGAGTATGAGTTGGATGCGGTCAGCTTGGGAGAGGATGCTGATTTTGTGTGAGTTGATGACGTTGGCCAGAGGTATTATGCATGCATTAAAGAGGGTGGGGCTGAGTGATAAATCTTTAACCACTTCACAAATCACAAGTTCATTTATGGGCTTTGGAGGCATAAGGTACCAGGTTAACAGCTTGTGTTCTATCCTTTAAAAAGGAGCAGATCCAGGGGAGAGCGGGTCCTTGGATTCCAATTTCATGCAGATGCCTGATGAGGATTGGGTGTGAGACCGTGTCAAATGCTGCAGAGGTCCAGGAGAATGAGGGCTGCATTTCTCCTCTGTCAAGGATCATATGGATTCAATCTCTGGCGACAATGAGTGATAATTCTGTACTGTGGTTAGGCCTGAATCCTCACTGCGTGGAGTCAAGGAACTGGTGGCTGCTGAGGTGGATGGTGAGGCATCAGTTGATTTGTTTCTCTGAGACCTTTGCAGGATATGGTAGGAGGGAAATGGGCCTGAAGCTGCAAAGTGTGGCTGGGTCAGTGAATTGTTACTTGAGCAGGGGCATGAAAGCGTCTTGTTTTCCGGTGGCCGAGAATGTGGCTGAGGCCTTGAGGATGGGTGTTAGTGCTTCACTGATTGGTAGGAGTCCTTTGGAGAAAGTGTGGTGGAGGCAAAGATCAGATGGAGTTCTCGAGTGGATGGTCTTTATGGTAGCAGCAATTTTGATGATGGTGACGGCAGGCCACAAGGTCATAGTTCTTTCATTGGCTGTGACAGGACGTTTAGTTGCAAAGGTGAAGGGGTCTGGTTGAGGGTTGAAGTTGCTGTATATGGAGGGGATCTTGTTACAGAAGAATTTTGAGATCTTGTTGCAAAGGTCTTGCTAGGGGGTGATGTTGCTGGAGGCAACAGGTGGCACAGTGAAATCTTAAATGATGGTGAAGATTTCCTTACTGCTATGTTGGTGCGTTCTGCAAGAGCTGTGTGCTCACTGTTCTGCAACTGCAGGTGGTGGCGTCTTGGGGCTGATTTGAAGCTCACTTTATTTATGGTGTCTTGACTTGTTCTCCATTTGCTCTCCAGTTGCTTGCAGTGGCATTTTGTCTGCCTGAGTTCCTCTGTGTACTAGCGAGCTTGTGGTCAGGGTCTTGCTGTTGGTTTGTGTAAGAGGGGAGTCAGGGTATCGGCTCATGGGGAGATCCAGCTGTTGAGATTCTTGATAGCTTTCGGCAAGCTTCCAGCGAGCTTTGACCAGTGCTTGGAGAGGTCTTGTGTATTAACTACTGGTGCTCGACACAGTCTGCAGAAGCCCATTCTGTCTATTTTTTCCAGGACAAGCTTAGATTCTATCAGATTAAAATCATGGATAGAGTATTATATATATATATATATATATATATATATATATATATATATATATATATATATATATATATATATATATACATATATATATATATTGTTTGAAATGGGGTTTCTGGTTGGCTAGGGTATGCACCTAAGCCAGGCAGAACCCACCCACTCTAGTCAGGGCAAGGGAGTTACACGTCCAAGATAACCCCTGCTCACCCCCTTGGTAGCTTGACACGAGCAGTCAGGCTTAACCCTGAGGCAATGTGTAAAGCATTTGCACAACACACACAACACATGTGATGCAAAATGTACACCACGAAATAAACACAACACTGAACTAGGTAAAATTAAACTTTATTGCACAAAACATAGTTAGACCAACTTTACACATTAGTAATATCCTGCTACCTTAGCAGAAACCTGCGCACACAGGCCCTGCGCTAGCAGGCCTTAGATAGGTTCAACAGGCTACTTCAATAGGTGGCGCAAGCAGCGCTGCAGGCCCACTAGTAGCATTTAATTTACAGGCTCTGGGTATAGGGATACCACTTTACAAGGGAAGTATAGGTAAATTAAATATGCTAATTAGGTATAACCCAATCATACCAATTTTGTAAGGGAGAGCACATGCACTTTAGCACTGGTTAGCAGTGGAAAAGTGCTCAGAGTCAACATGTCAGCCAACAAAGGTCAGAGAAATAAGGAGGCAAAAAGCAAAAAGCCTGGGGAATGACCCTGTAAAAGGGCCAGGTCCAACAATATATATATATATATATATATATATATATATATATATATATATATATATATATATATATATATATATATATATATATATATATATATATATATATATATATATATATATATATATATATATATATATATATATATATATATATATATCTCCAGAGCATACTGTATCTGGAAAAAGCTAAATAATTGCAACTTAGGTAAGCCATTTCCCACCCTTAGTCTGCATATGATTTTAGTTATGTTGATGCCCAATCATTTCTCAACTCGAAGATGCCTACCCTGTCCCAGGCTCTGAAACCCTCCAGTTTGGTCACTGAGTGAATCCAGTTATCACACCAGAGTGTCCTTAACTAAGTTAGTTTCCTCCTTTATGCAGTTCACTTTAGAGCATGATACCAGAAGGGGTATCTGTGATAAGGTAGGGAGGGACTTTAAGGGTGCTTTACTAAACAGCCTCACCAACACCCCTTGCTCCTCTAAATATTACAATTCTAGCATAAAGGCCAGATCATCTCTCACTTCAAAAATCCAGTCATTACTGGGGAGCATTTGGGCAGCCCAGTAATATGACTGAACATCTACCACTCCCATGCCCCAATCTTACAAGGACTGGACACATCTATTAAAGGCTACAAGTAGTACCTCCCCCTTCACAAGTAATAGATTCAGTAAGGCTGAATAACAAAAAGGTAGGCTGTAGTACATATCAATAGTTTTGCAGTGTGTATAGTACCTGTGGCAATGAAATAAGTTTAAGTAAAGTCCCTCTGCCAATTATGGAGATTGAGAGATTGCCACAAGTGATGATTTGGTTTCTAATTTTGACTACTAAGGTGCTGTGTTCAAACTCCAACACTTCTCTGGGTGTTGTGTATATATACATATGTAAAAGGACCCTGTATAATGGGGGGTTGTTGAGTGCTTTTACAGCAGCAGCCTCTATCAGTGGCACTGGGGTTGATTTATGGCAATTTGCTCTAAGGCCTGAGGCATCACCATAAAAGTTATGAAGGTGGATAATTTTGGGGACTGAGAGGTGTGATTTCTGTAAGTACAATAAAATGGCATCAACATATAAGGCTAGGTGATCTTCCAGTCCATCTCCCAGTTAGTGGCAACAACCTGAGCATCTTGCCTTATTGAGTTTACCAGGAGTTCCATGACAAGGGCAAAGAGGAGGGGATACTGTGGGCAGTCCTGGCTTGTCCCCCATACTATGAGGAAGGGCTAGACAATTTGTCATTAAGTGGCTTGACCAATTTACTGGTGTATCTTTTATAGAATTCTGGGGAAAATCATTGAGGTTGGAGGTTTTGCCAGAAGACGTTGATTAAATTGCTTCCAATATTTCTGATCCAGATATTGGTATGCCTAGCACTTCTCTAATCGACATCTGAAATGCAGCCACCACGAGATCCTGCATTATTAGATTTCCAATTTCTGCTTTAGATATGAGTATTCTTTGGTATAAGTTTCTTTAGAAATTTGCAAAAGTCTCTGCAATTTCCTCAACAGTAGTGGCTGAACCTTTCATTGGGTTCTGTATTTTGGCAATTATTCAAAGCTCCATCTTTCTATTAACAACCAGTATAGCAGTTTAGCTTTTTTTGTACCACATATACAGCCTATGTTGTGATGCCACCCGTGGCCTCTTAGCAATGTTTAGTGACTTTTCTTTAAAGGATCAATTATGTCACCTCCAACTGTGTCAGAACGTCTCCATTCTGAATCACAGAAGGTTGACTCTCTAGTGTGAAAATCATTGCTTCAAGATCCTTGTGTTCCTACTTCCCATCCCTACGCTACCCCATTGCATATGATATTTTGTTGTCCGGTATTGTTGCTTTTGGGGATTCCCAAAGTGTTATAGCCAAGGTTACTGGAGTTTTATCAAATTCTAAATAGTCCTTGATTCCAATGGCTCAGTCCAGAAATGTGCCCATCTAGCATACTCCAGGAATTTCAGAATCACTGTCTGTCCCTCAACCCTCAGGAATCCCCCCATTGAAATTTGCACTGGGAAGTGGTCTGAGAGGCACAAGGTAGATTTTAGAGCCTGATATCCCCAGCAGCCCTGTGCTGGAATTTAAAAAAGTAGTCCACTATGAAGTGTGACTAATGCAACCAGAGTAGATGTTAAACTTGTGACCTGTCGGGTGTCTTATCCTCCAAACAACATTTATCCCCAGTGTGGCAGGCCATTCAGGCAGAGTGACCTTCCACCCAGAAGTCCCGGGACCACTTGCATCCACTGTTAGATCCATTATCATGCTAAAATCCCCACCACGGAATAGGCCACCGATGAAGGCCGTAAGGACAAGTCATTCAGAGCCTGTTACATGCCCTTGACTAGTGTTGGTGAAACATAGACACTAGTAAAGGTCTACGGAGCCCTGTAGAAGTCTAGAAACTACCACATATCGACCCAGCAGATCATGTTGCATTGCTGCCATGGCCAGAGTAAACACTATGTTTAAGGATGATGACCTCCCTAGAACCTCTTGTGAAGCTCACTTTAGAATAACCATATTGGTCTTCTGTAAAAGTGTTGTATGTGTCTCCTGTAAAGGTATCATATTTGCTGTGTGTTTTCTGAGGTATTGCAGTGCTGCTACCCTTTTGTCGTTTAAGCCATTCCATGAGATTGTTTTGAAGCGAAATAGTGATCTCCTTTCTATTGTTCAAATATATTTGCATGTATGCTCCTGTCATTTCTAGCCAGCTCTCCATGTGCTCTATGAACTGTCTTCTAATAACTACTAAACTACCCTCTGCCCAACTGCCCCCTACTTCCCAACATGAAGCATCTGTCACCCAACACATTAACTTATTAACTTCCACCTCCGTTAGAGGCCTATCCGGTCACTGAAATGAGAAATAATGCCAATCATCCTATGTAGTTTAATGAGTGCCATTAATTGCAGCCCCTCATCCAGCTATCACCCCTCAAGACCCATTTCCAGGCAGTCTAAACACTCTTGGAGGTTGATTACCCACCTTCCACACCCGGGTGCACTTCACTCCCTCTCATTGCCTCTCTCTCTTCATTATCACTATTTCCAGTGGTAGATCAGGTGATCTCCATCTGCTTTGTGTTTTTTAGTTATTTTATTGTGCAGAGCTGAATGGATCAGCGGAGAGCACCCCAGGGCCTTTGATCCTCTGTCCTTCTTCATGTATCTATGTGTTCTTGTACCCTCTCCCAAGAACTTTCAGTAGATTCAAAGATCAACCTTTTGGGTAGAGTACTTTTGAATGTGCAGGATACAGTAACATATACTGAAGCAGCATTACTTTCAGTTTTAGTTTTACTTTGTAGAAGGATTTACGTAGTTGTTGCACCTTAGCCGTGTACCCTGGAAAAATCTGTATCTTGGATGAGTTGAAGTGGATTTCCCTCCTTTCCCGCACTTTTGAATATCGTATCTCATTCATCAAGGTTCATAACCATGACTATCAATGGGAGAGGAGGGACACTAGGTGGTGGCCTAGGTACCATCTCCTGATACTACCTGTCAAAGATGAAGCACAGAGAAGCATCCTTTTCCAGAACCTTGGGTTGAAACCAGTTCAAAGATAACTGTGTGAGACTGGGACCTTTCTGACCTTGCAGGATGCCCCCAAGCTGCAAATTATTCTTTCGGGACCAGCCTTCTGCATCCTCCGCTGTTTGGGCAAGCTGTGATGCAATGTCTTTCAGTTTCTTATATGCTGCAGTAATGTATGGCATTTGTCACCAGCTGTTTCAAATTGATTCTTAGCCTCAGCAATGGTCAGGACATCTTAACATAGCGGGAGATCTCTGTGCCAACGCCCCCAATTTTGTCTTCCAGGATCATTTAGGTGTCATTGCTTGCCTTCAGAATAATATCTGGTGCTACAGAATTCAAGGTACATTCCTTTGGAAGGACCAGGGATTTGATCTGGCCTTTATCCTTTGAATGGCTGGGCTTGGTGAATATGCCGACCTGGCTATGGTGGGTAGAATCCAATGCCTTGTCCTTTCCCATTAGTGATTGCTGAAGTGGAGTTGAAAGAGCTTGGAGAGGAAATTGGCGCTCACAGCATGTTACCCCCTATACTTGGGGATCTCCTTTGCCCATTCAACTTTAGCCAACATATTTGTCGCATGTCCCTTGGTCCCCACCATCCTATATCAGTTACTGCAGAGTGGCCAGTTATTTTTGGATCAAGGATAGCACCAAGGCCTTCAGTGAGTGCACCAGTGTAAAGTACCAACTTCTATTGAGGTCCTGTCAATGGAGGCCCCCCACAGATTCCAACACCAGCAACAGTTCTAAGGGGCAAGCACAATGATTAGGAAACACCTCCCACCCCTCTGAGGCAAGCCGCCAAGTGGAGCAGCATAGTTCCCAGCAAGAAGCCCAGCCACAGACTATGAAAGCTTGGCACCCACTCATTCATCCAGTTCTGCGACACCCTATATCCGCCACCACAATTGGGTACTCACCTCCCAAGAGACCAGCTGCAATTCAAGGAACTGCAGGAAAGGCAAATAAAGAGGCCTCAGCCGGCTCTGGCCATGCAGACGAGCGTGACTCCCAGAGCCCCCCATGGGCAGAGCGCCAAGCACTGACATGGTCCCCCAGCACTGACCGAGCAGGCCCGCAATTTAGGAATCATCCTCGACTCCTCCCTATCCAGGACCCACCAGGTAAACTCTGTTGCCTCCTCCTGCTTGCACACATTCCACAAACTTCAGAAGATCTTCAGATGGATCCAGGCAGACTGTCGCAGGACAGTCACCCACGCCTTAGTCACTAGCAAGCTTGACTGCGACAAAGCCCTTTACGCCAGCACCTCAACTAGGAACATCAAAAAACTTCAACTCATCCAGATCGCCACCACCAGACTCATTCTGGACCTCCCTCTCCAAGAACACATCTCCCAACACCTGAGGACCCTCCACCTGCTACCGGTCAAGAAGTGAATCACCTTCAAACTTCTCACCCACACGTACAAGGCCAAACACAATGCAGGACCAGCCTACCTGAGCCACCGTGTCTCCTTCCACATCCCCCCAAGATCCCTCAGCCCCACTCAGATGACCCTGGCCACTATCCCTCGCATCTGCAAATCCATTGGCGGAGTATGATCTTCCACCTACACTGCAGCAAAGAGCTGGAACAACCTGCACCTCACACAGACTTCCAGACATGAATAGACCACCCAGAAATAATTATTCTTATTCTAAAGGCTTTTCTTGCAAAAGAGATCTCTCAGATAAAAATTAAAGGAATTCTGCACTTCTTAATCTACTAGAGTCTCAACATCCACAAAACTGTTATTGGTTCTTAGGAATAAAACTCTACTTGATGATCATATTCATGAGTATGCCAATGTCTGCTCATGTTATGACAGTATTTTGGAGAAGGACTCTTTCAACATTGCACTTTAGCTTTCTGCAAAATGCTGCAGAATCTTTGAGGGAAGGATAATACAATATTTTAATAATAATATGTTGAGGATAGTACTATAAGTGAGAATTAACTCTAATGACATCTCACTTGTCAATCATCGCGATGAATATGCGGTCTTTACCTTGTCTGACCTCATGACCGCTGCATTTAAACCTGCAACTCTGGCATCTGAAATGACAGTATTATTTTCAACCATCTCACCTGTGGAAATGTGACTGGTGGATGTTAAAGAAGACATGGCTACTGTGTAACCTTCAAGCTCCTATCATCATTCCTTCAGCTCACACTACTGAGCAATCAATGCTGTCTTCAAAAATGCAATTAGTTGCAGAAGCTGATCAAGTTAGAACACAGTCAGCAACACCTGATTCTCATTCTGAAAAGGACTTTGATAATATTGCTAGCTACATATTTTTTGATAAAGAAGACCCTTTTGCTCCAAGCATGTCACCACCCATGCCAAATTCTGTTTCCTCCTATTGTGATTACTGATGTTTCAATTGAGGGTTGGCTTTTTGACTTGAAAGATACACAATACACAATATTTTTAGGCATGAAAAAGAGTTTGGAGGTCAAGGTATACTATCTGCAAAACTTATGGTCTGCCTTCTCTAGTTAGAGTTGAGTGGATGATCATGTTTCCAACAGCAGTGCCTCTGCTGACTCTGCTGGTAGAAACCATAAACCAACGGACAGACCAATGGAGTTGGGGATGTCAGTGTAGGTGTATGAGACTGTTCATCCTACTTAGAGTAGACCGTCTGATGCACTTTTTAGTTCGGGACTACCAGGGAAACCCTTGAGATTATGAACAGACAAAATTAAAAACGTTCCCTCATTATGGGAGAAAATTTCCACAATCTCAGAGTCATTAGTTGTTTTGCTTTTCAAAAACTCCCAGTTTGACAGTTTGCTTTAGAAAGAAAACTGTTTGCTGAGCAACTGCCTGGAACATGGGGAGGGATCAGCAACTTTTCAGGGCCTTTAGAGAAGTCACACTGGAAACACCTCCTCTGGTGGCACTGAGATCTCCGCAAGGCAAGCAAAGGTGTCTAAATATGGTTGGTTGAAGTCCGACGGGTGGGAGGAGGTGACTTCCTCCGCCACCCTGGCGGGCCTTAGTAACTGATACTCATTAAGTGTGTAAATTCACTGTAAGTGAAAGTTGGTGCACCTGACTTTTGTCAACAAAAATATTTTCATTTTGTACCTGGCACACATTGTTTTGAGCATTTTGCACCTTTCTTTCGCAATGACTAAAGCTTTCTGATCTTCTTTAATCATATTCTGCAATATTAAGGCTTCCTGTGTGTTAACATTTACTTAGGCACATTAGACTCAATTAATGCATACTTACCTTTATTGAAGTTTAGAGGGGTGGGTAAAATAAAGTTTAGAATTCTCTTGCTTGTTTATTCACATACATTTTGTAAAATCATTTCCCGAACATAAAATGTACATTTAACGGTGTTGTGAACATCACCAGTTACTACCATTTACGACCTGTGACATATGATCACATCTCCTTGTAGCATGAAATTGTTGTTTACTTGAGAACCTATAATATACAGTAGCCAACAACTCCAATATAAAAACCGGTATATAATTTCCTTATTGCACTTGATTTGTGATACCTCTAGTTACCTTTGATAAGTTTGATAGCTGACCATCATGGCTGACGGTACAGTTTGACATACTTTTCATACTGACAGGAATCGCTGTGATGGAAGTTCCTGTCTATGTACAGAGTTGACTGAAGGCTGGCTGGCAACTATACATTTGGTGGGCAGAGGACATCTGAATGCCAGAGGTAATGTCCTTTGTCAGCCAAACAGAGCACTATTTATCTGTCAAAGTCTAAATCAGGCCCATAGTTACTGCTGCCAGTAGCGAAGGTGAAAGACAGGTCACAGAGAGTTATTGGGGATGCAGTTCAAACAATGAAAACAAGAACTGGATTTTTATTCTTATTAACAGTGATCAGCAAAAAAGGAGAGCTTTATTGACACAAGTATATTTTTTGCACATTGTACATTAGAGAAAACAAATAATCTCTACGCATGGTTCTTCTTACTCTAAACTTCAGCTCTGTTTTAAACTGATTTACATTTATCTGGTTTTAACATTATTGCGCTGCAAATTAGTAAAGAAATTAGTAATAGCCTTTCAGTGTATTTAATTTTGCAGTACAGATGCTGCTTGCATTCCTCGCATCTGTAACCTTGCTATCGCTTTCATATGAAGGAAAAAGATCCCAATGACTCAAGAAGTTTTTGGAAGGAGTGATGGGGTGATCTTGTCTTATAAGGAATAAAACATCTGATGTACATTAAAAGACTATTTCAAGTCAACTCAGAGTTCCACGACCACATAAAGGAACCGAGCCTTCGGTTTCATTCTTCTATATGGTCCTGGAACTCCTTGGTGACTTATAATGTTGAAGAGATTTATAAAGCGCACGGTTACCCTCAGGTGTTTTGGCGCTGAGGTAAGCTATCCTCAGACAGTGAGGCATCAACCTGCCAGGTGTTTTGAAAATCAACCAGGTTTTCGGTTCCTGCCTTAAGAATATCAATAGAGGCAATGCTCTGATATTTGAGAGAAGGCTGTTCCAAAGTCTTTGGTTTCCACAGATGAAACTCCTGCCTCCCCAGTTGGTTATCCTGAATCTTGGGATTACCATATTCATAGCACTAGAGGAGAGAAGAAGCCTAGTGGGTTGGTACAACGCAAGACTTTTCTTTAGAAAGTGAGGTCCAGTATTATGTAGTGCCTTATTGGCTAGGCACAGAGCTTTAAACTTGATATGGCGTCTTACTGGAGGCCAGTGAAGCTTATGGATAGATTGTGATATAGGGTGGAATTTGGGACTTCCAAGAAGTAACATGGTGGCTGCATTTTGCACCATTTGTAATTTATTAAGTCCCCGTTCCTGCAAACCTATATAAAGTCGACTATAGTAATCCAATTTTTATAAAACCAAGGTGATGACAACAGTTTTTCTTTGGTAGAAATTGGAATAAAGAGGAGAATTTTCTTCCCCATTTTGAGAGATAAAAAAAGAGGAATTGACAACAGAATTGAATGACTGGCATAGTTTAGTTTGTTATCGATGTGTACTCCCAGGTCTTAGCCTTTGGGGCGGAGGTGGGAGGGGAGCTTAATTCCTCAGGCCACTATGTAGGGCCCCAAACTGGTGATAGATTTCCTCGGTTTTGTCTGAGTTTAGCTTCAGACAATGATTGCTCATCCATGAACTGATGACGAACATGCAACTGTTGAATTGGGTTGAGACTGCCAGATCGTTACTAAAGGCTGACACCACAATCTGGGTATCGTCAGCATAGGAGATTAGTCTGAAATTAAATTATTTGATCAGTGAGGCCATTTCCGTAACATACATGTTAAAGAGTGCAGGGCTAAGCAAGGACCCCTGGGTACTCCAAAAAAAGGGAGGACCCCTGGGTACTCCGCAAAAAGGGAGGATTCAAAGTGGCCTAAGGCCACAGTATTTTCTCTACTGAGAAGGAATGATGTAAATAAGGCAAGTGACTTTCCCTTAATGCTTAAGAACCTAAGAATCTAAGGCGCTTTGCCAGCAGCTTGTGGTCTACTTATCAAAAACCAGCAATAGGTCCAGGAAGATGAGAGCTGCACCACCGCCTCTGTAGAACTGCCCTAACTTCATCAGTTGCTTTGTTCAGGGCAGTTTCTGCACTATTCCCTGGTTTTAAGCCAGACTGTGATGGGTCTTGCAGGTAATTATTGTGGATGAACTAAGAAAGTTGAGCGTTCATTTCCTTCTCAAGAATCATAGCTAGAAGGGGAAGACAAGAGATCAGGCGATAGTTATTAGAATCAACTGAATTCAAACCAGGTTTCTTTAGGTGAGGGAGGATTGAAACTTTTTTCCATTGTGAAGGAAAAACCTCCAGTATGAACATGGAGTTAAAAATGAAAGCAGGATTGAAACTTATTATTTCTAGGGCTAGCTTTAGTGTGTCGGGAGGACAGGGGTTGCGAGGGAAGCTGGACTTGGCTGAAATAATGCTTTTGCATACCAGGTCGGGAGAGACCAGTTAAAATTCCATTAAGGAGACCTGTTCCGAATTAGAATAAGGGAACTGGTCACAGGTTACAGGAATGTTAGAAGTCTCAAATTTAGAGTAGATTTGGTTGACCTTATTCCTAAAGCCAAGGGTCAGATTGTCACAGAAACGTTCTCTGTGGATTGTATCTCTGCTGCTAGATATGGTAGGAAGCTTAAATACAACTCAGAAGAGACGGCAGAGGGTACACTATCCTATGCTTGTCGTGAATGTGTCATGATGATTCTGATCTGGTTGCACACATGATATATGAATATTGTTTGAACATGTGAGTGGTTTACCATTACTCACATTCATAAATATTCCGTGAAAGCCCGCCATTGTGCTTGATTATGTGTACAAACCATGAACAATTGTTCTCTTACATGCCTGTTCTCATTACCTTTATCCACATCTTGTGATAAGGTTTGGAAGTGGAAAAAAGCTTCACATTTTTTTTCTCAGAGCAAGTGCATGAACATCCTGGGAGGACTTGTGCATTCCAAAACATCCATTCTCAGAAGTATTAAATCCACACTATTACATAGCGGTATCTCTAAGACTGCAGATTTACTCATTTTTTAATGAAGATGACTGCTACATCTTAAGTTACTAACCACAACTCGTTCTCCTAGGGAACATTCTGTAAATGTGTAAATGCTGCCCTTGTGTCATTGACAAAAGAGTTCAATGTTCCTTCAAGTGGCTAAAACAGGCTTCTCCAATGAGTAGCTAGTGAGCTACTGGTAGCTGTGCTCTACAGCCACCTCTAAATAGCTATTTGGTTTGCAGTGCCGCCTACTAAATTAGAAGCGTTTACTTGGTTGAATTAATATAAGCATGTCGGGCGGAGCTTGACCGCCAGCCAAAGTTGCCGCTTGATACGGGATCTCTGCGCATCGGCTGCCGAACTTCCCGACAAAGAAGCCTCTTTCAATGCAAATAATGGAAACACGCTCCTAAACCTGCTTTTGGACTTTTGGATGAGCGTAATCATCCTCTTTGCATACCGCTTATGCTTCAATAACTATCGTCATCATGGCCGTTCGTATTTGCCTCACTGCGGCTGCCATTAAGAGTTCATTATGCACTCCTCACATTCATCCTGAATTGTTCCATCTAATGTCTGAGAAGGTTTTGCTCTGTTTTTTTTAATTTTGGGAGGTATAATTAAAATGTAGCCACTCAAGCTTTTGTCTTTCTTGGTGTCTGATACTCCTAATTCAGTGCACTGCTATTGGTTCTAACTTTCAATTGTTTATCATTCTTCTATGTATTTTTTTTGCATTTATGAACAGTTCTGACCAGTTTAAAAGTAAAGGGCTCAATACTGATTTTGAGGTTCTTACCTCCTCAACATTATTCTTATACTGACTTTCATGTGGTCTTTTTAACCTCATAGGATACCCTCATTGACTTCAGTTGTCCTCTTATTGTGACGTTACTACTCTGCACCCTATGTGGTATTGATTAGTCAAGCGGATATACGTATTTTATGGTCAGATTAAAGAAGTATGCCAAAATCTTCATATCACAAGATGATTCAAAAGCCACAGCAGCCAAATGAAAAGAATTTTTAGATATCCGTCTGCAACTTTGTTCTTTGGGAGTTCGCTTTGGTCTGTTCCATCCCTGGCTTTTTTTATGTCTCCTGTGGAATCTCAGAAACTTTCTTAGCCTTCATGCCACCAGTTCAATGGATACATTAATTCCCTCAACCAAATGACTGCAACTTAAGACTGTCCCATAATGTTTGTTTCTTTAACATATAGCTTTTTGCTTGTTGGATTTATTCTACATTACTTTTCTTATATTGTTTCAATGTAATGGCCTTGCTTTTTGCAGATACCGATTAACCTTTTTACTTTTTCACAGGTTCATGTTGTCTACTGTATTGTTTCCTTTTTTCTAAATTATTCATCGGTTGATGCGTTCGACTCCCTTGTTGTGCCATCTTCACCCTGTGCTGTCATCGACCCCACCTTATTGTTAATCCTTATCAGGTATGTTTTCAGAGTCGTCAATGGTTGACATGTACTGTCTCTTCTTTCTCGATTTTCTATCTTGCTTTTTGCTTCCCCTTTTCTTTTATCTTTTTATCCTTTCCATTTCTGTACCCTTATACATTTTGACTATTTCTGCTACATTTGTTGTTTTAGAAGACCTATCCTTTATATATATTGTCATTTGCTGTATCATTCAGAGTTATTTTGTGGAATGTCAAAGGATTTAATAACCAGATAAAAAGACAGAGAATTCTATCCCATTTAGCTAAATGTAATCCTGACTTTGTGCTCCTTCAAGAAACCCACCTGTCTGAATCCAAAGCAATGAAACTTAAGCATGGATGGTGGGCTCTGTTTTTGTGTCTCCCGCTGTTGCAAAAAAGATTGGGATGATAATCCTTTGTTATAAGAAACTTAATCTTAATGTTACGTCCCAGGAATCTGATTCTGAAGGTAGATGGCTATTTGTTAAAATAATGATTAATGATATACCTTTAACAATCTGCAGTGTTTACGGTCTGACACAATCAAACTGCTTATTCTGGCCTAATATTACAAAAAAAAAATTGCAATCTGATGATAACTTTTTTCTTTTAGGAGGAGATTTTAATCAAACAATTGATCCCTTTATAGATCATCAATCTTCAGTTAAATGTATTCCCTATAAAATGCACAAGCAATTTTGTTCATTTCTCCCTCAACGTCTCCTTGTGGATTCTTGGAAGCTGTGTAATCCCGCAAACAAGGATTTTTCTTTTTTCTGTCCATCACCTGGTTCTTTATCCAGACTTGATCAAATATTCTTTTTTTAAATGCTCTCCCAAAACCTCATCAGTTCCACTATTGAGCCCATTGTGATATCAGACTATGCCCCTGTAATTGAAGATTTTGATTTGCTACCAGTACATTCCAAATCTAAGAGATGGAGATTTAATTATTCACTTTTGCTTGATCCTGCTTTTTCATTATCTTTTAATACATTCGTTGATGAATTCTCCACCGTGCACATGAATACTGATATTTCTCTTCAAATTGTTATGAAATACGTTTGAAGCTTCTGTCCGTGGATATATTATTGACTTTGTTTCCAAAAAGTAAAAGCTCTATAACACACATCAGTCTCTCTTAGCAAACATTAAGCATCTAGAGCATTAATATTACTCTTCCTCTTCCACACCTGATCTGCAAGCACTCATTCGGGCAAAATTGCTTTTTTACAAAATGTATACAGACAGGTCTTCCTCCATTTTACTTCGTAGTAGGGCTTGTTACTTCAAGGGTCGTAATAAGATTGGAAAACTACTTGCAAATTATTTAAAGATTCACAAACAATGGCATTCACTTGATTCCATAACAACTGATACAGGTGTCTCTGTCTTTAAGGATAGTGAGAGTTTGTTAAATACTTTACACTCCCAAATTACTGGCCCCCATATCTCAGGTAGATACTTATTTAAAGGAAGTGAAGAATCCTAATCATTGGCTAGTAGATTTCTCTCCTTTAGAAAATGATGTGTCCTTATCAGACATTCTTAGAGCTCTCCAATCCCTCAAGAAGGGCAAGACTCCAGGACTGGATGGCTTCACAGTTAAATTTTTCCTACATTTCTTTATAATATTTTGATACCCAAATTTTGACAGCTTTTTCAATTCTTTTCAAACTTTGGATCTGCTACAGGTACATTTAAGAAACCACTATTTGTCTTATCCGTAAAGAGGGCACAGATACAGCTTTTTGTAAGAGTTACAGACCAATTTCTTTGGTTAATGTAGTCTATAACATTTTTGCTAAATTGTTAACCTTACGTCTTGACCCCTTTTTACCTTCTATAATAGGTAAGGATCAGTCTGGATTAATCAAAGGTAGATTAGCATCGGACAACTCTAGATTATTTTTTAAAGTACTAAATAAAGCTTCCGCTCACTCATACTCTTGGGCAGCAATTTCTATAGATGCAGAGAAAGTGTTTGATCATATTGACTGGTCCGTCCTATTAAGATCTTTGTCCTGGCATGGAATGGGTCCCCATTTCATCTCGGTTATCTCTCTTCTTTTCAAATCTCCCATGGCATCTGTCCTAGTTTACTGTAAACTTTCTCATTTCTTCCCTTTGGAATGTGGCATTCATCAGGAATGCCCATTATCCCCTCTTTTATTTATTTAACTTTTTCTATCCCATATTAGAAATAACTCTAAAATTGAGGGTTTCCATTATGGTGATAAACACTTGAAACGTTCTGCATATGCGGATGATATTCTCCTCTTCATCTCCAATCCAGAGAATTCTGTTCCTGCCTTACTTCATGAAATAGCTCGGTTTTCCTCAGTTTCAGGTTATAAGATAAACTCAGATAAAACCGAAATCCTTGCGCTCACTAAATTCTGTTTTCGACATTTGTTTGTTACAACGGTTTTCGTTGGACTATGACCAACAATACATTTTTGAGTATTTGGTTTACTGCCTCCATTAAAGATTCTCTTACTGCTAACACAACTGATTGTTTAATTAAAGTGGATAATCTTCTTTCGTCCTGGAACCCTTTGCAGCTATCATGGTGGGGTTGTCTTGATTCTATCAAAATGATGAGTTTCCAAATCATTTTGTACATCTTATCCATGATACCTATTTATATAACTAATATTTTTTTAAAAGACTGGACACACAATTAACTAAATTTGTATGGAATAATAAAAAGTCTAGAATATCTCTTTCCTATCTCCGAAAAGCAAAACAGGAGGGTGGGGCTAATTTTCCCGATTTCCGGTTGTATTATAAAGCATGTTGCTTAAAACAGGCTTCTCGATGGATCCGCATTTACCCCTTTATGGTTAGATATTGAGTGCTATTTTTTTCATCTGTTTTCTCTCAGAGAAGTGGGATCCTTTTTCCCTAATATTTCAAACACATCTTCTCCACTTCTTAAACATACTGGAACATTTTTAAAACCTTTGTTTCAACTACAAATTACTGCTCAGGACTCTTTCCTACATTCCTATGTTTGGTCTAACAAGTATGTTACTTTTAAAAACAAATCCTTATTTTGGAAATCCTGGAGACAAAAGGGTATAAGATGGGTCAAAGATTTGATTTTCGTTGATACTCCTTGTTCCTTCTCGAAATTCCAGCAATTAGGTAACTGCCATACTTCTTTTTTACCTAAATACCTTCTTCTTGTCAATATTCTTCTACATGTTCCTTATCATCATCATCATATACTTTATTCGACCATAGGTCATAAAAGTTACATATTAAATTGTACAAAAAAGGTACGTTTTCTTCATTATACTTTTAAACTGGCTGAAAATAGTAAGATTTAGAATAGGAAAAGCTTCTGTAGGCAATGGCCTACTATAATCCACCATTGATTCCGATACATAACTTAACATTTAAATACCAGGGTTTCTGAGACAATTGCTTCATAACGTTAAAATAGTACAAATATTTAAAACTCTTAAAACAATATGGGGTGATTTCAAAATACATATTTCCCAGATGGTATCATCATCAAGATAAATACAAACTATCCGACCCAAGATGTAAAAATTTAAAGTGCTGATTTGATGTTACATAATAATATAATTCCTTAATAATTTAGATGGCATACTTTAACAAAAAGAGCCTACTACCGGCACAATCATTTGGCAAATTTAAGCACTGTCAAGTCGTTAAGGCACAAGCACAGTGTGATAAAAAGCTTATATATTAACTTAAAATGGTTATCGGATTCATGTTAAAATGGCACGAGTACCAGACAGATGCATAAAAAATAGCTCTTTATGGCTAAAACTAGTGTTAAAATGGCAGAAACACATAATGATTACCTACATAATGTCTGAAAAATCTATTCCAAGCCCTATCCAACCCACTTCATCCAGATCATCTTCATCATCAACTTAGTTCATCAATGACCATAAAAGCACATAAAACAGAATATAATAATTCTTAAGTAAATAAATAAATACATGTCTGTAAATAGGTGTAAAATATTAAAACAATAACTTGATTTGCACATATGGCTCTAAATCTTACCTATATAGAGATAAGACCTTAAATAACTTTTTGAAGATGGCAACGTATGCGCCAAGCTGTTGCTAAATACTTACTTACTGAAAGAATTACGTCTGCTGAATTATGGCTTTTTAGAACCCGTAGAGCCAAGGAGCAATTCTTGAATCCCATGTCCCTGCAAATCTTGCGGATCCATTTTGTTCGCGGAATCGCATAGGCTGGGCAGAAGAACATAAAATGCTCAATGGTTTCAAAAATACTGCCACAGGCAGGGCATGTATCGGGAAGATTAATCGACCCCCACCTATGAATCAATGACATCAGGGGCAGTGAGCCAAAACGAAACCTTGCGTATAAGCTCTTGCCTTGCAAGTCCGGTATCACATCCAAATAGGATTCAAACTTTGGGGACCATTTAATATCAGTAAAGGAATTAGTTAAGCGACCATGGGATTTATGGATTATGTAGTTGTCCTTAACATAAGACCAATAGGTTAACTTTAAAACATTTTTGTGCCGTCTCTCTAATTTGTGGGGATTTTCCCAATAGTCGCCCAAGCCCAAAAGCCTAAGCCAATGGGCCACATGGCGAATCCAGGGAAGAGTATTAGCATTTTGGCATTTCAGTAAATCGAGTAATGCGGTCTTATATACTGTATATCTAGTTCGGGGGTTGTCCATAATCTAATCCAATAAAGGAGAGGTCTTAGAGTAGCTAGATCTGCTACTCGGCTTAACCCCAGATCTAGAAATAATGGAAGCAAGGGTGTAGTGCGTGGACATGCAATTAAAGCCCTTGCAAAGTTGTTTTCCCCCACACTGATCTTATTGCAGTTAGCGTAACCCCATACCTCCGCTCCGTACAGGGCTGCACTTTGAGCCTTAGCCGTGTAAATTTTTATTGCTGGGGAAACAACCTTTGTAAAGGAGCTTTGATAAAAACGCAATATGGATGAGGCTCTATGTTGAAGGAGCCCTGCACTTTTCGTAATCTGCTCTTCCCATAGTAGTTTACTGGTTAACCTAACTCCCAAGTAATCTATAGAGCTTACTTCCTTCAGCGGTACTCCCTCAATGTGGATGGAACATCTTTTCCTAGGTCCCTTGGATAAGACCATCAATTTTGTTTTGTTAATGTTAACCTCCAGCCCATAATCGCTACAGAATTGGTTAAACCGGTCAACAAGGGTCTGCAACCCCATTGGTGTCTTAGAAATGAGGAGTGAATCATCGGCAAAGAGCAGGATAGGGATTTTTTGTGTATTCAGGGAAGGGGCATCATTCTGGCCTGTGGACACAGCCTTTACTACTTCGTTGATAAATATAGTAAACAGTAGGGGGGCTAACACGCAACCTTGGCGAACTCCTCTTCTGATTGGAATCCGTTCTGTCAGTTCGCCTTGTTCACCCCACCTCACTTGGGCATAAGTGTTCTCATGCAGTCGTTTTAACAGGAGTAATAGATCCTCTGGGATTCCCAATCTACCCAGCACTTCCCACAGTTTGGCTCTTGGGACCAAATCAAAAGCCGATCGCAGGTCTATAAATACCACATACAGGCATTGTTTGGCCACAAGTACATATTTCCAATGCAATATGGCCAATCGAAAAACCTGGTCTATCGTGCTTGTTTTTGCACGAAACCCTGCCTGTAGATGGGAAAGGATTTGGTACTCCTCAACCCAATTGATTAACCTCTGTAAAATTTGTTTTGCAAAGATCTTTTGTAGGTTGTCTATAAGGCTAATTGGCCTGTAGTTGGCTGGGAGATTAGCATTCCCTTTTTTATAAATGGGTATGATCTCTGCCCCCTTCCATGTACCTGGAATTTGCCCCCCTGCCGCTATACTATTTGAGATGGCATTTATATACCAGGACCAGATATGTGGTTCTGATCTATAAAGATCTCCAGGAAGCTTATCTGGTCCAGGTGCTTTGCCAGGTTTTAGGCTATTTATAGCCTCAAGTGTCTCTTCTATTTTAAAAATGAGGCAACGCTCAGGGACACACTGAGACTCCACTTGGGGGGCCATACGGGAATTTGGTTCCAACAATTCTGTTGGAGAGTGGACCACATTGGTGTCCATTGGGCCCTCTGGTAGGGCATAGAGAGTAGTAAAATGCTCTACCCAGCTTTCTGGTTGGATATGGTTGCTGGGACAACTCCTACCTCCATTTTCCCTTTTAGACAGAAGCTCCCAGAAACGCTTATTGTTCTTCTCTCTGGAAGCATCTAATAATTCCTGCCACAGGGAATCCTCCCACTGCTTTTTAGCATAAGACAAAGTTGCTTTGTATAGGGACCTGGCTTGTTTAATTTCCCCCTGGGAACCAGACATTACTGCAACTCTTAACCCAGACTTAGCCTTTGAGCACCTCTCATCAAACCATCCCTTGCTTGCCCCTTTCCCTTCATGTGTCTTTGACCGCCTTGTTTTATAAAAAAAAGACCGTAGTTGGGTATACATGTTGTCATGTATTTTGAGAATCGGAATATTCCCCACTGCCTGGTCTTCATACTCTGCCAAATTATTTAAAAAAATCTGATATTGCTCTGATATGATGAGGGTTGGACACCACTTTTGGCCATGTAATCTTGGTGAATTTGTTATTCCAACAAGATGGCGGAATGATTGTGACATGGTTATTAAGTGTTCTCCTGAACGTTTCTCCAGAAAGAGTAAGGAGCAAGGGGAAATGGTCACTGTCACATCTTACTTCTATTTTCATATCTACCAATTGGGGCCACAACCTAACATCGACCAAGAAGTAATCAATAGTGCTTGTCGACATGCCCCTTTTAAAAGTAGGTGCGCTGTTCATATCAGATGGAGTTCTACCGTTACAGGCCCTAAGGCCATGATTTAAACATAATGTGGCTAATTGCATGGCCACCCGAGATTTTTTGCAAGGCTGGGTAATAGATAGTTGTGGGATCCCCCACTGCTCATCTTCTTCATCAGTTAAACCACTTGTGAGAATAGAAGGCTCGAAGGTACAGTTAAAATCTCCAGCTATGATTAGAATAGTTGAGGGGTGGAGGCTGCCTACAAATTCAGACAGAATAGCCAGGGTATGGGACTCGGAGCCATTTGGGACCGATCGTATATAAGCATTAACAATAACAATTGATAATCTTCTGTTAAACGTAATACACATGGCTTTTAGATCTACAGAATCAATTCCCAAAAGCTTGTAGTCACACTGCAAATTCTTGTTAACAAGTAATAAGAGCCCACCTTTTGCCCGGCCCCTCCCCTTCTCTGGAGGTATAGCAGGTGCACTAAATGAGAGAAATCCATTTATGTTGGTGGCATCCTCCGCCCAAGTTTCCTGAAACAAACATATGTCTGTTTTTTTTAATAAAAGAGGCCCATTCACCATCATCTAGTTTCTTTGCCAGGCCGGCAACATTCCATGACATAAGTTCTAATGTACATTTATCTTGGTTTGTCACCACGGGTGTGCATCCAGCGTCTACCACACTCGAGTCAGTACTACAAGGGTTTGGTGATAATGTTTTGTCATCCCCCGTAAAATGTAAGGCCTTGGAGCAGGCCGTCACATTAGTTACTAGTTCAGTAGTCAGTCATACAGGATTGGGCAACAGCCTGGGATTAACTTCCTTTCTTGCAGCACCTCATGTTCCTTATTCATTACTTAAGATTTCATCTTTCTCTGGAGCACAATCCTTGCTCTGCTCTATTCCTCTGTCTATTCTGAAAGCGTTGCCCATTTATGAGCTTCTTCATTCTCCTAGTATGTCACGATCCCAAACTGCATTTTAGGAAAAGGTTTGGTCCCAAATCTCCTCAATCTTTCATATACAATCCCCATTATCTCCCTTGACACCTTTTCTAGATAGCTTATCTGAAGATATTAATTTACACTTTCATAATGTAAAATTATCACATGTAATGTTAGCTCTAGCTTTTCAACAAATCACCCTTAATTGGAAATCTTCATCCAATATATCTTATAAAGTGTGGTGATATAATATTTGCCATTATCGTAGATTAGATACTGCTTTTTCCTTAATTATATTGTCCTAATATCATTAGAGATCTATACTGGTTACCGTTAACTTCTTTTTTAGATACTCCTGTTCATAAATATAATAATCGTATTTCATCTGAAAACTTCAAACAGGCATAAGTGGTTTATCTCTCTGTCACTGTTTTTCAAGGTTAATGACTGTTATTTGGTTTATATAACATTACTTTTATTTTTCATGATTAGTGTGTAAGCTTGTATTTCATAGGTCTTCCTTTCAATTTTCCCTCTTCTCCCCTCCCCCTCCCTTACTTATCTCTGAATAATCTTAAGAATGCTAAAAAAAGTCATTTTTTTACACTAATGTGGCCCAACCAGGCCAAAACCTCAGCACAAAATTTACACAGTGGCACAATGCATGCATTGTGCCACTTTGTACCCCTTTGCGCTACATTATGCCTGTGCCAGGCATAATGTATGCAAAGGGGGCGTTCCCACATTAGGGGGACTGAAAAAATGGTGCAAAGAAATCTAAAAGATTTCTTTGCATCATTTATTTTGCCACTTTTAAATCCTGCAAAGCGCAGGCGTTAAAAGGAGGCATGCCATTGTTTTCAATGGGCCTCAGTGGGCTTTGCAGGATTAGCGTCGACACTGGGTGCGACCCTTGCCTAAGGGGGCACTCACTGACATCCATTCAAAGTATCCGTGGTGTCTAGTGGTTTTCTGCCCTCCTTTGGGGGCAGATTGGCCTACAAAATGGCCAATCTGTCCATGGGGGTGTTTTATGACTCCTTTAGCACCTGGATTGGGCACCTTTATTTTAGCATTAGGTCCATGGCCTTTGCTTTTTTACATTCATACACATTTTATTCCTTTTCACATTTTTTTTAGCAAACCCTGCTTTTATATTTTAATCAGCTACCTCTTTCTAAGAAGACAAAGTTTGTGCTGCCCATTTTATTGTACAACATGCACTCTGTGCTTTGTCCAAGGCTGCAGTGTACGGTACATTATATGCCAACTCGTATTGCCAATCCAGGAGCCCAGTAACCATTTCCTATCAACAAGACTCATGATTAATCAGGCCTGTTCTCCGAACTCTGTATAAATGAGTATATAAACAACACATTGACCTAAGAAGGGTAGAGGTCATTCCGGTAATGACTGTCCTGGGACACATACCATAAACAGTCAGCTTTGCTGATCCTGGCGCTGACTCTTCAGCTTCCTGAGAGGATTGCCATCCATACAACAGGCAGACCCCTTCTATGCAGGTATGGGGTAAAATTACTCCCTTAGTTCGAGACAGGAAGAAGGGTTACAGCCACTATGCTGTCAGAGCTAGACATAGGGTTCTTACTCACAAATTGTATACTTCAATTTATCTTTTACTATATTAACTATCATCATTCCATGTTTTATCATTGTTATTTCCAAATAAAGCTGGTTTATCTTAATATATGTATAGCAGAATTGAAAAATGTGGATTTGAGATGAAAATGTGTGTATTTTTAGAACTCATAAGTGGATGTTCAGGGCAAAGTGGATGAATTTGGCCAAAATATTTAAAGCTAATTTTGAGTGAGAAATTGTGTGGTAATGGGGAGACATATTACATATACTATAAACTTGATGCCAGAGGCATGGCAGCAATGACTGTTATGTATTACCCATGTAGAGGCATTCTAACGTGATAAAGCTTTGTTGCTGCTGGTGGCATTGCTTCCCAAATCACTGCTGACAATTTTGCGTTGGATGACACTAATGTAATATTGTTTCATGAGGTCACCATGACCGGACAAGTAGCTCCTATTGGCAAAAAGGTTGGAGACCCCTGGGCTAAAGTACGAGAGGGGATTAATGGTGGTCCAGAGAACTACAGATAACCGCTTTTCATAGGTGCAGAAGAATCCAGTGTGGCATGTAGCTACCGAAGAATGCCAAGTGCCAGACTAGACTTCCATTGTTGCTCGGGTGTATTCAGAATTTCTGAAGGTGTTTTTATTTTTCGGTATACTCTGGTGCTCTGCAGTGGCCTAGATGGGGTGCAGCGTTATGTAAAAACATTCAAAAAAATAAATAATGTTTTAATGTTCGCATTGCGAGTGGCTTTGCACTGCTGGACACAGACCTTTCTCGCATTTCAGAAGTCTTCCTACTCTTGTTAAGATCGCCGCCCAGGACACAGTAAACGGTTGTGAATGTGGTTTACATTGCTGCAGACTAAATTAATCTAGATAAATTTGTTTTTTGCAAAGGAACACCAAGGCAAGTATTTAAAACTATAGGAAGGCAGTTACTAGAAGAGGTTTGTATTTGAAGAACCATTATTAGATGTAATCGTGCGCCCTCTCGTGGCCAGACACCATCAGTGTGGATTATTTTACAGTGAGAAATGTGAAGTTGCTCTGGTGTTATTCAGCACTACTTGCAACAAAGTGCTTTTAGAAATAAAGAGGCTCATGGGATTTACACGTGTATTTTCGGGAAGATGCCTTTGCCCACAAGAACCGCGAAAATAACAATAACAAGACAGTAGGCTCTATTACGCAGTCCCGCTCCCTTCTCCCTTTGTCTTTGCTAAAATCAAGTCTGCTTCATCAACCCTCCTCTGCAATTATGTTGTTTTCCGTAAAACGTCCACCTGCAGAGTGTAAATGCAATAAAATCATCATGTGGACGGACCGATGATTACACGATAACTAATATAGGTGAATTTGCTGGAGATATTACGTGCTTTGCTGATCTTTTAGGTATGTCGCACAGAGGAATGTTTCTGGAAAACAGTGTATTGTTTTAAGGAAACAAATTACCACTGCGTATTTTGTCTAGCCGAAATTGGGGGAAAGCCCACTCGATCCAGGTTCAGGGCACAACTCGAAGACATAATCAATGAAGTACTCAAAGCTGTATATATTAAAAATACTGCCAGCCACTAAGGCGCAGGACTGCAGCCAAGTTAATGGACACAAAGAGCTTAAATCTACTGTATAGTGCAGGCCTTCGCGTGATTCGGAAACACGACACTCATCGCAGTTTCAACTTTATTTATACCCTCGCTCTGCGCCCCGCCTGGATGTGCAGAGCACTTACACAATAAAGGAGAGCCCAGATGGCTCTCCGGACAACTCTCTACATCCCTCCCATGTTTTACTTCACACAGAAAAAGGTTACTTTATAAATATAAGATAACCAAAAGAGCATTACCCCGCAAACCCCCAAAAGGGTGAATGTGACAGGGAAGATAAAAGAAAGAAAGAAACTGAAGAAAACAATCCAGAAAACCCAAACTTCAAACGACAAAGTGTTCACTTTTGACCACAAGACACCTCCTCGTACTATCGATATCAGGCATCACCAGGGTTCAGTTTGTGGATGATGACAACGAAATACAGTTCACAACCAGCCCACTTTACAGACAAAGGTGGTCATTACGACCTTGGTGGTATAAGGCGCTAACCGATGTGCAGAAGACCGCCAATACACCGCCGCAGCCGGGGTTGACCGCCACAGCTATTATGACACACATCTCGGAATCCGACGAAATTCAGACACCCACAGAACACCGCCACACCAAAGGTCAGCGATAAACATGCGGAAACAAATCCTCCACCTCCTCGCCAACAGAAACACGCCCATGCTATTACGACCCACGAATCCACGCGGCGGTCTTTCAACCGCGGTATTCCATTGGCGGTACACACCGCCGCGCTCAAACTACACACACATCTCCAAAACACCGCCACATTGGACAATTACAAATACACACACCTGATACACATACAAACACCACTCCCACACACCCAATACAATATAAAACACACACCCACATCACACACAAACCCTTACAACCACAATTTCTGAGAGAAGGCCAGAGAGAGACAGCACAGAATAGAGAACCCCATCACACAGAGGCACACCACACCATCACCCACACAACACCCACGCACAAAACACCACATACCACTACACTCATCAACACATACACCACCCCACACACCACACACACCACCCCATGGCACGCCAAAGACACCCCGCTTCTCCGAGGAGGAGCTCAGGGTCATGGTCGAGGAAATCGTCCGGGTAGAGCCACAGCTATTTGGCTCACAGGTACAGCACACATCAATAGCCAGGAAGATGGAGCTATGGCAAAGAATAGTCGACAGGGTCAACGCTGTGGGACAGCACCCAAGAAATAGGGAGGTAATCAGGAAGAGGTGGAACGACCTATGGGGGAAGGTGCGTTCAACGGTATCCAGGCACAACATCGCGGTACAGCGGACTGGCGGCAGACCCCCACCTCCTCCCCCACAACTAACAACATGGGAGGAGCAAGTCTTGTCCATCTTGCATCCTGAGGGCCTCGCAGGAGTCCTTGGAGGAACGGACACTGGTAAGTCAAATTTCAACTATCATATCCCCCACCCTACCTGCATGCTATCACACAGCCCCACCCTCACACCCTCCCCTATCACTCCAAATCCTCACCTATCTACCCATGACACCAACCAACCATCCCAACCCCAAAACCTGCATGACCTAACTAAGCATGGATACCCATCACTAAAGCATGTCCACTGCACAGACCCACAACACCCCCCAACTATCACCACACAAGCCCCCACACAGGAATGCCTGCACTGGGGTACACGCACACCCAAACATTGCACATCATGAAACACACACATGCAATAATCATGTACTCATAACCCTGCAGGAACCCGAAGGAACGTCACCACACCAGAGGGTCCAGACAACACCACTCCACCCCCAGAAGAGGCCCACAGTGATGACAGCAGCTCTGCCCCACTGGATCTTGATAACCAGCCCGGACTATCGTGGGCCTCAGGACAGTCGGTTCCCCTTGCCCAGCCACAGCCCGACACCGAACTGCCACCCTCTGGGAACACCAGCACAGCACCCACCCAGCGGGCCCAAACCTCCCTACCCAGGACAGGTCAATCAGCGGTGTGTCCACCACTACGGGCACCCAGGCTAACCCACCACCCCAACAACAACAGGGACCTGGGGGCAGTGGTAGTGGGCACACGGTCCAGGGGACGGAGGCACAGGAACACAGGGGAACTGGGAGGGCTGCTGTGCGACAGAGGGAGGACAGGCCAAGGGAACCTACTCTCAACGAGGCCCTCTCCTCCATCATGGGAGCATACCACCACTCCCAGGAGACAATGGCAACGGTACTGGACAAGTTGCAGGAGACCCTGCGTCTGCAGGAGGAACAGTTATTGGGGTTCAGGGAGGAGCTCAGGACCATCAGCTCCACCCTGGGCACCATTGTAGGGTGCTGACGGACATTCAAAAGACCTTGAGGGACACCGTGGCACTCCCAGGGGCCCCTGACACTAGCCACGATGATGAAATGCCCACCACCTCCGCCGGCGCTAGTGGACAGGAGGCACCGCCACAGGACCAACACACCAGCACCCCATCCCCTGCAGATGGACCACCACCACGCAAGCGGGCCCTGAGATCCAGGAACAGGACAGAGCAAGATGGCAAGACCCCCGCCAGGAAATAAGACCACCCTGATCGTCCTCCCACTGTCCCACTTTGTTACCCTGTCCAAATCGGAACTGCCCCAGCTCCACTTCCAATGGCCAGATGTGCAATGTACCTGTGAGACTAATAGACTGGACTCTGCCATGGACATTCCTCCGCCATCACCCATCCCCATTTCACAACCCCCCTTCATTGTTATGCACTTAAATAAACACCCTTGAAACACTAATAAAACTGGAGTCAGTCAATGATTGTGAACTTTGTATTGTCAATTACAGTGTTAAAAAAGGTTACCCATTGGAAGGCCAACATACCAATGTCACACATCACAAGTCTTTCAAGGGTGCAAGCTGTTGACACGTAGGTTACCACAATACTGAAACTGAAATGGAAGGGGACAACTCAGTTAACAAATAGGGAGTGAAATGTAGGTACAGGATAGAGGTAGACGTGTGAAAGTTAATAATATGTGAAACATGAAAATGTACTCACCTGTGTCTCACTGAAAATATTGCTGTATGACTAACTCCCTGTTGTCGTTTTCATCTTCATCAGCTTCCTCCTCATCACTGTCCACAGGCTCCACAGGCTCCCCCGCTGCAACAACACCGTCATCTGGATCATCCTCCTGCAGAAAAGGCACCTGGCGTCGCAATGCCAAGTTATGGAGCATGGAGCAGGCGATGATGATGTCGCACACCTTCTACGGTGAGTAGAATAGGGATCCACCAGTCCTATGGAGGCACCTGAACCTGGCCTTAAGAAGGCCGAAGGTGCGTTCGATTACCCTCCTAGTCTGCCCATGGGCATCATTGTACCGTTCCTCTGCCCTGGTCCTGGGATTCCTCACTGGGGTCAATAGCCAGGACAGGTTGGGGTAACCAGAGTCCCCCAATAGCCATACACGGTGCCTCTGGAGTTCACCCATCATATCAGGGATGCTGCTATTCCGCAGGATGTAGGCGTCATGCACAGAGCCAGGGAACATTGCATTTACCTGCGAGATGTACTGGTCTGTACAAGGGCATAGAAATCACCTTTCACTGTAGGCAAATCCTCCATCTCAGGGAAAATGATGTATCTCCTTAAGTGTTTCAGCAGGGCAGACAACACTCTGGACAACACGTTGGAAAACATAGGCTGGGACATCCCTGATGCCATGGCCACTGTTGTCTGAAAAGACCCACTTGCAAGGAAATGCAGCACTGACAGCACCTGAACGTCAGGGGGGATTCCAGTCGGATGGCGGATTGGTGACATCAGGTCTGGCTCCAACTGGGTACATAGTTCCTGGATTGTGGCACGGTCAAACCGGTAGGTCACGATGACATGTCGCTCTTCCATTGTCAACAGGTCCACCAGCGGTCGGTACACCAGCGGATTCCGCCATCTTCCAATATGTCCCAACTGACGGTGCCTAAGAAGGACAACAGCGAAGAAACTGTCAGCATTCCTCCAGGTATGTACCCAACGTCACACACAAGACTACAACAGACAATTAACCCATCCGGGAAAGGTTTTGAGTGTAGGCCTCGGTATGTGTGACGCAATAGTAATTGAAGCCATGTGGGCCCCTGAAATGGCGGCTGCCTGACCTCTAAACTGGGACAATGGGATTGTGGGTTAACTGCGCTGGCGTTGGACACCGTCGCAGTAGGCGGTCGTAGAGCGCGGCACAATGCTGCATTGGTTAACATTGTACCCTATGGGTCCCAGGAGCCAATGAACAGGTGCGCCGCCGGTGATGATGCGCACCGCCGCGGACGTCACCGCTGCAGACGTCACCACCATTTTCTATCTCTTCAATCACTAGATACCTGACCTTCGACAGGAGAGGACCTACACTGCTAGTGCTGCTGTGACCTCGGTCTGGAAGCGACGATGGATGCTGCGTCTGGGGAAAAGGCCCCTACCTCGACTGCACAGGAGTTGGAGAAACTTGTGGATGTGGCCCTCCCCCAGTACACGCTACTCTACGGTCCTCCAGACCAACAGGTTAGTACACAGGGAGCACGTTGGATGGGCTAGGCTTGGGTGGAGAGGGCTGGGTGGATGAGGGAAGGGAGCAGAGTACATAGAACAGTTATGCATGGGGATGAATGGGCCACAGGGATAGAGTTGGGAGGGGGCCAATCACAACGACGGTGCAGTAGGTAATGACTGTCCTCTTTCCTTGTGCATGTCATGTAGGTCAGCGCCCACCAGAAGAGGGACATTTGGCGTGCCATCGCCAAGGAAGTCCAGACCCTGGGGGCCCACCAGAGACGGGGCACCCACTGCCATAAGAGATGGGAGGACATTCGCCGCTGCAGCAAGAAGACGGCGGAGGCTCAGCTGGGGATGGCCTCCCAACGTGGGAGGGGTGCCCGTCGCACCATGACCCCCCTGATGTTCCGGATCCTGGCGGTGGCCTACCCGGAGTTGGATGGGCGCTTAAGGACATCACAGCAGACACAAGGGGGTTAGTACTACCTCATCATTTGGACTTTGCGTGCAGTGGAGGTGTCTGGGTGGGGGTGGTGGGTTGTGGGTGTCCCTAGGCCAGGGCAAGTTAGGTAGGCAAGGCCCCTCCGTTATGTAGGCCATGTGGCATCTCTACCCCAGCTCAAAACAGAGGGAAGTTGATGTATAGTTGCCCATTTCCCAGAAATAGCATGTGCAGAGGTCAGGAGCACGGCGTAATGCATGGGGCTGCTGCGTCTGTCTTGTCCGCCAACGGTAGCGGTATGCCATGCACTAAAACTCTCTTTCTTCTGTCTCCCCCCTTTTCCTGCTCTCCCTGTCCTTTTGTCCATCAGCATCAACAGGCGGAGGTACAGTGGCACCAGGGCACTAGGGAGCTGCATCCCACATGGCCATGGAGGGCCACACCACAGACTCTGAATTCACCAGTGGGAGGGAGGGCGAGGGGAGCTTCACGTCGGCCACCAGATCACCATCCAGCGACACGGACTCGTCCGCCGATGGGAGCTCCCCTTTGGTGGGGGCACCATCTGTGCGCCCCACTTCTATAGGTACAGCCGCCACCTCCCCTACCAGCACCGCCCTCCCAGCAGCCCCTCAGCGTGTGTCCTGTGCCCGCTCACCCAGGAGGGTGGGCATCACCTTCGCCCCAGGCACCTCAGGCCCTGCCCCAGTCACCCCTGCTGCCCTCAGTGAGTAGGCCATTGACCTCCTCAGGTCACTCACTGTTGGGCAGTCTACCATTGTGAATGCCATCCAGGGTGTAGAACGAGAGTTGAAACACGGTAATGCATTCCTGGAAGGCATTCATTCTGGTCAGGCTGTCCTTCAGCGAACCCTGCAATCTCTGGCTTCAGCACTGATGGCAGCCATTGTCCCTGTGTCCAGCCTCCCCCTCCAACCTCCTCCACCCAGACCCAATCCCCTGTACCCCAGCCCATCCCAAGCACACCTACAGACCAGCAGGCACACAAGTCAACACACACAAGTAGCTCAAGCAAACATAGGCACCACACACACCACAGGCACTCACACAAGCATCACACCAATACAGACACAGCAACATCCACTGTCTCCACTGTGTCCCCCTCCTCCTCTTCTCCCTCCTCCCTCCCAGTCTCGTCTACACACACACCTGCATGCACCACATCTACAGGCACTAGGACTCGCACCAGGACACCCAGCACCACAAGCTGCTCACCTGCACTCACCACCTCCACTGCCATTTACACGTCCCCTGTGTCCTCTCCCAGTGTGTCTGTGACGCCCCCTCCCAAAGTACACAAACGCCGGCAATCACTCACCCAACATCCATCCACCTCACGACAGCCTCCAGTACCTGCACCCAAAACACCTAAAGTGACACCTCCTACAACCACCTCCTCTACCTCCACTCCCAGACCCCCTCCAACTACCCATCCCAGTGTCCGTCAGAAACTGTCCCTCTGTCAAATTGACCTGTTTGCCCCCCCTTCCAGTTCATCAGTCCCGTCTTAGCGCCTCAGCCAAAAAGCCTCCAGTACCAGTGGTGCGTGTTCCAGGTTTTTGGAGTGCACCGTCCACCAGGGCAGGCAGTAGGACCCGGAGCCAAGGCACTGTCAGCCCACCCCCTGTAAAGGCACCGAAATTGGAGAGTGGACGACGGGACCGTGTCAAGACTCCTGGTGGGACAACATGTGAAATGGGATCCAAGGCGATTGGTGAGTCAGCTGTCACTCCAAAGAAGGTGGGGAAGGTTCCGAGGAAGTCTGCCCAGCCTGTTGTGAGTGTCACGGCGGAGAAGTGCGCCATCATTTCCGGCGGTCCAGACACAACCGCAGCACCGTCGTTACTGGTCAGGAGATCACCGCCAGAGTCATTGCCCATGAGGGCCCGAGTATCGTTACTGGTCAGGAGACCACTGCCAGAGTCAGTGCCCAGGAGGGCCCAAGTATCGTTACTGGTCAGGAGACCACCACCAGAGTCAGTGCCCAGGAGGGCCCGAGTATCGTTACTGGTCAGGAAACCACCGCCAGTCAGTGCCCAGGAGGGCCCAAGTATCGTTACTGGTCAGGAGACCACCGCCAGAGTCAGTGCCCAGGAAGGCCCAAGTATCGTTACTGGTCAGGAGACCACCGCCAGAGTCAGTGCCCAGGAGGGACCAGGATCCCACAGCCCCGCTGGGTGATGATGGAACGTCATGCCACACCCCAATGTCCAGTGTGGAGTTCGTCATGCCACACCCCAATGTCCAGTGTGGAGTTTGTCATGCCACACCCCAATGTCCAGTGTGGAGTTCGTCATGCCACACCCCAATGTCCAGTGTGGAGTTCTTCATGCCACACACCAATGTCAGTATCTGAACCGCCATCTCAGGCTACCGCTGAACAGTTCATAGCCAGCCATGGCAAAGCACCACTGAACAAGGCCAAGACCGCCATGGTGAACACCGCTGAACAGTCCATAGCCAGCCATGGTGAAGACCGCTGAACAGTCCATAGCCAGCCATGGCAAAGCACCGCTGAACAAGGCCAAGACCGCCATGGTGAAGACCGCTGAACAGTCCATAGCCAGCCATGGCAAAGCACCGCTGAACAAGGCCAAGACCGCCATGGTGAAGACCGCTGAACAGTCCATAGCCAGCCATGGTGAAGACCGCTGAACAAGGCCAAGACCGCCATGAGGAAGACCGCTGATCAGGGCAAACACCGTGTGGATATGAATATGCCGCCACATCAGGCATCCTTCTCCCATGTGCAGCTGGGACAGTGACAGGACAGGAACTTTCACGGGGAGACTCATCCAGTCTGGCCACCAGTCCCACCCAGTACCAGTTGAGAACTGCATCTACTTGCGTCAATGTGGCTTTGCACTCCCCAGGATTGTTCAGTTGGCAACCCACCCACTGTAGAGACTTGAGAGACTGTGGCTTTGCACTCCCCAGGATGTAACAGTGGGCAAACTACCCACTGTAGAGACTTGAGAGACTGTGGCTTTGCACTCCCCAGGATTGAACAGTGGGCAAACTACCCACTGTAGAGACTTGAGAGACTGTGGCTTTGCACTCCCCAGGACTGAACAGTGGGCAAGCCACCCACTGTAGAGACTTGAGAGACTGTGGCTTTGCACTCCCCAGGATTGAACAGTGGGCAACCCAGCCACTGTAGAGGCTTGAGAGACTGTGGCTTTGCACTCCCCAGTATACATCAATGGGCATGGAGCCCCGTCGTGGATCTGGCTTTGCTGTCATCCGGCTGAGGTGCCCCCCCTTCCCTTCCCCCTGAGGTGCCTGTAGTGTTTCAATCTGATCCCCCGGCAGTGTTCTCTCGGGGTATCTATTGTGGGCCTCGCCCATGCATTTTTGGACTGTTGGTGCACGGACATTGTTGTGTACATATCTGCACTACTTCTTGTATTGTATATGTAAATATGACAGATTTCGAGATATGATTCAGTATATTTTATATGACATGTATATTGGCACATTACAATATTTGAACGGATCTCGCTTTGTCTTTGCATTCTTCCAGGGGGATTGTGGGTTGTTAATGTGATATTTTTGACTGCATTGGTGTGTATGTTGTAATATGCGAGGGTGGGGGTGGGGGTGTTTGGTGGGTGTCACCCTAACTTTTGCCTCCCCCCTCCCCCATGTCGTAGATGCAGTACTCACCGGTATGTTCTGCGCCTACGTCGCTGTTGTTCGTACAGGAGCAGAAAGACAAGGGCAGGTAGGATTTGGAGTTCCGGTTCCATGAAGTCGTCGTTCCTCGTGGAGTGTGTTGAGGTGAGCGTTTTCCCATAGCAAAGGCTGTTTCCGTCTTGTTTTTATCCACTGTGAATCCACCCCGGAAAAGGTGGCGGATTGGTGTGTTGTAATAGTGTGGGCGGTACTTTGTCTCCCGCCTGTCTGTTGGCGGTGACCGCCACGCTGTTAGTCTGTACCGCCGTGGCGGGCGATGTGTTAAAGTGGCTGTCTTTGTTGGCGGTTACCGCCAGGGTCGTAATTCCCTTTTTTTTTCCGCTGGTCTGTTTGCGGTATTAGCCCAACTTTTACACCGTCCGCCAGGGTTGTAATGACCCCCAAAGTCTTTTAGCTGGCTGCTGGGGGCAGGATTGGGGCGTAGATTGTACCTCGCACTTCTGGCAAGCGAACCCCCATGTCCAGGACCATCACACGGCAAGGCTCGCTCAGCAGGCATGGCCACAGGGATACTCACAGTCTCTTCATGTCTGCTTGGCGAGCCGCCTGTGGCTTCCTCCATCTCTCCTTCCTCTTCCGCAGGGACATCAACTCCAGCTTTAAGAAAATGTGACACATTTCTCATAACTCTCTGTCTTCCTCTGGCCAGTGTTATCATTGCCCCTTGCACGCCGATGACTTCCCAGACTTCAGGTTCGAAAGGTGTTCGGAACTTTCCTCCTCCTCTCCGACTTTTCACTACCACCCGTTCACCTTCCCGAAACTCTCTATGCTTGGCTTGCCGTTTTCCACTGGCTTTCCGATTAGTAATTTCTCGACATCTCTGAATGGCCTTAACATCCAACACAGGTGGCTTCCAACGTGGACCAGCTGGGATACAGTCATGTGGAGAGACTTTGAACATTAAAGCTGCTGGGGCACACCCAGTGGTGCTATGAGGTGTCTGACGGTATGCACTCAAGAACTGTTGTAGACACTGCTCACTTTCCTCCCTTTGCTCAACTCCTATCCTGAGAGCCCTATTTAGAGTTCGCATAAATCTTTCAACATCACCATTCGCCTGAGGCCAATACGGCATGATTTTGCGATGACGAATGGCCAACCCATCAAGGTAAGAGTGAAATTTTTGCCCCTGAAACGGGGGCCCATTGTCTGTCCTGATCTCGTCGGGTAGCCCAAACAACGCAAAAGTCTTCTGGAGAACTGGCCGCACATTTTCAAACGCCGTAGACATTATGACCTCAACCACAGGAAGCTTTGTAAAAGAATCTATCAGAACGAAAGTCAGCCTCCCATCCGGAAAGCTCCCAAAGTCCATGCTCACCTTAGCCCACGGTTTCAAAGTGGCTGGTTCGCTGACTACCGGGCAACTAGGCGGTTCCGCCGACGTGATGATACAGGAGTGACACTTCCCCACCATTTCATCAACTTGACTGTCCATGCCAGGGAACCACACTTTGGCACGCAACCTGGCCTTTTTTTAGGCAGCACCTTGATGCCCTTGATGTGCCAACTCTATCACTCGAGACCACAAGCTCTGAGGAAGTACAATCCTCCTTCACCTCAGGATCAGTCCAGCATTATCGGTGGACAGTTCATCACGCACCTTCCATATGCCCTGCATAGCCAACCTCTGGTCTGGGCTAGATGCATTTGTCTTTTCTAGAAAGTGTTTCCATTTCCTGTGACTCAACGCCTCATTCACCTGATTAAGTACTACATCATCCTTGGTGGCATTCACAATGTCTGTTATGAGAAGGGCATTGGGACATGCAGACTGCAGAACCATGCTGACAAAGACCTCAGTGCACCGCTCCATCTGTTTCCCTTGTGGCACAAAAATAGTTGTCTAGTCGATTTACCCACAGGCGCCATCTTGGCGTGGCAGTGGCCGGATCAATCAGTTGGCTAAACGGGGGTAATGATGTGACTGAGGAATGAACACTGTTGTTTAACTGCGCCGGGAGCTGGGGATTTCCTGGTGGTGGTGGCGCATTTTCTTGTGGTGGCGCACTCATGTTAGCGCTTTACAGGTACACTTGTCTGAAAGACTACAGCTTTTTATTTTGAATGACTTTTTTTTCAGATCACTTCAACCTTTTTTTTTTCCCCCTTTTGTTTTTCTCTTGGTGCAATTTTTGTAGTTCTTAGTGCAGTTACACTTTTATTTTCAGTTCATTTCAACTGTTTTTTTTTTTTCATTTTGGTTCAGCTCTTTTTTTTCCTTTCTATTTTTTCCTTCTTGGTGTAGCTTTTCTAATTTCTTCTGTAGTTCCACACTTCTATTTTTTTTTTCTCTTCAATTAAACTCACAAAGCACTGAACATATCTCCGTTCAAAATCATGAATGAAGGGACATGCCCCTCCACCGCTATTGACGGCTCAGTCTCCGAGCCTCTAGCTTCAAGGACGCGACTGGCGTTCAATGTTGCTTTTCTTAGCAACAAATGCCTCGCATCTCAGAGCGTTCCTCTCCCACGTGACAACTCCCCCGGGGCGCAGGCGTGGTTCACCTTCCGCATTCCGTCTCAGCAGGAAGCTGGTTCTTCAGGCTCCGCACGAGACAGGGATTTCCAGCGCCTTCGTTGCTGAGGCAGGGCAGCCCTCACACGCCCTCTCGCAGGACGCCGCACAGGAATGCGGTGAGAGAGGAAACAGGGCTCATATACACTGCCCCGTACGTCATCACCAAGGGGCGCTTCTCCCTTTTCCTTAGTTTTTTTTTTCTTAGCGTTTTACTGCATTACTACGACGATCGAACGGAACCTGATATCCCGCTCGTTGCCAATGTAGTGTAGGCCTTCGTGTGATTCGGATACACAACACCGACAACGTTCTTAGCTGCCAGCTCACGAGGGACTGCGTCATTGCAGTTTCAACTTTATTTATACCCTTGCTGTGCGCCCAGCCTGGATGCGCAGAGCACGGTACACAATAGAGGAGAGCCCAGATGGTTCTCCGGACGACTATCTACATACTGCACAGATGTTTCTGCGAAAGCTGCAGTATTGTGCATTCCATGCACATTTCGGAAATCGTGAACACTGCCTTCAGATTCTGCAAACTTTCAAAGTTCTCCACACATATTCTACATTTGTTTGAATTTCCAGGCACAGCGAAACCCCGCAAGTGTATCACAAAGGAAAGGGTGGTGCTTGGGCCAGGGATACAGACGTGAAACACAGCTGACGCTGACTTGTGTACTTATTCATTGGAATAGCAACTTGTGTGAGATGCAGGCTTAGCTGAGCAATGTGCACCTGCATTTGGAGTCTGTGCACGAAAACCACCCAGCTTTGAAACACTCAGCCGCCTAGTGGAAGTTCTCCTCTACCCACTATAAATGAAAGTGTTAAGCACTTGCATGAAGTCAAGGGAACAAGCACACAACAAATTTCACAAGTCTTATAGGGCAAAGATGCCCTGACATGATAAAAACATAGATGCTTATCAGATGTATACAAAATGGACAGTGATGAAAATAAATAAACATAGTCAGTGCTATTTCGTGTAGTTCGTTTGATTAGTTTTTGGCATTGAATTAAGACTGTCATTTTGACATAGTTCATAGTTTTGCCCCTAAAGATTTTACGATTTTTCTCAGCCGAAATGTTAAAAAATAGTACACAGATTTTTACATATTTTCTGAAGAGTTTGAACTGTCTCTGTGGAGCACTGTGATGACTTACAATTCATCGTTACCCGCAGCTGTGGGAATTTGCGTTCCTTATAATACATGGCCCTTAATTTCTGTGTGCTGGAGATAAGTAAGACAATGGAATATGCAAAATCTCAACCGACATAGTGACAGGTAGGATAAAGGATGCAGAGTTGTAAGAGACATATAAATATTTACAATAACAGTGCCTCATAGGTAAGGTCCCCACAGATCTAGCCACCGCTCCTCAAACTATCACGTTTAATGCAGCCCCTCCCAGACAGTGGCCCATAAATATATATTTTTTGCAGCAAACCTGCGTATGTGTTTTTATCACTTCTACGAGCTGGATCAATTATTGCCCAATTACAAATGTGTATGTCCCTCTTGACTTTACGCGGTTTTGTCCTCTCAGTGTCAGTTCATAGATTTTGGAACAAACAATAAATTAAGGTCCAGATTTATAAAAAGTGGCCCTGCACATAGTGCAGAGCCACTTTTCTTGCGCCCCTTAGTGCTTCCCTAACGCCATCATGTGTGCGTCGTATTTAAAATATGGCGCACCATGGCGTTAGTCAGGGGGACTAGCATCATCATTTTTTACGCTAGTCTGGCGCTTTCGCAGGACTAGAATCAAGAATTTTGATGCCAATCCTGCAAGGCACCCAGAGGCTCATTGAACACAATGGGCACCTCTTTGTAATGCCTGCACTTAGCAGGCGTTAAAAAACCCAATACAAATGGTGCAAAGTGATCTCATAGATTCCTGTGCACCATTTTTACGGCCCGCCTAATGCTGGAACTACCCCCTTGAATACATTATGCCTGGCACAGGCATAATATGGTGCAGGGGGATACAAAGTCGCTCAATGCAAGCATTGCACCACTTTGTAAATATGCTGGTGCGTTTTTGCCCTTCCAACATCACATTAGCATAAAAATGACTATAATATGGCATTGGAATGGTGCTAATCTGCCATAAATCTGGGTCTAATTTCAAAAGAGTTGAGATTACAAGCTTTGAACAGCACATTATCACACAAGACCACTATTAATCAGACAAAACTCTTATTGTCAGCCACCACAGTCATTAAATCAATACGGTTGTATAAAGATATTAGTGGTCATTACAACCCTGGTGGTCAGTGTTAAAGCGGTGGTAAAACCGCCAACAGGCCGGCGGAATAAAAAATTGGAATCACGACCGTGGCGGAAACCGGCAACATAGACAGCCACTTTAACACTCCGACCGCCAAGGCTGTACAAACAAACACCGCAGCAGTGACCGCCAACAGAAAGGCGGCAGACTCTGTACCCCCCACAGAATTACAACAGTCCGATCCGCCACCTTTTCTGGGGTGGATTCACCACGAACAAAAACACGGCAGAAACAGGACTTGTAAGGGAAAACGCTCACCTCTACACACCCCACGAGGAATCAGGACGCCATGGAACCCGAGCTCCAGATACTGCCAGCCTTTATCTTCCTGCTTCTCTACCAGGAACGACAAAGATCGCAGCAAAGACCATGGTGAGTACTGCACCTACGACACAGGGGAGGGGGGAGGGAAAAGAGAGTGACACACACACGCAACACCCCCACCCTCACCCACGACAACACACACACTAATGCATCATGATACATTACAGTTACACCCTCCAATCCCCCCTGGAAGAATGCAAGGACAAAAGGAAATTAGTCAAATGATTGTAATATATTCAAATGCATGAATCAAAAATATATACATATATAAAGATATTCACACTATAAACAAATATATACACCAAGAATACAAGTCCAAGGGATTCCACCATCATAGTCCGTGTACCACTGGGCCCAAAATGCATGGGCGAGGCCCACACAAGATACCCGAACAAGATGGAGAGAACACTGCTGGGGCATCAGATAGAAATAAAACAGGCACCTCAGGGGGAAGGGAAGGGGGGGCACCTCAGCCGGGTAAGTGCACTACATCAGATCCACAAGGGGGCTTCATGCCCATTGATGTATCCTGGGGAGTGCAAAGCCACAGTCTCTCAAGTCTCTACAGTGGGTGGGTTGCCCACTGCTGCATCCTGGGGAGTGCAAAGCCACAGTCTCTCAAGTCTCTACAGTGGATGGGTTGCCCACTGCTGCATCCTGGGGAGTGCAAAGCCACAGTCTCTCAAGTCTCTACAGTGGGTGGTTTGCCTACTGCTCCATCCTGGGGAGTGCAAAGCCACAGTCTCTCAAGTCTCTGCAGTGGATGGGTTGCCCACTGCTGCATCCTGGGGAGTGCAAAGCCACAGTCTCTCAAGTGGATAACAGTCTCCACTGGTTCTGGAGGGGGTTTTGTGCCCAGAGTGCTTCATCCTGCAAAGGACTGAGGTAGTGGATGCCTTTCTCCACTGGTTCTGGAGGGGGCTTTGTGCCCAGAGTGCTTCATCCTGCCAAGGGCTGAGGCAGTGGATGCCTTTCTCCACTGGTTCTGGAGGGGACTTTGTGCCCAGAGTGCTTCATCCTGCCAAGGACTGAGGTAGTGGATGCCTTTCTCCACTGGTTCTGGAGGGGGCTTTGTGCCCAGAGTGCTTCATCCTGCCAAGCACTGAGGTAGTGGATGTGATACTCCACTGGTTCTGGAGGGGGCTTGGTGCCCAGAGTGCTTCATCCTGCCAAGGACTGAGGTAGTGTATGCCTTTCTCCACTGGTTCTGGAGGGGGCTTTGTGCCCAGAATGCTTCATCCTACTCGTGGCGGTCTCAGTAGCGTCGGAATCTTTGGCGCTCACTGGCCTGCGGTGCTTGTCCTGTTCAGCGGTGCTGGTGGCGGCAGTGTCCTTGGCAGCGGTGCTTGTTTCGGCGGTGTCCTGTTAAGCGGTGCTGGTGGCGGCAGTGTCCTTGGCAGCGGTGCTGGTGGCGGCGGTGTCCTGTTCAGCGGTGCTGGTGGTGGCGGTGTCCTGTTCAGCGTGCTGATGGCGGCGGTGTCCTTGGCAGCGGTGCTGATGGCGGCGGTGTCCTGTTCAGCGGTGCTGGCGGCGGCGGTGTCCTGTTCAGCGGTGCTAGTGGCGGCGTTGCCCTGTTCAGCGGTGCTGGTGGCGGCGGTGTCCTTGGCAGCGGTGCTAAAGGGCCGTGTGCTTGGCAGCGGTGCTTGTTGTGGTCTTGTCCGCCGTGCAGGTTTTCCCAGACTTGCCGGTTTTACTGTGCCCCTCCCCCACCTTGGATGGTGGCGCAGTTGTCTCCACACTCCCAACTGTACCCCTGGGAGCGGCTTTAGCAGCAGATATTTTTCCTCTTTCCCGCCGGGCACTGGCCAACTTTTTATGCTTTTGAGTTGGGGGACTGTCCGTGCTCTGGCCCCTTGCCACACTGGCAGCTTTGCTGCCTGGCGCACTCCAGAAGCCGGTTACTACTGGCACCACTGTTCCCGCAGATGTTGTGGCTGAGGCGCTGGGTTGGGACCTGGAGAGGTGGGCCTTAGGAGACTGAAGGGGTGGGGAAGGTGAGGGAAAGAGGTCAAGGTTGGACAGGAAAGGTTTTTTGGGCACACTGGACGGGTAGATGGAGGGGGTTTGGGAGTGGAAGAAGAGGTAGTGGTTGTAGGAGGTGTACGTTTGCTGACTTTGGGTCAACGAGCATGGGCTGGAGGCTGTTGTGAGGTGGATGGCTGTTGGGTGGGTGTGTGGATGCGTTTGTGTACCTTGGGAGGTGGGCTCACAGACACACTGGGAGAGGACACAGGGGATGTGTGAATGGTAGTGGGGGTGGTGAGTGCACGTGAGCGGGGTGTGGCGGTTGGTGTGCTGGTGATGGAGGTAGTGGCTGACGATGTAGTGCATGCAGGTGTGAGTGGAGACGAGACTGGGAGGGAGGAGGGAGACAAGGAGGAGGGGGACACAGTGGAGGCAGTGGATGTTGGTGTGTCTCCATGTGTGTGATGGTTGCATGAGTGCCTGTGGGATGTGTGGTGCTTATGTTTGCCTGAGCTTCCCTTGTGTGTTGAGGTGTGTGCATGCTGGTCTGAAGGTGTGCTTGGGATAGGCTGAGGTAGAGGGGATTGGGTCTGGGTGGAGGAAGTTGGAGAGGGGAGGCTAGAGACAGGGACAATCGCTGCCATCAGTGCTGAGACCAGAGTCTAAAAAGCTCACTGAAGGGCCACCTGACCAGAATGAATGCCCTCCAGGAATGCATTTGTTTGTTGCAACTGCCTTTCTACACCCTGGATGGCATTCAAAATGGTAGACTGCCGAACAGTGAGGGACCTGAGGAGGTCAATGGCCTCCTCACTGAGGGCAGCAGGGGTGACTGGGGCAGGGCCTGAGGTGCCTGGGGCGAAGGTGATGCCCACCCTCCTGGGTGAGCGGGCACGGGGCAAAGGCTGAGGGGCTGCTGGGAGGGCGGTGCTGGTAGGGGGCACAGATGTTGCCGCCACCACAAGGGAGCTCCCAGCAGAGGACGAGTCCGTGTCACTGGTGTCAGCTCCTGTCCCCGCCGTGGAGCTCCCCTCGCCCTCTGTCCCACTGGTGAACTCCGAGTCCGTTGTCTCGCCCTCCAGGGCAATGTGGGATGCAGCTCCCTCCTGCTCCGGTGCCACTGCTCCTCGATCTGATGATGCTAATGCATACAAGAACAGGGAGACCACAAAAAGGGGGGGGACGACAGAAGAAAGACATGTTGAGTGCATGCATTACCGCTACCGTTGGCAGACATGACAGACAGAGAAGCCCCCTGCATTACGCTGCGCACTTGGGCTCCACTGTTCAATCCCTGGGACATGGCCTACAAGGCTATGGCCGACATCTGCACACATGGATGACACAGGAGCCTGACTAGGTGTACTTGGCACTGTACACAGGTGGGGTGGGGTGCCACAGGGTCTGCCAGAACAAGGGGACCTATCTAGCACACTCGCCCTGGGGAAACCCACAGCCCACCTTCCCCACCCAGACACCTCCACTGCGCGCAAAATCAGCAGAATGAGAGTGTACTCACCCCCTTGTGGCTTCTGTGATTCCCTCAAGCACCCATCCAACTCCGGGTACGCCACCGCCAGAATACTGAACATCAGGGGATCATGGTGCGACGGGCACCCCTCCCACGTTGGGAGGCCATCCCCAGCTGGGCATCTGCCGTCTTCTTGCTCCAGCGGCGACTGTCCTCCCATCTCTTACTGCAGTGGGTGCTCCGTCTGTGGTAGACCTCCAGGGTCCGGACGTCCTTGGCGATGGCACGCCAAATATCCTTTTTCTGGTGGGCGCTGACCTACAGGAATTGTACAGGGGGAAAGAAAAGTTATTACCAACTGCACCTTCACAGTCATTGGCCCCCATCCCTACCCTTGCCATGTGGCACATGCACTCACTGTCGTTTCATGCATGCATGCCTCAATCTCCCCCCCCCCCATCTTTCATCCACCCCACTCCACACAGGCATAGCCCATACAGCATGCTCCCAGTGTACTTACCTGTTTGTCTGGAGGACCGTAGAGTAGCGTGTACTGGTGGAGGACCCCATCCACGAGTTTCTCCAACTCCTCTGATGTGAAGGCAGGGGCCCTTTCCCCAGACGCACGAGCCATTGTCTCTTCCAGACCGAGGTCACAGCAGCACTTTCAGTGTAGGTCCTCTCTTGTCGAAGATCAGGTATCGAGTGATTGAACAGATAGAAAATGGCGGCCACATCCGCGGCGGTGCGTACCGTCACCGCCGGCGTACATCCTCATTGGCTCCTGGGACCCATAGGGTCCAATGTTAACCAATGCAGAATTGCGCCGTGGTCTTGGACCGCCTACCGCGACGGTGTACAACGCCAGAACAGTTACCACACATCACATTGTCCCACTTTACAGGTCAGGCATCCGCCATTTCAGGGGCCCACATGGCTTAATTTTTAACTGCGTCACACATACCTAGGCCTTGCTTCAACACTCATGCAGGCCAAATTTCGGATTAGGATTTGTGTTCTGTGTAAGCTGTGGGTACGTACCTCTGAGTTGGTTGACTCTGTGCTTGCTGTTGTCCTTCATAGGCTCCGTCCGCTGGGACATATGAGGAGATCCTCCGGTGTACAGACCGCTGGTTGACCTGTCGACAATGAAGGAAAGACATGTGATCATCACCTACAGGCTTGATCGTGCCACAATCCTGGAACTGTGTGCCCAGTTGGAGCCAGACCTGATGTCAGCTATCCGCCATCCCACAGGAATCCCCCCTCAAGTGCAGGTGCTGTCAGTACTCCATTTCCTTGCAAGTGGGTCATTTCAAACAACAGTGGCCATAGCATCAGGGATGTCCCAGCCTATGTTTTCCAACGTGTTGTCCAGAGTGTTGTCTGCCCTGCTAAAACACATGCGGAGCTAGATCGTTTTCCCTCAGGTGGAGGATTTGCCTACAGTGAAAGGTGACGTCTATGGCCTGGGACACATCCCCAACATCATAGGCGCCATTGATGGGACACATGTGGCTTTGGTACCCCCAGCAGGAGTGAACAGATGTACAGAAACCGGAAGAGTTATCATTCCATGAATGTGCAGATGGTGTGTTTGGCAGAACAGTACATCTCCCATGTGAATGCTAAATTCCCTGGCTCAGTGCATGATGCCTACAGCCTGCGGAATAGAAGCATCCCTTATGTGATGGGTCAACTCCAAAGGAACTGTGTGTGGCTATTAGGTGAGCACCTGGAAGCAAGTCAGTGGGAATGGTTGTCTGGGTCTGGGGATATCCCTACAGGTTAGTGCGTGACTAACAGTTGTCCCTCGCCATTTGCAGGTGACTCTGGTTCCCCCAACCTGGCTACTGACCCCAGTGAGGAATCCCAGGACAAGGGCAGAGGAACGCTACAATGAGGCACATGGGTGAACTCAGCGGATAATAGAGCGGACCTTCGGCCTCCTGAAGGCCAGGTTTAGGTGCCTCCATATGACAGGTGGATCCCTATTCTACTCACCAAAGAAGGTATGCCAGATCATCGTGGCCTGCTGTATGCTTTACAACTTAGCTTTGCGACAACAGGTGCCTTTTCTGCAGGAGGATGGTCCAGATGGCGGTGTTGTTGCAGCTGTGGAGCCTGTGGACAGTGAAGACGAGGAAGCAGAAGAAGAGGACATCGACAACAGGAACTCGGTGATCCTGCAATTTTTCCAGTGAGACACAGGTAAGAATACAAACCTGCCTACTACATGTACTTTAACACTACTACCTCTCTACTGTCTGTCGTTTTCACCCAATGTATGGTCACTGAGTTGTCACTTTCCCTTACGATTTCACAGATGTGGGTCCCACTGTGTGACATCTGCTTTGTTTCCTCATAGACTAGAGCTGTGTGACATAGGAATGTTGACATTACATTTGAAAGAGCATTTTGACACTGTAATTGCTAATACACTATTTTGAAATCACAGACTGACTCCAGATTGTTTTGTGCTTCAAGGGTGTTTATTTAAGTGCTCAATATTGGAGGGGGTTGTAAAATGGTGAGGGTTGATTGTGGAGGAATGTCCATGGCAGAGTCCAGTCTATTAGTCTCACAGGTGCATTGCCCAAATGGGCATAGGAAGTGTAGCTGGGGCAGTTTAAGGATGGACAGGGTGACAAAGTGGGACAGGAGGATGACATTCAGGGTGGTCTCATTTCTTGGCGGGGGTCTTGGCATTGTTTTCTGTCTTTGTCCTGCATCTTAGGGACCGTTTGCGGGGTGGTTCTCCCTCTGCAGGGGGTGGGGTGCTGGTGTGGTGGTCCTGTGGCGGGGCGTCCTGTCCACTAGTGCCGGCGGAGGTGGTGGGCAGTTCATCGTCCAGGCTAGTGTCAGGGGCCACTTGTTGTGCCACAGTGTCCCTCCTGGTGTTGAGTACTTCCTCCAGCACCCCTACGATGGTGCCCAGGGTGGAATTGATGGATCTGAGTTCCTCCCTGAAGCCCAATTAATGTTCCTCCTGCAGGCGCTGGGTCTCCTGAAACTTGACCAGTACCGTTGCCATCGTCTCCTGGGAGTGGTGGTAGGTTCCCATGGTATTGGAGAGGGCCTCATGGAGAGTGGGTTCCCTTGGCCTGTCCTCCCCATCGCACAGCAGCCCTCCCAGTTCCCCTGTTTACCTGGGCCTCTGTCCCCTGAACCGTGTGCCCACTACCACTGCCCCCAGGTCCCTGTTGTTTTTGGGGTGGTGGGTTAGCCTGGGTTCCCTGTAGTGGTGGACACACTGCTGATTGAAGTGTCCTGGGGAGAGAGGAATGGGCCCGCTGGGTGGGTGCTGTGCTGGTGTTTCCAGAGGGGGGAAGCTCTGTGGTAGCCTGTGACTGTGTGAGGGGAACCGACTGTCCCGAGGTCCCCGATGGGCCGGGTTGGCCATCTAGATCCAGTTGGACAGAGCTGCTGTCATCACTGTGGGCCTCTTCTGTTGGTGGTGTGGACATGTGTGGACCCTCTTGTCCGGTGACGTTGGGTAGGGGTCCTGCAGGGGTATAAAAGGATGTTTATTACATCTGTGTGTGCTATGGTGTGCAATAGGTGGGTGACCGTGTATCCCAGTGCTTGCATTCCTGTGTGGGACCTTGTGTGATGGTGGTTTAGGGGGGTGTATAGGTATGTGCAGTGGCCATGCTTTGTTGATGGGTGTCCATGCTTTGTTGTTTCATGCAGGGCTTGGTGTTAGGATGTGTGGTTTGTGATGTTGGGACATTCGTGAGGAGTTGGAGTGATGGGTGTGAGGGTGGGGGTATGTGATAGCATGTAAGTAGGGTGGGGGATGTAATAGTTAAGATTTGACTTACCAGAGTCCATTCCTCCATCTACCCCTGCGAGGCCCTAAGGATGCATAATCGCCTAGAATTGCTCCTCCCATGTTGTTAGTTGTGGGGGAGGAGGTGGGAGTCCGCCGCCAGTCCGCTGAACCGCAAGGTGGTGTCTTGAGACCACGGAACGCACATTCCCTGTAGGTCTTTCCACCTCTTCCTGATATCATCCCTATTTCTTGGGTGCTGTCCCACTGCGGTGACCCTGTCCACTATTCTTCGCCATAGCTCCATCTTCCTAGCTATGGAGGTGTGCTGCACCTGTGATCCGAATAGCTGTTGCTCTACCCGGACGATTTCCTCCTCCATGACCCTGAGCTCCTCCTCAGAGAACCTGGGGTGTCTTTGTCGTGCCATGGGGTGGTGTGGGTGATGTGTGGGGTGGTGTGTGTAGTGATAAGTGGGGTGATATTTAGTGGTGTGTTGGGTGAGGTGTGTGGAAGTTCTGTGGGTGATGGTATTGTGTGCCTGTGGATGCTTGGTAGTTGTTTGTGGTGTCTCTTTCTGGCCTTCTCTCGGTAATTCTGGTGGTAGGGGTTTGTAGGTGATGTGGGTGTGTGTTTTATATTGTAATGGGTGTGTGGGAGTGGTGTGTACATGTGTATCAGGTGTGTGTATTTCGATTTGTCCAATGTGGTAGTGTTTTGTAAATGTATGTGTATTTTGAGTTTGAGCGCGGCGGTGTGTACCGCCAATGGAATACCGCGGTTGACAGACCGCCGCGTGGATTCGTGGGTCGTGATAGTGTGGCCGTATTTCTGTTGGGGTGACAGTGGAGGTTTGGTTTTTGCCAGTTTATCACTGACCTTTGGTGTGGCAGACTTGTGTGGGTGTCTGAATTTTGGCGGATTCCGAGCTGTGGGTCATAATAGCTGTGGCGAATTTCTGGAGCTGTGGCGGTGTGTTGGCGTTCTTCTGCATGGCGGGAAGCGGCTTCTACCGCCAATGTTGTAATGACCGCCATAGTGCCTTGGTGCCATCACACACCAGGAAACAGGTCTGCCACAATCAGAAGAACTTCTATTCCATCACTGTGCAAGTTGTCTGCTTACTAGATTTGTACATCTCAAGTATTTGCGTGTGTGTGCCGCTTTCCAGGGTCAACACATGACTTCTTTGTACTACGGAACAGCACCATACCCCTGCAAATGTCATCACTTGGACCTGAGAGGGCCTGACTTGTTGGGAAATACAGTATGACTTAATGATCATTTGCTTTAATCCTACTTTAGGAATGTACAATGATTTGATATGGTTAATCTATTAATTTATTGTTTCTATGTAGGAGACTCAGGCCCTCATTATGACATTGGTGGTAAGTACCGCTTACCGCCATGCTGACTGCCGCCAACATACAGCCGCAGCCTCGGATTACCGCAACCCATATTATGACCCACACATAGCAATCCGTCACTATACAAACACACACACAAGTCCATCCAGACCAAAGGTCAGTGATAAACTGGCGGTATCAAAACCCACACCGTTATGCCAATAGAACTACAACCTCAGCATTATGACCCACGAATCACCGCAGCAGACGTTCATGGGCGCTAAACCATTGGGGGTACATACCGCCGCGCTCAAAATACACACAACCTAACAAAACTAAACCACATTGGACAATTCAAACTACACACACAACTGACACACATACACACACCACACACTCACATCACTGTAAAACACACACCCACACTACCCACAACGCTTTACAATACAAACAAGTGACACAAGAGAGATAGCAAGACCACAGACAAGACCACACACCACCATCACCTATACACCATCCACGCACCCTACATCACATACCCCAACACAGCACCCCACACACTCTCACCCACACCACTCACAATACACCCATGGCACCGCAACAACACCCCAGGGTCTCAGAGGAGGAGCTAAGGGTCGTGATGGAGGAAATAATCTGGGTAGAGCCACAGCTATTCGAATCACAATTGCAGCAGACGTCCATTGCTAGGAAGATGGAGCTATGGCGGAGAATCGTAGACAAGGTCAACGCCGTGGGACAGCACCCAAGAACAAGGGATGACGTCAGGAAGAGGTGGAACGACCTACGGGGGAAGGTACGTTTCACAGCAGCAAGACACCAACTAGCTGTACAGAGGACTGGTGGTGGACCCCTACCTCCTCCCCCACAACTAACAACATGGGAGGAGCAAGTCTTGGCAATCATGCATCCTGAGGGCCTGGCAGGAGTAGGAGGAGGACTGGACTCTGGTACGTCAAATCTCTATTACTATCCCCCCCCTACCTGCATGCCATCACAAACCCCCACCCTTACCCTCAATCCCATCACTTTACTACCTCCCACATAACCCACCATCACAACCCACTCATCCCAATACCAAGCCCTGCATGCAACACCAATGCATGGACACCCCTCACAGACCTGCATGGACACCCATCACTAAAGCATGCACATTAGAGAGAATCACCTAGCCCACAAAATCACTACTCACGCAAGGCAAAGTTGCCAGGGCAATAACAACCATACAGGGCAACATACCCATGCACAAGATGACACACACAGAAAAATTAACACTGCATTTACATCCCCACAGGTCCCCCACCCAACGTCACCAGAGAGGAGGTGCCAGCAACTTCCAGTCCACCCCCAGAAGAGGCCCACAGTGATAACAACAGCTCTGGACGCCTGGATCTGGATGACCAACCTGGCCCTTCAGGGATCTCTGGACAGTCGGTAACCCAGGCACAGTTCCATACCACCACAGAGCCTCCCCCCTCAGGAAATACCAGCACAGTACCCACCCAGTGGGCCCATACCCATGTCCCCAGGACTAGTCAATCAGCAGTGTTTCCACCACTACAGAGACTCCAGGCCACCCTACAAACACAGGATGATCAGGGACCTGGAGTCAGTGGTACTGGGCACACGGTTCAGGGGTCAGAGGCACAGGATAACAGGGAATCTGGGAGGAATGCTGTGCGACAGGGGGAGGATAGGCCGAGGGTACCGACTCTCCAGGAGGCACTCACCAACATCCTGGGAGCATACCACCATTCCCAGGAGACGATGGGCCCAGATACTGGACAAGTTGCAAGAGACCCAGCGGATGCAGGAGGGATAGTACCTGGGATCAGGGAGGACTTGAAGTTCATTAACACCACCCTGGTCTCCATTGCAGGGATGATGGCAGACAGGGCCAACACCATGAGTGAGGCAGTGGCACACCACCGGGCCCCTGACACTAGTTAAACCGATAAACAGCCTTCCACCTCCGCTGCCACTAGTGGACAGAAGGCCCGCCACAGGAACAACAGGCCACCAGCAACCCACCCCCTGCAGAAGGAGACCCATCCTGCAAATGGTCCCTGCTATCCATGCAGAAGCCAGAGAACATTGCCAAGCAGAAGCCAGAGAACATTGCCAAGACCCCCACCAGGAAATAAGACTCTCCTGAATGTCACCCTTGTGTCCCACTTTGTCACCCTGTCCACCTTGAACTGCCATTAGTCCCCTTCCTATGCCCCCTTGGACAATGCACTGGTGATACAAATAGACTGGACTCCATCCTGGACTTTCCTCCACCATCAACCCAGCCCATTGCACATCCCCCTCTATTTATTAGCACTTAAATAAACACCATTTCAATAAATACAAGTATGGAGTCTGTCAAATCATTTAAACATGGATTTGTTTAACAAGCTTTAAACACTGCAGTATAACTGTACAGTAATGTGCACATAGGAATGACCTGTAGTTGCTGCAGTCAACACACCAGGTGTGATAGTGAGGCACAAGTATCTGAAAATAGAGATGCCATAGGGTACAGTAAGTGGCCATAGAAGTGGGAAAATCAGCCTGCCAGTGACAATGTCAAATACAGAACTGTCAATGTAAAGTGTAATTACAGTGTCTTACCTGTGTGTCATTGGAAGTACTGTCGTATTATTGCACTTCTGTTGTCCTCATCCTCATCCTCTGCCTCCTCATCTTCACTGTCAACAGGGTCCACTGCTGCCACACACCCATCTCCAGCCTCATCCTCCTGCAGAAAAGGCACTTGGCAATCTAAGGCAAGCTCGTGCAACATACAGCATGCCACGATGACCTGGTACACCTTCTTGGGTGAATAGTACAAGGATCCACTTGTTAGATGGAGGCAACGAAACCTGGCCTTCAGGAGGCCAAATGTCCTTTCTATTATTCTTCTTATTCGCCCATGTGCCTCATTGTAACGTTCCTCTGCCCTTGTCCCGGGATTCCTCACAGGGGTCAGTAGCCCTGAGATGTTGGGGCAACCAGTTAGACACACACTAACCCTTAGGGCCCACACCATACCCATACACCAACAACCCCTGGGTGGGAACCAGGGCTAACCTGTTAGCCACACCCAGTGTCTCTGGAGTTGCAGCATCACACATGGGATGCTGCTATTCCTCAGGATAAAGGCATCATGCACAGACCCAAGATACTTTGTATTGACATGGGAGATGTACTGGTCCGCCAGGCACATTATCTGCACATTCATGGAGTGAAAGCTCTTTCGATTTCTAAACACCTGTTCATTTCTCTGGGAGGGGGACAAATGCTATATGTCTACCATCAATAGCTCCAATAATGTTGGGGATATATCCCATTGCATAGAAATCAGCATTCACTGTGGCCAAATCCTCCAATTGGGGGAAAACGATGTAGCTGCGCATGTGTTTAATCAGGGCAGACAATACTCTGGTCAGCACTATTGAGAACATTGGCTGAGACATTCCTGCTGCTAAGCCCACTGTCACTTGGAAGGAGCCACTTGCCAGGAAATGGAGCACAGATAGGACTTGCACAAGAGGGGGGATCCTGGTGGGCTGACAGATAGCAGATATCAGGTCAGGTTCCAATTCGGCACACAGCTCTGTGATTGTGGCCCGTCCAGTCTATAGGTGAGGATAATGTGCCTGCCCTCCATTGTTGCCAAGTCCACCAGGGGCCTGCACACAGGGGATGTCTCTATCTCCTATTCATTCACAGAGGTTGCAATCTAGGGGGCAGACAGTGAGTAGCTGGTCAGTATTCCATATTTCCAAACACTACACTGCATTGCATGTTGTGACTGTAACACAAAATTGTTGTATAGGCCCAAATGGTGCCTATGTGAACTGTGACGCAGTTAGGTGCCATGGCCTGCTCCCCCCCCCCCTGGAATGGCGTCCGCCTGTCCTGTATGGAGGGACAGATGGAAATAAGGTAATTCTGCTGACGTTGTGCGCCATCGCGGGAGGCGGTCGAAAACCGCTGTGCATATCCTCATTTGATCCCATTGGGCCCTATGGGTTACAGTGGCCAATGATGATGTACGCCGGCGGTGACGGGACACACGGCCACGGACGTGACCGCCTTTTCTATCTGTTCACCCACTTGCTACCTGACCTTCAACAGGAGAGGACCTACACTGCAAGAGCTGCTGTGACCTGTGTCTGGTACCAACCATGGCTCGTGTCACTGGGGAAAGGGCCCCTGCCTTCGCCGCTGCGGAGTTGGAGAGACTGGTGGATGGGGTCCTACCCAGTACCGAATGCTGTATGGGCCTCCAGACCAACAGGTGAGTACACTGTAAGCACAATGAATGGGCCATGAATGCATGGAGTGCTGTGTGTGAGGGCCTCATGTAGGGGGGGGGTAAGGGCGCTGGGCAGCGTGCTGCATGTATGGTGGGCAATATCTGTGCGTAAGGGACTGTGAGGGCTATGGTGGGCCATGAGTGTAACAGGCAGGACGGTCTGACTGATACCTTTTCCTATGTGTATTTCTCTGCAGGTCAGTGCCCATCCAAAAAAGGGTTTATGACCTGTCATCGCCAAGGACGTGCGGATCCTGGGGGTCTACGGCAGGCGGAGCACCCACTGTCGCAAATGGTGGGAGGACCTGAGATGCTGGGCACGGAAGACGGCGGAGGCCCAGCTGGGGATGTCCCCCAACGAGGAAGGGGTGCCTGTCGAACCGTGCCCCCCTGATGACCCACATACTGGCAGTGGCCTATCCAAAGCTGGATGGGCACTTGGGGCCATCACAGCAGCCACAAGGGGGTGAGTACAGTACCCCAATATACTACTTGCACCTGGTGGGGTGGCATCCGGGTGGGGGATGTGGGCCTAGGGATGCCCCAAGGCCAGGCCAGCCAGTGCAGGGTAGGGACCATTTCGGGCAGGGTCTGATGTCAACCTCCTCCAAACAAGCTAGTAGGCCTCCACTACTGGGCACGGGTTGGTGGGTCTCAGGTATGCTGCAATTGGCGTTAGGTATCCCTGTCCATGGGTTGGTGACTAGCATTGTGACTGGTAGTGCATTGCCTAGTGCGTAGGGCTGTTACCTGTGTGTGAGTATGTTGTGTACGTCAACTGTGGTGTTGTTGCCGCCATTGACCAAGGGTATCCTTTGTCTCTTCCCCCCTTTTTTGTTTTGTCACCCTGTCCCTATGTGCGTGAGCATCATCTGGGGGAGGAGCAGAGGCACTGGGGAAGGGGAGAGCTGCATCCCACAGGGCCCAGGACGCCGAATCCACCGACGGTGAGGGCACTAGTGGGAAGGAGGCTGAGGGAAGCACCATGGCGGAGTCTGGAGGGGGCAGTTCTGACTGTGATACCTCCTATGATGGAAGCTCCCTGGTGGTGGCGGACACCTCTGTGCCCACCCAAACTTCAGATACAGCTGCCACCCCTGTACCAGCAGTGCCCTCCCAGCAGCCCCTCAGCATGTTTCCCGTGCCTGCTCACACAGGAGGGTGGGCATCTCCTTCACCCCAGGCACCTCAGGCCCTGCCCCAGTTAGCCCTGCTGCCCTGAGTGAGGAGGCTATTGACCTCCTGCGATCCATCTCTGTTGGGCAGTCAACCATTGTGAATGCCATCCAGGGGCTGGCAGCCCTTTGCAACAAACAAATGCATTCCTGGAGGGCATTCACTCTGGCATGGCGGCCCAACAGAGATCAATCCAGGCTCTGGCCTCCTCCCTGATGACAGCCATTGTCCCTATGTCTAGCCTCCCCCCTTCAACCTCCTCTGCCCAATCCCATTGCCCTCAACCACAACCTATCCCAAGCATACAGGCAGACCAGCATGCACCCAGGACAACACACAGGAGTGGTTCAGGCAAACACAAGCATCACACATCATCACACAGGCACTCACACAAACACCATCCAGATGCAGACATACCAACATCCACTGCCTCCACTGTGCCCTCCTCTTCCTCATCATCCACCTCCCTCCCAGTAGCGTCTACACTCACATCTGCATGCACTACATCCTCATTCACTACCACCATCATGCCTATCACTACACGTCCCTCACTGGCAGTCACCACCCCCACTTCCATGCACAAGTCCCCTCTGTCGCCTCCCACTGTGTCTGTGCCTCCTTCTCCCAAGGTATACAAACGAAAGCACTCAGACACCCAACAGCCATCCACCTCACAACAGCATCCAGCCCATGCACCTGCACCCAAACACAGCAGACACCTCCTACAACCACTTCCTCTTCCTCCTCTCCCAAACCTTCACCCTCTTCCTGCCCCAATGGCAGAAGCTTTTCCTCTCCACCATTGACCTCTTCCCTACCCCTCCTCCCCCCCTTCCTTCACGTCAGGCCAGGGTGAAGAAAACCCAGGCAAGCACCTCAGCCACCTAGTCCAGGGGCATAGTAGTGTCGACAGCTACTGCAGGTGGGAGAGGATCCCAGCACCAGGCAGCAACACTGACAGGTTGCATCAAGGAAGGGCAAGGAGGCACCACCACCTGCAAATAGGAAGGGCAAGCAGGCACCACCTGCTGCGACTAGGAAGGGCAAGGAGGCACCACCAGCTGCAGGTGTGAAGGGCAAGAGGAAATCCCCGGCTGCTGACAGGAAGGGCATGGGGCCTGCACCAGCAGGCAGGAAGGACAAGAGGCCTTGTGCTGGGACTCATTCGAAGCACCCACCACCAACCATGGTGGTTCAGCCCTCCGAGACTGCAGGGGATGGGCTGGAGCCTCCCCCCACCACTGTCAGCACCGCCACCAGCACCACTGCCAGCAGCAGCCCCAGTGGGCAGCCATCGCAGACTGCAGGGGATGGGCTGGAGCCTCCCCCCACCACCACCAGCACCACCATCAGCACCACTGCCAGCAGCAGCAGCCCCAGTGGGCAGCTGTCCGAGGCTGCAGGGTATGGGCTGGAGCCTTCCCCCACACCACTGCCAACACCACCACCAGCACCACTGCCAGCAGCAGCAGCCCCAGTGGGCAGCCATCTGAGGCTGCAGCGGATGGGCTGGAGCCTCCCACCACCACTGCCAGCACTGACACCAGCCCCGCCACTGCCACCACTGAGAAGCCATCACCGCCAGCAGACAGTGTGTAGTCCTGCCTCCATGGACTGTTGTGCATCCTGGCCCCTGCAAATCCAGTGGGTCTGATACCCAGGTGAGAGACTGCGACCTTGCACTCCCCAAGATCTGCATCACAGAGCACAATGCCCCCTCCAGAACCATTAGAGAAGCCATCCACTCACTGCATCTTTCCCAGGATGAAGCACACTGGGCCAATGCCCCCTCCAGAACCAGTGGAAGAAGCCATCCACCCACCACATCCTTCCCATGATGAAACACACTGGGCACAATGCCCCCTCCAGAACCAGTGGAGAAGCCATCCACTCATCGAATCCTTCCCAGGATAAAGCACACTGGGCACAATGCCCCCTCCAGAACCAGTGGAAGAAGCCATCCACTCACCCCATCCTTCACAGGATGAAGCACACTGGGCACAATGCCCCCTCCAGAACCAGTGGCGAAGCCATCCACTCACCCCATCCTTCCCAGGATGAAGCACACTGGGCACAATGCCCCCTCCAGGACCAGTGGAAGAAGCCATCCACTCACTGCGTCCTTCCCAGGATGAAGGACACTGGGCACAATGCCCCCTCCAGAACCAGTGGAAGTAGTCACCCACTAGAGAGACTGTGGCCTTGCACTTCCCAGGACCAAGCAGTGGGCAATCCCCCCACTTGAGAGACTTTGGCCTTGCACTCCCTAGGACCAAGCAGTGGGCAAACCACCCACTAGAGAGACTGTGGCCTTCCACTCCCCAGGACCAAGAAGTGGCAAACCACCCACTTGAGAACTGTGGCCTTGCATTCCCCAGGACCAAGCAGTGGGCAAACCACCCACTAGAGAGACTGTGGCCTTGCACTCCCCAGGACCAAGCAGTGGGCAAACCACCCACTAGAGAGATTGTGGCCTTGCACTCCCCAGGACCAAGCAGTGGGCAAACCACCCACTTGAGAACTGTGGCCTTGCACTCCCCAGGACCAAGCAGTGGGCAAACCACCCACTTGAGAGACTGTGGCCTTGCACTCCCCAGGACCAAGCAGTGGGCAAACCACCCACTAGAGAGACTGTGGCCTTGCACTCACCAGGACAGAGTGATGGGCATGTAGCCCCCTCCAGGACCAGTGGTGTTGTACCATCTTCCGGCTGAGATGCCCCCCCTTTCCCCGTCCCCCTGAGGTGCCTGTGTATTTTCGACCTGATGCCCCTGCAGTGTTCTCTTCGTGTTTTTGCAGGAGTGAGGTGGGGCCTTGGCCTATTGTTGTGACCCTATGGCCCATGGACATTGAGGACTGGGCAGTGTCCCTACATTTGTAAATATGTATATACGTTTGGATTTTGATGCACTTATTCCTACTATTTTTTCGTATTACACTCACTTTCTTTAAATCATTTTGTCCTTGCATTACTCCTGAGGGGTACGGGGAGAATATGTAATGTTTCTGCATCTGTTTGTGTGTATGGTGTTGGGGGTGGGGGTGTTGCGTGTGTGTGTCACTCTCTTTCTCCTCCCCCTCCCTTGTGTGCTAGGCAGCAGTACTCACCGTGGTCGTCTTTGCCGGCGTTGGTGTTCGTAATGCAGGAAAAGGTAGACGAGCATGGGAAATATGTGCAACTCTGGCTCCATGGCATTGTGGTTGTTCCCTGTGTCTCCAGAGGTGAGTCATTTGACTTCAGTGTTTTGTTTCCACCGTGCTTTTGATGTTATTGGTACCGCCCCGGAAAAGCTGGCAGATAGGCTGGTCCTAAGGCAGTGGGTGGTACATTGTCTTCCGCATGGCTGTTGGCGGTTACCACTGTGGTTCTTATTGCTACTGCCATGGCAGTCAGTGTGTTAAAGTGGCTGGCTGTCTGAGTGGTTTCCGCTGAGGTCATCATTCCATTTTTGTTACCGCCGGCCTGTTGGCGGTATTACTGCCGCTTTATCACCGACCGCCAGGGTTGTAACGAAGGCCTCAGTGTATCTTAACCGACCATGGTTGTAGGCACTGCTGAGGAATCCAACAATGCCAGGGGAAGTCTGCTTCAATAATGCCCATGGAAGAACTTGGGGGCCAGTGGAGCGGGCTTTTGGGCTCCTAAAGGCCATATTTAAGTGTCTGGACAAGACCAGCGGAGCCCTCCTCTACTCACCCGATAAGGTGTGCCAAATCACCGTTGCCTGTTGCATGCTGCACAACATCGCCCTACGACGGGCATCCCAATCATCACAGAGGATGAAGACTGTGAAGAGCCACTGGGTCAGGAGGTTGAAATGCTCATTGAAGATGACAGTGGTACAGAGGAAGGAATTGACCTATGTCAAGATGTCACTGACCACTTCTTCACCTGGGTGTAAGTATACCCTTAATAGTGTAACATCCAATGTCAGAACAACTTGTGACATACTGAACATATCAGTCCGCAATAGTAATTTTGTAGGAACGGTTAGTTCATGAAAGTCCAAGGCAAAGATGTTTTAGATCACCGTTTCTCTACATTGACTACTGTGTTTATTGTCATAGTTTAACTTTGCTTGTGCTAAGTAAATGTGTCCTCCTAACATCATTTGAGTCAAATTTAATATGTGAAATTATTAATTTGCCCTTGTTATTCTGTGTTAGGACCCTTCACCATGTCACCTTCATTTGGACATTTCAAAGTGGTGACATTTGCGTGATTTATTGCTGTTGAAATGTACCAAGGGAACTTGGGTCGGTCGTGGGACAGACAGCCACTTCGGACGTACAAGTGAGCACAGAGACAACTTGCACTGTGATTGAATGGAAGTTCTTGAGATTGTATCAGACCTATTGTCTGTTGCCACCAAGGCAATATATGCTGCTTAACCTCCTCTAGCCACATGTATAAGTCAAGCCATAGCATACTAGTCTCCCTTCTCATTGGCTGGATCTTCAATTTGTGTTCAGTATAGGAAGTGGTTGATGTGCCTTCTCATAGTTGAAAGAACCTTTTTTAGCATACCACTGAATGGTGGTTGTGACAATGCACCAGAAGCTACCACAGTGTTGAGAGATGGTCATTTGGCCTCAATGTTTGTTACTGCCATGATGTAGACTATTGATGTTATTGATGTAGGATTCTTATTGTGAGACCAGGATGTCTTACTCCAACTAAGGTCATGAATCAATAATAGTTCGCCTAGTTAACTTTGTTTTTATGAAATATTCCCTTTCTTCCATGATGTAAAGGTTCTGGAGTGTCAACTTCTAAATGGCACAGACTGGCTTCTGCATGGTTTCTGAAAAGCATCAATCAATCAATCAATCAGAGTATTTGTAGAGCGCACTACTCACCTGGGAGGGTCTCAAGGCACTGAAGGGAGTGGGGAGGGCTGCTACTGCTCGAACAGCTGTTTCTTGAGATGTCTCCTGAAGGTAAGTAGGTCCTTTGTCTGACGCAGGTGGGTGGGAAGAGTGTTCCACGTCTTGGCGGCGAGGTGGGAAAACGATCTGCCACATGTCTGTGACAAAAGCATATTTGATTTTGTCAAAGACATGTTACCTACATATGTATGACACCAATGCATTGCGATGTCATTGTTTCTTTTTCCATCTTTTTTTAAATGGGAACACATTACCAGTTGGTATCTGTTATTTGTTTTAGAATCATATTGTTCGACAGGTTTAAAAATTAAAGGGCATGGAAGACATAGAAAAGGAACTACAACAACAAATACTACACCAGTCTTTTACTTTATTATATGTGCATTTATTTTGAACATAAAAATGAGTGCAATATCTTTGAAAGCATAATGAAAAACAACAAGAATAAAAACCTAAAGTCCATCACGGTGGATGAAACTTTATTTGTTGAGCACAAATTGTTTGGAGTCCAATGTACAAAATACAGCTCCCCGCAAAAAAGGTAAATGTGTCCATTAAATAGTCCACAGAGTGAATGGTAGACACACTGGAGGAAATTAGGTGTGGCATCTCTTGGAGGTGGAAGTCTTGCCATCCTCTCCTAGTGATCCGGATGAATCTCCCCTCCGAAGTGGGGGGACACAGGTGAAGGGACTGGGGTGGGTGGAGCAGTTTCCTGTTGTGGCAGGGCCTCCCTATCTGTAGCTGAGGAAGCTGTATTTTGTCTTGAAGTTGAAGTATCACAATATTACTTATAATCAGCAGGCCACATAACATGATTGGAAACCTTTGAGTACACAAACTATGATTTATGCAAGCAAGTAGATCAATTCAATAGATGACAACATACTGGATCAACACAGTGGATGAAATGTTAATACATTCCATGAAATGGTAAATGACATCTGCATACAGCTCTGACTTTTGTGCATAAATGGAAGGAAAGAGAGGTTGAGATACATCACATTGCACCATTATTTTGTAGAGACAAAAGCAGGGTATCATGGTAGTTGTAGTCATTGGTTAACAGCATTTCCAATACTCATGAAAAAGTGAGTGACACATACCTATATAAATTACTTCAGTGAAATGAATACACATTTAT